>NC_092758.1:65451888-66083138 GCF_047496795.1 Chiloscyllium punctatum | reverse complement strand
TGATCATTTTTGAAAGCACTTTGCCATTTAAATAATCTGCTAAAATTGTATCCCTGTCTTTAAAACAGAGCTCTCAATGTTCTGAGCCTTACATCTTGTCAGCTTCTTGACTTTACAGTTACTTAATTATTTTATGTGTTGCTGTCCTTCACATTATTCTTTGTAGAGTATTTTAGTGCTATATCATTTGAGAATTAATTGATGTTTGTTGTAAAACAATCAATATTCTCTTGATGAATTAAAAATATTGCAAAGGAAAATAAACCCTTGTATTAATTTTAGGTGGCTCTGGTGGGAATACCAAAAGATTTTAAGTAGATTTCATGCTAAAAAAAAAGCCATTTGTAATACTGTATTCAGTAAATTATCAAGATCAATAAAGCTATTCTTTATATGTAAACGAATCCAGATACAAAGAACATGCCTGGAGAACAACCTTTTCCTTTAGACAGTCCTGAGTTGACTAACACAAAGACAGACTGTAATTATATCTTATTTCCATGTATTTTGAATTTAGAAGAGCTAGCACACTAAAGCAATAGATTTTATTTTTATTGGATAATGGAAATGGACCAATGCTCCATATCAGTCCAGTGTGGTCCTTAAAATGTCTCGTTCATCTGAGAATACCAATATTATTACAGTAGAACTGGTGTAACTAGCCATCTAAAACTTCACTTGTTCAACACTGTTAACTGATTTTTCAATTGTCTTGACCCAATCAAAACTCCAAATGCAGCCAGATATTGAGTTATGTAGTTGCAATTAAAAGACCAACAAGATGGTAAACTATTGATTGACGAGTGGAAAAATGAGGAGATTCTAAGTGAATCGAAAACAAATGGAAACAATGCAAAATAGTGCAATGATATCAGACTGCTGAACCAGTGCTCTTTCCAAATGATGCATGAAATACAATTACAAATATCTTTCATGTACAGATGCTTAGGGAGTTCTGAGTTCTACGACCTTTTGTGGATGACACTTCTTTGTTTATTCTGAAAGAATGTTCCTGAAAGTGCTAAGGCAATAAACAATGGAAATAATCAGTGCAGTAGAAGAGTCATTAAAACATAATGATGTGCAATGACATTATATCAGATGGCACAGTGTATCACTGGCTAGCACTGTTGCCTGACAGCACCAGTTTCGATTCTAGCCTTAAGTGATTGTCTGTGTGCAGGTTGCACATTCTCTATGCATCTGTGTGGGTTTTCACGGTGCTCCAATTTCCTCCCAGAGTCCAAAGATGTGCAGGTTAGATAGATTGGCTGTGGTAAATTGCCCTGTGATGTCCAGGGATGTTTGGGTTAGCTATAGTTTAATACCCCATAGGGTTCCAATTTGAAAATCTGTTTATTTTCAGTTATTTTGAACTGTTTGTAAAAGATAAGCCAAAAAAAAAATGATGGCCTATAGAGTGAAAAGAAAAATAGATAATTGTTTAAATCAATTGTAAAATCTTCACCGTGTTGCTTAATGTGAAAACTTATGAATGTTATGAAGAAAATAATAAAACTATACAATTTTTCTACTGTTAAGGCTTGTATGATTCTACTTAGAGAATAATCAGAAATAATGGAACAATTGTGTCACTTATCAGTGCATTTTGATGAACATTATTTGCCAAGGGGCGGAACAGTGGCACAGTGGTTAGCACTGCTGCCTCACAGCACCAGAGACCTGGGTTCAATTCCCGCCTCAGGGAGTTCTCCCCGTGTCTGTGTGGGTTTCCATCGGGTTCTCTGGTTTCCTCACACAGTCCAAAAATGTGCAGGTTAGGTGAATTGGCCATACTAAATTGCCTGTAGTGTTAGGTGAAGGGGTAAATGTAGGGGAATGGGTCTGGGTGGGTTACTCTTCAGAGGGTTGGTGTGGACTTGTTGGGCAGAAGGGCCAGTTTCAACACTGTAAGTAATCTAATCTAAAAGGGAAGGTCATGCCTGACAAATCTGTTTAGAATTTTTCAAGGAAGCAAAAAACATGTTAGGCAAAGAAGAGTCAATCAATGTAATCTGTTTAGATTCCAGAAGGCCTTTGACAAGGTGCAGCACAGGTGGTTGCTAAATAATATGAGAACCCATGGGGTGTTAGGGGCAAAGTACAGTCATGGATAGAGGATTGTCTGATAAACAGAAGGCAGAGAGTGGAGATAAAGAGGTCTTTCAGGATAGCAACTGGTAATTAGAGGAGTTCCTGCAGGAGTCAGTGTTGGAAACACAATTATATTCACATTTATACATTAACAATCTGGATAAAGGAAATGAGTGCATTGTTGCTAGGTTTAAGAGGTGACCCAATATAGGTGGAGGGTTCAGAAGGACTTGGACAGACTAGGAGAGTGAGCAAAGAAGTGACAGATGGAATACAGTGTAGAAAAGAGTGAGGTTGAGCATATTGCTGTGAAAGATAGAAATGTAGACTATCTTATAAATGAAAATCTGAAACACAAACAGACTTAAAAGTTATAGTTCAAGATTCTCTTCAGGCTAAACTGTAGGTTCAAATGGCAAATGCAATGTTAGCATTTATTTCTAGAGGGCTAGAATACAAGAGCAGAGTACTGAGCAAGATGTACTGTTGAGGATGTATAAGGCTTTGGTCAAAACATAATTCATTTATTACGAGCATTTTTGGGTGCCATATTTAAGGAAAGATATGCTGTTGTTGGAGGAAGTCCAGTGGACTTTTCCAAAATTATCTGAGGCTTATCATATGAGGTGTAGTTGAGGACTTTGCATCTGAACTTAATGGATTTTAGAAGTTTGAGAGAGATATCATTGAAATTTACAGATTCCTAAGAAGCACGGATACAGTGGATGTGGAGAAGATTGTAGAAGAAACTCGGATCCAAGGGCAGGATATTCAAGTGAAGGGATGACATCTAAAACTGAGCTGAGGCCAAATTTCATCAGCTAGATGTTGATTATGGAACACATTGTCACAGAAGGTTATGGAGGCCAAGTTATTGAGTGTATTTAAGATAGAGATAAATAGGTGCTTAATTAGTAAGAGAATCAAGGGTTACAGAGAGAAGGTAGGAGAATGGTTTTAAGAAACATATCAGTGTGGACTTGTTGGGCCGAAGGGCCTGTTTCCACATTGTAAGTAATCTAATCTACTCTAATCTAAAAAAAAAGCCATGATTGAATGGTAAAGCAGACTTGAGCTGAATGGCTTAATTCTGCTCCTTTATCTTATAGTTTTAGTTTCTGAATTAAAACTGAAAATAAGGGAACCATTCAATTATCAGGTGGAGGTGAAGAAATAATATTAGTAGAGTTAATAATATTAATAGAGTTAATAATTTAGATCATATGAAAAGTCAAATATCTGAAATATTAACTTTACTCTCTTAATCATAGAGTCATAAAGATGGACAGCACGGAAACAGACCCTTCGGTCCAATTCGTCCATGCGGACCAGATATCCTAAATTAGTCTAGTCCCATTTGCCAGCACCTGGCCCATTACCCTCTCAAACCCTTCTCATTCATATACTCATCCAAATGCCTCCTAAATGTTGCAATTGTACCAGCCTCCACCACATCCTCTGGCAGCTCATTCCATACACGTACCACCCTCTGCGTGAAAAAGTTGCCCCTTAGGTCTCTTTTATATCTTTCCCCTCTCACTCTAAACCTGTTACCTCTAGTTCTGGTCTCCCCAACCCCAGGGAAAAGACTTTGTCTATTTATCCTATCTATGCCCCACCTTAAACTTGTGCCCTCTAGTTTTAGATTGCCTAACCCTGGGGAAAATTCATTATTTACCCTATCCATGACCTCACAATTTTATAAATCTCGTCCTCAGCCTCCAATGTTCCAGAGAAAATAACTCTGGAAAAGTCTCTCCCCATCGCTCAAGCCCTCCAAACCTGGCAACATCCTTGTAAATCTTTTCTGAACCATTTGAAATTTCACAGCATCCTTCCTTTATCAGGGAGACCAGAGTTACACACAGTGTTCTAATTGTGGCTTAATCAATGTCCTGTACAGCCACAACATGGTCTCCCAACTCTTATGCTCAATGCACTGACCAATAAAGGCAAGCATACCAAATCTTTTCTTCACTATCCTATCTACCTGCGATTCCACTTTCAAGATACTATGAAACTGCACTCCAAGGGTTCTTTGTTCAGCAACACTCACCAGCACATTATCATTAAATTTTTTAATCCTATCTTCCCAAAATGCAGCCCCTCACATTTATCTAAATTAAACTCCATCTACCATTTCTTGGTCCATTGGCCCATATGATCAAGACTCAGTTATACTCTGAGGTAACCTTCTTTGGTATCCACTACACCTCCAATTTTGGTGTCATTTGCAAATTTACTAACCATACCTCCTATGTTCACATCCAAATTGAAAAATAAATCTATCTGTAAACGTAATGGTTTAACTTTAAATATGTTGTGGCATATTTTGCAAGTCCGTTTTTTCATGGTCATTTTTTTTAAAAGGCATTCACTGAAAATTATTAATTATTCACATTCAAAGCCAATGTGCTCTTCTGGGCTTCAAGACTTTTACAGCTATGCTGATTAAAGTCCAACGGTGCAGGTGTTGTTTTACATGATAGCAAACGTGAGTCCAAGTGGTTGAGGAACTGGAGTTGCAGATCTTCTTTGAAGGTGGCGATGACATAGCAAGATGATTCTTAAAGCCTAGGTATTAGTTGATTCTTCAGTTAAATACAAAATTTGTTCAAGGAATGAGTTTCAAGGAGGCAGTATTAGGTTTTGGACTAGTTACTGTTCCTTGTTCCAATGTGAACTAAGGTTCAGAAATGTATCATTAAAAAGTTTCACAAGACCATAGGAATGTTGATAATGTAATGGAGTTAGCTTCAACTTATCAATTAGTTTTTTATTTCTGTGGTCAAGGACACATTGTTCACTTTTGGGCAAAAGATTGAAGCTGTTAGCCTCTATAAGGATAATGTGATTTGTTGATTGTCTCTCTATTATTAGTTGAGATTTACTGCCCTCATTGTTTTTACCTTATTTGCAGTATTCCTGCATTTTTAGTTTACTGAAATAACTGCACAGAGGCTAGTATCCTGTCATTAAGTCACCCTTAATTTACATGTGCACAATACATGAGATCTGACCAGCCAGTTCAAAGCCAGTCTCTAGACTGTGAAGACCTTCTGAATCTCTGGCTTAGATCTGTCAGTCAGGTCTCCCTGATTATCCCAGGTTAACAATCCCAATCAAGAATCTCATTGTCAAAGAGATTCACCCAGTCTTACTTCCAAACATTACAGTTACCTTTGTTTACTGTACATTTCCAGAACTCTAATCAACAAAATCCATTCTAAAATTAACCATGTACAGTTTTCATGACAAACAATGATCCTTGTCATGTCTTAATGATCAGCTTTACTTTATAGAAAGGCAATGGTATACTGGCATTCATTGCGTTCAAAAATAGGGATGTCTTACTGCAGCTCTACAGGGCCTTGGATGTATGTAGTGCCTTGTCAACAATAAGTACTCATGATTTATACAATACCTCCTCTTTATAAACTTTAGAACTTTTAAGTAACAAAGCTTCCTCCTGTATCACCTAGAGTAATATCTGCCTTCTCATTAAAACCAAAGTAATCATTTAACACCCAAGCCATGCCTCTATCTCCATGTGGAAATCCCTTTCTGCTCCCTAATTGCCCATATGCCTTCCTTTGCCTGCCTTTTACTACTTTTGTGTCTGTAGAAAACTTTTGGAATCTCCTTTATGTTTGCTGCCAGGCTTTTCTCATAATCCTTGTTCATTTCTCTTAATTGCTTCCTTATCTTCAATAGGATCCTTTTGCATTCAGTTTGGTTCTCAGTTGTAGCTTCTACCTGATATCTGTCATGAATATACTTTTTTCTTTAGCTAAATTTGTATTTCTTTCTTCATTCCGGTTCTGATTTGTTTGTCTTACATTTGGACTCAGATGGTTGTAAATTGCAGGAAGATATAGATGGGTTGGTCAGATGGCAGAGCAGTGGCAGATGTATTTAACCCCAATAAGTGCAAAGTGATGTACTTTGGAAGAAGAAAAAAAGATGTGGCAGTATCTAATGAAGGAAGGACATTAGGTAGCTTTAAGGAACAGTGGGCTTTGGGGTAATTATTCACAAATCCCTGAAGTCGACAGAGCATGTGAATAGGATAGTTAAGAAGGCATATGGGACACTTGCTTTCATTGAGCGTGGCAAAGAGTATAAGAAAAAGAAAGTGATGTTGGAGTAGTATACAGCTTTGTTTAGGTCACAGCTGGAGTACTGTGTGCAGTTCTGGTCACCTTGCTACAAGAAGAATGTGTTAGCATTCAAGGCGGTGAAGTGGAGATTCAACAGAACGTTGTCTGGAATGGTGAAATTGAGCTATAAGGATAAACCAGATAGGCTTGGATTGTTTTCTTTGGAGCAGAGAAGACTGAGGGGGGACATGATTGATGTGTATAAGTTTATGAAGAATATGGAGAGGGTGAATAGAGAACAGCTGTTCTCCTCGGTTGAGGGGTCAGTCACAAGGGATATGGTTTTGGGGTAAGAGGCAGGAGATACAGAGGGGATTTGAGAAAAGTATTTTGCACTCAGAGTGGTGGGAATCTGGATTGCAGTACCTGGGAAGCTGGTAGAGCCCTCAAACCTTATAACCTTTAAAATATATTTGGATGAGTACCACAAACATAACATTCAAGAATATGCAGGAAGTTAGATTTAATGAGCCAGTCATGGTAGTTATGTCCAAGCAGACTTGATGGCATGAAAGGCTTTTTCTGCGCTATATGACTCTATCTGCCTTTTGAGCGAATATACCTTGACTATGCCTGAACCATTTGTTTTTTGTAGGTAGCCCATTTTCCAATGGCATTTGCCAACCTGTCCTTGGTTCCAGTCCATCCAGCACAACTTTGCACTTTTAATTCACTCCCAACATTGCCCCCCCCGCCCCCTACTCCCTGCTCCCCTCCCACCACCCCCCACCCACCCCCGAGCTTCATGGCATCTTGTGCTGCAACCACAGAATGTGTAACACCTACACACTTACTTCCTCCCACCTCAGTATTCAAGGGTCCAAACACATCTTCCAAGTGTAGCAGCACTTTATGTGCATCGCACACAATCTATACTTTTGCATTTGCAACTTACAATGTGATCTCCTCTATACTGGGGAAACAAAGTGTAGACTGGATTACTGCTTCTCAAAACACTTGTGTTCTCTTCACAAAAAGTACCCTGAACTTTTAGTTGCTTGCCACTTCAACACATCACCCTGTTCCCTGGCCAACATCTTGGTTTCAGGCTTGCTGCAGTGCTCCAATAAAACTCATTGCGAAGAAAAGCACCCCACTTTGGAGACCCTGCAGTCTTCCAGGCTCAATATCCAGTTCAATAACTTTAGGGCTTGAGCTCTCCCATGTCCTTTACCCCAATGCCCACACACCAGCCCTTGTTAACACATAGTCTGCTATTAAAAACAACACACTGTTAGCCACTAACAGTCTCCATTAATAGCTATTCATGCTCTTAGCCAGTTCATTATCAACTCCTTTGTTTGTTTAACTATTCTTCTCTATCTTTGGGCTCTATCTCCACCTATAGTTTACTCCTTACCCCCTCCCTCTATCCTACCTTCTGTGGTGGCACGGTGACTCAGTGGTTAGCACTGTCACCTCACAGCACCAGGGATCCAGGTTAGATTCCAGTTTTGGATAACTCTGTGTGGAATTTGTACATTTTTCCCATGTCTGTGTGGGTTTCCCCTGGGTACTCCGCTTTCCTTCCACAATCTAAAGCTATGCAAATTAGGTGTATTGGCCATGCTAAATTGCCTGGAGTGTCCAGAGATGCATAGTTTAGATGGATTAGCAATGGTAAATGGAGGGTTATAGGTGGAGGTGGTGGGTCTGGGTGGAGGTTCAGTCCAAACTCGATGGGCTTAATGGCCTGCTTCCACATTGTAGGGATTCTATGATATAACCTGACATTTTCCTAGCTACCATCAGTTCTGCAGAAGGGTCACTCAATCCAAAATGTTAACTCTGATTTTTCTCCATAGCTACTGCTAGACCTGCTGAGCTTTTCCAGCAATGTCTTTTTTTTGTCCACAACTTTGTACTTACTGCATTGAAGCCAGTTCTCCACAGTACAATTATTTTTACTCTGGATTGTCCACTGTCCTTTTCTCTCATCATCTGAAAGCTATGCTACAATGATCACAGTGTCTTAAGTATTCCTCCACTGACACTTAGTCGACTTGACACACCTTATTTCCAAAAAGCAACTTCAGCAGTGCTTCCTTTCTCATTGAAATGGAACATAATTCTCCTAAACACAGTTGAGGAATGTTTGCTTCTCTGAGTCCTTACACTTCTTTATTACAGTCTATGTCAGGTAATTAAAATCCCCCATAATAACTATACTAAAACATATGCACCATTCTAGTTTGACTGAAGATTTGTTCCTCTAAATTCTTCCCACTAATTGCTGGTAAATGACTATCATTTGTTCTTTTGTTCAAGACAAACTGATTCTGCCCTTGAATCCTCTGGGACCTCCTTTCTCTCCAATACTGTAATTATTCCTTAATCAATAATGCCACCCCTCTTCTTTTTCTTCTTTTCCTAACTTTTCTGAACACATTGCACCTAGGAAGATTTTACACAATAATCAACATTTCGGGCAAAAGCCCTTCCTCTTTCCTGATGAAGGGCTTTTGCCCAAAACATCAGTTTTCCTGCTCCTCAGATGCTGCCTGACCTGCTGTGCTTTTCCAATACCACTCTAATTGTGACTCTGATCTCCAGCATATGCAGTCCTCACCTTCACCTAGATTTAACCCAAGTCCTACCCTTCCCTCAGCCAGGCTTTTATTACTGCAACATCTTAAATCCAGATGTCAATCTTGGAAAGGTTAACTTCAACAACAATGTATCTATAGAAACAGCATACTTAGGTGGAATCATATAGTCTTGTGGTCTTTCAGTTTGTGAATGAAATAAGTCCATTGCATCTTCGAACACAATTAGAAAAAGAATTTCACACACTTTGAAGAACAACAACTCATTACTCCTTTGCTCTCTTTTTACAATTTCTCTCAGCAAAGTTTTGAACAGCAAACCCATCAGAAATTATCTTTAATATTCATGGATGATTCCTATGGAGGAGTTCTTGGAATCCAGCTCAGTATCTCAGCAAAGTGAATTCATCCAGGAAATGCCAATACCTTTGTGTGTGCAGAATTACTTTGGTATCAGAACACTTTTTGGCACAATTACTGACATCATTTTCTTTCATGACTTAAAGTATTACTTGGACAAAGTGGTTTAACATTATAACACTACAGAGTTTTCTTATCTTTTCTTTCCCCTCAATCTGTGTGTGCATTAGTTTTAATCCAGTGAGCCTGACCTCAGTGGTGGGCAAGTTGTTGGAGGGAATCCTGAGGGACAGGATGTACATGTATTTGGAAAGGCAAGGACTGATTCTGGATAGTCAACATGGCTTTGTACATGGGAAATCATGTCTCATAAACTTGATTGAGTTTTTTGAAGAAGTAACAAAGAAGATTGATGAGGGCAGAGAAGTAGATGTGATCTATATGGACTTCAGTAAGGCGATCGACAAGGTTCCCCATGGGAGACTGATTAGCAAGGTTAGATCTCATGGAATACAGGGAAAACTAGCCAGTTGGAAACAGAACTGGCTCAAAGTTAGAAGACAGAGGGTGGTGGTGGAGGGTTGTTTTTCAGACTGGAGGCCTGTGACCAGTGGAGTGCCACAAGGATTGGTGCTGGGCCGTCTACTGTTTGTCATTTAAATAAATGAATTGGATGTAAGCATAAGAGGTACAGTTAGTAAGTTTGTAGATGACACCAAAATTGGAGGTGTAGTGGACAGCGAAGAGGGTTACCTCAGATTACAACAGGATCTGGACTAGATGGCTAATGGGCTGAGAAGTGGCAGATGGAGTTTAATTCAGATAAATGCGAGGTGCTGCATTTTGGGAAAGCAAATCTTAGCGGGACTTGTACACTTAATGGTAAGGTCCTAGGGAGTGTTGCTGAACAAAGAGACCTTGGAGTGCAGGTTCATAGCTCCTTGAAAGTGGAGTCGCAAGTAGATGTGATAGTGAAGAAGGCATTTGGTATGCTTTCCTTTATTGATCAGAGTATTGAGTACAGGAGTTGGGAGGTCATGTTGCAGTTGTGCAAGACATTTGTTAGGCCACTGTTGGAATATTGCAATTCTGGTCTCCTTCCTATCGCAAGGATGTTGTGAAACTTGAAAGGATTCAGAAAAGATTTACAAGGATGTTGCCAGGGTTGGAGGATCTGAGCTACAGGGAGAGGCTGAACAGGCTGGGGCTGTTTTCCCTGGAGTGTCGGAGGCTGAGGGGTGACCTTATAGAGGTTTACAAAATTATGAGGGGCATGGATAGGATAAATAGACAAAGTCTTTTCCCTGAGTTTGGGGAGTCCAGAACTAGAGGGCATAGGCTTTGGATGAGAGGGGAAAGATATAAAAGAGGCCTGAGGGACAATTTTTCACACAGAGGATGGTACCTGTATGGAATGTGCTGCCAGAGGATGTGGTGGAGGCTGGTACAATTGTAATATTTAAGAGACATTTGGATAGGTATATGAATAGGAAGGGTTTGGAGGGATATGAGCCGGGTGCTGGCAGGTGGGACTAGATTGGGTTGGGATATCTGGTCAGCATGGACGGGTTGGACCGAAGGGTCTGTTTCCATGCTGTACATCTCTATGACTCTTTGACTCTAAGTGTAGATATATGTACACATGGGAATATTTTCACAGCCCAACCATTTGTTAATAAGCTTTGCATCTTTGTTTACACAGTTTGTTTTCAATTGTTGACAAAATAAACCTAGCTAACTTGTTCTTAATATTGAATGTAACACAATCTGGGACCTGTATAATTGGCCATATTATCAAACTGATTAAATTTAATAGTTGTTGTTAACAGAGGAGGAATGGGACGATTAGTTTCTGTACGTTTCAAATCTCGATCGTAAACAGCTGCACAAAATATGGCCCTTCTATCTCTGCTGCATATTTGTATTTTAACATCTAAAACATTACTAACTGGCTCTAATATTTGATCATATATGATCCATTATATGTGATTAGGAGATTTGTGCATCACCATCACTAAACCTATTTATTAAATGTTTGTGATGCCTCAAAATGATTTAAAATTCATATTATAAGTAGTTTATTTGCAAATGTCATACATTTTAATAAGCAACCTTTCACTTTGATTACACAGTTTTTGCAAAAAAAGAACAAAAAGTGAAAAAATGCCAAAGTGAGACATTAAGCTGACAAGCCAAATATTCTCTCAGGAGACAATGAAACAAAAACCCATATCCCCTTTTAAAAGGACAGCAAGGGATTTTTCCCAAGTGACCTGACTGGTTTCCATACTAAAGAAACACTGATCATTATCAAACTAATTTGTGGGACTGTAAATTGTCTGCCATGTTTCCTACATTACAAAACAACTACAGTTCAAAAGTACTAAGGTCACAAGGGGCCTTAATAAATGCAAGATCTCTTTTCCTCTTCATTATTTGAGAACTTCATTTCAACAACAAATCAATTCAACTTGTCAATGGAATTTTGATTTTTTTTAAAAACTGCTCATATTTGTGGTTTGCTTCTAGTTTCAGATCTTTATTTTTTACAATTAATTTAAATTCAGTCATTTGTACCTTCCAGATTTTATTCCGTTCTATTTACAATTGGTTTGGATGACTTGTACGATCTAATGCTGTGGCACATTTGTTATTATCATCCAATTTACCTTGTGTAATGTCAGTATAATACAACCACACTGACATTTTCAAACCTTTGCTGCAAATACAAAATTCAAAATAATTTGCTACTGATGCCACATTGTGAGATCAAAGTTATGATCACTTATTACAGGCTTTTCAAAATCTGCCTTTCTTCTTATTCATATCTATAAGGTAATGCAGTTTCAATGTTGCTAGTCAGGTTTTCTGTTTCACAACCCAGTCAGGCAGCAGTACACTCAAGAAAATTGCTTATCTTCATGAGAAGAGCCATCATTAAGTCCCAGGTAAAGAAGCACCTTTGGAGTATTGATAAATTTCTGAACTGTATGCAAGAAATTGGATTTGATAAAATAAAAAGAAAGTTGCTGAATGCCAAGAAAGATTTATTTCTTTCACTTTTTAAAAATATCTTCATTATGTGAGGTAAGAAAACATCTTAAGAGGATATAATGAACAAAATCAACATTAACTTGGATTAATTTTCAATTTTCTTGAATACAATAATTAATTGGACTGGTGGAATGCATCACTTTATCTGCATGTTAAGTCCCAATTACAGTATCATTTTTGTGGTACCCTTAAAAATGTTATAATTAAGTATTGAACAATTAACATAATTGGAATCAGAAAATTTAAAGTTAAATGCTTTTAACAGACTATAAAATTAAAAGCAGTATAACTTGGAACAAAAACGTTTTTGAAAATTAATGTTGTGTATTCTTTCTGACACTAATCTCATGTTGAAGGAAGACAATTCAATCTCGACCTTGGAAATAATGTTGAGATTGTCATCAACTGAGAAACTAGAAGCTGAATTGTTGTGAAGAAGTCCATGTCCATTGTCACCCCAACCACAACTTTGAACATTATCAACATACAGTGGCCGCAGTGTGTGCCATATACAAGATGTATTTCAGTATTCACCAAGGTTCCTTCAACAGCACCTAACAAACCTGCAACCTTTGTGATGCAAAATGAGAAGGAAATCAGACACTTAGGAATAGCAACACCTGCAAGTCCTTCTCCAAATACTTTCTGAATTAGAATAGTATTGTCATTCCTTCACAATCACTGTGTCCAAATCCCGGAACATCCTTCCAAACAGTGTGGCTGTCTTTACATCCAAAAGACTACAGCAGTTCAAGATTATAGCTCACCACCACTTCTCAGGAATGGGCAATTAATGTTGGCACATTCAGTGATGCACACACCCTATGAGTTTTAAAAAATGAACTTAATCTGTGGGAAATTAAAATTTGGGACCAATAGTGGCAACAATAGGATCGTTTGCTTTGCCAGCTTTAAATTATACATTGCAAGATGTTCTGCATTTTTAATTGAAAAAAAAATTACTTCTTGAATTTTTTTCTGCAAAAACTTGAATTGAAAATTTCAGTTTCTATTCCTTATTGTCATAATCTTTGTTTAGGCATTTGGTATTACATTGTGCTAAAATGATACAAATGATTATTTTAACCTCATCAGATCACTGGCTCAGTGGTAGTCCATTTACACCAGCTGTAAATTCAACTTATCGGCTTCAGGTCATGCTTGAGACCTTCATTTCAGCGAGGCACAAACCTAATAAGTAAAACTGGTGTTCTGATGGGATAATTCAGAACCTGCCACCAATTTAGTCATTAGGTGTCAATCTCACCAGCTGCCAAGTACATAAGGCTACAAGAGGACTGAAAGGTTTGTGTTTGATATTTTATTCTGTCTCCTGAAAACTAGGTTGAGCAGGAATGTAGCCTTTTGTTCCACCTGCCCTGCTTTCCACTAAGTAGTGTTGTGTAATGGGGACTCGGATAATGATATAAACTCCAGGTTCAGGCAAAAACCTCCAGTCTTTTCTCATGTCCCTGGTGCACCATTACTTCAACAGTACAAAATGTTCTAATAGCCTGTATAAAAATTACATGCACGGACAGCACGGTGGTTCAGTGGTTAACACTGCTACCTTCCAGTGCTAGGGACCCAGGTTTGATTCCAACCTCAGGTGGGAGTTTGCACATTCTTTTTGAGTTTGCGTGGGTTTCCTCCGAGTGCTCTGGTTTCCTTCCATAATTCAAATATGTGCAGGTTAGGTGAATCGGCTATGCTAAATTGCCCATAGTGTTCAGGGATGATCTGGATGGGTTACTCTTTGGAGGGTTGATGGGAACTTGTTAGGCCAAATGGCTTGTTTTCATACTGTAGGGATTCTATAATATTAAATTTACATATGTGTTATCCATTCTTTGATCTTAGCAATACCTGAAGGTAGGGAACATTACCTGCTTCCTCTGTTTGTTCAGCTGCAAAATGGGCACATGTGCAGAATATATCCATACATCACTGGCACATCTAGCACTCAAACTGCATTTGACTCACTGCTAAGGTGATCGAAACCATTTTTAAGAATTCTACTTTGACAAGGATTTACTGAATTCAAAACAATGACAGCAAACAAACAGGTGGCATTTTTTCTAAATGGTCAAAAGAACAAAATCTATAGTCTACCTACTGGCTTATGTGGTTGCCCACTGCTTGCCCCAACCATCTTGCTGTCCTCCTCATTCCTGCCCCAACGTGGGATTTAAACAACTGCTAATGGTGCTGAGGCAACTACCTTAAAATGCAATGCCCTCAAAGGCTCAGCTGCCTATGGATGTATAATCTATACAAGAAGCTCACCTAGTTTTTTGGATGAGATACAATATCCTCTGCTAACAATACAATAGGAGAGGTTTTCTGAAATGAAATATGTGTAGTGTTGTGTTTCAATGTCTTATAGACTAGAACTTTGTTAGGACAGATGCACACCATTGCATGCTTTTAACCCAGTGAATACTTTAGCATAGAATTTAGATATGAGGAAGAAATTACACTTATGGGCAAATGTTCAGTTTTTCAATTTTAACAGCACTGGCTGAGAATTGCAACAGAACATTAAGTATCTTGATCCATGAGCCTAGAGGAATTGATGGAGAAAGTGAGGACTACAGATGCTGGAGATCAGAGCTGAAAATGTGTTGCTGGAAAAGAGCAGCAGGATAGGCAGCATCCAAGGAGCAGGAGAATCGATGTTTCGGGCATGAGCCCTTCTTCCTGAAGAAGGGCTCAGGCCCGAAACGTCGATTCTCCTGCTCCTTGGATGCTGACTGACCTGCTGCGTTTTTCCAGCAACACATTTTCAGCCCTGGAGGAATTGATGTCTACTTCAAATGATTCAGTGGAAACAATACTTGTATGATGTACAGTCAAAAGCTAGGCGGCATGAGTACCATTTAGGCATCCTAGCTTTCCTCCAGTGCACTTCATCTAGTTATGGCAACTCAACTGAAACTGGTGAAGGAAGAATTCTTCACCTCTGATATTTCTTTCCTCATGGAAGTCCATAATCTTTGTCTGAGCTAAGCAGGCTCACTTCATGTAAAGAACTGAAATCTCTATGTCTGATACCTGGAAGCCTGAACTTCAAAGTAACTTTAAGTTACTGATAATTCAATACTATGGCTGCTGTTAGATTATGTTAAATACATTAGTGGTTCTGAAAGAGTTAACAGTGAAGTTGCATTAGTACATCCAACCTGGTGATATTACACAGCCTTTTGGTGGAGAACCAGTTAGTTTTGCATAAAGTTCCAATGGAAACAGACATGACAAATATGGCTCTGCATGTTGTAGTTATGTCTAACTAGTTACTGTCAGTGTACCTATTGCTTTCACGTAATGAAATACATCTTTTAACATTGGACAAATGTAAAAACTCTCTAGTGGTCTATCCTTTACCATATGATTAGACAGGCCGACAGACTCACCAGATAAAGGTGGACTGACGGTAGCGAACTGTCTCAACCGCAAGCTGCACTGTTTGTGACCCAAAGACCAGAACACCAGGTTGCACCATGCCTAGTCAGGAGTATAAAAAGACATGGAAATAATTGTTGATATACAGTGACTTTAGTGTAAGTTATAACTGGGTAAGGAGGAACATATTGTCCTACTCTTTTTGACACCTTCTCAGTTTGTCACAACCATTTCTTGTTTTGTATATAAAATTCGCATGTAGTTTCCTAGAAAAAAAGTGCCAATTACCAAGGATTTTTTGAATGTATCAGAGGAATTTTATTATTTATAATCCCCAGGGAAAGAAATGCAATAAAAGCTCAACATCAAACACACACACAAGCAAATTTAATAAGTTTAAAAGAGAGAATGTTTGGTACAAACAAAAGAGTGAAAGTTGTGCAATTGAAACAATCTTAGAATATTTGAGGTGTTAGACTCTTAATCTGAGATGACACTTGATTAGCAGTTGACTTGTATCCTTAGCAATAACAGAATCTGTAGATATTATTGAATTCTTGATAAATTCCTATTTTTACAATGAGCTTTTTCACTGGGAATTATAGTGGAGCTGATGAGAGGAACAGGCAGGGAAATATAGACATTCACCTCTTGATGCCACAAATTCACTTCCTACCACTCTGTTCTACTACTTAAAGCAACTGTTGAAACATAGATCAATGTGTTTTCTGGAGTCCAGTTCCTTTGTCCTTCCAAGTTGGCTCACTGTTAGGTGAGCCTTCCAACTCCCATTAGATGAATTGTGCAGCCACCTGTAAATTAAACAAGAGACATAAATTCTTTGACACTGACCCAGTCGCTCAATTTTTATGTTCTTAAATAAAAATAGTAATTTTTGTGTAGACAGCTTTGCTAATTCCTAAAGTCCCCCAAAGTTTGCCTCAATCTATTGTGACCACTACAGGCATTTTCGGTCAATTTCTAGCCTTCCTAAAAGTCATTTTTGTCCATTAAAAGTTTTGGAGTGGAATTAAAAATTCTTTCAGCCATATTTATATTGATCATAACATGCAGGAGGAAGTGATATGTTTCAGATGTCTGATGAGAACTCTAGTGTCCATTAGAACTCTTTTAGTCAAGGTTTTCTGGTGATATGTCCCATTTCTTGATTGCCATGGCTATAGACTAAATGCACTTTCTGCAGTTCTTAATTCGCTGTGGATAGATTATGTTTTTTTCTACTAACATTTTCTCATTACATTTATTAGAGGCATACAAGTAAAAGTAGTTACCATTACTATATAACGTAGGACTTCTGTAGTTTAGTCAAATGATGTATCCATGGAGAAGATGATTAATTAACAACTGATGAACTTATTCAAAAATATGATAATGCAGTTCAAAAAATGGGCAGTATATCATAGATGTATATATTTCCCACTTATCTATCAAAATGTTGTTCAATATATATTAAAGAAATTTGATTTGAATATTACAAGTCACAATTGCAATCAATAGGCTTTGTGCTGAATAGGTGGGTCTGCTGGCTGTTACACATTTGAGGATGCCAGACAGGTAATTTATAACTATTTGCTAAACCTGTTGCTTTAAGCAACAAGGAAATGAACTTGGGATAAAATTACACAGTTCCACATCCCAACATAAATTCATACCTTTAAAACAATGGGCTGAAATGTCTGATGGATCTGAATAGCAAACTTCTGGACGAGAAGTTAACTGAAATAGCCGAGCAAATCAGTAGTGAAAACACATTCCCTTTTTCATCAGAAGTTGCTATATTCTGTATGATCCTTCAACCATTTTGAATATGGCTGAGAGAAATGTAAGGTCAGTGAGAGGTGGTGTCCACACTGCTGCAGTATCGACTTTCTTGTAGGAGGATTTGGACAAATGTTTAACTCAGGCAATAAATAGTCTATTAGACATGGTATTGGCAGAATTGTGGAGGGATAATTTACATATTTAACTTCAATCCTTTTCCAACCCATCCACCTGTCTCCATTATATCTGAAAGAGAGCTCTGTAAAACTGTTATAGATAATGCTGAATGGTTCCAAGTTCCATTGTTCCTCACAACAAATTTTCCATTAAAAAGTCAATTTTACATTTGCTCATCAATTATGGCATTTAAGGTTCTTGCCATGTTCCTATTGCAAACGATGCTTAAAATGTTTTAGTCACACTATTAAGCATCCCACTTGATTGAAGATAGGGAGTTTCTTTTCTGGCTTGCCTTTCTGGTTATTATCCTCCCTGTTGATCCTCAAGCTCTCTTTCTACTGCTCCAGTTAGTTAAGTATATAGTCCTTTGGCTGCTAATGTGCACAAATGGGGTAATAAACAAATTCTATAGACAAGTCTGCATATGTTTAATGCTCTTTCTGACTGTTAATATAAACGTTGTTCTACAAGCAGTATTTTTTTCAGCTTTACTCTGGTGAAAATTTATAAAGTCAGAAGTATTTGTGATCACGTTCAGATATTGGACACAGTTGTGATTGAAGTTAAATTTGAGAAAAATGGGATCACATCAGAAGCCTGTTCCAAGCTCTGAGCTCTGATTTTAATTTGAACATGTTTGGCTATTGTGTGTAACCACCTAACAATTAGAAAGTTTAAGTCAATGGCAGCAGTCATATTTAACAAGCACAGTGGCACAGTGGTTAGCACTGCTGCCTAACAGCGCCAGAGACCCGGGCTCAATTTCCGCCTCAGGCGACTGTGTGGAGTTTGCACATTCTCCCCGTGTCTGTGTGGGTTTCCTCCGGGTGCTCCGGTTTCCTCCCACAGTCCAAAAATGTGCAGGTTAGGTGAATTGGCTATGATAAATTGCAGGGTAAATGTTAGATGTAGGGGAATGGGTGTGGACTTGTTGGGCCGAAGGGCCTGTTTCCACGCTGTAAGTAATTTAATCTAAACAGTGCAGCTTTTGCCCTGTTGTTTTCAGATTTTTGAACTAATTTCTCATATATTAAAGTTGATCTTTCTCTGCACCTTCTCTGTAGCTATATTCTGCATTTAGTAAATAAGATATGATTTGCCTGGATAGCACACAAAACAATATTTTTCACTGTTATCTCAGTACATGTGGCAATAATAAATCAAATCAGAAATGGTTTCCCGGGCTTCCTGAAATTTATCGTTTAAACCAATGAGAGAAGTCACAGACAATTTGCAGGACATATTAAATGTCAGTCAGACCACAAGAAATAATTTGTGATAACAGTATTTCATTTCGGTGGCACAGTGGCTCAGTGGTCAGCACTGCTGCCTCACAGTATAGGGACCCAGATTCAATTCCATTCCACTGGACAACTGTCTGTATGGAGTTTGCACGTTCTCGCTCCCATAGTTCAAATATGTGCAGCTTAGGTGGATTGACCACACTGAATTGCCCCATAGTATCCAGGGATGTGTAGGTCCTGTGTGGTCCTGATGGGCCAAATGGCCAGTGTCCACAGTGTAGAAACCTTGACTAAAAGAGTTCTAATTCTTTGATTAGTTTTGGCTAAGTGCTTATTGAGAATACCTGCAGTGTGAAGCTAGTTTCTACACTTTGTTTGAGATTCAGGATCAGGATGGGTGATGCCATAGTTGGACAGAATGGACTTTAGACAAGAGATGAGTTCATTAACAGTAATAATAGCCTATTGTGGACCATGTATTGGTCAGCATGGAGGGCAGCAGAAACCAGGGGAAAAAGACAGAATAAAATATTCAAAACTTAACATGAACTGGTAAATTTGGAAGAAAAGGTTGGAGCTGCAGATCAAAAACAAGAGTATGGTTTCAGGCCAGTCATGAGTATGTTGGTGATTGAATATTTAATTGTACTACATTAAACAGTGGATATACATTGATTTGTATCCCATAATCAAAATTACTTTTTAAAAAAGTTATGGTTCTTTATTGCATTCCTTTAATAAAGCATAACCACAGCACTAAAGAAAGTGAACAAGTGTCATTGACATCAATAGATAGAAATTTGAAGACAAAAATATAGTTTTCTTAAAATTATTTAGACAAGTTACCCATCTTAAAAGTTTTAGTAAAGGTTACAGGAATAAGACACAAGGAGTACAATAAGCTCAAAGAAGAGATAAATGATAGATGAGGGATTTACGCGAAATATTGAAGGACACCTCTAGAAAGTCTTCTCTTTGCAAGAGATTTCAATGAAATAGTGACTACAGGTTTAAAGGTGTGGGATAAAGAAGAAAAATTACATTTGAAATATTTTGAAACCAGATTTTTAAAATCAACAATAATAGTTGTGGATACAATGATGGATAGGGATTAATTTGGGACAACCAGCTGATACTTTTGCATCATTGTTAGCCATGGGTGGGGTCCTGGAAGACTGGAAGATAGCAAGTGTTGTGCCCATGTTTAAAAAGGGTTGCAAAGATAAACCTGGGAATTATACACCAGGTAACATTTGGGCAGGTAAGATACTTGACTAGATTCTGAGGGATAAGATATACATGCATTTGGAAAGACAGGGTTTTATTGGGAGTAGTCAGCATAGCTTTGTGCATAAGAGATCATGCCTCACAAATTTGTTAACATTCTTTGATGCAGTGACAAGAAAGGTTGATGAGGACAGGGTGGCAGACATAATCTAAATGAATTTCAGTAAGACCTTTGATAAGACTCCATATGGTAGGCTGCTTTGGAAGGTTAGATTGCATGGAATCCAGGGGGAGCTGGCAAATTGGATACGCCATTGGCTTGTTGGTAGGAAACAGAAGGTAATAACAGAAGGCAGTTTGTTGGACTGGAGGCCTGTGACTAGTGGAGCAGCTCGGGGTTGGTGCTGGGCCCATTGCTGTCGATTATCTATATCAATGAATTGGATGAGAATGTACAAGGCATGATGGTAAGTTTTGGAGATGACATTAAAATAGGCAGTATTGTGGACAGTGAGGAAAGTAATCAGAAATTGCAGCAGGACCGTGATCAACTGGGGACTTGGGCTGAGAAATGGCAAATGGATTTTAATATAGATAATTATGAGGTCTTGCATTTTGGCCAAGGTTGGAGTTTCATGCTGAATGGTAGGGTCTTAAGAAGTATAGTAGAACAGAAGGATCTTGGGGTTCAGGTCCTCGATTTTCTGAAAGTAGAGTCACAGGTAAACAAAGCAGTGAAGAAGGCTTTTGGCACACTGACATTCATCAGTCAGGGCACTGACTATAGAAGTTAGTAAGTTATGTTGCAGTTATACATGACGTTGGTGAGGCTGCATTTGCAGCATTGTGTTCAGTTTTGGTCACCTTGTTATAGGGAGGATGTTATTAAACTGGAAGAGTGCTGAAGAAATTTACAAGGATGTTCCCAAGACTCATGAGTCTGAGTTATAGGGAGAGGTTAGACAAGCCAAGACTGTTTTTCTTAGAGCACAGGAGACTGAGGAGGAATCTTATGGAAGTGCACAAGATCATGAGAGGCATGGATAGAGTGAATGCAGTTTTTTTATTTCCCATGGTTGAGGAATCAAGGACTAGAGGGCATCAGTTTAAGGTTAGAGGGGAAAGAATAAAAGGGAACCTGAGAGGCAACGTTTTCACACAGAGGGTGATATACATATGGAATAAGCTGCCAGAGGACATGCTAGAGATGTGTACATTAACAACGTTTAAAAAGCATTTGGACAAATACATGGTTAAGAAAGGGTGTGAAGGATATGGGCCAAGTGCAGGGAAATGGGTTAGTGTTGATGGATATTTGGAACTCTGTTTCTCAGATGGGTGTGAATGGTATTTCAATTGTTAATTTTAAATCTGAGATAAACAATTTTTCATTAAATAATGGTATCAAGGGATATGGGTCAAGAAGAGTGGTGCTGGAAAAGCCAACAGGTCAGGCAGCCGGGCCCAAGGCAGGCAGTTTGATCACTGATCTGCCATGATCTTATTGACTACTGAAGCAGCTTGAGGGGTTGAATGGCCTACTCCTATTCCAGCGTTCCCAAGATCATTGGTGAAAACAGAAAAATAATCATTCTTCAGTAAGAGAATCAGACAGTCCAGGTACACTCTTTAAGCTTGCTTGCTATGGTTGACAAATTTATAGATTCCAAAGTGTTAGGGATTAGTCTCAAACCCAAATGTTGCACAGTTATGAGGATCAAATTGTTACAATTGATATTTTGTCTGATAATGAACAGATCAACTCTGATGATCAATATGAGACTACTGCCAAAAGTGGGAACAAAAGTCAAACATTTTCTAGATGGGGTTAGTCAATGGAAAAATTACAATTCTATTATAATTGTATAATAATTTTTGTAGTAGCATTGTAAGTAGTGCAGAGACAGCTACTGGAAAATGTAAAAATTTTCTGAATGGACAGTGTGAGGAGAAGAAGGGTATGCCCATGGATTGGGAAAATGAAGTAAAAGCTGGAAGGCAAAAAAATACAGCGTAAGCTCAAATAGCAAGTCTGGCAGCAAACATGATTCTCGCGAAAGAACACAAATTATTGAAGTAAGATCTTATTACTAACAGCAGGAGCTCAAAAATTAGCAGTCCAGAAAAAGAAGACAAGATACAGGGGACAGTTTATCAAAAACAAGGAATACAGTCCAAACCAGAAAAACCAGAAATAACAAAGGCTCATTTGATTGGAAAGGGTTAGTAGCCACAAACAACTTTAAAACCAGGATAATAACTGATGTCAAACATCAAGAACTACAAAGCTGGCGTGAATTTAGAATGTAAAGCCATCACTATTGCAGCAGTAGACATCCATGGAAAAGGTATTTCGTGATTTAATTTTTAAGTTTAAAGAAAGCCTAGTGGCATAAAGGTTTGAAGAAAACCTATAAGAATAGATTCACTAATGGCATAAAAAGCAAGTTTGAACATTTTCTTGGTTTTGTTAGAAACAAATAGAGTTATAGAGCTGCACAGCATGGAAACAGACCCTTCGGTCAACTCGTCCATGCTGGGACTATTTTCATTATTGATGGGATAACATATACTCAATAAAATGTGTGAATGAAAAAAGGCAGAGGGTGGGTATAGCTATTTAAATACAGATGTTGTAGAATAGGCAAAATCCATTTGAAATAGGTTGATAGCAGCAGTCAACCAATAAACTATTGTTACAAAATGGAGAAAATTATAAGAAACCATTGGACATACTGGAAAAAGGATAACTGGAACTTTAATGTGCAATAAAAAGAAAACTAAGAATTTGTTATAATCTAATATGATCTGAAGGAATGCCTGAAGCTGAATGCAATGTGAGGATATGTGTTGGCTATATTAATTTAGGTCTAATTGATAGTATAAATATGGAGAACCAATAATTATTGGGGTGTGTGTTTTATAGTCTGTAGTTAGCTGAAATGAAGCTCTTACTAAAAGTGTGAACTTAAAATCTGCACAATTACTGCTATTTACTTGTGTGTAACAATCACATGTGGTGAATACCTAGAAAGTCCTCAAAAAGAAATGTTTTCTGATTTTCCAGTTCAATCAGAAATTTTAAAGTGAAGATAGGCATGATACCTCACTATGATTATGTGTCTGTAAGGATATTGTTGGGAAAAGGATATGCGTACTTATTTTGTTATTGCTGATTTTTTAAGCATGCGTCTATGAAGTTTAGTAAGTTTCTTTTTCTTTCATAAACTATTTACTTTTTTTAGAAAGTGAACTGGCGGCCTCCAATTAATACATTAAGTGACTGACCACCAGGCTAACCAAATTGGACCATGTGACCTGTTCAGCCTGTGATATTTGCGGGTGGTAAGATACTGCTGCTAGTCATGAGAACATAAGAACTAGGCAATTCAACCCCTTGAGCCTGTGCCACTATTTAATATAATCATAGCTGATCTCATCTCAGCCTCAACTCCACCTTTCTGTCCAGTCCTCATAACCCTTTAAACCATTGCCAATTGAAACTATGTGTATCTCTTCAAATTTATTCAGTGCCTGGTGTCCACTGTACCCGGGGGTAGTGAAGATCACAGACTCAGTCTTTTGAGAATCAACATTTCTTCTAATCTCTATTTTAAAATCTGCTTAATTTAAAGCTATGACCTCATTCATCTTTCCGTAATTGGATCTGAAGGCCTATCTATTTTATAATGGCTGAAGATGAAAACTAGTGACTTTTAACAGAAAGAGGACCTTGTCATAATGAGATATAGTTTGTTATATAATAGTAATTAGATATAAGATACATTATCTAGGTTGGCATTGTTACTAAAACTACTAGAAGATGTTACATCTGTTCTGTTTGAGATCTCAGCTATTCTCACAATCTCCCGACGCAAGACTGAACAGTATCATTAATCTTCAATATTAACTCTTTCAGAAGCAATATCTTATAAAGCAAAGTCTATTTCATCATTTGGTATAGTAATGACAGATGTTCTGCTTCAACTCCACTTTCTCATATGTTCCCACTGGAACATAGAAACGAGAGTAGGCCATTCAGTTGCTTGAGCCTGTTCCACCATTCAATAAAATCATGGATGATCTATGGCCTACTTTCATATACCTGCTTTGGCCCATATGCCTTAATAGTTTTGCTTACCAAAAATGTATCTATCTCAGACTTAAAATTAATTTCAAATCCAGCAGTCGCTGCCATTTCTGGAAGGCAATTCCGAACAACTACCACCCTTTGTGTGTAGAAGTGCTTACTAATATGGCTTCTTAATGGCCAATCCCTAATTGTCAGCCTAAGCCCCTTTAGTTTTAGAATCTCCAATCAATGGAAATAGTTTATCTTTGTCTGTCCTCTCTTCCTAATGTCTTGATGACTTCTAGCAGATTACTCTTCAATCTTTCTAAATTTTATAGAAAAAGAGCCTAATTTGTGTAATCTCTCCTCATAAATTCTGAGTTCCAGGTACCATTATTGTAAATTAACATTGTACTCCTTCCAAGGCATCATATGCTTCCCAAGGTGTGGTGTTCAGAGTGCTCCAAGTGGAATCCAACCAGGATCTTGAATAACTATAGCATAACCTTTCCATCCTTGTCCTACAGTTCTCTAGGTTAAAAAAAAACATAGCATTCTATTAGTTTTCTTGATATTTTCTCCACTTAGAGTCATAGAGATGTACAGCACAGAAACAGACCCTTTGGTCCAACAGCATCAGTGCTGACAAGATATCCCAACACAGTCTAGTCCCACTTGCAGCACCTGGCCCATACCCCTTCAAATCATTCCTGTTCACATACCTATCCAGATGCCTTTTAAATATTGCAATTGTACTAGCCTCCACCACTTCCTCTGTCAGCTCATTCCATACATGTACCACCCTCTGCATGAAAAAGTTGCCCCTTAGATCTCTTTTAAGTCTTTCCACTCTCACTCTAAACCTATGCCCTCTAGTTCTGGACTCTCCCACCCTAGGGAAAGTCTATTTATCCTATCCATGCCCCTCAAGTTTTTATAAACCTCTATAAAGTCACCCCTTAGCCTCCAATGCTCCAAGGAAAAAAGCCCCAGACTGTTCAGCCTCCCCCAACAGCTCAAATCCTCCAACCCTGGCAACATCTTTGTAAATCTTTTCTGAACCCTTTCAAGTTTCACAACTTCTTTCCAATAGGAAGGAGATCAGAATTGCTCGCAGTATTCCAACAGTGACCTAACCAATGCCCTGTACAGCCACAATGTGACCTCATAACTCCTTGACTCAGTACTCTGACCAATAAAGGAAAGCATACCAAACACCTTCTTCACTATCCTATCTATTTGTGACTCCACTTTCAAGGAGCTATGAACCTACACTCCCCAGGACCTTACCATTAAGTGAATACGTCCTCTGTGATTTACTTTCCCAAAATGCAGCACCTCAGATTATCTAACTTAAACTGTATCTGCCACTTCTCAGCCATTGGCCCATCTGATCAAGATCCCAATGTAATCTGACGTAACCTTCTTCGCAGTCCACTGCACCTCCAATTTAGGTGTAATCTGCTCATGACAGATTTTAAAAATCCATGCACCAGAAACCCAAGTCACTTTGGTCATCTAATGTATTTAACTTTATACATCTAGAAGTACATTGAACATTTTTTTGGGGTCAAAATGGATAACCTATTTGAACTTAAATTGAACTCTATATCCCACAGCTTTGCCAATTACTTATTCTATCAATATTCTTTTATAATTTTAAGCTATAATTTAGACTGCCTACATTGCTGTGTCATCAACCAATTTGGATACAAGATGTTCTATGCCATTACCCAAGTTGTTATTAAATAATTTGAAAAAATTTGGCCCAAACATAAATCCTTGCCAGACATCTTTGGTACAATCTGCCAATTTGAGTACCCACACATTATCCTTACTTTCTGTCACGTGCCACTCAAGCAATTTTCAAGTTATGTCAATAATTTGCCCTCAACTTAACCTTAGTTAGCAGGGTCTGATGTGGAAATTTATCAAATGTTGTCTGCAAGTCCTTATAAACAACACTATAGAAATTCCTTGTCCACCACCTTAGACACTTTTTCAAAACATTGAATTAGGTTTGTCAGTCATGCCTACCTATTATGAATCCATGTTGGCTTTCCCTGATTAACTGAAAAATTTTCAAGTTGCTCAGTTCCATCCTTGATTATACACTCCAATAATGTTCCCACCACAGATGTAGCTAACTGGTCGATAATTCCCTGGTTTTCCTTTTTTCCTTTCTTTAAAAGCAGAGTACCTTTGACATGTTCCCTCTACCCCCATATTTCCCATATGTGCATGGTGACTCAGTGGTTAGCACTACTACCTCAGAGTGCCAGAGACCTGTGTTCAAATCCAACCTCAGGCAACTGTCTCACTAGGTCTGCATGGGTTTCCACTAGGTGCTCCAGTTTCCTCCCGTAGTCCAAAGTTGTGCGAGTTAGGTGAATTGGCCATGCTAATTTGCCCATGGTGTTCAGGGACGTGTAGGTGAGGTGCATTAATCAGGGGTAAGTGTAGGGAAATGGCTCTGGGTGGGATACTGTTTGAAAGGTCGGTGTCAACTTTTTGGGCTTAATGGCCTTTCTCCACACTGTAGGGATTCTACTAAAATACCTCTACCAATGAGTCATCCACCAAATTTAACATATTACCCTCCCCAGTTGTCTGTGTCCTTACTTTTGCATCAACATTTTGTGTACCATCTATCTGAATGCTTTTTGAAAATCAAAGTATACTTTGTCTACTGACCCCCCCCATCATCTATGTTGTTAGTTACATCCTCAAAAACCTAAATACATTGTCAAACAATGTTGACTTTATATCATCATGCTTATCATCTAATGGCCACTCTTAGGTTTAACATGCTTTGTCTGAAATGCAGACTACCACAGAACAGAAGCATCACAACTATTGACATGATGCTCTTTGTCCTTTGTGTTCCACCTCCATCCATCTCTCCTCCTACCCCCAACTACCAACTAATTTGCTTTCACTCCTGATACCTTACCAATTAACCTTGTGCCTTTTCAAAATGGGAAGCTACACCTGCTTCCTGGGGCAAGTTCCAACTTGGAAACAAAGCCTCTTTCTGAATCTCACCTCTTCATTCAAAATCTGGTTTATGGGGCCTATCACAGAAGTATTCACCCAGATGCCAGTTTGAGTCTGAACTGATGCCTGTAGCACCAAAAATGTAGTCGCGCCAACAACCAAACTTTGAGGCAATGCTGTCTTTTAAACATATGGGCAACCTAAACTGTATATTCATCATGTTCAGCTTGGATCAGGATGAGATCGTTCAATCCAATTAGCAATTTCAAGGCTAATGCTCTCCATCTGGATTTAATCGGTTCTTGCTAGTTGATTATATTGAGCCCTCGAAAGTACACTGTCTGAATGTTAGAATATGAACCTTTAATATGTTTGCATTAAATTCCTCAGTCTACTAGTCAAATTGTGATGATATATTCTTTAAAATAAATTACTTAATAGCATTATTAAATTAAAGAATGAAATTATTTCAGATGTACATTCATTAAGCAATTCTATGATAATATTGCATAATCTTAATTCAAAGATTTTTAGACTTTTGAGATGTCTTCATTTGTCCAGGATAGAGAAACTTTTATCATGGAAGCAAAGAACCAGAAACAAAGTCCAGGATAATGTAATATGACAGTAATATATTTGATTGTTCATATTTACATGATGCGTGGTCCAACACTCCTTACCTCAAAAATCTTCTAAGGAGCAAAAATGTTAACAGGTTAAATGATGAGTAATGGTAGACAGTGTACCATTATTGGTACTTTTTGAATAGATTTGTCATTAATGGGAGAACACATCGACTTTTTTATCCAGATATAAACAAAGGGATGAAAATTACATACAGCCTGAAATGAGGAGCGATTTCACCAAATTACTACCCAGATAGTGAAGTTAAAAGATACTCCTAACATGTTCCGGAATCACAACATAAATTAACCTTTTGCTTACTATTTCACACTTTAGTTATTTCTTACATAAAGTTGATAATTGTTGAAGAAAATCAAATCTACTTTTGTTTCCTGCCTCAGGAGCCTTCAGCTATTTTGTTCTTTGCCAGTATTTGTGCTAATATGGCATCAATGTGTACAATTACAGACTGATTCGTAAATAGTCATGAAATCCTCAATAATGCTTTGAATTCATTTTTTTCAGTGTTTCTTTTATGATAATGCTGTCACATTAAGAAGTTATTTTGTCCTTTTTTTTTAAGAGAGGTCAGGCAGAGATGGCAAAATGTCTCAAGAAAATAAACAAACTATGAGGCGGTAATGTTTTTTATTAAAGTTGGAACAATGGAAGTGGCCTGGGTGTGGTCAGCTCTCATAGACCAGGCTTTCAATTTTTTTTAGATTTTAGGTTTAGTTTTAAGCAGAAGCCGTTGGGGTCTCAAAAGAGCTGGAAGCTTCACTGAATGTCGCCTAGCTGCTACACTCTCTGAATTTTCTCTTGATATTTCCTCCTGAACTGGAAAACTGCATGTGAGAATCTGTATCTGAATTTGTTTTTTTGCTAAGGGATGTGCTTATACAATGTTACTCTATTGGAACAGTTAATTAGTAAGAGATACTGCATGTATTATTCAGTTACGTTTTCCAGTACTTAAGTTATTCTAAATGCCTTTTCCTTTTATTTGTATTTTACCTATAATGTTTAAATAAATTGTGTTTTGCTTAATGTTGAGTTGTTTGACCTGTCACATTACATCTGAAACATGGCACTTCACAGCTACCTTTAAAATATACTTCTTAAAATATTTTGAGTGGGTTTGGTCTGTTCCATAACAAACTGGGGACTCTTGTTGGGATTGAAATCTATAATTCCAAGTTGGATTCAAAGGCGGCAAGTGATAGGTGTTAGTGTGTTTGGTTTCGGGGTTTTGAATTCATTGGTTTAAACAAGGTGTGCTTTGTGTAGTGATGGCTCTTTTATTTTCTGGAGGTCGAAGAAGTGAATTTGGGATTTTTACAAAAAGTGAGCAAGGCAAAGCTTTCAGACTTAGCAAATAAGTGGAGTTGGGGTTGCCTGTGTCTGTGAGGAAAGGAAAGATAATTGCAGCAATAGCGCAGCATTTAAGATTCTTGGAAATGCCATCGTAATCTTTGAAAATGTCTAAAATTCAATTGCAATTTGAATGACAATGAAAAGCACAGGAACGAGAGAGAGAGAGAAGAAAGAGACATAGAAAAAGAATTTGAATTCCAGAAGTTGGCTATTAGAGAGAAGAGTCGACCCAAAAGGGCAGAGTTGAAGGTAGAAGGTCAGCTTAGTGAGGAGGATAGTGATGATGAGCAAACACATTGTAGCCAAAGACATGGTGGGAATCTGTTTAAATATGTAATTGCCGAGATTGGATGAGAAGGATGTAGAAGTTTTTTTTCAATTCATTTGAAAAAGTGGCTGTACAAATTAAGTGGCATTGTTGATCCAAACAAAGTTGATAGGTAGAGCTAGTGTGGCATTTGTATCAGAGTCAGAGGAGGTATCTGGTGAATATGACGAGGCGAAACTTGCTATCTTAAGTGCATATGAGCTAGTACTAGAAGCCTACAAACAATGTTCAGGAATCTAAGGAAGGACCCTGGTCAAATATACATTGCATTTGAAAGGATCAAACAAAGTAATTTTGATTGGAGAATAAGAGCATTGAAAATAGATTAAATGTATGATGCTCTGAGAGAAATGATTATTTTAGAAGAGATCAAGAATTAACTTCCTAAGGTAGTGAGCACTCATATGGAAGAACAGAGAGATAAAACTGCAAGTTTAGCAGCTGAAATGATTGATGATTATGAGTTGGTTCATAAATCAAAGTTTGGCTTCTGATATCAATTTCAATTATGAGAAATAGAAATTGGAGAAAAGAGAAATCCTCAGGTGATAAAGGAAAAGGAAATCTTATTGAAGATAATAAAGATAACTTACCACAGGGTAAAAAGGAAACACCTGAAGGGGAAAAGGCAGTAAAAAAGCTCAGATGTTTTCACTGCAATGAAGTCGCAGTATTGGTAGTTTAGAAAAAGCACTGTGAAGATGGATATGGGAAAATAGGATAAACCACAGAATTTTGCTGAAATAATAAAGGAAAGCACAATGGAAAATAAAAAGCTCTACCAAAATGTACAACCTTGTCAAGGGTTGGTTGAGAAGAAAGTGCATATCTTCTTAATCCATTTACTTGTGAGGGTAACTAGGAGAAAGTGAGGACCGCAGATGCTGGAGATCAGAGTCGAGAGTGTGGTGTTGCAAAAGCGCAGTAGGTCAGGTAGCATCCGAGGAGCAGGAGGATCAATGTGTCAGGCATAAGCCCTTCATCAGGTCCTATTCCTTGGATGCCTTCTGACATGCTGTGCTTTTCCAACACCACACTCTCGATTTGTGAGGGTTGACTCGCATATGGCAGGTGGAGCAGATTAAGTAATTAAAATTTTAAAAGATATGGGAGAAAGTCAGAAGCGAGAGTTGAGAAGAAATGTAATTCAGAAACACTATTGCCAGAAAAAAGTGATAATATGTTGAATTCATGGTCAGATTGGCGTGTCTGGTGAAAACTGGACAATTGTTGGTAGGGGTACAGAGGAACACTTATCTCCAGGAATACAATTTGTCCTTGGTAATCATATAGCTGGATCACAGTTAGGAGTGCTGCCTACTGTGGTTAAAAGGCCAGTGGAACATTAGGCAACTGAGGTAATACATGAAGTATAACCTAGGATATTTTTCTGATTGTGTGATAACAAGATCACAAAGCATGATAACAAAGTCACAAAGGGGAAGGGTGAGCAGCCAGAGGTCATGGTGCACATTGGTACCAATGACTTAGGTAGAAAGAGGGATGAGGTTCTGCGGAGTAAGTACAGGGAGTTAGGAAAGAGGCTGAAAAGCAGGACCTCAAGGGTAGTAATCTGTTGGCTATAACCAGTGTCATGTGCTAGTGAGACAAGGAATAGAAAGAAAGGACAGATGAATGCGTGGTTAAGGAACTGGTACAGGGGGAAGGGTTTCAGTGTCTTGAGTCATTGGGATGTCTTCTGGGGCAGTGGCAAACTGTACAAGAGGAACAGGTTGTACCTAAACTGGAGAGGAATTAATGTCCTTGCAGGGAGGTTTGCTATTGATACTTGGGAGGCCTTAAGCTAGACGGCAAGAGGCTGAGATGCAGAGCAGCAGGTCAGCAAGTAGGGGGAATGAAGGGAAAGTTGATGTAAGGACCAGTAAATTAGAAGGAAAGGACAAGCAAAGACAGGTAAATGAACATGATGGTACTAATGAGTTGAGGTATGTTTATCTCAATGCAAGGAGTATTATAGGAAAAGCAAATGAACTTAGAGCCTAGATTAGTACAACATCATTACTCTGGTGTTGTGGCCTTTACTTTGACTTGGTTGAGAGAGGGACAGGACTGGCTGCTTAACATTTCAGAGTTTCATTGTTTTATAAGAGATAAAGAGGAAGGTAAAAGAGATGGAGGAGTTGCAGTTGCACTCAGAGTGGACATACAGAGTGGGCTTATCCACTGAACAATATGGGTTAGCTCAAAAATAAGATGGGTGAATTCACTTTCGTACGATTACACTATAGACCTCCCAGCACCTATTGAGACATTGAGGAACCAATATGTAAATAGGCAAATTATGAAAAGATGCAATAAAAACAGAGTTGTCATAATCGGTAACTTTAATTTCCCCAAAATTGACTAGGACTCCCTTAGAGCAAAAGGTTTAGATGGGGCAGAATTTGTTAATGCATCCAAGAAGGTTTCTTGAAACGGTATGTGGTTAGTACAACTAGAGGAGGGGCCATACTGGAACTTATATTAGCTAATCAGCCTGGACAGGTGACTGAAGTTTAGGTGGAAGAGTATTTTGGAAAACGTGAACACAACTCCTTAAGTTTTAAAAAACTATGAACAGGGATAAGATACTAAATTGGGGAGAGCAAATTTGTCAGTATCTGGCAGGAGCTAAGGAGTGTTAATTGGGAGGAGCTATGATCAGGCAACTCCACATTTGACCCATGGGAATTGTTTAAAGACCTGTTGATGAGAGTTCAAGACAGGCATGTTTCAATAAGGATGAGGTTGTGAATTTCATCAAAAGCTCTACCCTACATTATTAAGAGATATAAGAGAGGAGATTGCTAGGTCTTGACCAAAATCTTTGTATTCTTACTTGTCACTGAAGAGGTCCTGGAGGACTGGTAAGTAGTTAATGTTGTTCCTCTGTTCATGAGAGGAAATAAGGATAATCCAGAAAATTTAGGTGAGTCTTACATCAGTGCTTGGGAAGCTATTGAAGATAATTCATAATGATAGTATTTACACATAATTGGAAAAGCATAGCCTATTTAGGAACAGTCAGCATGGCTATGTGCAGGGCAGGTCATGTCTTACTGATTGAGTTTTTTGAGGATGTGACAAAGGTAATTGAAGAAGGTAGAGCTGTGAATGTTGTCTGCATGGATTTTAGTAAGGCTTTTGACAAGGTCCCTCATGACAAGCTCATTCAGAATGTTAAGATGCATGGAAACCATAGTGAATCGGCCACTTAGTTTCAGAATTGGCTTGCCCATAGAAGGCAGAGTGTAGTGGTGGAAGGGTGTTTTTCAAACTGGAGATCAATTACTAGTGATATTCTGCAGGGATCCATACAGGACCTCCACTGTTTGTGATATGAATTGGACGTAAACGTAGATGGGTGGGTTAGTAAGTTTGTGGACAATACAAAGATTGATAGAGTTGTGGATAGTGTAGAAGGCTGTCATAGGATACAGCAGGATATGGATCAGTTGCAGATATGGGCAGAGAAATGGCAGATGGAGTTTAATCTAGGTAAGTGTGAGGTGCTGCACTTTGGCAATTCAGATATTAGGGAAAAGTATACAGTTAATGGCAGAACTCTGAACAGCATTGACGTACAGAAGCATCTTGGGGTTCATGTCCATAGCTCCCTTAAAATGGTCACACAAATAGATAAGGTTGTAAAGGTGGCATATGGCATGCTTGCCTTTATTGGTCTAGGAATTGAGTACAAGATTCAGGATATCATGTTGCAAATTTATAAGACTTTGGTTATGTCACACTTAGAGTACTGCATTCAATTCTGTTTACCACATTAGAGGAAGGATGTGGCGGCTTTGGAGAGGGTGCAGAAGAAGTTTAACAGTATGCTGCCTGGATTAGAGGGTACGAGCTATTATGAGAGAGTAGAAAAGCTCAGGTTGTTTCTCCTGAGCAACAGAGGCTGAGGAAACACTTGATAGGAGTCTATAAAATTATGAGATGCATAGGCAGAGTTGATCGTCAAAATCTTTTTTCCAGAGTTGAAATGTCTAATATGAGGGGCATGAATTTGAGGTGAGAGGGGGAAAATTCAAAGGAGATGTGAGGGGCAAGTTTTTTGCACAGAGTGTGGTAGGAGTCTAGAACACACTGTCAGGGGTGATGGTAGAGGCAGTCATGATAAAGACACTTAAGGGACTTTTAGATAAGCACTTGAATATGCAAACATGGAGGGATGTGGACCAAGGGCAGGCAGATAGGATTAGTTTCATTTGGCATCATGTTTGGCACAACATTAAGGGCTGAAGGGCCTGTTCCTGTGCCATATTGTTCTATAATCCATGTTCCTTAGTTTCAAGTGGAACCAGGGAGAGAAATCAAAGAATAAAGATAAAGATGATGAAGTTCAATTATCATTGACCATGTTTAATCAAATGGTTGAGAGAAAACAAGAACAGGTGGAGAACAAAATATATATTTTTATTTGAGAGAACTTGAGAGAAAATAACTGAATTACAACAGAAAGATGAAAAACTAAAGTAATTGTACCAAAGAGCATACACAGAAGAAGAATCTGAGTGTTTCCCAGAAAGTTACTAACTTAAACACAACATCTTGATAAGGAAATGGAGACTATCACATATTCAGGTGGATAAGAAATGGACAGAGGTTCATCAAGTTGTCCTACTGGTGGGTTATTGAAAGGAGGTATTGTGGGTAGTCTGTGAATTACCACTATGTGGTCATTTGTGCATAACGAAAACTCAAGGCAAAATATTAAAAAAATTTACCGATCTGGACAGCATAACCATGTAGTTGAATTTTGCCAAACATGCCAGGTAATTGGAAAAATTCAGGCAGTGATGAAACTTTAACATGCATTTCTGCATTTGAGGAACCTTTTGCAAGAGTCTTAATTGATTTTATAGGAACAAAAAGTGGGAATCAGTATTTGTTGACCATAATGAATGTGTCCATTAGATTTCCAGAGGCCATACTATTATAGAACATCACAACTAAAATACCTGCAGAAGAGTTGTACAAACTTTTTACTAGATATGAAATACACACAGAGATATAATCAGATCAAGGGTCAAATTGTACATCATAATTATTCAGGGAAGTTATGAATAGCTTAGAAATAAAACGATTCAAATCAACTGTTTTGTATCTAAAATTGCAGAGAGCATTGGAATGATAGTATCAAACTTTACAAACCATGTGGAGGGCTTTAGTCACGTCTACCCAGAGGATTGGCATAAAGGAATTCCATTTGTATGTTTTTCGATTAACAATGCACCAAATGAATCTACCAAATTCAGTCCATTTGAATTAGCTGTTGGGCACAAGGTGAGAGGACGACTGAATTTAGTTACAGAGAAATTTTTGGGTCAGAGTTCAAAGACCACATATTTGGACAAGACATCAAATTTTAGGGAAAGATTAAATCGAGTAGATGGGTTGGCTAATTAGCATTTAAAAATAACACAGAATGTGAAGAAACAATTTTGTGAGTGGAGATAAAGTGTTAACATTACTTCCAATTATAGGTGAATCTTTAAAAGCAAGATTTAGTGGACCTTATCAAATCAAAAGAAGATTGGGTGAGATAGATTATTTGATAAGAATGCTCAGATAGAAAGAAATCTCAGAGAGTGTGTCATGTAAATATGCTCAAATAGGGAAGGAAAGCAAAAGGAGAATGTGATACTGGTTACAACACAAAGTAAGAACCAAGTTCAGAGAATTCTGAATTGGACATTCCTCAGGTTAAATTGGACAATGTGGAAGTTCTCAAAAAGTGGAATGCATTATAGAGTTACCTTCCAGAGAAAAATCAAAATGACCTGAAAGAGTTATTACTATCGCATGGGGAGATATGTGGGAATAAGCTGGGAAGTACTAATGTCATGATGCACAATGCAGCTATAGAAACTGCTGTTTCAATTAAGCAATATCCTTACAGACATAATGCTTTAAAGTTGGCATAGGTTTAAAAAAGATGGAACGCATGCCCGAAGACAGCATAATGGAAATGAGTTGCAGTGACTGGAGCTCACCCATGATAATGATGCTGAAACTAAATGGTACCCAATGATTAGGTGTGGACTATCGTAAAGTCAATGCAGTTACATAGTCTGGTTTATACCCTACTCAGCATTTGGAAGAGTTGAGAAGTTGGGACAAGTAACTAAACTGGACTTACTCAGAGAATACTGGCAGGTACCTTTATCCGAAAGGACAATATAATTTCAGCTTTCATGACACCGAATGAAGTATACCAATTTATAGTCATACCATTTGTTATGAAAAATATGCTAGCCACATTTCAAAGACTAACTAAAAAAGTCATTTCTAGATTACTGAATGTGTGGCGTACATTGCTGATTGGTTATTTTCAGTCACACGTGGAAGGAACATTTTCAGTATCTATCAAAGTTGTTCGACTGACTTTGGGAGGCAGGCTTGCTGAGAAACCTGTGAATTCACAAAAGCCCAAGTCACATTCCTGGCCCATGTTATTGGACATGGACAGATGTTCCCAGAATGTGAAAACAAAGGTTATTGGGGAATTTCTCACACCATCAACAAAGAGAGCAGTACTATAATTCCTGGGACAGATTGTTTTTCATTGGAAGTTAATGCCAAATTTTCGCAGAGTGGTTGCTCTACTGACTGACTTACTGAAGAAGTGCAGAAAATTTCAGTGGACAGCAAACTTCTGAAGGCATTTGGCAGTCTGAAAGCTATGTTCACCACTGCCCCAGTGTAAGCCGCATCTTATTACTAAAAGCCATTCAAGGTGACTATCAATGCGAATGATAGGGATGTTGGTGCTGTACTCTTACAAGAAGATGACAAGAAGACAGAAAGACCTATAAGATATTTTCCAGAAGATTGAAAACTCATCAACAGAAGTATTCTGTGGTTGAGAAGGAAACCTTGAGCTGATGCTGATGTTACAATGCTTCAACATTTATATTGCCAGTAATGTGTCTGAGATATTCATATATACTGATCATTACCCACTAAAGGTTTTGAAGAAATTTAAGGACAAACTTTCAAATTGCTTAGATGATCCTTATTATTGCAGCCATTCAATTGGAAATTATATGCGTAGCTGGTCAAGAAAACTTAATTGCCGACATATTGTTGCGACTTTGATGAAGAACGTCAGAAACATTGATAGCAGGAGTAAATGGACAGAAATTAATATTAGTTGTGAATGTTTGCATGCTTAGAGTAATGCAATGTATATGCATTCTAGTGTACTAATAGAGTAAGAATAAGGGTTTTATAAATGAAGCCATCTGTATATATTGAAGGTTCTTCTTTCTAAGGGGGTAGGTGTGATGACGTCGTCACTTCAAGAAGTTATTTTGTCTTGGGTTTATTTGACAAGAGATTGTAAGGCAGTGGCGTAGAGATGTCTCTAAGAAAGTAAATCGTTTGTGAGACCCTTGGGGTTGTTTTTAAAGTAACAACAATGGAAGCAGTCTGGGTGTGGTCATCTCTCACAGATATAGGGTTCTGGTTTGCAATCTGTAATTTGCTGGATTTTTGGTGGTTTGAATCGCCGCGATATCCCTGATTCTAGATACTGGACTTATTTAAGAACGTGAAATGAAGAAGGCAGTGGATAGGTGTTACACAGCAAAAGAATCTCTGTATTTATTTAAATAGAAAAGGATGGTATAATAAAAGAATTAATAAAGGAACTAAACAGTGAAATGAATACAATCAATTATACAGATGACAGTAATACTCTTAAGTATACTATTTGAGAGATTAAACACTATTAGAACTTAAAACAAGGATTTTAATACAGGAATCTTAATCAGGCTTCCTAACTTTGGAGTCCCATGCATTGTCAGCACCGCTTTCCCCTCTCTGCAAGCTAAGTTGGAAGCTTTGAGATCTTGGGAGTTTAAGCTCACTACTGGGGAAACCGTGATTTTTCAGTACAGTTGGCTAGTCCCACTTGCCATACCTGGTCCCTGGATGAAGACTTCTGACCGCATAGGCCTTCAGTCTGGGTTGAGCCTGCTGATGTGGTAGGATGCATATTGGAGTGAGCAGGCGAGTCCTTGGTTTTCCTTACTTTCTGGTGGTTTTGCAGGTCAGTTTTCATGTCAGGATATGTCTGAGGCCTTGTGGTGTCAGTCAGGTCGGTGATTTTCGGAGGTTGCCAGGTCTTAAGTTTGCTGGTCGTGGTTGATTCACGTTGGTTCCCTGACTCGCAACAGGCCTGTTTCGGCAGTTTTTGGAATTGCTGTAAGGATATCCCCTTTTGGACATAGCAGCTGGAATTAGGTGTTGGAATTCTTCTTCTATGGATTGCTGTTGAAAAGTGTGGTGCTGGAAAAACACAGCAGGCCATGCAGCATCCGAGGAGCAGGAGAATCGACGTTTCGGGCATAAGGCCTTCTTCAGGAATCCTGAAGAAGGGCTTATGCCCAAAACGTCGATTCTCCTGCTCCTCTGATGTTGCCTAGCCTGCTGTGTCTTTCCAGCACCACGCTTTTCAACTCTGGTTTCCAGTATCTGCAGTCCTCACTTTCTCCTTCTATGGATTGCTGTTTGGAATGCCTCCTGGAGAATAGTTGTGGGGATGTCTGTAGAGGAATACTGTAGTTGTTTCAGGTGAGATCAGGGCCTGCAATCACTGATTGTGGGCCCCTTATCTTTGCACCCAATCTGTACTTACTATTGTGTTACCAGTGCTCTGTTTGGAGTCGATTTGCTTCCCAATCGCTAACAGCGTGTGTGAAAGGATTTTGATTGAAGTTGAATGCCCGATATCTCTGTGAATGAATATTGATTGAAAATTAATGTTCTGTATCTGTGTCGGTCTCATATTATATGTGATGTGTAGCCCAAGGTGTAAATGTTAGGTTGAGTCGAGAGTGTTAGGCTTGTATGATTGTTGTCTGAGAGCGGAGGTGTAAATTGGAATTCCGAGCTGAACAATGGTGCCAGGCAGTCATCTCTGTGTTTGTGCATTCTTTTCCCCAGCGTTCAACCTAGCTGCCCCCTTTATTTTTAGACATTTTCAAAGTCCAAAACTTTGGTCAAATATTTTAGATGATGGGCATTTTTGCTCAATCTTACAAAGACAAGGCTTTCTAATTTTTTTAGGTTTTCATGTTTAGTTTTAAGCAGAAGCCTTTGTGGTCTCAAAAGAATTGGAAGCTTCAGTGAATGTCACTGCTGCTATCACTGAATTTTCTCTAGATCTTATTTTCCTGCTTAAATGAAAGTACTGCACATAAGAATCTGTGTCTAAATTTGACTCTTTGCCAAGGGGCATGTTTATGGGATATTACCATATTGGAACAGATAATTAGTCATGGGTACTGTATCTATCATTTGGTTAAGTTTTCCAATCATCAAGTCATTCTAAATTCCTCTTTCTTTTGTTTGTATTTTAACTATTGTGTTTAAATAAATTATGTTTTGCTTAATGATTGGCCACATCACAATTGGAACTGGCATTTCACATCTACCTGTAAAACATCAGGGTCTAGGCTACCTTCTTAAAATACTTTGAGGGGGCCTGGTCTTGTCCATGACATTTTTGCCAAATGAGGTCTATTTAAATGTTCTGTAAGGAACACATTTATCCTTAGTTTCCATTGCTAAAAGTGTCTGCCCTACCACATGAATCCAATGCAAGTTGTAAAATTCTTAAAGTAAAATGGAAAGATAAAGTGAAGCCTTTGTCACTTGAAGTTAATTAGCTGATACTTAATGACTCTCATCAGATGAGTAGGGAAAAGTTAACAGGTCCGTAGTGAATGATCTGGTAATGTTTCTCAGGTTCCTATTCAACACTGCAAGATGGTCTCAGAAAGCCAATGGACACAACACAAAATGGATTGAATGAAGCTCACCTTGTGGAGAAAAACAATTGGACACTTGTTTAAGGTCCACATTTTGCTAACTTTTCACAGCCTAACAAGATCCTGTTACTAACCACAAACTCACACATGCATGAATTTTTTTTGCAGTATTAACTCAAAATATTAAAAGACTCAACCAAGTTTTTCAACAATTTCTCAGAGTTGAATTTCACTGCTTACCAGCACATCTCATGTTTGAGGCCAAAAGCAGGTCAAAAGTCTGTTTTAGGGTAACAAATTGAGAGGCCACTGCTAGGAACACATTCCAAGCAAGGATGGCAGCCTACCACCCGGATATGTACACCCAACCAATGGAGTATCAGTTCAGTAGTTTTGGCAAAGTCACTGGAACCAATACTGGGCCACAGGTCCAGGAAGAGGGCATCTCCAAGAGAAGTCAAGCACAGCAATCCTCTCAGAGCAGGAACACTGGCAGCACTATTGCCATAATGGTAGCTATCAGACTGAGATAAGATGAAACTATGGACAATCAGAATGGAACACAGTTATGGAATCGACTGAGAGCTCTCCAGATTTTGTCCAATGGTCTCTACATGAATTGAGAAGCCTCACCAGCGCAGACTGAATGTCCACAAGCAACTTAAATGGTTCAAACACCATCCAGCAGGCAGGTGAGCTACCAAAGCTCTGCTGCTGGCTACACTGCATGGCAAAGTGAAGATGTCCTAATATCCTGTCTCCTCAGGCATTAGGAAAATTCAACCCAATCTGAGGCAATATATAAAAAAGTAAAACTATCGGTGGTGTTCATTGCAAGCAAACTAAAGGAAAGTGAGAACAAGGAATGATGTGCCTGTGCTGTGTGGTTTTATTTATTTTTGTTTTGAAATGATTGAACAGAACAAAACAAATGTATAAGCTAAAAATGCATGTTCGATTTTGTCATACTATATACAAGCTGAGTGATTCTACTTCTGTTATGTTCAGATCATGTTGGAGCAAATAGGATAATACCACATTTTAAAGGGTCTTTCGATTATGACACTTGGCATATGGGTAAAGTAAATTTTATCAATGTTGTTCATTCTGAGAAAGGGAAGCAATGGTGATGTGAGAAAAGAACTTGCATGCATTGAATAGTTAGGGTATGGAATACACTGCCTGGCAATGTTGTGGGGGCATGTTCATTTGAGGCATCCAAGAGGATATTGGGTGATTATTTGAGTCAAAATAATGTGCAATGTGTGGTGAAAAAGCAGATTGGCACTAGGTGATGATGTACGTTTGAAGAGTGAGTGCAGGAACAACGGGCCAAATGGCTTCCTTCTGCACTGTGACAATTCTGAGATTCACAGAGTCAACAATAAGGGAAACAGCCTTTTCTATGGTACTAAGTTACCAATGGTTGTTAAATTGGTGCATGATCATAGATTCCTTTCTGGAATAGAGCACAAATCCATCAAATGTTGCATTTTTTTATTTTTAGAATTTGAAACTATTTTGAAAAATGACTTTTTGCTTCTGCAAAATGTAATATTATTCATCCACACTTGACCCCATTTTCCCCCTCTGCAGTAATAACTTGTAAGTCCGTTGTGTTAGAGAGCAGCGGTGATCTAACAAAATAATGGACTAGATGGAGGGAGCAAATGGACTGCTCTCAGATTGAGTGCTTCTATTGATTTCTCAGTACTTGCCACCAGACATGAGGTGTTTTTCAAAACAATAGAGATTGTAAATCTCATCAGTATTTCTTTTGAACAGAGAAGCACACTATAATTAAGTAATCATGCTTCTCTTAAGCCTCTAAGCAATAAAATGAGTGTGCTGCCGGTTTATCATATATCATCACTGGAGAGTTTGACAGCCTCTGTAGTGAACTGAGGGATTGTTAACCAAAAAGAACATGCCTGAGTGGGAGGAGTTTGAAAATTGAGAATTGTGGGATGTGCACGTTGTGAGCAGAGTGGATTATTTTTCCTCTGGTCAGCAATATTTCAATGCAAATTACAAAATTATTTTGATTCTTAAAAAACAATAAAACTAGGAACTTATGGGAAATGAAAGTTCACCAGCACTGTAAAATTAAAATCTAAATACACTACTGTCAGGAAATGAGGAAACTTGCAGAAAATATTACAAAATTGAGTTGAAATTTGTTGAGCTGTGTGCCTTAAATTTGGATATTTTTTAATATACAAGGTTTCTAAACTTTGGAATCAGGACACAAACTACTTGATAGTTTAAGGCTGCATCTGCAATAGATTAGCCATTTAAAATTTTATCTGGGCCATTGGAGGAACTCTTCTGTGCAGTGGTAATATCCCTACCTCTGAGCCAGGAGGCCTGAATTCAAGTCCCACCTGAGGGTGGAGTATAATCACATTCCTGAACAAATCGACTAGCATATATCTGTATCTGGCCACTAGTTTTCCAGTAGATACCAGCTTAAAGATATGTTCGGATGGAAATTGGATCTTGCTATATAAAGGGAGTGCAACAAGTGATAATTTCAAGGACCACTATCCTGTGCCCACAAAGACACATGATAGTGGTCCAATTTGATTTTGGGTTCAGATCTTTTTAAAGTGATTGCATCTTCACGAATAGACATTTGCAATGTTGAGTCAATGTTGAGCCCTTCCTGATGAAGGGCTTATGTTCAAAATATTGATTCTCCTGCTCCTAGGATGCTGCCTAACCGGCTATGCTTTTCCAGCACCACAGTCTCGACTCTGATCTCCAGCATATGCTGTCCTCATTTTCTCCTTCTTCAATACTGAACTGAGAGGCAAATCTGTTAACAAATCTCTCCTGAATTAGTGGCTCTTTTCATTTACTCAACTTAGCATTCTTCAGCAGTGACTTGGCCTAAACAATGACTGCCACAAACTAGCTGTCCCTTCAATGTTTGGAATGATTATCTAAAATGCATAATTTTTATCTCTTTTCTCCTCCAATTTTTAACATCAACCAAAGGATAGCAGGAGGAAGATCAGAAAAAATGATTCATTTTTTAAAAAATTCATTCATACATTTATTGTGCATACCTAATTACCTAGACATTTCATTCCTATAGGTTTAGAATCACACACAGATCAGACCAGCAGATTTTCTTCCCTAAGGACATTAGTGAAGCAGATGAGGTTTTACAACAATCAGTGTGGTTAAATGATTATCATGGTACTAGATTTTATTGTGGATTTTTACTGAGTTCAAATTTCACCATCTACTGTGGTGAGATTAGAGCCCATGCCCCCTGAACATCAGCCAGAGGTTCTGGATTACTAGTCCAATGACATTTTCATTATACCACTGCCTCCCCAGATATAGCCCTGTTGAAATCCTGAGGGTATTGGCCTCAAATTAGTTGGTCAGTTCTCCCTTTCTACTGAAAGGGCCACAAGAAGGCTTTGCCCCAGTCTATAGTTTTGGCCCTGATCCTGGACAAGGGTTCAGGTAAATCTCAGCAGAGGGACAACTAAACAGTAAACAAAACAGTCCAGGACATGCCTACTGCCTTTAAAACACTCTTCTTGCAATTTCTTTTTCTCTCTGTTTGGCATCCAGGTTCCAATAACCTCAGCAACAAATGTAATAGAGAATTTAATTTTTGCCTAAGCTCACTTTTTGGTACCAGAGGTCAGGCACCCTTTGAATGGATGCATTCAGAGGGAAAGGAAACCAGCAAAGTATTCCAGTGGCATGTCTGCCCACTATGATCTCATCCTCTCCTATCTCTGTAACCACCTCTAGCCCCACAATCCACTAGAATCTCCACGTCCTGCAATTTTGACTTCTCAAATGTACAGGATTTTATTTGCTCCACCATTGGTAATTGTGCCTTCAGCTGCCTGTGCTCAAAGCTCCAGCATTTCCTCTTTAACCTTTCCACTTTAGGACTCTTTACTGGTCCGTTAAAATGCTTCTTAAACATTTCTCTATGACTTAACCTCCAAACATCATTACAATTCAAAACGCATAATAACTACCTCCAAATGACAGCATATCAATATTTACATGAAAGATTGTATGTCAGATTATCAGGAGCGAACAATTTTTACTTGATAGCATCTGTTACATGAGCAATCCTTACTGCTGACCATCCCATTGTGTAAGAAGAAAATGAGGACTGCAGATGCTAGAGATCAGAATCAAAAAGGTGTGATGGTGGAAGAGATCCTGTTGTTTGAGGCTGTGTGAGATCCTGCTCATCAAAGGGTAGATTTACTGCCACCATTTTCTTTTAGGATAAGGATCCAAAGGATCTGCTTGTTTTGGTGTGGTAAAGGAAAGCATTTGCTGATATAATGAGAAGAAGCTCTTGTCATAAACAAGATGCAGATTACTGCATGATAACAACTGGGAGTCTTACTGTGATAGAGCATTACAGAGATCTTCTTATCCTCTTTAGTCACAGGCAAGATACAGGAAGACAGTTTAAGGAAAGCAAAAGGGATAATCCAGGAAATTATAGGCTCGTGAGCCTTACATCAGGGTAAGGAGATTATTGGAGAAGTTTCTTAGGGATATGATTTACTTGCATTTGGAAAAGAAGGGGACTTATTAGGGATAGTCAACATAGCTTGTTCTTGCCTCACAAATTTGAGCAGGTGATAATTGATTGATGAGGGTAAGGCAGTGAATGTTGTCTACATGGACTTTACTAACAAGTTTGACAGGGGCTTCATGGTAGGCAAGTCCAGGAAATTAAATCATGTGGGATCCATGGTGAATTGGTAAGTTGGATACAAAACCGGCTTGGTCATAGAAAACAGGGCATAGTTGTGGAGGGATATTTTTCTGACTGGAATTCTATGAGCAGTCCTATTCCACAAGAGTCATTGTAGGATTTGAGTTCTTTGCAACATGCACAAATGATTTGGATGAAAATGTAAGTGGTCTGATTAGTAAGTTTACAGATGACACAAAAATTGGTGGAGTTGTGGTTAGTAAAGAAAGTTATTAAGAAATACAATAGCATTTGGATCAGTCAGAAAGTTGGGTGGAGAAATGACAGGTAGAATTTAATCTGGACAAGAGTATTGAGTACAGGAGTTGGGAGGTCATCTTGTGACTGTACAGGACATTGGTTAGGCCACTGTTGGAATATTGAATGGAGTTCTGGTCTCCTTCCTACCAGAAAGATAATGTGAAACTTGAAAGGGTTCAGAAAAGATTTACAAGGATGTTGCCAGAGTTGGAGGATTTGAGCTATATGGAGAGGTTGAATAAGCTAAGGCTGATTTTCCTGGAGCATCAGAAGCTGAAGGGTGACCTTATAGATGTTTACAACATCATGAGGGGCATGGATAGGATAAATAGACAAAGTCTTTTCCCTGGGGTGGGGGAGTCCAGAACTAGAGGACATAGGTTTATGGCGAGAGGGGAAAGATATAAAAGAGAACTAAGGGACAACTTTTTCACGCAGAGGATGATACATGTATGGAATGAGTTGCCGGAGCAAGTGGTGGAGACTAGTACAATTGCAACATTTAAAAGACATCTGGATGTGTATATGAATATGAAGGGTTTGGAGGGATATGGGCCAGGTGCTGGCAAGTGGGACTAGATTGGGTTGGGATATCTAGTTAGCATGGACGGGTTGAATCAAAGGGTCTGTTTCCATGCTGTACATCTCTATGACTCTATCTAAGTGTGAGGTGATGCATTTTGCATTTTCCATTTCAAATGGAAGATGAATATATATAGTAAATGGCAGGACATTTACTTGCATTGATATGCAGAGGGCTCTTGGAATGCAATTCCACAGTTCCCTTAAAGTGACAATATAAATGAATAAGGTGACAAAGAAGGTGTACAGCATGCTTGCCTTAATTGCTCATTGAATATAGGAGTTAGCAATTCATGTTGCAGCTGGATAAAACTGTATTTCAGCCACATTTGTGTACTGTGTGTGGTTCTTGGTGAGTCCATTATAGAAAGGATGTGGAAGCTTTTGAGACCATGCAAAAGAAGTTTACCAGGATATAACCTGAATTGAAGCTATAAGGAAAGGTTGGACAAACCTGAATTGTTTTTAGCAGAGCACTAGAGGCTGAGAGGTAACCAACGGTATATAGAATTATGAGAGGTGTGGACACAATGGATAGTTAGAGCCTTTTCTCCCATGGGATGGAAATATCAAATACTAGAAAAAATAGAGTTTAAGGAAAGAGGGCAAAAGTTTGAAGGAGATGCGTGAGGCAAATTCTTTACACTGAGGTGTAAGAGCATAGAAGTGGAGGTGGAGGTGGCAGAGGTTAATATAATAGCAACATTTAAGAGGTATTTACACAGACACATGGCCCTGCAGTGGAAGATTAAAACTACAATGAAAGTAACTATCATCAATATGAATTGTACAATAGGGTATATCATCAAATTAATGATCGCAGTAGATTTTCAGGACCAACCCTAAAAGTATCCCACTCTTGATCAATCAAGGCTGTGATGGAACTAGCAAGTTGTGCCATGTGCCTATCTGCCTCCAATGGAATCAAAGTTGAGAAGAGTCCAGGATTAGTGTTTTCATGTTTATGCTGATGACAGTAATATCCTTAATTACAGTTGCCGTGCAACTGCATCATATGTATACAGGATAGACAAGCAAGAAGCTGGAAGGACACAGCAAGCCAGGCAGCATCAGAAGGTGGAAAGGTCAACATTTCAGGTGTAACCCTTCTTCAGGACTGGCAGTGGGTGTAAGGGGAGCTGCAGATGAAGACGGGTTAGTGGAGGGTTTTGGATGGGGAGAGTGGCGGGGTGGTGAGGTAGGGATAGGTGATCACAGTAGAAGGTACGACCTGGTTGGTCAATAGGAAGGATGAATCTGGTTGGTGGTTGGAAGGAAGGGTCGATCAGAGGAGGAGAAAGGGCTGGAAAGAGAGTCAGGAGATGGCAAGGGAGGTTATTTGAAATTGGAGAACTCAGTGTTGAGTTTTTTTGTCTCTGTCTACCATGGATTCCAGCAGTTTTTTGTCTCTCACATATATAAATGCAACTTAATCTATTCTAGCTCCTGTCTTTGGTTAAGGATCCTGTTCCTGTTGAGGGCCCTCAAAACCTGCAAGAGGGAAAGAGGGGGAAAAAAACAAAGTCTGCCAGAGCTGGAAGAGCACAGCAGTTCAGGCAGCATCTGGTGTGTCCTATGGTGGAACTGGTCCTCCTGGGAGCAGATACGGCAGAGGCGGAGAAATTGGGAATACGGGATGGCATTTTTGCAAGAGATTGGGTGGGAAGAGGTGTAATCCAGGTAGCTACCATAGGACACACCAGATGGCCTCCTTGTTTCGAGACCGCAATTTCCCTTCCCATGTGGTTAAAGATGCCCTCCAACGCATCTCGTCCACATCCCGCACCTCCGCCCTCAGACCCCACCCCTCCAACCGTAACAAGGACAGAACGCCCCTGGTGCTCACCTTCCACTCTACAAACCTTCGCATCAACCAAATCATCCACCGACATTTCCGCCACCTCCAAAAAGACCCCACCACCAGGGATATATTTCCCTCCCCACCCCTTTCTGCCTTCCACAAAGACCGTTCCCTCCGTGACTACCTGGTTAGGTCCACACCCCCCTATGACCCACCCTCCCATTCTGGCACTTTCCCCTGCCACCGCAGGAACTGTAAAACCTGTGCCCACACCTCCCCCCTCACCTCTATCCAAGGCCGTAAAGGAGCCTTCCACATCCATCAAAGATTCACCTGCACATCCACCAATATCATTTATTGTATCCGTTGCTCCCGATGTGGTCTCCTCTACATTGGGGAGACTGGGCGCCTCCTAGCAGAGCGCTTTAGGGAACATCTCCGAGACACCCGCACCAATCAACCAAACCGCCCCGTGGCCCAACATTTCAACTCCCCCTCCCACTCTGCCAAGTACATGGAGATCCTGGGCCTCCTTCACCACCGCTCCCTCACCACCAGACGCCTGGAGGAAGAACGCCTCATCTTCCTCCTTGGAACACTTCAACCCCAGGGCATCAATGTGGACTTCAACAGCTTCCTCATTTCCTCTTCCCCCACCTCATCCTAGTTTCAAACTTCCAGCTCGGTAACTGTCTCCTTGACTTGTCCGGACTTGTCCGACCTGCCTATCTTCTTTTCCACCTATCCACTCCACCCTCTCCTCCTTGACCTATCACCTTCATCTCCTCCCCCACTCACCCATTGTACTCTATGCTACTCTCTCCCCACCCCCACCCTCCTCTAGCTTATCTCTCCATGCTTTAGGCTCACTGCCTTTATTCCTGATGAAGGGCTTTTGCCCAAAACGTCGATTTCGCTGCTCGTTGGATGCTGCCTGAACTGCTGTGCTCTTCCAGCACCACTAATCCAGTAACTCATTCTAAATAGTTGATAGATCTTTATGTAAATTTGTCCAAATTCAATATTTTGTTCATTCTCTTGAAGTCCCTAACGGTCTTCATGCATTGAAGCCACTAAGATTGTGTGTATGCACTTTATCATTTCCCAGAATGCCTTCAAATTTTCATGTAACTATTCCATTTAAACGTTTTAGAATACCAGGGGCATATGAGTTTTAATGTAGTCTTTGTCATGATATGCTTAAGTGTACCCAGGTTCAGTGGTTTCAAGTTTCCTGGCACTCAGTATGTTTAATATTTCCACAGCACTTCCCCAACACTGTATTGTGTTACTGGTAAATGGCTTGATGAATTGAGAGTGCCTTATCCATCACTGTGTTGTGATTGAAATTCTGCAATTGGTTCAGCCTTCAGTATCTCCAATTTCTAAAAACAACAAACAAGCTCCATTCATTCCACATCAAGCAGAATGGGCTAAGTGATATTAATTGTGTACGAATTCAGTAAGTAAACTCCTGCACATATATGGTCAGCCATCTATGCTCCTCCTTGAAGGAAAGAAAAGCCTACCCCTTTGTTAATTTGCCTTTTTTAAATTCCTCACTGACAAGAAATTGCATTTTCAACATTCCAATGTTCCTATCACTTGGATATTAACAATGAGTCAATCCTATCATCTGGAACTAAAGATTCACTCATGTTAAAATAATAATTGAAAGCTCACTCTGGCCAGAAAATGAAATTCCAAATGTGATAATTTATGGAATTAAAATTTACCCAAGTTCAAACACAACATGGAGCCAGTTCCAAAAGGTAATTGTTTACCAAGCTTTACAAATCAAAGTTTTGAATCAACATTTTGCAGATATTTGCTTTACACAACCACTGATGGTTTCTTAAAAGGATATTACATCAACCATACATGACCCACATTGATACAGGCACACAACACACTTTCAAATCACCATACATTACCAAAATACAAACTAACTTCAAAATATCTCCAGATCTTGGACTTGAGAGAACAAATTGTACAAGACAACATTTAGCAACCAACAAACAAAGGTGCATTCAAACCAGACCAAAAAGAGTTAACACTTCTACAAGCTTCAATGCAAATGCACAGAACTATCCTCCAGTCTCTCTGTTTCTGGTTATGGCCATCCCCCATTCTTTTGAGATCCTAATTGTGCTAAGATATGATCTGAATCCAGAGTCTGCCACATTCCACCCTGGAGTGTGGAAGGTCTTCAGAGCATCAGGCCACTTTTCCCGTTTCTTATATATTTTCTTGAATCCCATCCTAGTCTCCAAAAATGTCTTGGAGCATCCAAACGGTTCTTTTCGGATTTGGTTAAATGTAGTTGAGAGATGACTTGCATTAAGACTCATTTTAAGATTAGATTAGATTCCCTACAATGTGGAAACAAGCCCTTCGGCCCAACAAGTCCACAACCCGACCCTCCAAAGAGTAACCCATCCAGACTCATTTCCCTACATTTACCCCTGACTAATGCACCTAACACTATGGGCAATTTAGCTTGACCAATTCACCTGACCTGCACATCTTTTGGAATGTGGGAGGAAACCAGAGCATCCGGAGGAAACCCATGCACACACGGGAGAATGTGCAAACTTCACACACAGTCACCCAAGGCAGGAATTAAACCCAGTTCCCTGGTGGTGTGAGGCAGCAGTGCTAACTACTGAGCCATCATGCCACTCATAATGTGATATAGCATTAAATATGAATATTTATTGAGTAGTAATAAAAGATGAAAAAGGAAGGAACAGAAAGCAATTAGCCTTGTGCCCTCCTATATGCCAGTAATTCCTTGATCGACGGCTGGTCTGGAGGTTAAGGTTTGATTGTGATCCCAGTCTGAGGTGTTGTCCAATGATTCAAGACAAAATTGTCTATCCTTTGCAGCATAACAAACAGCCAGCCCAGAAAACAAGCTGACCAAATACAGAAAAGCAAATTTGATTATGCCATCTTTGGCATGTCCTGGAGTGTTCACAGGACTCACTTAAGGTCACATAGCTGTCTAATATCATCAACAGTTTTAGCCTATCAGCCCATCCCATGTATCTGTACCTGTGTGGGTTTTCTCACAGTGCTCTAGTTTCCGCCCACTGTCCAAGGATGTGCTGAATAGGTAGATTGGCCATGCTAAATTGCCCACAAAGTCCAGGAATGTTCAGTCTAGGTGGATTAGCCAAGGGAAATGCAGGGTTAGAGGAATGGGGTGGGTCTGGGTGGGCTGCTCTTCGGAGAGTTGGTGTGGACTTGATGGGCCAAATGGCCTGTTTCTCCACTGTAGGGATTCTATGATTAAATCTGATCCATGGAAATGTCATACCAGACAACAATAATACATCAATGATAAATGACACACACCATGTGTGACGACATCATATATGTAAATCACATACATTTCAGAGTGAAGCACATTAAGAATATATAACTGTAAAAAATATATAAGAACATGTCATATGTTCACCAAGGACATCTGAATGAATGAAGACAACATATCTGTAACCATCTGCTACATGTTAATTTAAAAACTGTTCCCTTTCTTTGAATAAAAGAAAAAAAGGGAAATAGCACTATGGCTTTAACCAGACCCGACAGGCCTGTAGTTTTAATACAGTTACATGATATCGCAACACGTCATGCTCCAGTATTTGCCCTGCAATCTCTGTGTAATGGAATGATGGTTTGTTATATGTGTAATATATAGGAACTCCAGTAAACACACAGTCCAGACAAGGTGCACAAGTCAGGGATAATATCGCCTTGTAAATAGTTAGTTTTGTAAATGTACATCAAGGCATCACTTTCACAAGAACCTGACTCTTTCTGGAATATCTTACAAGGGTTAATCCATAGAAAACCACAAACTATATCATACCTAATATTGTGAAATTACTGAAACCCATTTTACATTTCCCAGCTTGGTGGAAATAGAAACAATCCTGGGTCTGCCATCTTGGTCGGAGTCTGCATAAAACAGCCACATCAGGTAAGAGGCCATAGGAATTGCATATCTAAGTTGGTCAGTTTTGAGGTACAAATAGACTAACTTAGCAGCCCTAATCCCCTGCCTATTTATAGTGTCATTAAGCGACCTGACCAGTACTCAAGAAATGTCAAACAATGTGTCCTCAAGGAATCAAAAAGTACTCTGGTCTGCTTGCTCCCCATTGTATGACACCTCCTTTAATATATCACCCCCAACCCTAACGTCTCTTCACCATTGGGCTTCAACTAACTGCAGGATCCATGGAGAAGCTGACCAATATCTTGATTGGTACATTAACCATGACTGTAGCTTGCAATTGCAATTCACATTCAACATTGGAATGAGGTCTAACCTCAAAATGACTCATGTCTCACATTGGTCAATAATGGACCACATAACTACTGACCATGCTCTGTGCACCTAAATTTGAAAATGACTATCATCAGACAAATAAAATTGGATACAATAATTTGAGTGTCATTAGTACTTAGGATCCTGTTCAGTCATTTAAGATTAAAAAAATACAATTAGTTCGCACCTAATAATGAAATATTTTCCCCATGATTTTCTTAGCAATATATTATCAAAACAAAACCCCTAAAACTTTGTTACTGCATATTTTCATGCCAGCAGCCTGCTTATCATCTTTTTTTTCTGGTTTGATATCCTACCTCGCAGATATGGAAAATGTAGAGTTGAAAATGATTCAGTCAGATTCACCTTATCACTTATAATATAAGGAGGACCGCTCAATTTGAATTATTGATTTGTAACTTAATGCCAACTAGTTAATATCCAATACGTATTCTTCAGTAAGTTCAGTTTCATATAAGTTGTCACTACACACTAGGTAATGAGATATGTCCTATATAAAGAACATGGTCCCCTTTCTCTGTCATTGTGAGTAAAATACTTGTCAATTCAAATACCTCCAACACTGGATTATGGTTTGTGCAGATTATTTGTTGGTGCCCTGTCAGCTTGCTGCCTTTTAAAACTATATATATTGTTCAGCAATAAATACTGTTAAGGGTGTTGTCTAGAATGGCCAGAAATTGACTCTATGATTCTAAGTTCTTCACAAATGTTTTGAAAAGAAGAGATATATTTTACTCTGCCTCACTGATGAATTTGATACCAGGTTTGCAAGGAAGTGGAAACACTAAATCCAGTAGGTTGCCTATTCAATGTCTACCTGCTTGTCCCTCTGCCCACTGCAGTTATCCTAGCATTGGGTGTCATTTGAAGCACCCACTCACCAGTAGGCTAATTGAGGTCGTAAGTGGGCAATTAATACTTCATAAAAGCCATGTAACTATCACTTCCAGGATTTAACAGACAGTGAGAGAGGCCCATGTAAACAGGTTGTCACTGCAATGACTGGTAGCAGGCAGGGAGGGTTAAATAATCTCTCCCTCAGTATTCTTTAGAAGCTTTTTTCCTCTCTGATAGCCTCTCAAATACCAGCCTAAGAGTTGTTTGCCAGATTAGGCAACTGGTCACTTGGAAAGACCCATAAACATTTCTCCAAGGCTAACATGCACAACTCTGTCCCAAACGTATGGAGAGCTAACAGCTTCTGATGATCTGGAAACTCTCTGTGGCAGGAACCTAATTAATTAACTAAAGCCCTCATCTCTGAAACTATTCTGATATATATCCTTTCCATCTTTTTGAGGTCCTACACATCCTTTTTAAAGTATGGCAAGTTCAGATACAATGCTGTCCTTGTGGCCTGTTTGAACCTGGAGGAAAATCACTACCTGCTTTCTCCAGCCTGAAAATAACCACACAGCACAGTTTAATTATTTTCTATCCTGAAATCATTTCTTTACTTTAAGTTGATATATTCAAATACCTTCCACTGGATTCTTTTCACAAACTGTTACTTCATCAAAACATTCAATTAAATTTGTCAAATCAGATCTGCCTTTTATAAATCTGGGCTGGTGATCTTTAATGAACCCAAAATTCCCTAACTGTTTACCGTTTCCCTTAAATTTATAAATATATGAAATAGGATTAAATAAGAATATCACATTTGTCATTCTTCATTGTCTGGCACTTGCCCCCTATAGAGAAAACATTTAGGTTTGGCAAGTCTCCCTATTATATCTGGCCCCACTTTCTATGGCAATCAGGGTTTTAAGCCATCTGAACCAGAAAACTTATCCACCCTTGTCATAGCCAACCTTTGCAATGTGCCCTGTTTATCAATTTTGATCCATGCATTAACTCTACAATCTCTGCTTCCACCCAATAGTTTGTCAACATTCTCTTACTTATAAACATCAATACAAATAACTCATTGAGTATTCCTCATAAGAGAAAAGAAAATATTTTGACAAACTGATAGTTGAATTACATTTTAACCTATGTTCTTACATGTTCACTCCATCTGTTTTGGAAATAGCACTTTTAGATAGAATCTATGAGGAATAAGACTCATTGAGCTGTACCTTACAGCTTTGGCAAAGTATCAGGATGCTTCAAGTCTTTTGGAGGGTTTAACACTGTGAGAACTAATATTATTTCTCAACATATCTTACCAAAAGTGCCTCTGTTATTTCCTAACACATCCCTATCCCAACTCTCTATTCCAATTCTGTCTTCATTTCACACACACTGTTCCCAGAAAAATTCCTCAATCAACAGATAACTGCCAAAGGACCAGCAGCCCTGTTATGCACCATATTTAAATGTCTGCCGGACACTCAGATGAGTATTGGCAATCCAAAGTTACCCTAAGATGGAGGACGGGAAAAAAAGGTGGAGGACAGGAAAGATTTCTGGCTGTAAGAGCTGCTCCTTTTTTTGAGGTATTTTAGGTGTTGGAGGTGATTTCTCGAATTCCAGAAGCAACAATTACTGTTTTATATGCTGTTGCATTGTTTTGGAACTTTGGAAAAAAAAAGTCAAAACAACAGCAGTTTAAAAGGGAGAAGGGCAGACAAAGGAAGCACGTGGTGAGGACAGTGCAGGAGAGAGAGAGAGAGAGAGAGAGAGAACCTGCACAGTTACTGCCTTTGCTGTTTGAATTTGTGTATCGCTGGACATCGGAGTGCATCTGGGAAAATTAATAAACAGTGAAATTCACAACTAATCTTGGAGGAACTGTTGGGCGAAGTTCACAGCACAGAATCAGATAAGTTAATTGTTGTTTTAAGTCTGTCCAATAGAAAGGCTGCAGTAGTGGGTACAGTGGATTCTTTCTTGATTATATGTTTTTGGAGATAAGTCTCTTGATTAAACTTAAAATATAAGCCATAGCTATTAATTTAACCTGGGACAGTGTTTGTAGAGGAATAAGACGGTGTTATTTTCTGGGGCTGTAGATTGTGAAGGAGTAAAAAAGGCCTTTGCAGTGATATGTACTTCTTGTCAGATGTGGGAGTTTAAAGAGAGTTTAAGGGTTACTGCGGATTATATCTGCTATAAATGCTGTTGGATGCGAATCATATCAGATCGAGTGGATCGGTTGGAGAAACACGATGAGGAATTTGCAACAGCTACAGTATGTGATGGATGGCAGTTATAGGAAGGGGGAAAATCTCAGATACAGTCACATGGATGGGTTAACTCCAGGAAGGGTAAGAGAGGTAGGCAGCTAGAGCAGGAGTCTTTTGTGGATATACCCATTTCAAACAGGTATGCTGTTTTGGAAAATGTAGGGGGTGATGGATTCTCAGGGGAACGTAGCACAAACAGCCAAGTTTCTGGTATTGAGACTGGCTCTAATGCATCGAGGGGTACGTCGGTTTCCAAGAGATCAATTGTGTTAGGGGATTCTGTAGTCAGAGGTACAGACAGGCGTTTCTGTGGCCAGCAGAGAAAAAGCAGAATGGTGTGTTGTTTCCCTGGTGCCAGGAGCAAGATGTCTCAGAGAGGGTGCAGAATGTTCTCACAGGGTAGAGGGACCAGCAGGAGGTCATTGTCCACATTGGAACCAACGACATTGGAAGGGAAATGGTTGAGACTCTGAAGGGAGATTACAGAAAGTTAGGTAGAATTTTAAAAAGGAGGTCCTCAAGGGTAGTAACATCTGGATTACTCCCAGTGCTATGAGATAGTGAGGGCAGGAACAGGAGGATAGAACAGATGAATGCATGGCTGAGGAGCTGGTGTATGGAAGAAGGATTCACATATTTGGATCATTGGAATCTCTTTTGGGGTAGAAGTGACCTGTACAAGAAGGACGGATTGCACCTAAATTGGAAGGGGACTAATATACTGGCAGGGAAATTTGCTAGAACTGCTTGGGAGGATTTAAACTAATAAGTTGGGGGGGGTGGGACCCAGGGAGATAGTGAGGAAAGAGATTGATCTGAGACGGATACAGATGAGAACAGAATGAGTCAAACAGTCAGGGCAGGCAGGGACAAGTTAGGACTAATAAATTAAACTGCATTTATTTCAATGCAAATGGCCTAACAGGGAAGGCAAATGAACTCAGGGCATGGTTAGGAACATGGGACTGGGATATCATAGCAATTACGGAAACATGGCTCAGGGATGGGCAGGACTGGCATCTGAATGTTCCAGGATACAAATACTACAGGAAGGATAGAAAGGGAGGCAAAAGAGGAGGGGAAGTGGCATTTTTGATAAGGGATAACATTACAGCTGTGCTAAGGGAGGATGTTCCTGCAAATACATCCAGGGAAGTTATTTGCGTGGAACTGAGAAATAAGAAAGGGATGATCACCTTACTGGGATTGTATTATAGACCCCCCAATAGTCAGAGGGAAATTGAGAAACAAACCTGTAAGGAGATCTCAGCTATCTGTAAGAATAATAGGGTGGTTATGGTAGGGGATTTTTAACTTTCCAAACATCCACTGGGACTGCCATAGTGTTAAAGGTTTAGATGGAGAGGAATTTCTGAAGTGTGTACAAGACAATTTTCTGATTCAGTATGTGGATGTGCCTACGAGAGAAGGTGCAAAACTTGACCTACTCTTGGTAAATAAGGCAGGGCAGGTGACTGAGGTGTCAGTGGGGCACCTTGGGGCCAGGGACCATAATTCTATTTGTTTTAAAATAGTGATGGAAAAGGATGGACCAGATCTAAAAGTTGAAGTTCTAAATTGGAGAAAGGCCAATTTTGACAGTATTAGGCAAGAACTTTCAAAAGCTGATTGGAGGCAGATGTTCGCAGGTAAAGGAACGGCTGGAAAATGGGAAGCCTTCAGAAATGAGATAGCAAGAATCCAGAGAAAGTATATTCCTGTCAGGGTGAAAGAGAAGGCTGGTAGGTATAGGGAATGCTGGATGACGAAAGAAATTGAGGGTTTGGTTAAGAAAAAGAAGGAAGCATATGTCAGGTACAGACAGGATAGATCGAGTGAATCCTTAGAAGAGTATAAAGAAAGTAGGAGTATACTTAAGAGGGAAATCAGGAAGGCAAAACGGGGACATGAGATGACTTTGGCAAATAGAATTAAGGAGAATCCAAAGAGGTTTTACAAATATATTAAGGACAAAAGGGTAACTAGGGAGAGAATAGGGCCCCTCAAAGATCAGCAAGACGGCCTTTGTGTGGATCCACAGAATATGGGGGAGATACTTAATGAATATTTTGCATCAGTATTTACTGTGGAAAAGGATATGGAAGATATAGACTGTAGGGAAATAAATGGTGACATCTTGCAAAATGTCCAGATTACAGAGGAGGAAGTGCTGGATGTCTTGAAACACATAAAGGTGGATAAATCCCCAGGACCTGATCAGGTGTACCCGAGAACTCTGTGGGAAGTTAGAGATGTGATTGCTGGGCCTCTTGCTCAGATATTTGTATCATCAATAGTCACAGGGAGGTGCCTGAAGACAGGAGGTTGGCAAATATGGTGCCACTATTTAAGAAGGGTGGTAAGGACAAGCCAGGGAACTATAGATGAGTGAGCCTGACCTCGGTGGTGGGCAAGTTGTTAGAGGGAATCCTGAGGGACAGGATGTACAAGTATTTGGAAAGGCAAGGACTGATTTGGGATAGTCAACATGGCTTTGTGAATGGGAAATCATGTCTCACAAACTTGATTGAGTTTTTTGAAGAAGTAACAAAGAAGATTGGTGAGGGCAGAGCAGTAGATGTGATCGATATGGACTTCAGTAAGGCATTCGACAAGGTTCCCTATGGGAGACTGATTAGCAAGGTTAGATCTCATGGAATACAGGGACAACTAACCATTTGGAAACAGAACTGGCTCAAAGTTAGAAGACCAAGGGTGGTGGTGGAGGGTTATTCTTCAGACTGGAGGCCTGTGACCAGTGGAGTGCCACAAGGATCGGTGCTGGGCCGTCTACTTTTTGTCATTTAAATAAATGATTTTGATGCGAGCATAAGAGGTACAGTTAGTAAGTTTGCAGATGACACCAAAATTGGAGGTGTAGTGGACAGCGAAGAAGGTTACCTCAGATCACAACAGGATCTTGACTAGATGGGCCAATGGGCTGAGAAGTGGCAGATGGAGTTTAATTCAGATAAATGCGAGGTGCTGCATTTTGGGAAAGCAAATTTTAGCAGGACTTACACACTTAATGGTAAGGTCCTAGGGAGTGTTGCTGAACAAAGAGACCTTGGAGTGCAGGTTCATAGCTCCTTGAAAGTGGAGTCGCAGGTAGATGTGATAGTGAAGAAGGCATTTGGTATGCTTTCCTTTATTGATCAGAGTATTGAGTAGAGGAGTTGGGAGGTCATGTTGCGGCTGTACAGGACATTGGTTAGGCCACTGTTGGAATATTGTGTGCAATTCTAGTCTCCTTCCTATCGAAAAGATGTAATGAAACTTGAAAGGGTTCAGAAAAGATTTACAAGGATGTTGCTAGGGTTGGAGGATCTGAGCTACAGGGCGAGGCTGAACAGGCTGGGATTGTTTTCCCTGGAGTGTCGGAGGCATGAGGGGGTGACCTTATAGAGGTTTACAAAATTATGAGGGGCATGGATAGGATAAATAGACAAAGTCTTTTCCCTGGGGTTGGGGTGTCCAGAACTAGAGGGCATAGGTTTATGGTGAGAGGGGAAAGATATAAAAGAGACCTAAGGGGCAACTTTTTCATGCAGAGGGTAGTACGTGTATGGAATGAGCTGGCAGAGGATGTGGTGGAGGCTGGTACAATTGCAACATTTAAGAGACATTTGGATGGGTATATGAATAGGAAGGGTTTGGAGGGATATGGGCTCGGTGCTGGCAGGTGGGACTAGATTGGGTTGGGATATCTGGTTGGCATGGATGGGTTGGACCGAATGGTCTGTTTCCGTGCTATACATCTCTATGACTCTATGACTCTACTCATTAATAGGCCAACAGTATGAAAATATCGACAAAGGAGAAGGTGGTACACAATCCTCCTACAGCGAGGTGATGGTGGCGGGGATGGTGCAGAATCAGCAGAGGAGGCAATGTCACTACACCAAGGCTGTCTGGCCACACAGGTCATCTCAATGGATCAGGGGAATGGCCAGTTGAACCAAAAGATCTTCTCTGCTACACCATGGTAAGTGTCATACTCACCACATTGCATCCTCACACTCACTCAGGACTGAGTGTTGAGCATCCTTGCATCTGCCCAGACCGTTCACCTTATTTTTGCACTTCTTCTCCTGGAATGAGACAAAAGAAGCAATTGAGTGACATGAAAATGTGTGCTATAGCTGTTATTGCTGCTGCATTGCGATCAAAAGGTGGTGAGGTTTTCCAGGAGAGTAGGTAGCACAGAGGGCATGAAAGGTTGGTGGTGTTGAATGTTTGGTGGGGTGAGTGGTGGTATGTGTGTGTTGATGGTGAGAGTTAATAAGGGAAGTGCTGTATGTGTACTGAGAGTGATAGAGCATGAACCTTTGTGGGTAGTGGTCCATTGGCAGAGATTGAGTGAGTGTGAGGATGCAATGTGGTGAGTATGACACTTACCATGGTGTAGCAGAGAAGATCTTGTGGTTCAACTGGCCATTTCTCTGATCCATTGAGATGACCTGGGTGGCAAGATTGTACCAGACAGCCTTGGTGTAGTGACATTGCCTCCTCTGCTGATTCTGCACCATCCCCGCCACCATCACCTCGCTGTAGGAGGATTGCGTACCACCTTCTCCTTTGTCGACATGTGGAAAGAATCCTGGCCCTTGCAGAACAATGTGATTGCTTCTTCAGAGATGTGGAGACATCCATGGCCTGTGAACTGAGTAAGTATTATTCTTAATTTCCAGCAACTTTCAAGTAGCTCTGCTGTCAGTGTCATCCATTGCATTCTACTTCTAACCACTTCCATGATATCTTCTCTCCCTTGGGTTTTGCAGATACCAGTAGGATATCCATCACTTCTCCAGGGAAGTGGCTAGCTCTGCCTTCTGATGATAAGAGTATGGACATCTCAGAGGAAGCATCAGCAAGGCTGCCTCCTCCACCTCTCCTACCTTTAGATACTGATACTTTAGTAGGATGATTATTTTAGAAAGTTGAGAGCTGAGATTAATTATGACAGCTCCACAGCTAGTCAAGAAGGAAGCCATGCTTTTATTGGATTGCCAGAGACCAGGCAGCTGTCCTAGTCTGAGGAGAGATAGGACCCTGAAGATCGGCAATCAGGCACTTTATCAATATGCACAAGGAGGAATAGGAGTAGCAAAAAGTCATATGGAATGAAATGGCCCTCATAGCCCAGATGTTGCAGGACTGCAGCTTTACAATGGGACCCAGCTGTCCCAAGGAGGTCATTGCCTGGCTGCCTCATGGACAGGTTGGCAGCTGCCATGGAGAGCCAGGTCCAGCAGGATCTACTGGAGAGATGTATATATCTGCATTCCAACACCTCAACCATTGGTTTTGATAGTCAAAACCATGGTGGTGAAATGGGAGATCCTGGTGACTCACCTGATGATCCTTCCTCACAAGGAGGTTGGGTGGTACCAGAAAACACCTAGTCAGAGAGGATCCATTTTGACATTTCAGATATCTCCTCTCAGGAGACTCCAAAGGTGGACAGGCCCTTCAGTTCCATCTTCTCTGCTTTCATCCACCATTTGGAAGTTTATGGTGAGGAAGGTCAACTAGGCCTTGGCATGTCCAGGCACAATACTCTTGCAGTTGACCAATCAAACCTCCAAGGCCAATTGTTCCCCTATTGAGCAGGCTCACCGCACCCTTGTTACAGGACCAGGGAATATGCTGAGAAATAGTGGGACAAGAAACTCAACTGGATTCAACATCCAAACATACAGCAGGTCAGAAGCTAGGAATACTGCAGCAAGTAACTCACCTCCCAACTATCCAAAGCCTGTCCACAAAGCACAAGTCAGGAGTGTGATGGAAAACTCCCCACTTGCCTAGATAGGTGCAGCTCCAACAGGATTCAAGAAGCTTGACACTATCCAGGACAGAGTAGCCTGCTTGATTGGCATCATATCCACAAGCATCCACTTTCTCCATTACCAACACTCAGTAGCAGCAGTGTGTACTATCTACAAGATGCACTAGACGACAGAACTTTACAAAGCACCTTAGACAGCACCTTCCAAAACCATGACCTCGATCATCAACATGGACAAGGGCAGCCAAAATCTTGTTCATGATCTTTTAAAATAACACTCACTGATTTCACTTAGAAAGTACTAAGTGTGAAGAAATCACGCAAATAGTGAGCAGAGAAGCATCCATATAGATTAGTGATTTATCTTGAGATACCTATGTACATAATGAATTAAGAATCTCTGACCCCAATAATAGCTCTGTGAGATGTTTGGTGGGATTCAATATCTGATGGAAAACATGGAATTTTCAGAGCACCTGCCTGTGTTATCTCATGCAACCATTTTATTTTAATTTTACTTATGGGTTTGATGTTCGAGGCTCAGCAGAAACTGTAGTAAAGGCATTGATGACAATCTCAAGTCAAATATTTAATTGTGGCTCTTAAACGGCTTATTTTTGACTAAATTTTCAGAAATAGTCAATAAGTTATGATTAGATTAGTTACAGTGTGGAAACAGGCCCTTTGGTCCAACAAGTCCACACCGACCCACAACCCACTCACCTACATTAACCCCTTCACCTAACATTACGGGCAATTTAGCATGGCCAATTCACCTAACCTGCACATTTTTGGACTGTGGGAGGAAACCAGAGCACCTGGAGTAAACCCACGCAGACACGGGGAGAATGTGCAAACTCCACACAGTCAGTCAGTCGTCTGAGGCGGGAACTGAACCCAGGTCTCTGGCGCTGTGAGGCAGCAGTGCTAACCACCGTGCCACCCACAAAAGTTATAATAGTGCATAACATCCATGAAAGTGCTGCATGCATGGAAGTGTTCTAAATGCTTTAAAAGAACTGTTAATTTCTACTGGAGCAATTTGATGTCAATTTCACTGATCCAGACAATGATGAAATAAACTAGACAAACCAGGATAAAGGATACTTTATGTGACTTTCATAACATTCTGGTGCTTGACAACTAAATGGTTAATGTAGTTAAAGATTGCTTCAGAGCATTGCATACACAATCAGTTTACAGATCACATCCAATACAAACAGGCACCGGCCAAATCAGTATGAACAGCAGTTGTACAATATTTCCATGTTTTACAGAGTCTCGAAGCAGATTACTAATTTAACATTTAAAATAATATTTCCATAAACATATGAGTTGCCTTGCCGACAATAGGACACTCACGTGAACATGACACTCTTGGAAATATCTTGCAGCCCTGTGCAAACGCATCCCAGTTTCTCTATGTTATTTAACATTAGATTGAATTTACATTACTGCAATATGGTTGAATAATTAATTGAATCCAAACAACAGAGACAGCTTTCTCATGTTTGAAAGAATCAAAGAAACAAGGCAAGATAAACATAAACAGCAAATGCTGGAAATATTCAGTGGGCCAGACAGTAAGATAATAGCACCTCCTTCACCCAGCGAGTCCAAATTGGATGCACCCTATATCAAAGCAGCAGCTGGCCTTACACCTCCTCTCCCCTACTGGCAAATGTAAATGTGAGACTCATTATTTAAACTCAGCTGAGGTGCTCATCATTGCAAAGAATGTCATGAGTGGACAGTCTGTAAACTACTCATGTCCGACACAATAGCCATGTTTAGACGGCATTTAGACAGACATATGATCAGGCAGGGAATAGAAGGATATGGACCATGTGCAGCTAAATAGGATTAGTTTAGAATAGCATCATGGTCATTGCAGACATAGTGGGCCCAATGACCTGTTTCTGTGCTGTAGTGTTCTGTATTCTATGTTTAACACGCAACTCCAGCCTACACTGTACCAATGGTTGACATCAAAACATTAAGGTCAATGTCTTTAGTTCACTATTCTAAAGGACCTTCTAAACTCCTCAAAAAAGTAATCTTTACAGAGCTTCACAGAGGAACTCCACATCAATTTTAAAATTCCAAATTTGGAAATGCTAACAATATATGTTACGTACTTTTATCGTGCCTGCCTGCCCAAAGAAAAGCTACAAGGTATCCAGGTATCCAAAAGAATCATTCTATTTTAAACTCCTTCTTTGACTCAGTCAGGCTTCTCCAGCCACTCGGATTAATGATAGTCCATAAAATGACAGCCACATTCAGATAACAACTCACCAGGACAACCGGAGAATTTCTAGAAGCATGGCACTCAGCCACGGAAACCATCAACAAGCCCATTGACCTAGACCCAATATACTGGCCACAACAACGAACAACCAGACCCGGCGACCAGAAGCTGCAGAAACAGAGCCAAATAAATTCCAGAAGACACCATAAGCAGCGCTTATAGGAGGCTCTAAAGCACTGCAGATGTCACCTAGACAGGGTACGAAACATCTGCAAATCAACTTCCCAGTGAACATACCCACAACCATGCCAATCAGCACCCAAACTACAAATCTTCTCATTTTATAGTCTTTAAATAAGCCTTTATTTTAGCGAGTGAAAACCTTGTAGCTTCAAATGTCTCCACTTCACAGAATCCACAAACATTAAAAGCCCAAATTTAGTGTTGTCTTAATTACAATTTAATTGCTTGCATAATTTTTTCCTCTATTTTTACAATGTGATAGACCTTTTAGCAGCACCTTCCTAACCTACAACCTCCATCACTTAGAAGAACAAGAGCAGCACAACATGATCACTGACAAGATCCTCTTTTCTGGCTGAATCATTATTCCTTCTCTGCTGCTGGGTCAAGATTCTGGAATTGCCTCGCTAACAATGTTATGGGGGTGTCTACATTACTTGGACTGCAGCAGTTCTAGACAACAGCTCACTGAAGCTTTCCCAAGGTTAATTGGGATGCATCTCTGCCAGCAATGCTCACATCCAAGAAAATAATTTAAAATTGATCTTCAGTTCAGGTCATGGCCTGTTATCTCCATTTGTCAAAAGTAAAAAGAGCTGCTTTTGATCCATGGATGTTTTCCAAAAATCAGATACAAAAACAAACACTCTTTTTCCCATGGTTATTCAACCGAACAAAACTAAAAACACCAAAGAATAGTTTGGAACAGCTTTCTTACTGAGTCAGGATTTTCACAGAAAAGATTATATTTTATGTTGCAAAACTGGTGTACTGTGGAATTTAAGATACTAAACATTTTCTTTTTGTGTAATGTTGTGCATACTTTCTCTGTTGAATGATTCTTCTATTAGCCTTATGAATACTGATTAGTATGAGTAACCCTGATCACTGAGTTAATCCTCTAATCCTGTCACAGTTCTCTTGCAATGTTTTCCACCTTCTTTCTCAGTTCTTTGTCTCTTTAGTTTCTTCTCATTTGTTTAATTTTTTTCAATTTATTTTTGCCTCTTTAATCTTTATAACCCTGATCATATTGCCATTGTCTACACAATGAAATGAATTTAGCAAGCAAATAGGCTATAATAAGAGGCCATGGGGAAATACGTATCAACGTATTTTGACATGTTTAAACACTCTTTTTATAGGACTCTGTACATATCAGAACTAAAAATATAAATGTGAATCATATCATTATATGAACTTGTAAGCTGTTTTTAATGGGCTAGTGAAGTATTGACACCACAACATACCCTCCCCACTAAGATGTTGTGGGGTAGCCTGTCTACAATCCCAGTGGTTGGCCCATAATGCAAACAGCAGGTGCTCATTACTTCAAAACGAGACTTGCTTGGTTTGTTTGGCAGGAACACCTACATAAAGAGTGTAGTAGTCCAGTCAGATAGCCAGTAACTCTGCAAACCATGCAGTGCCATTGGGACATCTGGCCACTGCTGAGACTCTACACAGTGCCACCATGTTGAGTCTAGGTAATTTCCAGGTCAGGGGTCTTGGTGAAGTGATGCAGGTTGGGGCAACAAGCAAAGATTCATGTGGCCCAGGCAGTTGGATTTAGAAAGCTAAGAAGCGGGTTATGCCTCTTGGCTATGTGGATTCAGTGGACCCAAGGTACATACAAGGGATGACTTCACTCACCTTTGCCGATACTATCCCACATTGCTAAAGCTGTCAGATTTTCCATATGGCATGAAACCATCACTGCCAGTAGTAAAAAGACTGTGCTAATAGCCGCAATGTAAGCCCACACATGAATCTCAATAGTTCAAAGAATAGGTGGACCAGCAAGTGTTGGTCCCAACCCTCCACTTCTATTGTAAGATTTCAGGAAGGTCAGAAGAGGACAAGTAGGCAGCAGGAAGCAACCACTGTATTTAATTGCATCTACTTTACCCACCTTCAAATCCACTTATAGATTAGATTCCTTACAGTGTGGAGCAGGCCCTACTGCCTAACAAGCCCACACCGACCCTCCAAAGAGCAACCCACCCAGACACATTCCTCTATAGGCTAATGCACCTAACACTACGGACAATTTAGAGTCATAGAGTCATAGAGATGTACAGCATGGAAACAGACCCTTCGGTCCAACCCATCCATGCCAACAAGATATCCCAACCCAATCTGCCAGCACCCGAACCAGATCCCTCCAAACCCTTCCTATTCACATACCCATCCAGATACCTTTTAAATGTTGCAATTGTACTAGCCTCCACCACTTCATCTGGCAGCTCATTCCATACACGTACAACCCTCTGTGTGAAAAGGTTACCCCTTAGGTCTCTTTTATATCTTTCCCCTCTCACCCTAAACCTATGCCCTATAATTCTGGACTCCCTGACCCAAGGGAAAAGACTTTGCCTATTTACCCGATCCATGACCCTCATAATTTTGTAAACCTCTATAAGGTTACCCCTCAGCCTCCGACGCTCCAGGGAAAACAGCCCCAGCCTGTTCAGCCTCTCTCGATAGCTCAAATCCTCAAATCCTGGCAACATCCTTATAAATCTTTTCTGAACCCTTTCAAGTTTCACAACATCTGTCCAATATGAAGGCGACCAGAATTGCACGCTATATTCCAACAGTGGCCTAACCAATGTCATGTACAGCCACAACATGATCTCTCAACTCCTGTACTTAATGCTATGACCAATAAAGGAAAGCATGGTCAATTCATCTAACCTGCATATCTTTGGACTGTGGGAGGAAACCCACGCAGACACGGGGAGAATGTGCAAACTCCACACAGTCAGCTGCCCAAGGTGGGAATTGAACCCGGGTCCCGTGAGGCAGCAGTGCTAACTACTGAGCCAGCATGCCACCCCACAGGGTGAGAGTAAAATCCAGCCCAATATTTAAGCAATGACAGGCTTTAATGGTTTTCATAGTAGTAGAATCAGAATGCAACAAACAAAGATTCATGAATTAGATTCACTGTTCTTTGCTAATTAATTATGAAGTGAAGTAACATATGAACAAATTCAATATTTAAATGATGCCATAGTAACATAGGAACAAGTTGCCAGGCTAAATTATGTTATATTCTTACACTGGATGGGAAAATGTAAGGTGGCAGACTTCCTTATACAGTCTTCTGCTGTTTGTCTCCATTTTAATAATATTGCATTCCTCTATTCTCCATGCCAAAGTTGCTGAAAGCAGAAGTACAAAGGGATTTGGGAGTCACTGTGCATGAATCACAGATAGCAAGTATCCAAGTGCAGGAAATAAGGAAGATTTCAAAGGCAATGGAGTACAAAACTGGGAGGTCTTACTATTACTATGTAAGGCACTAGTCAGACCCCAGCTGGAGTGCTGTGAACAGTTCTTATTGAAGTAAAGCTAAACTGGCATTGGAGACAGTCCAGAGAAGGCTCACTGAATTAATCCCAGCTATGGAGGGTTTTTCTAGTAAAGAGAGGTTAAGTAGGGTTGGGCTTCTACTCATCGGAGTTTAACAAACTGAAAGGAGACCATTTTGAAAAATATAAGATGCATAAGGAGGTGGCAGAGTAAGTGTGGACAGCATGTGGATCCCAGACTCTTTAAGAAAGAGTCTGGGATCAGAGGGGATAATCTCAGGGTAAGGAATCACCCATTTAAGATAGTGATAAGAAGGATTTTCCTCCATCAATGAGTAACAAATCAACAGAATGCTTTACTGCATTAGGCTATCAAGACTGGGTCATTAATTATATTCAAAGCTGAGAGAGACAGATTTCTGATCATTAGGGAATCAAGGGATGTGGAGATAAGACAGGAAAGTGGGCTTGATATTTTTAGATCAGGTATGATTTCATTGAATGGCAAAGTGGATTCATTGGGCTGAATGGCCTACTTTTGTTCTATTGTCTTATTGTATGTGGGCATTACCAGCAATCCCACATTTATTTTCCATCCTTGAGTAATGGAATGACTTAGAGTCATAGAGTCATTGAAATGTACAGCATAGAAACAGACCCTTCAGTCCAACCCATCCATGCCCACCAGATATCCCAACCCAATTAGTCCCACCTGCCAGCACCCGGCCCATATCCCTCCATTCCCTTCCTATTCATATACCCATCCAAATGCCTCTTAAATGTTGCAATTGTACCAGCCTCCACCACATCCTCTGACAGCTCATTCCATACATGTACTACCCTCTGCATGAAAAAGTCACCCCTTAGGTCTCTTTTATATCTTTCCCCTCTCACCCTAAACCTATGCCTTCTAGTTCTGGACTCCCCCACCCCAGGGAAAAGACTTTGTCTATTTATCCTATCCATGCCCCTCATAATTTTGTAAACCTCTATAAGGTCACCCCTCAGCATCCAACACTCCAGGGAAAACAGCCCCAGCCTGTTCAGCTTTGCCCTGTAGCTCACGTCCTCCAACCCTGGCAACAAACTTGTAAATCTTTTTTGAACCCTTTCAAGTTTCACAACATCTTTCCGATAGGAAGGAGACCAGAATTGCATGCGATATTCCAACAGTGGCCTAACCAATGTCCTGTACAGCAGCAACATGACCTCCCAATTCCTCTACTCAATACTCTGACCAATAAAGGAAAGCATGCCAAACGCCTTCTTCACTATCCCATCTACCTGCAATTCCACTTCCAAGGAGCTATGAACCTGTACTCCAAGGTCTCTTTGTTCAGCAACACTCCCTCGGGCTTTACCATTAAGTGTATAAGTCCCGCTAAGATTTGCTTTCACAAAATGCAGTACCTCGTATTTATCTGAATTAAACTCCATCTGCCACTTCTCAGCCCATTGGCCCATCTGATCAAGATCCTGTTGTAATCTGAGGTAACCCTCTTCGCTGTCCACTACACCTCCAATTTTGGTGTCATCTGCAAACTTACTAACTGTACCTCTTTAGCTCGCATCCAAATCATTTATGTAAATGACAAAAAGTAGACGGCCCAGCACCGATCCTTGTGGCACTCCACTGGTCACAGGCCTCCAGTCTGAAAAACAACCCTCCACCACCACCCTCTGTCTTCTAACTTTGAGCCAGTTCTGTTTCCAACTGGCTAGTTTTCCCTGTATTCCATGAGATCTAACCTTGCTAATCAGTCTCCCATGGGGAACCTTGTTGAACGCCTTACTGAAGTCCATACAGATCACATCTACTTCTCTGCCCTCATTAATCTTCTTTGTTACTTCTTCAAAAAACTCAATCAAGTTTGTGAGACCTGATTTCCCATTCACAAAGCCATGTTGACTATCCCGAATCAGTCCTTGCCTTTCCATATACATGTACATCCTGTCCCTCAGGATTCCCTCATACAACTTGCCCACCACCGAAGTCAGGCTCACTGGTCTATAGTTCCCTGGCTTGTCTTTACCGTCCTTCTTAAACAGTGGCACCACATTTTGTTGGGACATCTCAGATGACAGTGGAGAAACAATCTCACTATTACAAGTCTGGAGTTTCATAAAGGTTAGACTGGTTAAGAACAACAAAAAGCCATTAATGAACCAGGTAGGATTTTACCACAATCTAGTAATTGCAATTAACTGATATTAACTTTTAATTCTGGATTTATTGAATTAACTGAATTTAATTTCCTCAGCTGCTGTGGTGGGATTTACACCCTGTCTCTGGATCATTATTATAGAATTCCACATTACTATTGCCATTAACATATCCACTATGCCACTTTACCAAAGATAAATTCTCACCTCTTCTCTATAATTACTGTAGGGGAAGATTTCCTCTGTGCACTTGCCATGATGAGATCATAAACCTCATTAGAAAGAATAACATGTAGCATTGCTCCCCTTATTGTGCCACATGTAATCAAGTGAACTATCACATTATTAAATAATAAATTACTACTTGCTAACAACAATGCTGGGTTGTGTTTGTAGGCTAAGGATGCATCTTGCATATCAGAACTGATGGCATTGGTTTGTACAGTGTTTTTCCTCTGTGCACAGAATCTCTATTAATCGAATAGCTGAGAATTATACATTCTAGTTCAATCACCTCAAACAGAATCATGAATTAGAAAATCATTTCATTAAGTGTACAACCTGATGTAAGACCAAGCAAGTGAATGTTGTATGCTATATGAATGCAAATACTGAATGAAATTCAGTGCATTATTTTTACTAAATGTCAGCATACAACAGAAGTTCCTCAATTAGTGCCTTAGACATTGAAAGTAAGAGCAGTTACATTCCATGAAATAAATTCCAGAAAATAAGTAGGGTTTGTTCATAAACACATATACTTTCCTGATCCAGAACCTTTTTTTCAAAGTTGTACAATTTGCTTATTTTCATTTTTCCTATTAAAATGCATCACTTAATACTTTCCAGCATTTAATTTAATCTGCCACAGGCTGGCTTATTGAATTTGGCCTCCTGAAGACTGACAACCTGAAACGTCGATTCTCCTGTTCCTCGGATGCTGCCTGGCCTGCTGTGTTTTTCCAGCACCACATTTTTCAACTCCTGAAGACTAAAACAATCTTCCTTGATGTTCACTAATTTCCAACATTTGTGCTATTTACAAACTTTGGAATTATTTCCCAAAAAATATTTGCCATTGTCCCAGGGAACTATAGGGCTAGTCCCTAATAGAGAGTGATTTCGCATGGTGATTATAACCTGAGAGTCACTACACTTTAGATGAGCGGTGAGGTTGAGAAAGAAGAGCCTTCGTAGTGACCTCAGCAGGTATGGTAATTGAATCCTTGATGTTGGCATCATGCTGCATTGCAAACCAGCTGTCCAGCTGACTGACCCCTCCATATCTCTAAGGTATTCTAAGGAATCCATATCTCCATTAATACATATCAGAAATAACTGCAGCCTTTGGGAGCTATCAACACCTAGTGAATGCTAATGGGAAACATCCCTCAGTCTGAGAAATAAAAACTTCTTACCTTTCTATTCCATCTTTCATCTACAGTCAGTTCTGCTACAATATGGTAGTTTTATTCTCGTGCAATCCCACGTTATAAGAAAATTGTGTAATAGCAGCACCATTTTAAACTAATGGGGCAGGCATCACTTTATAACTAAATGGTTTTGTTCTTTGCAAACAGTGACCCAGTTTGTCAATCGTATTATAGTGAATTCATGTTAATGAAACACACATTATAGCAGAAAGATCTGAGGTTTCAGTGGCCCTTTAATTTCAGTAAGCTTCAGTTTTGCAACAAGTCTAATATGTAGCACTTTATCTAATACTTCGCAATTGGATGAAAATAATAGCTATACCGCCAGTTGAATACCCACAAATAATTATTTCCAATTCCCTCTTAAATTAAAATCTTTATGCTCTCAGACAAATGAGATTCACAACAAAACATGTATAATGAAGAAACATAGGTCTTGAAAATACACCAGTTGCTAATCAAACACCTAAGTTCAGGGCTGGAAAGTAAGCTTGGCCCCAAAATATGAATTTCTGAGTGAGCCTCATTTTGAACAGAGGATCTTATAATCCAAAACATGTTTTTCCACATCAGAGGTGAGAAGATTGGTGTCTGTTACATTGGAAGCTCCTGTATTCCTTAGTTTTATTGAGAATTTGTGTTAGTGTAGAGATCAGTTATTCCCAGTGATAAGGAGGCTAGTAAACTTTTTTACAAGAACGATAAAGTAGGGCCATATAGTTTCTAATCTGTGAGAATGTATAGGCACCTAAGATGTTCATGTAGTGACATAAGTGCACTCTGGGCTCAATAACAAGCCCCTCCCCATATATGGCTCAAGTTCATGAATATCTCCCTGATGGCACCTCTTCTAAGCTTGTTCACAATAGGTTTGTGTAAAGAACTGGACAATCTTACAACTAATTCTTCCTTTTCCAAAAAAAGACAAGTATTAATTGTATTTTAATTCCAGATTATTGACAATACTGTCACTTAATACGACTGTAAGTTTCTTTGTGGCATTTATTTATCCATGCTATCAGAATAATATGGCACATTGATTTCAGATCCACTGATACACACAACAAATAAGAAATTCTGTGTTTATCTCCAGGTAAGATGATAAGGAGTAAATACCTCAGGAAATCACGCGGAATTCATCTGTAACATAAAAAGAGGGTTGTAGAGTGTGGATTTTGGAGATGGCGGTTACAGGCAAGAGGGTAACTCTCCCAGTGTCCCCATTCCCCATGATGTGCTGCCTCAGCTGGGACTGAGTAACTGACACCAAGTCCCCCTCTTCCATTGTACCTGGTAGACCACTGGTAGGTTGAACAAAGATATGCTGGGCAGCCTTCAAGTTCATTACTGAGCCTATCTGCATCCTGCTAAGAAAAGACAGCTTTCAAATCTGGATGTCTTCCCACCTCGGATATAATTATAGGAAGTCTTCGCAGTGTTAGAAAACTCATGTGTGATTAGGTGGTGTCTATCACCAAGTTTCTGTTGTGACAGATTGAAATAAGCTCTGTCCATAGAAAGAGAGAAACATGGTAGAGGATGAAATAAACTGATAGTGACAAAAAAGCCATATTGGGCATTCATCATGAGATAGCTCAACAGTCATGTGTGGTACATTTTACTTCTAAAAATGTGGCATAGTATACAGCAACTCCCTTCCCATGGAATGAGACTAGCAAAGGTGACATGAGGAAAATCAAACATGTGGAAAGGAGTTTTATGGTGACAGCTGTGTTAAAGCTTTATGCAACTGGCTGTTTCCAGGCGTAGTGGGATTTCCAAAACGTTAACCCAGAAATACATTCAACCACTTTGAATGAGTGTCCACAATGACTAAGAATGTTGAGTCTTTGAAAAAATCGGCATAGTCATAAGTAACCGAGTCCAGGGCTTACCCGGTCATTCCTACAAATATAGAAGAGCTGCTAGCAATAATTTCTGTCCTTGTTAGCACAATGGACACAGCCCCACCAATATCTGTATCCAATCCTGGCCATCAGACATAACTTCTCTCCTACATCTCTATTTTGGAAATCCCTGGATGACCATGATGGAGCTCAACCTGTATCTGGCAGTGACCTTTGCTCAGGACAATCACCCTTGCTCCCCATAATAATATGTCATTTTCTACTGTGATCTGCTCTCTCTCCAGGTCAAACTTTGGTTGCGCTAGCTCTTTAGTTTATCAGATCACCAACAGCTGTTTCAGTTTTACCAGGACCGGACCTTTCTGTACCCAAAGTCTGATATTGTCAGCTATGACTAGAAGTATGTCCAGAAAATATAAAACCATTACGGTATCTTCCAATGGAAGTCCCACCAGTGGTGTACCTGCCAGTGGGAGGGAGCTCAACACAACTTGCATTGCTACTTGGCCTCCTGGAGGGTATTCCAAATTGTAATTATACATATTTAATATTACAACCCATTGCCGAATTCAGCCTCAAACTATGGATGGCACTGCCTTGTCTTCTTTAAGTAGACAGGGATTGGTGGTCCGTTAATATGAAAAATTTACATCTGTAAAGAATCCTGACTCCAAATATGACTGCCAAAACTTCCTTCTCTATCTGGGTGTATTTTTACATGCTGCATTAGCCAAAGTCCTGAATGCATACACTATTGGATGCTCCTTATCATTGGGGCACCTATGAGCTAATACTAACCCAATGCTATACCGTGACATTATGAGATATGTTAATACCAGATCTCACTTGGTTTCATAGTGTGTCAACAGTTTGAAGATGACTGCTGTTTCTTCCCATCCCTGAAAGCTATGGCTTGTCAACATGACTATTTCCAAGGTGACCCTTTTTTTTAAGATTGAATGCAAAATTCCCAAGAGAGAGGCCAGGTTATATATGAACTTTTCATAATAATTCACCAGGCTAAGGAAAGATCCAATCTCTAAGTGATCCTTATTGGTCTTGTTTGATATAAACTTGCCATCTAGATGATTGCTGACCTGGGGTAGACCTTGTTCTCTGTCGTCCACTGAAAAATTGCACAGGCTTACAATACCTCAATGGCAGTTTTGTATATTGGTATAAATCTTTTGACCATTCCGGCATGTGGCATTTTTCTTGGAATTTTCATCTAAGCTCATCTGCAAGTATACATGGCTCATGTCCAGCTTTGGGAAGGAGAGTATATAAATCCTCTAAGCAAAGGATTGGGTATTTATCCAGCTGTGAAAAGCAGTTTACTACTTGTTCAAAATTCCCAGAAACGTGGAACAACCCTTTGGGCTTCACAATCGGCACACCAGTGCTGCCCATTCCGCAAACTGGACTGGATTGATGATTCCTTCGATTTTTAGCCTTCTGATTTCTGCCTTAATTTTGACTGTAAGGCAAATGGCACTGGGCGGGCCTTTCAGAATCGTAAAATTGCTTCCTTGTCAACATGCATTGGATGAGTTGGACCGAAGGATCTGTTTCCGTGCTGTACATCTCTATCACTCTATGCAAGATTATCTTGGCTCCTTTAATAGTCCCTAAACTTTCCTGAACACCTCCAGTATTTTATTAACACTTCACTCAGGCAGCCATTTTCTAATTGAAAAATGTTCTGCCGATTTAAGTGAATCTTTGTTGACTAATTTTGCCTCATCAATCTTGGGCCTGAGCGTTTTACTCCAATCAGTGGGAACTGAACCAGCTGCTTCTCATAAGAGTCCAGAACCTCAATCTGTAAATATTCCCTGGTATAGGTTCTCAGTCTAGCTAAGGTCTTGCACAAACTTAACCATTGGAGCCGAGAGCAAATTTCGTTAAAGATTAATTCTGCGCTAACTGAAATGGCCATGATGGTATCGACCTCCATTAGAACTGGAGACCATTTAACCAGATGTTTATTTTGATTGGCTCTGAGTTGGATGCTACTATCAAATAAACTGCTCCAAACCACATGTAGGTCGATTTTGCAGGGTGTGCACAGTCCTGGATACTTGCCTATGAGAATCTTTTGCTGTCACATGACTGCATCCCAGCAGTAACTCCAATGGCTTGCCAGTCCAGACCTTGAAGAAAATGTTAACTATTTGGCTGAGGCTTGGCTTTAATGTCGGCTGAGTTAGAGTCCCTCTGTTCAGGATATGTCCTGAGTGAGGCTTTGCAGTTGCCTTTACTCAGGTGGTGTTCCCAAGCTTATTTAGATTGGTGAGATTGTCCACTTCCATCAGAATAGCAGGTAACACACAACCTCCATTTGTGCCAATTTCCAAAGATAAAGCAACATGTAATGCCTGCTTGAAGTCCAGTTGGACTTCAGCTAGTGGACACTTTTGCATGATTGCATCATTAATCCAACATACCAAATGGTCTTCCAACATCTCATTAAGGGTTAAACTACATGCCTCTGCCAGTTGTCTTAATCTCATCAAAAATCCCAATACAAATTCCCTTAGAGGAGACTGGAGGTGTAATATTTTGTAACTAAATCCACTAATTCTTGAAAAGTTTTAGTATCAGGTGCCTCAGTGAAAGTTAGGCTCTTAATAACCTGGGGTCCACAAGCTGATAGAATTATGCATTCTTTTTCGTTTGCCCCAATGCCAAAAATGCATTCTTTCCACATTCTGGGCCCAGTTTTTGACAGCAAGATTGAATGAAGCGAGCTTTCCAAATAACAATATGATGTTGGAACTGCTTACCCCAACTCAAAGATGACTGGTGCAAGTGAATTTGTTCAGGAGCATGTTTTTCACTCATTGCCACTGAAATAACTCCACAGATGCCAGTATCCTGTCACCAAGTCACCCTTTATTTACATGTAGAGAGTCCTTGACACTGATGCAGCTTCTTCTGAGCCAGCTCTCAGAGTGAACAGAATCTCTGACACTCCTGATTATATGTGTTAGCCAGGGCCAGGTTAACAGCCCCAGTCAGGGAACTTATATCCTGTGAGGTCCATTTGGCTAACCTCATTACAATCACTACAAAGGGTCTTTCCAAAGATTTAGCTCAATATTTTAGATTTTTATAGTGCATCCCATTTGACTGCAATAGTCATGCTTCATAAGGACAATTATTTTATTTTCAACTCTGAGCATAACAAATATGTGTTCTGGGAGGATTGTGTCAAGTATTCAAGTCAGCAATAAAGTTATGAATTAAAATCCTGAAATTAAATTTTATTTAAGGTTAGTTTGAAAAATTATGTCCTGTTGCAGAAATGTTTGACAAATAATATAAAATATAAATTAGACAGAATTTAAAATTATATTTAATACATTGAAATTCTCAGTAAACACCATTATAAACTGATAACCTATAAAGAATTAATTCTCAACCTTACATACAGACATTTAATTACTTAGACAAATTTGGGCTATGAGGGAAAATATTCATTTCGTTACCCACCTCTCTGCAGTGGGTGAGGAAAACATAATTTGTTTCCCAGGAACCAATTTAAAAGCAAGACTTACTTCTCACTCTCTGTGGAATCATTTAAACTTCTTCACAATTTTTTTTTCAGTCGAAGTGTGTAATTTGTCACCTCAGCATTCACTCCCTCATTATAATATCTGACTCATTAAAATCAGTGTTGAAAGAGAAGGGCATGTTGTGATATAAATCATTAATCATGTTCGTTCTGAATTATTTCCAATTTTTTCTGAAATAAATATTTGCATTCATTTTAAAGTTAGTAATACCAGCTACAAGGTGGATCATACTTCAAAGAAGTTTCACTAAACTGGAGTTGAGAGGTTTATCATATTCGAGAAAGGATGAATAGGTTGGGTGTATACTCATTGGACTTTAGAAGAATGAGAGTTTTCAAAACATAAGATTCCAAGGAGATTGAACAGAGTACATGATGACAGAATGTTGCCTCTCGGAGGCATCTCATTGGATGGCATGGTGGCTCAGTGGTTGGCACTACTGTGTCACGGTATTTGAGATTTGGCTTTGATTCCACCCTCAAACAACTGTCTATGTGGAGTTTGGAGTCGAGAGTGTGGTGCTGAAAAAGTATAGCTGGTCAGGCAACATCCTAGGAGCAGGAGAATTGATGTTTCAGCTTAAGCCCTTCATCAGGAATGAGGCATGTGGGCCAAGGGGGCTGAAAAATAAATGAGAGAAGGTGGGGCTGGAGGCAAGGTAGTTGAGGGTGCGATAAGTAGATGAAGGTGGGGCTGAAGGTGATAGGTCGGAGAGAAGAGTGGAGCGGATGGGTGGGAAGGAAGATGGATAGGTAGGATAGGTCAAGGGGTTGGTGCATTGGATCTGGATCTGCATGTCCTTGGGGAATAGAGGGAGAATTAAAGTGTTCAGCCACAGGGCAGTGAGTTGTTTCATCTGTATGTCCTGGAGATGTTCTCTGAAGCGTTTCGCAAGTCGGCATCCTGTCTCACCAGTACAGGGGACTGGATCGGGAGCAACAGATACAGTAAATGACGTGTGAATGTTCTGGTACATTTCTGGCGGATGTGGAAGGTTTCTTTTCGGCCTTGATGGAGGTGAGGGGGGAGGGTGTGGTGCAGATTTTGCAATTCTCGCGGTGGCAGGGGAAGGTGCTGGGATGGGGCGGTGGGTTGGTGGGGGTGGTGGACCCAACAAGAGAGTTATGGACCTAATGGTGTTTACAGAATGCAGATTGGGGTGGGGAGTGAAAAATGTCACTGGTGATGGAGTCTGATTTTAGGTGGCAGAAATGGCGGAGGATGATGGAATGTATCCGGAGGTTGGTGGGGTGGAAGGTGAGGAAGGGGGCGATCTGTCCTTTTTGCGGTTGGAGGGGTGGGGTTGGTGGGCGGAGGTGCGGGATATGGATGAAATGTGCTGGAGGGCATCATCAACCATGTGGGAGAGGGAATTGTGGTTTTTGAAGAAGGCCATCTGGTATGTTCAGTGGTGGAATTGGTCCTCCTGCGAGTAGATGAGGCTGAGGCAGAGGAATTGGGGGGGTAGCATTGTTACAGGAGGAAGGGTGGAGAAGTATAGTCCAGGTAGCTGTGGGAGTCAGTAGGTTTGTAGAAGAAGCCTTCTACATCCTTCAGAGATTTACCTGCACTTCCACACACTTCATTTACTGTATCCGTTGCTCCTGATGTGGTCTCCTCTACAAAATGAACCTACTTCAGAGAACATCTCTGAGACACACGCGTGAAGCAATCCCACCACCTCCTGGCTGAACATATTAACTCTCCCTCCCACTCCCTCAAGGACATGCTGGTCCTGGACCTCCTCCATTGTCAAACCCTTACCACCCAATGCCTAGAGGAAAATCTGCCACCTTGGGACACTCCAACTACATGGGATCAATGTGGATTTCACCAGCTTCCTCATTTCCCCTCACCCCACCTTGTCCCAGATCCAACCTGCCCACTCGGCACTAACCCCTTGACCTATCCTACCTGTCCATCTTCCTTCCCATCTACCCGCTCCATCCTCCTCTCCGAGCTATCACCTTCAGCCCCACCTTCATCTACCTGTCACACTCTCAGCTACCTTCCCCCCAGCCCCACCCCTCCCATTTATCTCTTAGACTCTTGTGACAACCATTTGATGAAGGAGCAGTGTTTCTAAAGCTAGTGCTTCCAAATAAACATGTTGGAGTATAACCTGTGTTGTGTGATTTTTAACTTTGTACACCCCATTCAACACTGGCACCTCCAAATCAAGACTGTATATATGTAGCCAATATGAATTTAGAAAATGTAATATTTCCTTGGCCTACAAGCCTCATTCCTGATGTAGAGCTTAAGCCCAAGACATTGATTCTCGATTCTGATCTCCAGCATCTGCAGTCCTCACTTTTTCCTGTGTGGAGTTTGCACTTTCTTCCTGTGTCTGGATGGGTTTCCTCTGAATACTCTGGTTTCCTCCCACAGAACAAAGATGTGCAGGTTAGGTAGTTTGGTCATGATAAATTGCCCATAATGTCCAGGGATGTTCAAGCTATATGGATTAGCCATGGGAAATGTACGGTTACAGGGATAGAAAAGAGGGGTGGGTCTGAGTAGGATGCTCTTTGGCAGGGCAGTGTGGACTTGATGGGCCAAATGGCCTGCTTCCACACTGTAGGGATTTTATTCTACACTCGCGAAACAGAGAACATAGTTTTGAAATAACGTTCTACCATTTAAGATAGGGATCAAGATAAATGTTTTTTAAGGGACATTTATGATTAGAATTCTCTAATCAGAGAGCAGTGAATGATGCATTATTGAACATACTCAAGGCTGTGTCAGAAAATCTCTTGACTGACAAGGGAGTTAAGGATTATTGGTGGAAGGTAAGAAAGAGTTACAGCCACATTCAGATCAGCCCTGATCTTGTGTAACAATGGAGGGGCTGAATAATATATACCTGCTCCTTTTTTTTAATGTTCCTGTGTTTGAGTCTAAACATTGCATGAATAATCAGAATGTGCAAGATAAAATTCTGTCGTGGTCAAGATATTGGAAATTACTCAGAATGTAGCAAAGTTGCAAAATCATCTCTGTTAGCCAATTATAGTTCATTACGATTTCCTTACTGTTAAGGAGCATTATCTAGATTGTAGATAAAGTTAAAAATCACACAACACCAGATCCAACAGGTTTATTTGAAAGCACTAGCTTTCAGAGTGCTGTTCCTTCTTCAGATGGTTGTGACAACCATTTGATGAAGGAGCAGTGTTTCTAAAGCTAGTGCTTCCAAATAAACATGTTGGAGTATAACCTGTGTTGTGTGATTTTTAACTTTGTACACCCCATTCAACACTGGCACCTCCAAATCAAGACTGTATATATGTAGCCAATATGAATTTAGAAAATGTAATATTTCCTTGGCCTTATTCAGACAAAAGTCCAAACTATCTCCATGGATAGAACCCATTGGCCTAATTTGAAATTATTGTTTTTGGATCTTTGACATTGATTTCAAAATGTAGCCAATCAAGGTGTATTAGGAACAATTAATTTCAATTAAACCAATATTTGTATATAAATACATGTAATTGAGAGAAAAAGTTAATTTTTCAACTCCATCTTTGCGAATCAAAGTCAATTGTGTAACCAACTATGTTCCTACATCAACTGAATTGAATTATTCTGTAATTTATCCAAATTCCTGGAAAGAACAATTAGTTGTGATATGAACAAATAATAGTTTGATACAATAGGGAAACTTACAGGAGCCTGCTTTAATTGGAGAGAAATCTTAAAATGTATCATCGTACAAGAATATACTGAATACCTCAAGATTAATTTGGATGTTTTTCACATTCAGCAATTGCTAGAAGCATGTCGGAAAGACATGCTCTTCTGAGGTATATTTAAAACAGAGATAGAAAAGTTCTTGATTGCCAAGGGAATCAAAGGTTTTGGGGATAAAGTGCAAAAATGGGGTTGAAAAAGCTATCAGCCATGATTGAATGGCAGAGCAGATTCATGGGCTAAATGGCCAAATTTCTGCTCCTATGTCTTATAGTCTTATGGTAATATGGAGTATCTGATTGGATCTGCACTCATAAGTGAAGGCCCAGAGAGCAATTTGACAAAAATAACTCGAATGAAGCTCTTAAAATCTATATATCAGGTAAGACTTACATAACATTTCAGACTGCATAATTATATGTCCTAGCAAGATTAAGCTAGACTTGTAAAACCAGGAAATGATCTTATAAAACCTAGAATCTCCTCCCTATTAAAAGCTCCTGTTAAATCAATCACTTTGCACCAGAAATAATATGTCAAGTTCTTGGTTTTTAATAACAAATATAGAAGTTCATCCCCAAAGCAATTACATTCTGATGTACGAGGTTTGTATGAAATAAATTCAAATTCTAAATTTTTATCCTAAGGGGTAGTAATTACCTTTCCATTTTTCTTCCATATACCCGCAATGACCTTACCTGACTCTTCCTCAGGTGAACAAAAACTTGACTGAATGCATTTTCATAGTGAAAAGCAGTTCTTCTGTTTATTCAAAGGGAATTTTATAATTTGTAGTTTATCCTATGTTAAGTTTGCCTTTCAATATTTCTTGTTTTCACTTTAAGTTCACTCTAACTGTCTTGAGCTTATATTCTAGACTATTACTTACTCTTCTCAAATTTCAAATTTAATTTTCTCCTGGTTTTTGTTTTTCTTAACTCATATGGATTCCATTTCTGTTTCTGTACTACTTCTCCCCACTTCTGAATGAACTAACAAACGGTTGTTCGCATCAGATTAAAAATAAATTGAGGGTTCTGAAATTCCATGGAAATCTTTTGCATTCCTTGCCATTAACCTAGTTGGAAATTGAAAATCTCTTCAGAAAATAGAAACATAGAAAATAAGAGCAAGAGCAGATTTCGTGTTTGCACTACTAGTCAGTATGATCGTGACTCAACTCAACATGATTATCCAATCAGTACTCTTTTTCCACTTTCTGTTCATAGCCGTCCGTCTCTTTGACTGGCAGAACTATATCTAACTCCATCTTAAAAACCTTCAATGGCTAGGCCTCAACTGTGTTCTGTGACAGAGAATTCCACAGGCTCACTACTCTGAAGAAGAAATTTTTCTGCGTCTCAGTCTTAAATAACCTACCTTGTATCCTTAAACTATGATTCCTGTTTCTGAATAAAGGACCATTTTTAGCTACTTGCACCATTTTCATATGATATTTGTTAAAACGAGAGGATGAAAAGGGAAATAATGCAAAGAATTTCACAGTTAACATTTTCTCGCGTACTGCAACTTGTCCAGGAATGGGTATGCATTGTATTCTCAGGAAACAGCCCAGAGACTCTGGATGTTTGGTTTTTTCACACTCGAATGATCAATAACGATCTGTGTTTGCTACATGAGATTATTTTCATTAAACTAAGGGAGAATAAAAAGTAACTCAGGCTGTTTGACCTTGGGTTCACATGTTAACATTCTGCCATGAACCTCATTACACTCACATCTATTACATTTTTCCACATCCCATCTCTGCCAAATGCAATTATCTTTTATGTTTGTTTTATTTTAACTATTTAGAAATTCCCACAAATCCAGAACCAAATTCTGCCAAATAAGTTTTATTTCCCCTTTACAGCTGGAAGACAAATCAGGAAGTTCCAAGCTGGCTTTACTTCAGTGTACATAGCAAATGCTGAGTTCCAATATTTCCCCTCGTTCTTGTGAACATAAGCAACATTTCCCCGCAATTCTTTTAAGAAAGTGCTCTTATTTCCTATAGCTACATTCAGGGTACAGCACTGTCCCAGTTCTATCTCCTCTTTAGTAGTGTGGTCTCATCTGATTGATGTATCACTTTTATTTGAGAGATAATATGCTTTCAAGTTTTGAATTTCATTATGCTTCTGATAGCGACAGATACTCCTCAGAATTTCCTGCAAATCGTCAAACATTTGTAAATTTTCTCAACAGTATGAAACATTTATAGAACCAAAGAATAATACAGTATAGAAAGAGGCCCTTTGGCCCATCAAGTCTATACCACTAATGTTACACTAAATCTACACTAGCCCAACATTCCAGCACTAGGCCATAGCCTTGAAGGTTATAGCATTTAAAGTGTTCATCAAAGTGTATTTTAAAGTTTAAGAGCTTTCCTACCTCAACTATTCTCTCAGGCAGCACATTCCACATTCTAGATGAAAATATTTGTTTCCTCAAATCCCCTCTAAACCTCCTGCCTTTCACCTTAAAATTATCTTATTTGATCTGCATTCATATACCAATTGACTAAGGAAAACAGCTGTTTTCTACTTACCCTTCCCATGCCTCTCCGGCAGCTCAGTGGTTAGCACTGCTGCCTCATAGTGCCAGGGACCTGGGTTCAATTCCTGCCTCAGGCAGCTGTCTGTGTGGAGTTTGCACATTCTCCCCGTGTCTGTGTGGGTTTCCTCTGGGTACTCTGGTTTCCTCCCACAATCCAAAGATGTGCAGGTTAGCTGAATTGACCATGCTAAATTGCCTGTAGTGTTAGGTGCAAGGATAAATGTAAGGGGATGGGTTGCTCTTCGGAGGGTTGACGTGGACTTGTTGGGCTGAAGGGCTGAGGGATGCTGCCTGAACTGCTGTGCTCTTCCAACACCACTAATCCAAAAAATGGTTAATTAAGTCAAATTTTGTGCTACCTGCTGATTTGCATGGTAGCAGTGTGTGGCTAGTGTGCTAAATGAGATGGTAAGTGCTTCTACGCCTCAGTTGGGGCCCAATTAATAAATCGCTTTAGATTACCTCAGTGACCTGCCATGATGCAACCATCTGATCTGCCTCTGTCCTAAATAGTGAATGTACCTTCGGCAAATTTGCATTTGTTTGGGAATCTATTCCCTACAGCACTATAGGGAATCTAAGAATCTAAGAATCTCTCAAAAATTTAAGCGTTTTTATCAGGTCCACTCTCAGCCTTCTCTGCTTTGAAGGAAATAACCCAAGCTTATCCAGCCTCTCTTCATAGCTAAAGTGCTCTACTCTAGGCAATGTACTGGTGAATCTCCTCTAGTGCAATCGCATACTTCCGACAGTGCGGTGATCACAAACTCATACAGAACTCAAGCTGCATCATAATCAAAGTACTGTACAACTCCAGTATAACGTCCCTACTCTTATAATCTCTGCCATAATTGATGAAGGTATATGTCCCCTATGTCTTCTTAACTATCTTATATCCTGCCCTACCACCTTACAGCTACTGCAAGATCCCTCTGTTTCTTTGAAATTTCTAGTGTCCTGCCATTCACTGATTACTCCCTTGTCATGTTCCTTTTACCAAGGTTATGGCATTCCAAATGCTTGTCCAAGTAATTTTTAAAGGTTGTGACGTTACAAAACAACATTACTTGGGTAATTTGTGTAGCAAAGAATCCTTGAAGTGATTTAATAATGTATATCAGGATTAGAAAAATTGATTCTGCTTATACATTCTGTATTTCTGAACTATTCGCATGATTTCCATCTTATAGCATAATTTTTTATGACTATCTATTAATATATAGATTCTGAACAAAACATTGCAAAAATTAGACACTATCTTCATCAGAAAATTAAAACTGAATAGTTATATTGTAGAAAATGAATTTGAATTCAGTTTTCATATTGAAGGCAACTTATTCTAATGGTGCATTTTTAAATTACATGAAATTGTTCGAGCTGTGTCAAGCTTATAGTACATTCCAAGTAACGGATGCATATGCCCAATTACCAGACAATAATAATTTCATAACAATGTTAGGTAACAGCTAACATTAGAGTACGTAATAGGCCTGTATTTTATCATGGAAGCAAATGTAGATCTGGAGGTGGGTGAACCAACAATTCCTGAGGTTGCTTCCTGGGGAGAGGTACCTACCCCACCATGCATTGGTGGGCAATTCATTTATGGCACTAGTCAGCCAACTGCCTAACAAATGCAACTTTGCCGAAGGTACATTCACTGTTTAGGACAGAAGCAGATCAGATGGTTGCATCATGGCAGGTCACTGAGGTAATCTAAAGCGATTTATTAATTGGGCCCCAACTGAGGCGTAGAAGCATTTACCATCTCATTTAGCACACTAGCCACACACTGCTACCATGCAAATCAGCAGGTAGCACAAAATTTGACTTAATTAACCATTTTTTGGATTAGTGGTGTTGGAAGAGCACAGCAGTTCAGGCAGCTTCCGAGGACCAGCAAAATCGATGTTTTGGACAAAAACTCTTCATCAGGAATTAACTATTGCAATGCCCACATCTGTTTTGGGCTCTGTCCAATTTTGCAACGTTCGTATAATAACTTTGTGCTGAAAATAACTGCTGGGATACATATAAATAACTCACAACACAATAATCTTAAGTGTTTTTTTCTGAATAATTTCAGAACTTAAACTTGTGTTTGGGTATCTGAATACAGATCAAATATTCTGCAAAAATCATTTGAATTGACAGGTTCTTCTGTACATACAGATATGTGCTGACTCCCACAAAAACAAGAGCTTATTTTCCTCAAGTGGAAATAATTTTTGAAGTTCATGTTTCTTTTTACTTGTCTGTCAAACTGGTAGATTCATTTGGAATTCATTTGTCAGCTTATTACCTTAAGAATTCAGAAATATAATTCAACGAATGCTCTGAACAGTGAAGACAGTCATTTGACTATTTCCAAGCAGGCAGTTTAATCTCCAGTACTTCTGAGTAGACCTGAAATAAACCTGCATAATGAAGAAATCAGTGTTCTTTGATGAGGGCTGCCCACAAGATCTATAATTTCCAATACTGAGTTTGCTGTCCTACTGACGGCATTGATAAGAAAAAAAAGGACAATATTTCTCAGTTAGGGAAGATCCCAGCAGACAATTTTAATGTTATACTGGTTTCTGGCAGATTGTTCATTGCAACACCAACTCAGAATCTTAAAGGTCCTAAAAGAATATTTGTAAGTGTTATGTCAAGATGCCTGATTTATTTGAACTCATCATATTTGCCTTTGTGCATGCTATGACAGTGCAAGACTGTTAATGAAGCAGTAAATGAGTTTCCACAAGCACTGCCAATAATGTCAACTCATGTCATTTTAACATTCAATTCCTAATGTTCACAGCAGCACTGTAGGGGGCCCAACACAATGGAACAGCTGACAACTTTTAAACAAAGCATGACGATGATAATCACCATCATCTTTGGTGTAAAGAGAATGAATGACATTCCTCTCAAGCAGTTGGGAGGGAAATATTTAACAGCTGGTAAGTTTCAGATTCATGCTGATTTTGACAGCAATTTTCATGAATGTATCTACGTGTTGGTCAGATAAAAGGAATGAAAATGTCAGTAGTGACACCCATAGATTCATTGAACACCGCAACAATACAGACAGCAACTTCAAGCCCAGATTCTGTAACTTCAAGATAACTTCAAATAATGTTGATCTCGCTGTTGTCAAGATGTTATGTCTTGCTTTGTGCACTTCCTCTGCAGCTGTAACCTTGTACGCTTTGCTCTATCATCTATCATCTGTATGTCCTTTTTTGCTATTATCTGCCTATACTGCTTGTAAAACAAAGCTTTTCACTGTACTTAGACACATGCGACAACAATAAAACAAATCACATCAAAGACTTGTGGCCTATGATTCATCACAAAAAAAGCATAATTCTCACCATTTTACGAACAAAGAGATAATCTCTTATTCTGATGATGCTGTCTTAAGAAAAGTATATTCTACAGGCTACTGGTGGAGCAATGTTATTAGGTTTGCTGCATCAAATGTGTTTTCCTATTACTTAATCCATCACTTAAATCTAAATCTGTATTACAGACCGAGAAGTGACCCCTGGAATAGCACAGGTGCTGTGAGCCCAGAAACACAACGAGCAGTGAGCCCTGGTACAGTGTGTGAGCTGTGAGCCCTAGAACAGTGTGAGTAGGGAACTCTGGTTCAGTTTGTGAGCTGCGAGCCCTCGAATAATGAGAGCAGGGAGCCCTGGTACATGGTGTGGGCTGTGAGGCACAGAACTGTGTGTGCAGGGAGCCCCGCTGCAGTGGTTGGGGTGTGAGCCCAAGAAAGGTGTGAGCGTAGAACATTGTTCCAGTGTGTGGGCTGTGAGCCCCAGAAGAGTGTGAGCAGCGAGCCTTAGAACAGTATGTGGGCCCTGAGCCCCAGAACAGTGTGAGCAGCGAGCCCTAATGCAGAGTGTGGGCTGTGAGTGAGTCCTAGAACAGTGTGAGCACGGAGCCCTGGTACAGAGAGTGAGCTGTGACCCCCCTGAACTGTATGAGCAGGGGGCCCTGATACAGTGTGTGGGCTGTCAGCCCAAGAACAGTGTGAGCAAGGAGCCCTGGTGCAGTTTGTGAGCTGTGAGCCCTAGACCAATGAGAGCTGGGAGCCCTGGTACAGGGTGTGCCATGTGAGCCCCAGACCAGTGTAAGCAGTGAGGCCTGGTGCAGTGTGTGGGTTGTGAGGCCTAGAACAGTGTGAGCAGTGAGCCCTGGTAGAGTATATGGACTTTGAGCCCCATGACAGTGTAAGCACAGAGACCAGGTACAGAGAGTGAGCTATGACCCCTCTGAACTATATGAGCAGGGATCCCTGATACAGTGTGTGGGCTGTCAGCCCCAGAACAGTGTGAGCAAGGAGCCCTGGTGCAGTTTGTGAGCTGTGAGCCCTAGACCAATGAGAGCTGGGAGCCCTGGTACAGGGTGTAGCATAAAGCCCGAGACCAGTGTAAGCAATAAAGCTTGGTTTAGTGTGTGGGCTGTGAGACCTAGAACAGTGTGAGCAGTGGGCCCTGGTTCAGTTTGTGAGCTGTGAGCCCTAGAACAATGACAGCAGGGAGCCCTGGTACAGGGTGTGGGCTCTAACCCCAGAACAGTGTGAGCAGGGAGCCCTGCAGCAGTGAGTGCGCTATGAGCCCCAGAACAGTGTGAGCAGGGAGTCCCGCAGCAGTGTGTGTGCTGTGAGTCCCACAAAAGTGTGAGCATCGAGCCCTGGTGCAGTGTGTGAGCTGTGAACCCTACAACAGTGTGAGCAGGGAGGCCTGGTACATCGTGTGGACTGTGAGCCCCAGAACAGTGTGAGCAGGAAGCCCTGATACAGTATAAGGTCTGTGAGCCCCACAAGAGTGTGAGCAGCAAGTCCTGGTGCAGTGTGTGGACTTTGAGCCACAGAAGAGAGTGAGCAGGGAGCCCTGGTAGAGAATGTGGGCTGTAAGTCCCACGACAGTGTAAGCACGGCTCCCGGGTACAGAGAGTGAGCTGTGACCCCCGAACTGTATGAGCAGGGGTCCCTGGTACAGTGTGTGGGCTGTCTGGTCCAGAACAGTGTGAGCAAGGTGTCCTGGTGCAGTGTGTGTGCTGTGAGACCTGGAACAGTGTGAGTAGGGAGCTCTGGTCCAGTGTGTGGGCTGTGAGCTTCAGAACAGTGTGAGTAGCGAACCCTGGTGCAGTTTGTGAGCTTTGAGTCCTGGAACAATGTGAGTAGGGAGCCCTGGTACAGGGTGTGAGCTGTCAGCCCCAGAACAGTGTGAGCAAGGAGCCCTGGTGCAGTTTGTGAGATGTGAGACCTCGAACAATGAGAGCAGGGAGCCCTGGTACAGGGCGTGGGCTCTAGCCCCAGAACAGTGTGAGCAAGGAGTCCTGGTGCAGTGTGTGTGCTGTGAGACCTGGAACAGTGTGAGAGGGAGCTCTGGTCCAGTGTCTGGGCTGTGAGCTTCAGAACAGTGTGAGTAGCGAGCCCTGGTTCAGTTTGTGAGCTTTGAGTCCTGGAACAATGTGAGTAGGGAGCCCTGGTACAGGGTGTGGGCTGTGAGCCCCAGAACAGTGTGAACAAGGAGCTCTGCAACAGGGTCTGGGCTGTTTGCCGCAGAAGAGTGTGAGCAGTGAGGCCTGGTGCAGTGTGTAGGCTGTGAGACCTAGAACAGTGTGATTAGGGATCTCTGGAACAGTGTGTGGGCAGTTAGCCCCAGAAGAGTGTGAGCAGCGAGCCCTGGTGCACTTTTTGGCCTGTGAGCCCTGGTACAGTGTGTGGGCTCCAAGCCCTAGAAGATTATGAGCATGGGACCCTCATATAGTGCGTAGGCAGCGAGCCCCAGAACTGTGTGAGCAGGGAGCCCTGATACAGTGGGTGAGCTGTGAGCCCCAGATCAGAGTGAGCAGGGGTCCCTGTTACAGTGTGTGAGCTGTCAGCCACATAACAGTGTGAGCAGTGAGCTTGGCGCTGTTTGTGGACTGTGAGCCCCAGAAAAGTGTGAGCAGCGATCCCTGGTAAAGTGTGTGGGCTGTCAACCACAGAACAGTATAAGCAGTGAGCCCTGGTGCAGTGTGTGAGCAGAGAGCCCCAGAACAATGTGAGCAGCGAGCCCTGGTAAAGGGCATGGGCTGTGAGCCCCAGATTAGTTTGAGTGAGGAGCCCTGATGCATTGTGTCTGCTGTGAGTCCCAGAACAGTGTGAGCAACAGGCCCTGTGCTCCGTGAGCCCCAGAACAGTGTGAGTAGGGAGTCCTGGCACAGTGTATGTGCTGCAAGCCCCAAAACAGGTTAAGCAGGGAGCTCTGTTTCAGCAGGTGGACTGTGAGCCCCAGAACAGTGTGACCAGCGAGCCCTGGTGCAGTGCATGGACTGTGAGCCCCAGCAGAGTGTGAGTGAGGAGCCCTGGTGCAGTGTGTGGGCTGTGAGCCCCAGAACAGAGTGAGCTGGGAACCTTGGTAGAGTATGTGAGCTGTGAGCCCCAGAGGAGTGTGAGCAGGGAGCCCTGGAACAGTGTGTGCACTATGAGCCCCAGAACAATGTGAGCAGGGAGCCATGGTACAGTGTGTGGGCTGTGAGACCCAGAACAGTGTGACTAGCGAGCCCTGGTACAGTATGTGGTCTGTGAGCCCCAGAATAGTGTAAGCAGGTTGCCCTGGTACAGTGTGTGGGCTGTGAACTCCAGCAGAGTGTGAGTGAGGAGCCCAGGTGCATTGTGTGGGCTGTGTGCCCCAGAACAATGAGAGCAGGGAGCCCTGGTGCAGTGTGTGGGCTGAAAGCCCCAGAAGAGTGTGAGCAGCGAGCCCTGGTGCAGTGTGTAGCCTGTGAGACCCTGAACAGTGTGAGCAGGGAGCCCTGGTACAGTATATGGGCTGAAAGCCCCAGAAGAGTGTGAGCAGCGAGCCCTGGTGCAGTGTGTGGACTTTGAGCCACAGAAGAGCGTGAGCAGGGAGCCCTGGTAGAGAATGTGGGCTGTAAGTCCCACGACAGTGTAAGCACGGCTCCCGGGTACAGAGAGTGAGCTGTGACCCTGAACTGTATGATCAGGGGTCCCTGGTACAGTGTGTGGGCTGTCAGGTCCAGAACAGTGTGAGCAAGGAGTCCTGGTGCAGTGTGTGTGCTGTGAGACCTGGAACAGTGTGAGAGGGAGCTCTGATCCAGTGTGTGGGCTGTGAGCTTCAGAACAGTGTGAGTAGTGAGCCCCTGGTGCAGTTTGTGAGCTGTGAGCCCTAGAACAATGAGAGCTGGGAGCCCTGGTACAGGGTGTGTCATGTGAGGCCAGGACCAGTGTAAGTAGTGAGGCCAGGTGCAGTGTATGGGCTGTGAGACCTAGAACAGTGTGGGAAGGGAGCTCTGGTCTTGTATGTGGGCTGTGAGCTTCAGAACAGTGTGAGCAGTGGGCCCTGGTTCAGTTTGTGAGCTGTGAGCCCTAGAACAATGAGAGCAGGGAGCCCTGGTACAGAGCATGGGCTCTCGCCCCAGAACAGTGTGAGCACCAAGCCCTGGTACAGTGTATGCTCTGTGAGCCCCAGAACAATGTGAGCAGGGAGCCATGGTACAGTGTGTGGGCTGTGAGACCCAGAACAGTGTGACCAGCGAGCCCTGGTACAGTATGTGGTCTGTGAGCCCCAGAATAGTGTAAGCAGGTTGCCCTGGTACAGTGTGTGGGCTGTGAACTCCAGCAGAGTGTGAGTGAGGAGCCCAGGTGCATTGTGTGGGCTGTGTGCCCCAGAACAATGAGAGCAGGGAGCCCTGGTACAGTATGTGGGCTGTGAGCCCGAGAACGGTGTGAACAAGGAGCCCTGATACAGTATGTGTGCTGTGTGCCCCAGAACAGTGTGAGAAGGGAGCCCTTGTAAAGCGCGTACACTGTGAGCCCCAGAACAGTGTCAGCAGCGAGCCCTGATACAGTGTGTGCGCTGTGAGCCCAAGAACAGTGTGAGCAGGGAGCCCTGGTACAGTATATGGGCTGAAAGCCCCAGAAGAGTGTGAGCAGCGAGCCCTGGTGCAGTGTGTAGCCTGTGAGCCCCTGAACAGTGTGAGCGATGAGCCCTATGCAGAGTGTAGGCTCTGAGCAACTGAACAGTGTGAGCAGGAAGCCCTGATACAGTATGTGAGCTGTGAGCACCAGGAGAGTGTGAGCAGTGAGCTCTGGTACAGTATCTCAGCTTTGAACCCCCAGAACAGTGTTAGCAGGGACCCCTGGTACAGTAAGTGGGCTGTGAGTCCCAGAACAGTGTGAGCAGTGAGCCCTGGTACAGTGTACGGGCTGTAAGCTCCTGAACAGTGTGAGCAGGGAGCCCTAATGCAGTGTGTGGGCTGTGAGCCCCAGACGAGTGTGAGCAGCAAGCCCAGTGCAGAGCGTGTGGTCTGTGAGCACCTGAATGGTGTGCGCAGGGAGCCCTGGTACAGTGTGTGAACTGTGAGCCCTTGAATAGTGTGAGTAGTGAGTCCTGGTACAGTACAAGGGCTGTGAGCCCAGAAGAGTGTGAGCAGGAAGCCCTGGTACAATGCGTGTGCAATAAGCCCCACAACAGTGTTGTGAACAGGGAGCTCTGGTACTGTATGTCGGCTGTGAATCAAAGAACCGTGTGAGCAGAGAGCCCTGGTACAGTATGTGTGCTTTGAGCCACAGGAGAATGTGAGCAGCGAGCCCTGGTAGTGTGTGTGCTGTGAGCCCTAGAACAGTGTGAGCAGAGAGCCCTGGTACAGTGTGTGGGCTGTGAGCCCCATAACGGTGCGAGCCGCTAGCCCTGGTACAGGGGGTGGGCTTTAAGCCCCAAATGAGTGTGAGCATCGAGCCCCAATACAGTATATGGTCTGTGAGCCCCACAAGAGTGTGAGCAGCAAGTCCTGGTGCAGTGTGTGGGCTGTGATCCCCAGAACAGTGTGAGCACGGAGCTCTGGTGCAGTGTGTGGTCTGTGAGCCCCAGAAAAGTGTGAGCAGAGAGCCCTAGCACAGTGTGTGGGCTGTGAGCCCCAGAACAAAGTGAGCAAGGAGCCCTGGTACAGAGTGTGGGCTATGAGCCCCAGAACAGTATGAGCAGGGAGCCCTGGCACAGTGTGTGGGCTATGGGAGCTGTGGTATAGTGTGTGGGCTGTTGGAGCTGTACTACAGTGTGTGGGCTACGGGAGCTGTGGTATAGTTTGTGGGCTGTTGGAGCTGTACTACAGTGTGTGGGCTACGGGAGCTGTTGTACAGTGTGTGGGCTGTGGGAGCTGTGGTACATTTTGTGGGCTGTGGGAGCTGTTGTACAGTGTGTGGGCTGTGGGAGCTGTGGTACATTTTGTGGGCTGTGGGAGCTGTGGTACAGTGTGTGGGCTATGGGAGCTGTGGTACAGTATGTGGGTTGCGAGTCCAGAGTTGCACAGCGAAGCAACCCCAGAGCGGCTTGCAAGCAGCAAGAGCCAGACAGAGACTGGCGTTTGGGGGAGGCAATTCTGGAAGTTACCTTGGAGCAGCTGAGTGCCGGTACGGAGTGGCTGTGGCTTGGAGCAGAGTGGAGATGACCGTTGGACTGGAGTCTGGCGCGAGTGGTCAGATCAAGTGCAGAGGTCCTACAATGAACTGCTATATTGTAATGTCTATGTGAAATATCCAAGCTTACTGTAATGCCAACCCTCTAATGATGTCCTATTTTAAAGTTATTTGTCAAATCTGGAAATAATTCAGCTACTTTTATTCCTGTGCTGTATTCAAGAATTGCACCTTGGTACTTGTACCTAAGTTGTCGCCATAAGGAGGCAGACAGTGTAAAAGCTTTTCACTGTATTCCTACAATGGAATACTTGTGACAATAAAAAGATATTCTATTCTAATCAGTGTCTACTTTTGGTTTTGCAACATGGTGTTATAGGCCTCAGTCCACTTAAAGAAACAATCTCTCGTGTATACAGTGCATTTCAAAATCACAGGTGCCACACTTGATTAAGTCATTTTTAAAGTAGAATCCCACTCATAATGTAGGAAACATGATAGCTAAGTACCACAAATAGTAAATAGTTAATCATCTCATCCGTTCTAGCGATTGCCATTTGGGGTATCATCAGTTGGCGCAATTTTTCAGCGGATGATAGAGAACATTTTACATGGTCTACCCAGGTTGCCACCTATGCAGATGATGTGCCAATCACAGGGGATACCAATAAGGAACATTTGAACATGATCCATAGATATTTATCCCAGTTGGATATATGCTTTAGAAGGGAAAAATGTGCGTTCCAGGCACTCCAAGTGACGTCCTTGGGCTAGAGTTTATAGACCAGGTTACACCTATTGTGAGGTAATGTCAGGGTGATCAAAGGTGCCCTGGCTCCTATGACTGTTCTGAAGCTTAAGTCTTCCTTTGGACAGTTGAATTACTATGGAAAGTTCATACATACCCTGGCCTTCATTTTACTACCTTTGCATCAGTTCTTAAAATATAGTCAGTCATGGAAATGGTTGCGTAGCCAAGCCACAGCTTTCAGGGAAGTGAAGAAACAGCTTTCATCCTTTCAGGTATTGGTGCACAAATGATGCCAAATGAGAATTGGTATTGACATGCAATGCCTCCCAGTACAGCATCAGGGTAGAATTCACTCATAGGTAGCCGAATGAAGAGGAAAGCCCAATAGCAGATGCATCAGAACTTTGCTTAATGAAGAGCATTCCAGATAGAGAAGGAAAGATTGTCAGTCATATATGGAGTCAGGAAGTTCCACCAAAATCTTTACGGACACAAATTTGTGATAGTTATGGCTAACAAACCCCTGCTAGGTTTACTTAAAGAGGACAAGGCAGTGTTGCCGATAGCTTTAGGATGAATTCAGCAGTGGACTCTAATACTAAATATGTTTAATTAAAATTAGAGTACTGTTCAGAATGCCAAGTAACAAATGCAGATACATTGAGCTGCATGAAGATGTTGATGAGGTGTTATTTTTGCTTGTCAGGCTTGGACGCAGACATAGCTGCATTAGTGGGGTGGTGCCTAGAGTGCCAACAAGGACAAAAATTACTGCCAGCGGCAACCTGATAATCAAGGGACTGACCAGGCAAACCCTAGACTCGATTACATATTGACTATGCAATTTCTTTATGAGTTCAATGTTCTCAGTCATTGTGGATGCCTGCTCAAAGTGGTTGGACGTGCATGGAATTCTTTGGTCTAACACGTGGATGCTGATAGAAAAAACTGAGCACATCTTTACAATGTATGGACTCCCATAGCGTTGGTCACAGATAACAAACCATCATTCGCCAGCAAAGAATTTGAGTATTTCCTAAAGTCAAATGGTACTCATCACATAAGGACAGCTCCATACTATCCATGATCCAATGGTATGGCAGCAGGAGTGCTCCAAACTTTGAAGGCAGGCTGAAACAAACAGTCCACAGCTTTACTTGATACCAGACTGTCCCAGTTCCTATTTGATTATAGGACCACCTTTGTGCAACTACAGGTATAGCTCCAGCAGAGTTGCTAATGGCGAGAAAACTCTGCACCAAGTTAAATTAAATATTCCCAGACAGGTGAGGGTGGGCTCCACAGACTCCACTAAGCAAGAGAGTGGCCTTGTATAGGTAAGAGGTGAGGTCAGGAACAATGAATATAAATTTCGGCTAAGTGCGACAGTCCTGAATAAGCACTTGGACCATATGAAAGCTATAAAGTTGCAAAAGGTGTTGGAGAACCAAAAATGTGCCCAGCTCCTCAACTGCCTTTCAGATTGTTTCAGAACCCATCCATTCTTGCTGTCCATCAAACATTGATGATATGTCAGAACCTGAGACTGACATGGTGGATGTCACCACTTCGATGCCTTTCCCACCTGAAGAGGACAATGAGTTTGTTCCAAGATGCTCTGGGAGCAAGAGGCACAAATATTATATATTTCATGCTGCTTGTATCAAAGGCTGAGTTGGAGTAACCTGATGTGTGCTAAAAAGCCTCAGGAAGACATGCGAAACAAAAACCATGTCCTCAAACTCACGGGGGAAGAGTTTTTGTGACTGTAATGAAATGAGCCAGGTGGACCTCAGAGAATATATTCTGGTCCAACTGGGAAGATATTGCTCATAGATATAAATAGGATGTCAAAGGTTCCATTCACTCTGACAGCTGGCGCTGAGGAAACTGGACCAGTGTCAAAACTCCTCACACATAAATGAAGGGTGACTTGGTGAAGAGATACCATCCTTTGTGGAGTTATTTCAAGACTGATTAACAAAATTTCGCTTTCTCAAACTTCTGCTGTAATAAAAACTACTCACCAGTGGTGTGACAGAGTGATGTGATGAATCTTATTCCAATGATCCAAGCAAATGCTCTGAAGACATGGGCTCTAATCCCACCACAACAGTTAGTGGAAGGTTGGTGGAACTTACTTCCAGAAGTTATCTGACAAAGAATACTCATCTCAGTATTGGTGACAATGCAATTAATATTTGCACCACATTAGTGCTGCAGAAGAACTGTCTCTAACAGAAAAATAAATTCAACCATCACCCTTTGACATTCAACGGCATCAGCATTGCAGAATACACCGCTGTAAACAGAAAGATTGAACAGAAACATATAAATACTGTGACTGCAAGAGTTGTCAGAAGCTAGGAATTCTGAAGCAAATAACTCACCTCCCAACTCTGCAAAATCTGTCCACAAGTTAAGATTATGATTGAATGTACTTTACATGCTTGGATTGGTGCAGATTCAACAATATTCATGCTCAATGCGGTCTTGTACAAAGCAGAGTAGCACACATTTATCTTCAAAATTCACTCCCTTCCACCACTGGTACACCAGTGGCAGTGTGTGCCATCTACATGACGCATGGCAACAACTCAGCAAGGCTCCTTCAACATTACATTTAACCTGCAGATGAATAGCACCATCATCTTCAAGTTTCCCTCCAAGCTGCATGTTACCTTGACTTGAAACTATATCATTGTTCCTTCACTGTCAACGGATTAGAATCCTGAAATTCCATTACTAACAGCACTATGGATATACCTTACCTTCATGGACTGTAGCACTTCAAAAAGGCAGCTTACCATATCTCCCCAAGGAACATTACTGGTAGATATATAGTTATCATAGACAGTCCTATAGGTGTTCCTACCTCTCCAGCACAGTTTAACTAATCCTCTGCATACCAGCTTGAATCTTCCAAGGAAAGTTCCAGACTACGACATTCTTTATGAGTCTAGATACAATTATTACCAACAAGTCACTTTCAAATGAGTGTCCTCTCCTCCTATTCCTCTCTATCCTGATAGCTCAGATTTCCAAAAGTTCCTGCAACTAGCCCCTGAATAAGCTTTGATAAGGATCAAGCTGGCTCTGGTAAAACTGTCTGTTTCACAGAAAAGTTTGCTTCTTCTGCTGTCCAGTGGCTTTTCTTAAACATCTTTGTAATTGTGTCCTGCTCCCAACTGTGAGACACAGTCAGCAAATTAATATTCCAGTTAGTATTATTAGATTTTCTTTTATGCCTTCCACCCCTACAGCAACATTAGACAGAGTTTAACTTCTCACTAGTCTAATAAACTAATTTCTAGGAAAACCGACGATCAGTTCTTTCAGAATTTAAGGCTGAATAGACCCAGCCTCTAAACAATGTGAACGATGGTGAGATAGTTGGTAAAAGACAGAGAAAAAATTGAAAAATAAGATTTTTGGTGTCAAAAGAAGGTCTGATATTTTCAAGTTTTCAATGGCTACATGAGAATTTTGCTTCTGCATGGCAAGGGGTCTATTTGCATGCATGAACATCTCATTAATATCTGATCTCACTCATTTATATACAGTTGGTATATTCTCCAGTAGCAGAGAAAACTAGACATTGCCAATTTTTAATATCAAAGTCAGAGCAGATATCTAGTGGCTGCAGCTCACCAGCATCTTATCTGGGCCTCCATCTTGTTCATCATTTCAGGATTCACTCTATCGGCAGCAACTCCCTGCACCCTCCACGCACGGAGATATACTTTGGCAAAACACCACCCTCACCACATTATCATGGCACAACTCAGACTTACTTATAAAATAGTTCAATATTGTAATACTGCACATTGGAGCTCACTGATACCTTTACATTACAGTGTTGCTGTCAGGCCAATTTGTGTGTAAGTTCACATACATTTTCATACATTGTAATATGGTGCCCCTCTGGGTTCTCGACTTGTTTGCTCTGCACTTCTTCATGCTGCACCTTTTTGAATACTTACAACATCTCTGCCTTGCCTTGCCTTTTAGTATATTGCTTGCCTCGATTAGGTTTTACAGGATCATTACTTCTGACTTGCTTTGTCTTTGAGGGTGTTATGGTGGATCAGAGGGAGGCACAGTGACTCAGTGATTAGCAGTGTTCCTCACAGTGCCAGGGACTCGGGTTCGATTCCCTCCTCGGGCGACTGTCTGTGTGGAGTTTGCACATTCTCCCTGTGTCTGCGTGGGTTTCCTGCAGGTGCTCTGGTTTCCTCCTACAATCCAAAGATGTGCAGATTAGGTGTATTGGCCATGCTAAATTGCCCATATTGTTAGGTGCATTAGTCAGGGATAGTCAGGGATATAGGGTAGGGGAATGAGTCTGAGTGGGTTACTCTTCGGAGGGTCAGTGTGGACTTGTTAGGCCAAATGCCCTGTTTCAACACTGCAGGTAATCTAATCTTAACAGGGACAGAAAACCAGGCAGCAATGTTTGCCAGAAATGATCAGTCAAAAGGGGTGGACATATTTCTGTACAGCACCATGCTATATCAAAGTTACATATACATAACTTTATTAGGGGGTTAGATAGGGTTGACAGTGAGAACCTTTTTCCACGTATGGAGTCAGCTATTACAAAGGGGCATAGCTTTAAATTAAGGGGGAGTAGATATAGGACTGATGTTAGGGGTAGGTTCTTCACTCAGCGAGTCGTAAGTTCATGGAATGCCCTGCCAGTAGCAGTAGTGGACTCTCCCTCTTTATGGGTATTTAAGCGGGCATTGGATAGGTATATGGAGGATAGTGGGTTAGTGTAGGTTAGGTGGGCTTTGATCGGCGCAACATCGAGGGCCGAAGGGCCTGTACTGCGCTGTAATGTTCTATGTTCTATGTTCTATAATATGCCAACAGATTAAGCAGGAAACACACTGCATGTGCTTCAACCAAATGGCCATGTCTTAAAGTCTAAGGGGAGTAGTCCTTAATCCAGTCAATGAGACAATGATAAGTCACAGGCTTCCACCACAGTCAGTCAAGGGAAGTGTTTGACCGCATTGCAGGGATTTAAACATCATCAGTTGGCCACTTAGTGTGAATAGTGTCTGAGACTTTATTACAGTCTGTGGAGTGGACCACAGTCAGTCTTGCAGATCCAGTGTAACCAGTCTGTGCATCAGTGTTAAGTCAGTTAGCGAGCTGCACAAAATCGATCAGGGATCTGGTCTGCCATCAGCCATGAGGATGATTCCTGAGGGTTGTGGTTTGAAATTCAAGTGTGTTGTCAGGGGCTGGTGCTGTGTTGGGGAAATTTTGTAAATCAAGAATGGAAATAACAGGAAACATTCTGATATTTGGAGGGGACAACAACTATCATTTGTGTGCCACAACTGCTGACTATTCACATTACGAAGGAGCTGATGGCTTCTGGTACAGGTTGTTCTGACATAACTTGACAGTTGTGTTCGCCTGCAACCTCGCATTATAGAAAATCACGTTATGGAAAACCCCAATATGCATCCAGCAGAATGTTCCCTTCTGTGCAAACAATGTCTACAATTCATCAATCACATTATAGCCAATTTGCGCTGATGGAAAACGTGTTATAGGAGAACTACCTGTATTTCGCACATACATTAATTGGAACCATCAGCAATAGATTCAGGTGTTTGTATCACCACAGCCACAATGTTACAGACGTTGGAGGAGGAACATGTCACTGCAAACTCAAAACAAGCAGCAAAGTCCTGGGGCTGCCAAAAAGCCTCCATATGAAGGCTTTGCAGCATACTGTTCTCTCAGGATTCAGAGAAAATGCAGATAGCCCTCAAACATTTGTCCCAGATAACTGTCCTCCAGTTCAGTGAGGCATAGTGCTGCTGCTGAATGTTGTCCCTAGACAACATAACAATTCTTCCATTTGCTGATTCCAGGTGCAGGGCACAATAAATACTACACAGGTAGCATTGAGAGCTTTATATCACAATGAGACTAACTTCATTAATAGGAAAGGGGTCTATTGTCAATTCACCCATGAGCATTGCAATCACGTTTTAGAAATCTGCACTAGGAATGCTGGAAACTGTAGCGATGTCAGGTTCCTGCTTCACTTCAAAGACCTTAAAAGAATGGCTGCTGGGTGACACAGATCTAGCTTTGCAACCATGACTGATGATCTTGCTACACAATGCTCAACTGATAAAACAGATACAGCCCAGGTTATTCCTCCATCAGAGTCAATGTGGAATACACAATAGGCCTCCTGAAGATGAGATTCATGTGATTTTACATTTTCAGTGTTTCTTGCAGTTTATGCAGAGTGTGTCTCATAATCTTTACATGCTTTGCTCTGGACAACTGGAACAGACAGAAGAGGGCTGTGGTGCACAATGAGGAGCTGTGAGAATGGTGGCATCTTCTGATCTGGAAGATGAGGACTTTGAGCAGGAGAACAAAGTGCAGGCACACCAGGGACAAGAAGTCAGGCATGATTCATTTAACTATCACTTTCAATGGAATTTATATATGTGGAGTTAACATTCATTCGCTGTAAATATGTTGAAGCTCAGAAGGCCAAACAGCTCCTGTTTATTCCCAGATACTGTTTTTTTTTCTATGTCTTTGCTATTCCTGTTTTGCAATGCAAGTTATTGTTAATAACTGTTGGAAGGCTTCGTAACATCTGATGCTCTTACATTCAAACATGACAAAGTGTTATGCTATTATGGATAATAGAGAATGAATATCACTCCTTCAGAAAGGGATCCAACCAGGGTTGCACAAAAGAATAGTTGGCTTCATTCTTATAGCTACAGCTAATATCACAGACAATCAGACTGGTAGTGAGAGAGCTTCACAATAAATTTTCAAATGTAAGATACTATTTACAGTGAGACATGACCCATGCCACCTGTGTGCATCAGAGAGTTTTATTTTCCTTTTCCCTTCCACTGCTCCTAGATACAGTCCCAGGGTTCACATGTGTAATGGAATCTGTTGGTCTTGGAGCCGATTCTTACAACACCTGGGGCATTTCTGGCAAGAGGACCCAGATATCCTGAGAATATCTGAACCAGATGTAGTCTTACCCTCCTTAGCTTTAACTTTCACAAATGTTGAGAGTCACTGGGAGAGTAGAGGTGGCAGGACCAACCACCTCTGAAGGGTTCTGAGAGGAGATTTCTTTAGGGCCTGTATGTGGTTCCTCTTCAGGCTGGGTGCCTACTGGAACTGGTCTTGGTGGTCAGCTTTAACCATAAGGTTATAGCATTGGAGTGCAGGTCTGTGTTCATCTCTGGCAGTCAATAAGCATTCTGCTGGACCTGGCTCTCCATGGCAGCAGGCAATCTATGATTGGAGTCAAAAAGTGTGATGCTGGAAAAGCACAGCAGGTCAGACAGCATCAGAGGAACAGGAAAGTCAACATTTCGGGCACAAGCCGTTCATCAGGAATGTGGGGTCCCCAAGGGGAGATAAATAGGAGTGGGGTAGGGCTATGGGGGATGGTAGCTCGGAAGGCGATAGGTGGATGCAGGTGAGGAGTGATGGTGACAGATTGGAGTGGAGGTGGAGTGGATAGGTGAGAAGGAAGATGGATAGGTGGAAGAAGTTCAAGAGGGCAGTGCTGAGTTGGAGCACTGGATCTTGATAAGGTGGAGGAAGGGGAGATGAGGAAACTGGTGAAATAGATGTTGATGCCATGCGGTTGGTGGGTCAGAAAGCGGAAGATAAGGTGTTTTTCCTCCAGGCGTCAGGTGGCGAGGATTTGACAGTGGAGGAGACCCACAACTTGTATGTCCTTGGCAGAGTAGGAGAGGGAATTGAAGTGGTTGGTGGTGGGGTTGTTTGGTGCATGTGTCCCAGAATGTTCTCTGAAACGCTCCACAAATTGGCATCCTGTCTCCCCAATGTAGAGGAGACCACATTGAGAGCATTGGACACAGTAGATGAAGTGTTTGGATGTACAGGAAAATCTCTGCCAGATGTGGAAGGAACCTTTGAGGCCTTGGATGGAGATGAGGGTGGAGGCGTGGACACAGGTTTTACATCTCTTGTGGTGGCAAGGGAAGGTGCCACCTGCAGTCAGACCCTACCAGCAAGGATATATTTCTCTTCCCCCCCCTATCAGCACTCCACAGAGAACATTCCCTCCACGATGCTCTCATTAGGTCATCGCCCCTCACCAATCCACTCTCCACTCCCGCCACTTTCCCTTCCCTTTTAGAATGAAGGGATAGGCACGTACTTGGGCACTGGCATTTTAGTGGTTAAGTTGACAAAAAAACATAAATTTCAGTTACTGTCTGAAAAAGTAATATCAGTGTCATGAGGCGGAACTGCACCAAGCATTTAATACTCAATACTGTCGTATGAGGTAAGGATGAAAGTCGAAGAGTCAATATTTTGTGTATAAGCTCTTCATCAGGATGAACTCCTGATGACTCTCCTGCTCCTCAGATGCTGCCTGACCTGCTGTGCTTTTCCAGTGCCACACCCTCTGACTGCATCTGCAGTCCTCATTTTCTCCTGAAACATAACGATGCATTCAGGTTCACGTTTCAGTGTTACAGTGCTGCCCTGGGCCATTGATATTGATGCCATTTTAGAGACTGAGGACAGCAATCTGAGAATAGTGAAACTACCAGGAGTTAGAGATTTCCCATATCAACAACAACTCCCAGACCGCAACATAAAAGTGATGCTTTTCAGTCCAGATTTAAGTGAGTAGAACAGAAAGATGCCATAACTGGAATTTATAAAATAACTCTGTAAAAACAGAAATATCAGTAAAAATATTTGAACAATGCACCCTGGACATAACAAAATTCCTTTTTGATTCTTTGTAAATTCAACTATCTGTCATATGTTCCCGCATTGAAATGTGATTTCACACATCATTTTACAATAACACCAACTGAGTTCACAGCATTTTAAACTCGGGAATTAATATTGGTCTTTACAGAAATCTTTATAAGTTGGCTTTCCAAACTGAAGGGAACTTGGGGCTGACTAACACTTCTGTAGGCACCCTAGAAAATCATTCTCATCTCAACAGGGAACCTGTGTAAAGTGCATATGTACACCAGGGCTCGTGGATACATTGCATTTTTTACTGAGTTTAGCACAAAGAAGTCTTGACAAAATGAATACTTATCTGGGTATTAAACTCTACCATAATGAAAATATGCACAATATATTTTAAATATGACTTAATTATGTATGTGTTAATGTGAAAAAGATAAGTTCCTGTGCCATTCATTTTCATTTTACCCAATTCTAGGACAGATACTTCAGTTCTCAAAGCACAATATTTAGGTTTTATAGAAATAGGTTCAGCCCTGAGAAACCCAAATATTTCTACTCATTATGCATTTGAAAGCTAATGAATGCAGTCTAGGAGATTAGACTAAATGTAGCCTATGTCTCCTTTTATATAACTGTAGCTCTCAGCTGATTCACACTGGAAGCAAAAATGAGCTTGTACCTTTTATCAAATGTTACTCATGACATTGAGATACCTCACAGGATAAGCCTGATGCCTGAAGAAAATCCCTGGACTCATTTCAAAGTGTTAGATTTTGAAGCGTCTGGTTTTATGTTTTAATAAATGTGTTCTCATATTTCTTTGCAGACATTTTTGACCGATGCGACATTGCAATCTGTTTTAGAAATTGTTTCTGAAAGCACAAACATTATGGTTCATAATAAATTGATGAACTTCATTTATTATAGAGAATATTATCCTCTAATGTGAAGAAAGTTGTGACAGAATAGGCATAAATAAGAAGTATTACACATAATCCATTTTATTCCCCATTCAGATTTAGTAGGATTTTCAATATACATTTTCTGAAGTATTCTTTCCTCAAGGCTTGCAAGCTCAAACTTTTTCTTCACTTGAAACCCCATTATTTCAGTTCTAAGAAGTTATTTACAAAGATTAAAGTTTGACTGTTCATTATGAAAACAAACATTTCCATTTTCCAATTATGAACCATATCATGTGTTACTAGATTGAATAAGCTGGCAATTTCTTGAGATCTTCAAGCTATTTTGAGGTCTTCAAATTGAGGTCTTCAGGCTTTTATACACAACCACTTAATGCATTCATACACAATTACATTGCTATTTTAAGTTCAGCATTAACCTGTGCAGATAGAAATTTCTTAAATACGTGGTGATATTAAGCAGTCTAAATTTAGCAAACAAAACAAAACCTTGAGTACAGTCAGTGTAACCTTGGAGATTGTATAGACAATGGACTGAAAAAGAGTTGGATATTTTTAGTGTGGATATCAGTAGGGAAGCGAAAACTGGCCTCAGAGCATTGTTACTTGTGAAAGGAGAGAGGAGGAACTGGTCAAATTTCCTATTTCGGTTCAGTGACCCCTATTAGATAATGCACATGGGTGAAGAAAGTAATCTAACTCAAATGTGTTCCTTTAAAAAATTAAACAGGTCACCAAAAGTGGCTTACAGGAGAAAAATGGCTTTATACGTGAGGCAAATTTCCAAGTTCTTTCCCTAATTGTCTGCTCTTTATAGTTCAATCACTCCACACTTCTGTTCTCAACCAGGTCTGAGAACTCTCCAGTTCTCCATGAAGTAGAGGCCAACCAGGTTCCATGAAACATTGCCCTCCTCTGCCTGGCTGAACTTATTCTCTCATTGACACATTCTACTTCCTCCAAATGAAATGCAGTTATCAGTACCCAAAAGGGTGTTAGCCCGTGCTTCCTTTTTTTATTGGATTGTTTCTGTCCTATTCGGGCCATCTCCCTCAACTCTTTTTTTCCTATCATTTTTAACGGGCTTTCATCTTGAATCAAGTCACCACAACCCAGAGGACCATAGTTCTGTTTTGTTATTAGGAGGAGAAACTCAGGTGAGGGAGAGATTTAGAAGGCAGGACTTTCAGAGTGACTTCAGTCAGTGCAGAAATTAAACCTTATGCTGTTGGTAACACTCTGGATCACAAACCAGTTATCCAGGCAAATGGGTTAACTGACCCTATTGTCAGTGGTTGTAAGTCAAAGTGCAACATGATAATAATAATAGTGTCATGTTGTGACTGTAAAAGACATTGGTGAGGCCTCTTTAGAATACTGCATACAATTCTGGTCACCCTGCTATAAGAAGGATGTTCTGAAACTTGCGAGCATGTGGAAAAGATTTACAAGGATGTTGCCAGGATTGGATGGTTTGTGTTAGAAGGAATTGCTCAATGGCTTGGGGCTTTTTCCCCTGGTACACTGGAGGCTGAGAGGTGTTCTTATACAGGTTTATTAAGTTATGAGGGACATGGATGAGATGAATACCTAAAGTTATTTTTCAAGTGTGGGAGATTCCAAATTTAGAGGCAATAGGTTTAAGTTGAGAGAGGAAAGATTTTAAAAAGAACCAGATGTGTAATGTTTTCAGGAAGGCTGGTGTGTGTATGGAATGAATTGCCAGAAAAAGTGTTAGAGGCTGGTACAATAACAACATTTAAATTGTAATAGGAAGGGTTTAGAGGGATATGGTCCAAATGCTGGCAAATGGGATGAGATTAATTTAGGATATCTGCTTGGCATGGATGAGTTGGACGAAAGGGTGTGTTTCCATGCTGTTTGACTCTATGAATAATAATGATAAGGCATTAGGGAAGCAATGGATTAGAACTTCAAAACAGCCCTGCAGCTGATCCTACCCAAATGGAATTATGACAGGAGCTGGGCTCTGGAACAAAATAGCCCTCGACAACCACAGCCACCATTGCCATCAGGTTTACCTACACTGTATAGCAGTCTTCCTTTCTCACCTGTAAAGACTACCTTCAATTTTTTCTGTATTTTTGATTGTGGCCGGACACCACTTTGCCCCATTTATTGTCACCAAAGTTCAAAATATTGCAGCAGAAAAACCACCCTATGTTGTGATAATAATGGAAAAATACCACAAGTTGTTATTGATTACATTTAATAACATGATGTGAGGTGAATAACTAATTTGTAAAGAGGATTACTATCATGTCACAATTGTTATGTCACTGATTTCCCCCTTGAATAATATGTGGACCCGTGTCATTAATTCTTAATTACTCAGCAGGTTATTGCTTAGTTTCTAATGTGTTGTATATTGATGAATATAGATTTCATCAACATGATTTATATTCAGTGGTCATGGGTCAAATATATAATCTTTGTCATTAGTCTGCAATGTATTCTCATCCTATCATTTTATCCATTCACCAGGTATGCTGCATTGCTGGGTGGACCAGTATTTATTACCCATCCACACCTGCCTTTGACAAGGTGATGTTGAGCTACATTCTTGAACCACTGCAGTCCATTTGTGATAGGTAGACCCATGATGCTGATCGGAAGTGAGTTCCAGGATTTTGACTCAATGGCACTGAAAAAGCGACAGCATATTTAATTCAACTTTAATTCAAATGGTTTCACTACATGAAAATATATGACAACTGAATAAGAACTTCTCACCCAAACACAAACTTTATCACTGAAGCATCAGAAGCATCCTGTATTGGAATTGTCATGTAACACTTTGCTCACTGTTAAATACCCTGCATTGAATTTTACATTTTTCTACTCCAGTGATAGAACATTACTGAATCCATGAGAGTTTTTTTTTGTGTTGCAACCTGTTCCCTCAGTAAGTTTCAATCCACCTTATTCTTTTATTACATCATACTTGTCTAACCAGAATAAGACAGAGACATTCAATGGAGAGGACTTTGCACAGTTTGTTTTCCAGAAGTCATATACCAATGATATGTTCTGTCCTGCCAAATATGGAATAGTTGTTTAAAGGCCCTTTACTCTCTATTGAAGGGCCTGAATAACTTCACAAACTGATATTCCAAATGGACCAGCAAGCATTTAACCCGGGATGATTATTTAGGTTTTGAAATTCTGTGTAAAATAAAAGTAAAATCAAGCTTGAGAAAAATATATTAGTATGTGATTTGGTCGTAGATTTATGCCTGTGAAGAATCAGAAGTTAATTTCTTAAGATGCTTATCAGCAACACTTGATAAATTGTATGAGTTGGATTTTGTTGTTTGAATCATGAACCTAATGTCAGGCTGTTTTCCAGATGAACCTGGGCTTGCACCTTGGCAGGACAATAGGTGCAAACATTTTTTCTAAGGAAGTAGCCTACCACCAAATAGTTAACTAAATAAACAATTAATAAGTGCTGTCCATCAGGGCCAGTGCAACATTCACAGAAGCAAAAAAAAAGGTAGAGAAAGAGAGAGGGATAAATTAAAATGCTTCTGGAGGTAACTAAGGCACTCCAGCCTCCCATGGTACCCACCTCCATCAGGAGCAATCTTTCCAGATCATGTCAGTTGAGGAGCTAACAGCATGAGGCCTGAGGACATTGTGAATTGTAGGATGCTCATCAGAATGCCTGAAGCCAAGGGTGGACAGCAGAGCCATTATGAATACTATGCTGCTGAGGTGAATGGGGGAGAAGTGGCAGCCAGCACAATCCAGTGGAAAAACAAATAACTGCTAACATTTGCCTACAGGTGTCTCACAATTGCCAAGTTTGTCCCTAAAATGACTGCTGGACATGAGTCTTACAATGCCTCTGACCTCCCACTCTGCTTTTACTTCCTGGAAGTAGACAAATTAAGAATCCAATGTGCCACAAGCAGAATTCCAAAGCCTTAGAAAAATATATACTAATTGTGTTCATAGTTTAGCTAATTGGCTTCACGCTGCTTACTGATGTGTTTAGAATTGATCTGAAGATGCCCTTAGCAAAAATGGGATCAGCTGGGTGGGAACATATGAAGGAACAGGCCTGATGCATTTTTTCATAATTTTCCCAATCCTCCCAAACTTTCCCACTTTGAAGTGAACTCCAACATATTGGGAAAAGTCTGCAAGAAAAGTATGGGAAGAGTTCTTTGTATTTTACTTTGCCAAAGAGAAAAATTCCTGCTCAAAGAGACAAACCTAAAGCTCAGTATTGTTCTACCACTCAACGGCATTTTTGCTGTAATGAGAAAAGAAAAATGTCAATTTATAAAGTATTGATCATTAATTCAAGATTCCCGAAGTTCTTTGCAAGAAGCTATAAAGAACATGATGGTGGATGCCAGAGCCTAATTAAATTCTGCTAATAGGACAAATATTTTGATTTGATACATTTTTAACATGTTGATGGTATTTCATAAAGTTTCAGGAAATGGATGTCAAATTTAGTGATATAGATTACATTTAGAGAATTCTGCCAAAAACCACCTGCCAAGCAGAATCACTGGGTTATACTGATAGGTCTAAAAGGGTTAATACTTGATTGGTACAAAAAGCACCACTCACTGTGATGATGTCACAATAAAGAAGAAGCTGGTCGGAGACATATCAAAGTCTACCTGGACCTAATAGTCTCTGATGTAATATAGATCAAATTAATTTAAATAGTTTCAATAGTTCAATAACATTTATGCTGTTTATTTAACAAGACTATTTTAGTTTTAGCAGAAACGTCATCCCCTCATCCACACTTTACCACTTTGGACAAGAAGTATCCCATACATACAACAGAGACTTTCCTGACATTTGAATTAAGGAATAGTTATTATAGTCCAAAGGAAACTGAGGTCTCAGATTTCTCAGAATTTCATGTTTGCATTCTACTTTGGTTATTTCTGACCAAAGTGAAATATGCACTCTTTTCAGTAACTCAAATTAAGTGCTCAGTCATACAGGTCATTTCCTGCACAACATTTTAAAGTAAAAGTGCAATCTTACCTCAGGAAGCACGCAAAATTCAACTTCTTGGAGAGTTTCCCAAGGTTGCAAATTTTGGAAGGTTACACAGCATGTGCAGAATGAGTAATAGAGTTGGACCAAAGACAGCAATGCTGAAAAAGCATACAACCAAGAAATAGTAATTATGTTATTGTCATACATATTAAATGCTTATTTAAGCATATAATTATTTAATTCAAGAAGCATTGTTGTACAAATGTAATATGTACTTGTATAATCAAATGTTTTTAAATTTGATGGCTATGAAACCATGTTGACGTATGCACCATAAAAAAATTGCTGCGCCTGAGATACAACAGAACACAAATTCCAGCAGAGGCTATTTGTGTACAAATACTTCACCTGCACAATATTTTCCAGAATCAGAAAAATCTCTCAGCCACCCTGAATTTCTGACATGCTACTATATGGAACAACGTTCAAGCACCAATAACAGTATTGATAATGTCAGCTGTAATGTTACTGTGACGTCAGTTGGCACCTCCTCTTTCTACCCAAGTAGACTGACCTCATTCCTGCAGGCAATCATATCTCCTAGTCAATCACTAAGCCTGACACCCAATCTCATCTCAAATGACATCAGCCTGTAGCTGATTGTGTCAGGACTTGTGAGACACAAGAGATGATTGATGATTTAATTCTTAGCACAAGAGATTATTTCAGAACAGAGAGTACTAACTGTAATGTTCAATATTTTACTGAAGGTTTGGACATTTATTTTAGACTGGGCCTGTTCTTCTATGAATGGCACTATTGAGTTGATCTACTTAAACACTCAAGAAGGTCGCAGTGTGCTGAGATGTCTGACGATGATATACAAGATCAATTTGTAAATGCTTCTGAAATGTTCACTTTTTCCTCACAGCCCATTGATTTACATTTTTAAATTCACCCATGCAGCAAACAATACAAGAGAAGATGGGGGATACACTGGATATGGCAAGGAGTGCTCCTGATTTTTCTGTACCACAATAAGTTTTTAAAAATTCATCATGTTGGTTCTTCGCTACCTTATTTAAAATTAGAACATTTCAGGGATAGTGCTAAAAAGATTATAGCTCTAAAACAAGGTGCATATTTATACAGTCATGGAGTCATACAGTACGGAAACAAATTGGTGTTTTGGTCCAACCAATTTTTGTCAAATGTAATCCCAACTAAATTAGACTCACTGGCCTGCTCCTGGCCCATATCCCTCCAATCGTTTCTAATTCACATACTTATCCAAATGTCTTTTAAATGTTGTAATTGTAACCACATCTACACATCATCAGGAAGTTCATTCCACACATGAACCACCTGCTGTGTGAAAAACATTGCCCCGGTGTCTTTTTTAAATCTTTCTCTTCTCTCTTTAAAATAATATTTCATGGAGTGTATATTAATGTTTCACAGTTCTGAAATGGCCTAAACACTCAGCTGTATAACGTTGGGGTGGAATAGCAAATAAAAATGAAATCAGACACAACTTAGCATTGATCCAGGAAAGAGAAATGATGAAGGTACGTCCTGCCCTGTCAACCTTGTATAGTCTTCTTATCGCCATTTAGGGTCTGATGGAAAAATTGGGAGCACTGTTCCTCAAGTGACTTAAGGAACAGCTTGACATTGTCATACTCTTAGAATCAGTTGTTGTAGTTGTAGACCATTACTCCACCAACCCTGGACATTCCTGTTTCACCAGCAGTAGGGAAGGGAGTAGTCCTAGGAGTGTGCAGCATCAACTTTGGAGCATCAGGTCAAATATTGCCAAAGAAATCTTCTACTGATGACCCTCAGCTGATGTATCAATGGGTCCTCCATACTGAATATTAAGTGGAAGAAGCACTAAGGGTAATAACATCACCAAATGGACTCTAGAGGAGGGATTCGTTACCGTCACCAAAAGTGATCAGGTATTATGAATCATTCCTGAAGAAGGGCTGATGCCCGAAACATCGATTCTCCTGTTCCTTGGATGCTGCCTGACCTGCTGCGCTTTTCCAGCAACACATTTTCAGCTATTATGAATACTGAGCAAGCTAGTTGAGTCCTAATGGATAAACTGGTCCTATAGTAGGTGGTGACAGAAACTAGTGGGAAAATTCTGCTTGACCAAATCCCCACATCCTTTGACCTATTTTGGCATGGTTGTTTATGACAGTATGAGTAAAAGTGATCATTGCAAAATCCTTGCAGGATCAAAGTCCTGTCTTCAGATTGGGGATACCGTTCATTGAGTTGTATGGTGCTACCACAATTACTCGCCATTTCAGGATTGTTTACCACATAGCTTCAATTTTGAAGTGGCAGGTACTTTTCTGAAGGTGGGGGGAAGCTCAGCAATTCATCCTGCTTGGAAGTTGAAAGGAAGTTAAGATGGGGGTGAGGGAGGGTGCCTCCTTCAAAAGGGCCTCTTTTCTTCATATTAGAGTCCCAGCTTCTTCACTTTGTTTGTGTCCTACCTCTCTCCCCATGGGGACTTTCTGTAAAAACTTTCATACCCCACTCGTCCTTGTGCTTCATTTTTCTTTCCCACTGTGACAACCCTGTAATTACCTTTTCCTGGACTCTGCAACTTTGTATGCGGGGAATGCTTGTAGTCCTGGTCCATACTATTGCTATCAATCAGTGCTGCGTTACTTACAGAACTACTGGCCAATCAGATTGGCTGGCACAGTGAGAAACACTGCCATCCATCAAATTCTGCCCCTAGAGTAAAGAACAAGGATTAATGGCAAACCTTTAGAAGCTGTCATCATATGTATTCAGGGAGGATATGCTTGGAAAGAATTTAATGGAAAGTTTACTAGAATGGTAACTGTTGAAATTAGGGGGATCTCAGAAGCAACAGAAGAGGTAATTAAATACAAGACTGCAAAACATGCAGACATGGAGAGAAGATCATCCCTTCGGCTGATTATTGCTACTTCTAAGGAAGAGGAAGTTCAGTTTTGTGGAGAGCCTGGGGAAGATTGATCTCCTTAGGACAAAGATGGTTAATGGGGGAGTTAATAGAGGAGTTCTAAGTTATGAGAAGTTTTGTAGTGTCATATGGATGATCAGGTGAGAAAGCTTCATAAACAAAGGTACAGGGTAGACCCTTGAGGAAGGTGAAAATATAACTCAAAAGCCACTGCTCTTATCCTGTTACAAAATATCACATTGCTAGTAAATGCCACAGTAATGCTTACACATATAATTCAACAGTGTTTCTGATATTTTATGTTGCTATGGTTGCAGAATAGTGGGAGAGGGAGGTTTGAATTTTAAATGACCCACAAAGTGAAAGTAATTGATTTCACTTGGCCAGCTCACTGATTTCAAAATTTTAAAAATGTTTACCATTATTTCTTCAGCTGCTCCAGGGTTAGTCAGACAGCAGCAGCTGCCCAAGTCCTAAACACTGGTAGTCATCCCCATCATCTCCAACCCCCACACCATTCCCACCCACTCACCAGAGGGCCAACTCTTGGTGGTTTTGAATCCTATCCACTTGTGAAATATCCTTTCAATACTGCAAATTCCTGGACGGAAGTTATCCTTTGCTTGAGTTAAAAAGAATAGGCTAGAAGAACATTAAAGTCATCAATAACATAATTGACCTACTTCTCACAAAAACTGAACATTGAACTTTGCCTATCACTATCAGCTGAACTGAAAACATGAAAGAGTCAGAGTACAATTTACTAAGGTGTCACATAATGCTGTGTGTTGATAGAAGTGCTCAAAACTGGATTATTTTGTAATTTTGGGCTACTGCGCAAGTGTGCAAAGTGAATTGATACATGTACAAGGTTAGATCTTTATTGTCATAAATTCAAGAGTGATGCCTCAAAAGGTGAAATAATTGAAGCTTTTGTGTTTTCTCTAGGAGTTTATGAAACTCTGTTAAATAAATAATATTTATAGTTTTTTTTAAAAAGTCTTCTTACAAATGCACCTTTTTTTCTGCATTTGATGTGTCATAATTTGCAAGTCACACTTTGGGTTCCACATCTCTGTAACATACACATAAGCAAATACGTTGTTTTAAAATATTTTATTCACAAAACAGCAAAGATCACCACTGAAAATATTGAAAAAAATGCAGATCAAATCAAAGGAAAGTGTAAAGAAATGTTATTCAAGGGAGCAATTGGTGGGATATATAGCAAAACTGAGATGATGTAAGCAATGAGGGTAAAAGAGCAATTGCAAGCCAGAGATCAAAAGATGCTGTATCTTAGACACGAAGCTGCAAACTCTGCCATTCATTAGCTCTACATTTAAAGAGAGATTGTCATGAAAGCTTAAATCATTCATACAAGATTTTGCAAGTCCCAGCTTAATGTCTAGGTGCCTCTACATTCTGACAGAGAGACAACAGAAGTGGGCTTCCTTTCCAGTCTATTTTTGAATGTTTGAAAAAAAAATCCTCAATTATAAATCTTGAATAAGGTTTCAATTATGTGGGAAGTGGTCAGTAGCTTTGTGCGCTGAGTCATCAGAAGAGAACAGGATTAGGCTTAAATACAATTCACCTCCATTTTATTGTTAAATACCTTGTCAATGCTCACTGCCCTGACTTAAATAACAACTATATCTGAAACTATTAGTCATTACATTCAAGACAGAAAGATCAGAAGTTGAGAAGACTTACTCTTACATTTTTTGGTTTAGTTTAATTTTACAAAGCGTTTCTTTCAGTGGGGCCTGGTGAGTTTTCTTGTCACTTGTCAAAATCATCATACTAACTACTCCCCCCAAAGCTACGGCACGTTTAACATTCGATTCTCGCCCCATTGCCCCGAACAACTCACTGCTGCTAGAACTCAATTCCAGAGCTGTCCTGCATAATTCTTAACATAGTCCAGGCATGGCAGACAAGGTACCCTGCTTTATGGTCAGGAGTCTAGAGATCCTGCTGGATGGGGTAGTCCAGAAGCAGACATCCTGTTGTGGTTCTGTTCGCCGAGCTGGAAATTTGTATTGCAGAAGTTTCGTCCCCTGTCTAAGTGACATCCTCAGTGCTTGGGAGCCTCCTGTGAAATGCTTCTGTGATGTTTCCTCCGGCATTTATAGTGGTTTGTCTCTGCCGCTTCCGGTTGTCAGTTCCATCTGTCCGTTGCTCTGGTCAGTATATTGGGCTTATTGATTGAAGCTGTGGATGAGTGCCATGCCTCTAGGAATTTCCTGGCTGTTCTCTGTTTGGCTTGTCCTTTAATAGTAGCGTTGTCCCAGTCGAACTCATGTTGCTTGTCATCTGCGTATGTGGCTACTAAGGATAACTGGTCGTGTCGTTTCGTGGCTAGTTGGTGTTCATGGATGCGGATGGTTAGCTGTCTTCCTGTTTGTCCTATGTAGTGTTTTGTACAGTCCTTGCATGGGATTTTGTACATTACATTGGTTTTGCTCATGTTGGGTATCGGGTTCTTCGTTCTGGTGAGTTGTTGTCTGAGAGTGGCTGTTGGTTTGTGTGTTGTTATGAGTCCTAGTGGTCATAGTAGTCTGGCTGTCAGTTCGGAAATGCTCTTGACGTGTGGTAGTGTGGCCAGTCCTTTGTGTTGCGGCATGTCCTCGTTCCATTGTCTTTCCCTTAGGCATCTGTTGATGAAATTGCGCGGGTATCCGTTTTTGGCGAATACATTGTAGAGGTGTTCTTCTTCCTCTTTTTGTAGTTCTGGTGTGCTGCAGTGTGTTGTGGCCCTTTTGAACAGTGTCTTGATGCAACTTCTTTTGTGTGTGTTGGGGTGGTTGCTTTCGTAGTTCAGGACTTGGTCTGTGTGTGTGGCTTTCCTGTACACCTTTGTGGTGAATTCTCTGTTCGGTGTTCTCTGGACCATTACGTCTAGGAATGGGAGTTGTTTGTCCTTTTCTTCCTCTCTAGTGAATCGGATTCCTGTGAGTGTGGTGTTGATGATCCGGTGTGTGTTCTCTATTTCTGTGAATAGAGATAGAACACAACCCCACCCCTGGAGCATCTTGCTGGCTCTCCAGATTAATTTAATCTAAACTAGCAATTAAATTCCTGGTCAGGGCTCAATGTACAAGAAAACTACCTCTGGAGTTGAGAATGCTTGGTTTGCTAGTTACTGCTGTTTCTACCTGTCAGTGCTCACTGACACCTGTCTCACTTATTGAAGGGATAGGGCACTGGAAAGAGTTTCCTTTCAGGGTGCGTAATGAATAATTCATCATTAACTTGATTTATACACATCTGGAAAATACTAGTTCACTTACTGGACTTGGCACTCCAACATTTAGTACGTGAGGGCAGCTCATACCCTGGAGCCACAACATCTAAGAGAACCTGGGCATACCCCTCCTCATGGCACATCACCAATCTACTTACAGTACACTTTTGCACTTCGATGTTGTACCAACAAATCTCATTGTAATATCACAGCAAAAACTATGTACATACAACCAGCTCACATATTGGATCAGGCTGCATCTCCAGACTCTTTGCTTGCTCACTTACCACACCCTCACTTTCGTTTACCTCCTTAGCTAAAGATGCCACACTCTCAATACTGTTGTTGGTTAGCACAGGCACAAAGCCAGGAATCTTGACATGGCTGATAACAGATCTCAGTTAAGTTAAGATAGCCTTTGCTCCAGGGTTTCTGGCACAGTAATAAAAGGGTAGCCTCTGCTCTAAGTTTAGGGGCTTGGATACAGTTGACCATTCAAGCTGCTCACTGTCAGGATGCTCTCTTTGTAAAGCATGAGAAGCTGAATGTTGGCAACTCACTACCCATTTTGACTTTGCCTTCTGTTATCTACCTGAAATTAGAGAGACAAGCGTTAAGGGAGGCAAAAATGGTGACACAGTTATTATTGTTTGTGTAGGTGAGGAGTTGTACTGATCAAGTGGGTAAGCCGTGCAGACAGCATGGAGGGTAGTACTGTTCAGAGTTGGGGTTGGAGACAGTGAGTGAGGAAAGATTTTGTAGATAATCGTGAGAATGTTAGAGCATGAGCCGTGGTAGGAGGTAGGGTACAGTAGCAGAGATAGTGTGAGATATCAGAAATCAGATGTTGGCACTTATGCTGGGGGAGTGCAGAAGGTCATTGACCTTCTTTCTATAATGCTGAGTATTCTTCCAGATGGCTGACACTGCATTAACATGAGAGGAAATTTTAGACCATGCTGGCATGGTTTGGTATTGTGACCTCCCCTGCTGGTTTTGGGGGAACAGGATGTCTGCTCAAAGTTTGTGAGAAGATTTGTAGCTCGGGTGCTCATTATAGAACACAACACAGAAATAGAGAACACACACCTTATCAATATCTTTGTACAGGTGTAACATATCATCCTAACTCCTTGTCTCAAGCTCTGACCAATGAAGACAAGCGTGCCAAATGCCTTCTTCACCATCCTATCCACCTATGGCGCCAGTTTCAAAGAACAATGTACCTGAACTCCTAGTTCCCTGTTCGACAACACTCTCCAAGGTCCTACCATTACCTGTGTTCATCCTGCCCTGGCTTGTCTTACCAAAATGCAACAACTCGCATTTATCTAAATTACAACTGCCATTCCTCAGCCCATCAGCCCTGTTGATCAAGATCCAGTTTGTAACCTCAGATAACCTTCTTCACCACCCACTATTGATGTCATCTGCAAACTTAATAAATATGTCTCCTATATTCTTATTCAAATTGTTTATATAAATGAACAAGTGTACACCCAGCACCAATCTTTAAGGCACATTGGTCTGAACAATAACCCTCTACTACCACCCTCCGTCTCTTATTGTCAAGCCAATTTTATATCCAATTATCTAGCTCTCCCTAGATCCATGTGATCTAACCTTATTAACCAGTCTATCATGTGGAGCCTTGTCGAAGGCCTTGCTAAGGTTCATATAGATAATGTCCACCACTCTGCCTTCATCCATCTTCTTGGTCACTTCTTCAAAAAAACTCAATCAAATTGTCTTTCCAAATGCATGTGGTTCCTGTCCTTCAGAATCCTCTTGAACAACTTACCCACTACTGATATTAGGGTCACCAGTCACTCGCCTTCCCTAACAGCATTTCTTAAATAATGCCACAACATTAGCCACCCTCCAGTCTTCTGGCACTTCACTTGTGGCAGTCAATGTTACACATAACTCTGCTGGAGACCCTACAACTTCCTCCCTAGCTTTGCACAATGTTCTGGAATACGTTTGATCAGGTCCCAGGGATTTATTTATCGTTATACATTTTAAGACCTGCAACATCTCCACTTCTATAAGGTGGACTCTTTTCAAGACATAACTATTTATTTCTTTGAGTTCCCTAGTTTCCATATCTTTCACCATGGTAAATACTGATGAGCAATATTCATTTAGGATCTCACCCATCTCCATGCATAGACAACCCCTTTGGTATTTAAGGGGACCTATTCCATCTCTAGTTATTCTGTAGCCCTTAATATACTTTAAGAATCTCTTTGGATTTTCCTTTACCTTATCTGCCATAGCTATCTCATGTGCCCTTTTGCCGTCCTGATTTCCCTCTTAAGCGTATTTATACATCCACTATACTCCTCAAAAGATTCACATGATCCCAGCAGTCTATACTTGACATATGCCTTCTTCATTATCTTGACCTGAGCCTCAGTGAAGAAGAAGAATCTCCAGCAAGTTAAGCAAGGATAGGTCTTGTCTTGGATCAGTGGCAAGCAGATAGATGACTTGTTAACTGGGAAGAGACATGCCAATATTTTAAGTTGTTAATTATGGCTACTGACCAAAATCTAGTTTTGACGACTGTAAAAGGACCCCAGGAAAGGCTATGGGGATGGTGCTTGAGATTCCAATCATAACAAAAGATCAAAATGGTTTAGAACTCTTTGAGGTGGAAAATGTCAGTATTATCTGTGAGGGAGTATGGTTTGCCCATGATGGCACCTTTCTGTATGTCGTTGAGAGAAAGGAAAGGCTTAAGAATTAATTGTGTGCCCATACTATATATATTTAAATAAAATATCTTGCGTGATTTTCAATGTCACTCTAAATTACACTGTACAGATCTGGAGCCTGAATTCAAGCATCACCATGGTAACACATTGGTGGAAGGGAGAATACTGCATCCAGACTTCCCTAAAACACTATCGGTTTGAGACCTTCATTCTGCAAAATCAAAAACACCACTGTTTTTATTTGGCCGCACATATCTCATATGAGGGTAGGCCTAATTGATCTCAAGACATCCACAGGAGAAGTGAGAGCTTTGTCAATGTCAGTGACGAACTCAGACAAATATTAAGGGATTATTGGGTTAAGTATGACTGTGGCATTGAACTCCCACCAGAAAACTTACAGAAGTCCAGACACAATTGATAAATGAACATAAACATTTTGTTAATGTTATTCAGCAGACAGAGCAAATTCAAAGGGTATCAGGGCAATTATAGTGACTAGTTGGTGGGATGACATCTGGGAATGGGTTTCAAACATGCAGACACATCTGTGGGTACATCTCCTATCATATTGTTCATCCTGTTTACTTTGATTTACCTCCCTGTCCTCTTGTTAAATTCATCTGCTAGAAGAAGCAACTCATTCAGACATTAATTTTGGACTTTACGTTCCTACAGTGGAAACCAAGAAATCAATTAACCCAAATTGTGTCATGAAAAACCTGTGTAGACTTTTCTGCTTTGATAATTACCAGAGAGGCTTTAGGCTGAGTATGTGCATATAAACTGTGACTATATTGAGTTATTTGTATATAGGAGGAGAAAGTGAGGACTGCAGATGCTGGAGATCAGAGCTGAAATGTGTTGCTGGAAAAGCACAGCAGGTCAGGCAGCATCCAAGGAGCAGGAGAATCGACGTTTCAGGCATCAGCCCTTCTTCAGGAATTGAATATAGTGCTGTTAAGTTTATTGATGTTTGTGTACTTTATATCTCCCTGGCATGGCAACAGTGAAGGGGGTTGGCACAATCACATTGGATGTTTTGAACACTGCTCATGACTCCATGGCTAAAGGGCACAGTACATTTGAGAAAGTTAGGCTGAGGAGGGGGATAAAAATCAACACTTGGACGCTACCACCTCAGCGAAGCCTCTCAATAAAGACTCATGGTAGAAGACTAATCCAAGGACACCTAAGAGAAGTTTCACCCTGACCTTTGAGTCCCATCTTCATGGAAGTGGGTCAGCCCTAATTTTGTTAATAAAATTGAGTGCTGCAAGTCTAGTTATGTGTCTCTTTGTCTGCCTCACCTGCAAGAAGGTTTGGGTAAAATGTTTTTAATATATAAACTGGGTGAGTTGCCCAAAGCATGGGCAACTACTAAAACGGACTTCTGAGAACAATGTTAGAAGATTTTTCATAGAGCAACTACAGAACAACCTCTGTTACCTGAACATCAATTATCTGATTTTCGAACTATCCAAACAAGATCTCAAGGTCCTGAAGTTTAAAATTGGAAATCACATTCTGTCACTACCTGCAGAAACTCTCTTTCCAAGACAGACTACCTGCCAGTGAACTCAGCAACTTCTCTCTTGCTCTGCCTCTGTCATTTATTTTCTTTGTTTCTTTCTTTCTTTCTTTCTGCTACATCCAACAGGAATTATAAGATCGTTTGTTGACATGTAACTATTTAAACACTGAGGTATTTGATTTATAAGTTACCCACAATCACAGCTGCTCAGAAATTATCCTTGATCTGAAAACAATGCATTGTACCAAGATATACTTTCCATTGCGCCAAATGTTATTTTGCAGTAACATTTTTACAGAGTGGTTTTCATTCAGCAGTGTAAATACCCTCCAGCACGAAAGGAGTTTACAAATGGATTGTAGTTCCACACATTCTGAGTTAGTTCTGCTGGTGAAATATTTTCACTTTTTGTTTCTGGGGACATCTATTTTCTGTCATCATTGACCAGTATTCCCAGCATAGAAACAGGTTTAACTGTTTGTGTTCAAAACAGGAAGCCGATTTCCAACGATGCAGGACAAATTCACTTTAGCATCTCAGTACTTTGTATAAAAAATGTAATTAAAACTCCTTCAGAAAGTTTCCTGTAACACACGTGGAGGCCTTACCTTTGTGTTGTAGTACTTCAAACTATGTTTTGGTGTTAAAGGGATGGGACTGCGTAGGGTGAGAGCGGACGGTGTTGGGGTGCAGACAGCGATGGGGCAGACAGAGGGTGGCATGGGGGCGGGCAGGGGGTGGGGGCGGATGGGGTTGGAGCAATTGGGGGTTGGGTGGGGATGGGCAAGGGGTGCATGCTGACGAGGGGTGCGGGGGCTCAAGTGCGGTGTGCTGCTGCCTGGTCTCCTGAATGGGGAGCTGACTTCACAGAAAACTCTGAGCCCCAGAGGAAATCAATTAACGGAATAATCAATTATCCGAACGAAATAGTGCCCGCCCATCTCGTTCGGACAATCGAGGTTCCTCTGTACTACTTTATGTTGAGAAGAACTATAATGTTGAACTTTTAACTTATTTCTTTATTTTTCTACTTTGTACCTGAAAAGTTTGTACCTAGCTTGTTCCTAAGATGGGGCTGTGAATGGTGACATTGTAAACTTTTCATTGTAATCCTGTATCCTTGTACTTGAGTACATGCAACAATAAACCCTAATTCTAATTCTAACAGACTATCTTGTTTGAACACATTTTCTCAATACTCCTCCATGTATCCAAGTGTTGGTGTTACTGTCTTGTATTCTTATATTTCCATCTGGGTGAAGCTGAGACAATTGACAGCACAATCTTCAATTGTGTTCCTGTGCCATTCTTATTTTTCTCTGTTAACATATGTTGTGAGAATACTGTAGTTTTGCTTTTGTGTCTTTAAAAAAGTCCGTAAGTTGAATGAATGGCTTATTTTCTTAAAAAAACCCAGAAATTTACCGGGATAGTAGCATAATTTCACAGCAAGGAATTTGATACCTCTTATAAACTCTTATTGTTATGGCTACAGGTTCTGGCAGTGTTCAGATGATCAGGAGTTGAGAAGTTGTTTACAAGTGAAGCTGATTGGTTCTTTTCTGAGAGGATGGAACTGGAAAGAGGTTACAGATATAGATACAGAGAGAGAGAGAGAGAGAGAGAATAAGGACAGTGCAGAAGTATGAGCTGTTGGTGGGCCCAGCAGAAGCTGCCTGCTCTCCACAGTAAAGAAATCTCAGTTTAAATCTAAAGAAAAAATAGTTACTGTGAGCTGTGACTATTGAATCGATAAATTAGTTGCTCTATACTTTGTACAAACCAATGGAAGCTTCCAGAAAAAGACAACTGAATACTAAAACTGTGACTAGTCATCGAGTCATAGAATCATACAGCACAAAAATAGATCATTCGGTCCCAACTTATCTGTCCTGATCAGGTATCCAAAATTGATTTTGTCCCATTTGCTAGCCTTTGGCCCATATCCCTCTAATTTGGTGATAGTAAGGATTGCAGATGCTGGAATGTCAGACTTGATCATGTGTGGAGCTGGAAAAAGCACAGTAGGTCAAGCAGCACCAGAGAAGCAATGGAGTCGGTGTTTCAGGTCAGAACCTTTGATTTTCTAGTTTATCTCTACCTTTCCCAATAACTTATTTTCCCCATTTGCTTTTCAATGTGTGTGCAAAGGGAAGTTCAAAAGGAGATTGGAGTTTTCCATTAGTGTTATGTGCCAATTGTTTATACCTGTTAATGTGTAGCTATAATGTGAAGGTGCTGGCATTGGACTAGGGTGGACAAAGTTAAAGATCAAGCTTTCAGAGCACTGCTCTCTAATGAAGTACTCCGAAAGCTAGTACTTCCAAATAAACCTGTTGGACTATTACCTGGTGTTGTGTGATTTTTAACTATGTAGCTACAGTTTAATTACCTGAAATAAATAATAATTCTTACTGGATCAGAAACTTGACCCATGCTTTCCCTCAATTTTGTTCTGAAAGTCAGGGAAATTTGGGGATTGTGCAAACTTTAAGTTTTTATTAACATTTGGCATGTTACCAGACATAGCAAGACTCTTTTTTTTAAGAGTGCATTGTCAGTGACTTATTGCATTATGTATACCACATAATTTCATTTTCTGACATTTTGAAGGGCAAGTTATGTCTCTCACTGTGCAGTAAATACCCGAAGGCGGAAGAAGGCCTATTATTTTCAGGTCCTAATGAAATGTTCCGACCTGAAACGTCAAATCCCCTGTTTCTCTGATGCTGCTTGACCTGCTGTGCTTTTTCCAGCATCACAAATTATTGACCCATATCTCTCTAAACACTTCTGATTCATGTAACAATCTAGAAGCTTTTTAAATGTTGTAATCATATGTGCCTCTACTACCTCCTCTGGTAGCTCCTTTCATACACAAACCACCCTAAGGATCATCTCAATGTCAGAATATGGAAGACCATTGAATTGACTTTCTAGTTTATTTCTATCTCTACCAGTAACCTATTTTCCCATTTTCTTGATGAAAGTCCATAAGACCATAAGACATAGGAGATTAAATATATCCAAGGACCAAGCCTCCACAGCATGCTGTGTCTGGTAATTCTACAGATCCACCACTCTCTGGCTGACGAAGTTTCTCCTTATCTCCGTTCTAAAAGGTCTTCCCTCTAACCTAAGGCTATGCTCTTGGGTCCTTGTCTCTCCTACCAATTGAAGCATCTTCACAACATCCAGTTTCTCCACACCATTTAGTATTCTGTAAGTTTCAATTTGATCACCCCTTATCCTTCTATACTTCAGCGAGTATAGACCCAGGGTTCTCTAACTTCCCTCATATGTTAAGTTGTTTATTCCTTGGACCATTCTTGTGAATCTTCTCTGAACACGCTCCATGGCCAGTACATCCTTCCTGAGATATGGGACCCAAAACAGCACACAATATTTCAAATGTGGCCTCACCAGAGCCTCAAGAGTATGTACCTGTTTTTATATTCAAGTATTCTCAAAACAAATGTCATCATTACGTTTGCCTACTTAATTACTGACTCAATCTGCATGTTTACCTTGAGAGAATCCTAGACTAGAACTCTCAAGTCTCTTAGCACTTCAGATTTCTAAATCTTCTCCCGATTTAGAAAATAGTCCATGCCTCTATTCTTCATACCAAGGTGCATGACCTCACACTTTCCCACATTGAATTCCATCTGCCACTTCTTTGCCCACTGTCCTAACCTTTCCAAATCTTCCTGCAGCCTTCCCATTTTCTCAATGCTATTTGCCCCTCTACCTACCTTTGCATCATTCAGTATTCAGAAATCTCATCCTTCACAATGGATTCAGGATTTTACCCTCAACCGAGGTTAGGGTAATTAGTCGGTAATTTTCTGTCTTTTGCCTTTTTAAACAGGATTGTCATGTTAGCGATTTTCCTGTTAACACAGAACTTAGAAAAGTACAGCACAGAGCAGGTCCTTCGGCCCATGATGCTGTACTGAGGATTATTCCTAATCCGTGGCTCAGTGGTTAGCACTGCTGCCTCACAGCACCAGGGTCCCAGGTTCAATTCCAGCCTCGGGTGACTGTCTGTGTGCAGTTTGCACATTCGCCCCATGTCTGCGTGGGTTTCATCCGAGTGCTCCAGTTTCCTCCCACAGTCCAAAGATGTGCAGGTCAAGTGAGTTGGCCACACTAAATTGCCCATAGCTTTAGGTGCATTAGTCAGAGGGAAATGGGGTCTAGGTGGGTTACGCTTCGGAGGGTCAGTGTGAGCTGGTTGGGCCGAAGGGCCTGTTTCCACACTGCAGGGAATCTAATTTAAAAAAATAAAATTACCTAACCAGGCATCCCTCAATTCACTGCTCTCCATGTGCATGTCCAGCAGCCGCTTACATGTCCCTAATGACTTTGCTTCCACCACCACAGCTGGCAAAGCATTTCATGCATTCACAACTCTCTGCGTAAACAACCTACTTCTGACGTCTCCTCTATACCTTCCTCCTAACACCTCGAAACTATCACCAGTCAATCCTGCCCTGGGGAAAAGTCTCTGGCTATTGACTCTATCCATGCCTCTCATTACCTTGTACACCTCAATCAGGTTACCTCTCTTTCTCCTTCTCTCCAGAGAGAAAAATCTGAGCTTAATCAACCTCTCTTCGTAAGACAAGCCTTCCAGTCCAGGCAGATCCTGGTACACCTTCTTTGCACCCTCTCCAAAGCCTCTGTATCTTTCCTATAATAGGGCGACCAGAACTGGACACAATATTTCAAGTGTGGTCTCACCAGGGTTTTGTAGAGCGGCAGCAAAACCCCACTGCTCTTAAATTCAATCTCCCTGTTAATGAAAGCCAAAACACCATATGCTTTCTTAACAACCCTATCCACCTGGTTGGCAACTTTGAGGGATCTATACACTTGAACACCAAGATCCTGCTGTTCCTCCACACTGCCAAGAATCTTGGCTTTAATCCTGTGTTCAGCATTCAAGTTCGACCTTCCAAAATGCATCACTTCGCATTTATCGAAGTTGAATTCCATCTGCCATTTCTCAGCCCAGCTCTGCATTCTGTCTACGTCGTTCTGCAGCCTGCAAAAGCCCTCAATACTATCAACTGTACCTCTAACCTTTTGTGTCATTGGCAAATTTACTAATCTACCCCCAACCTCCTCATCCAAGTCATTTATAAAAACTACAAAGAGTAGAGGCCCAAGAACAGAACCCTGCAGGACACCACTCACCATTGACCTCCAGGCACAATACTTTCCTTCTACAACAACGCCCTACCTTCTGTCGGCCAACCAATTCTGAATCCAGACAGCCAAATCTCCCTGTATCCCATACATCCTGATGTTATTAATGAGTCTACCATGGAGAACCTTATCAAATGCCTTGCTGAAGTCCATATACACCACATCCACTGCTTGACCTTTGTCGACCTCTTCAAAGAACTCAATAAGATTTGTGAGGCATGACCTGCCCCTTACAAAGCCATGCTGACTGCCTTTAATCACGCTATGCTTTTTCAACTAATCATAAATCCTATCCCTCAGACTTCTTTCCAAAGCTTTGGTGACCACTGACATGAGACTGACTGGTTGATAATTGCCAGGGATTTCTCTATTCCCCTTCTTGAAAAAAAGAACAACATCCGCCTCTGTCCAATCCTCTGGTACAACTCCCATGTAGAGTGAAGAAGCAAAGGTCTTCGCCAGCAGCTTAGCAACCTTTTTTCTCAATTCCTGGAGCAACCTAGGATAAATCTAGTCTGGCCCTGTGGACTCATCAATTTTAATTTTGCCAAAGTTTTCAGCACATCAACCGAATCAATCTTGATCTGTTCAAGCCTATTTCCCAGCTCCTCAAAGTTCTCATTCACAACAAAGTCCCTTTGGTTCGTGAAAATCAAAGCAAAAAACTCATTTAGGGCTTCCCCTATCTGCTCAGACTCCACACACAAGTTCCCTACGCTATCCCTGACCAGCCCTACCTTCTCCCTGATCATTCTCTTATTCCAATGTATGAGTAAAACGCCTTTGGGTTCTCCCTAATCCTTGCCACCAAGCTCTTTTCATGCCCCCTCCTGGCTCTCCTCAGTCCATTTCTGAGCTCCTTACTAGCAAGCCTGTAATCCTCTAAAGCTGTGCTAGACTCTTGCTAGACCCTTCCATAAGCTGCCTTCTTCCTTTTGATGAGAAACTCCTCTGTTCTTGTCATCCAAGGCTCCTTAATCTTACCCCTTCTTGCCTGTCTCAGAGGAAGAAATTTATGCATCACTCACAACAACTGCTCCTTGAACAGTCTCCACATGTCTGTTGCGCCCTTCTGTGGAACAAGTGCTCCTAATCTGTACTTCCCAACTCCTTTCTGATAGTGTCATAATTTTCTTTTCCCCAATTAAATGTCTTCCCATGATAACTGCTCCTTTCTCTTTCCTTATCGGGCCTGTCTACATATTGAGTCAGGAACCCTCCTGAACACACCTGACAAAAACAGCTCCATCCAAACCATTTGCACTCAGGAGGTTCCAGTCAATATTGGAAAAGTTGAAGTCACCCATAACAACAACCCTGCTACATCTGCATTTTTCCAAAATCTGCCAGCCTATGAGTTTTTCAATCTCCCTACTGCTATTAGGGGTTCTGTAGAAAACCCCCAATGAGTGGCTGCTCCCTTGCTGTTCCTAATATCCACCCACACTGACTCAGTAGACAAACCTTACTCAACAACCTTTGTTTCTTTGGCAATGATGCACTCTCTAATTAGCAATGCTGTACCCCTCCTCTTTTTCCACCCTCCATGTTCTTTTTAAAATTTCTAAGCCCTGGAGTATCTAGCAACCATTCTCTGCCCCTGTGAAACACACATCTCTGTTATGGCCACAACATCATAATCCCAAGTACTGATTCATGCTCTAAGTTCATCACTTATTTCTGAAATTTCTTGCGTTAAAGCAGACACACTTCAACCGATTCCTTTGTTCCATCACATGACAAACCTTCCCAATAAACTCACTACATCCTGTCACTACTCCATCTACAACTATTCCCCCCCACCCCCACACTTAGATGTGTAGCTCTGGTTCCCACCCCCCTGCCAAACTAGTTGAAACCCTCCTGAACCACACGAGCAAATCTCCCACCCAGAACATTTGTGCCCCTCCCTTTCAGGTACAACCCATCCTTCATGTAGAGGTCCTACCTTCCCCAGAAGGCATGCCAATAGTCTAAGTATCTGAAGCCCTCCCTCCTGCATGAGCCTCACAGCCACGTGTTAAGCTGCACTCGCTGACTGTTCCTTACCTCACTATCGTGTGACACCGGTCACAAACCTGAGATCACTCCTCTACTTGTCCTGCTCTTCAGCTTCCAACCTAGCTCTGTGTAGTCACTTTTCAGATCTTCAATCCCTTTCCTGGCTATATCATTGGTGCCAATATGTACCACAATTTCTGGCTGCTCACCCTCCCCCTTCAAAATCCTGAAAGCCTGATCAGCGATATTCCGGACCCTGGCACCGGGGACACAACATACCTCCCAGGAGTCCCGTTTCTGACCACAAAATCTCCTGCCAATCTCTCTAACTATTAAGTCCCCTACCACTAGTGCTTTTCTATTCTCCCCCTTCCCTCCTGAGCCACAGTGCCAGGCTCAGTGCCAGAGACCTGACAACTATTGCTTTCCCCTGGGAGCCTGTCCCCACCAGCAGTATTAAAATGCTATACTTAGTGCTGAGGGGAACGGCCACAGGATATCGCTGTTCTCTCCATCAGTTCCCTTTCCTCCATCTGACTGTAACCCAGCTGTCCTTATCCTGTGTCTGAGGAGTTACCACCTCCCTGACATCCTCTCAATTTCTCCCTCAGCCTCCCGGATGATCCGTACTTCAACCAGCTCCAGCTCCCGTTCCCTAACTTGGTTTTCAAGGAGCTGGAGTTGGGTGCACTTCCCACAAATGTGTTTGGTGGAGACATGTGTCGTGTCTCTCAGCTGCCACATTCGTTAGAAGGAACATGCAACTGCCCTAACAGCCATATCCAGTTAATCCTGAAAGCCCACACAGGATCGTCCCTTATTCTAACGATTCTTAAAATATCACCACGAATACCTCCACTATCTCTTCAGGTATCTCTCTTAGATTTCTGGGGTGTGGTCCATCTGGTCCAGGTGATTTATTCAGGCTATTCAGTTTTTCCAGCACCTTTTCCTTGGTGATGGCCACCAAACTCACCTCTGGCCCCTCACTCTCTTGAATTTTTGGGATATTACTTACGTCTTCCACTATGAAGACTGACGTGAAGCAATTATTCAGTTCCTCAGCTATTTCTTTGGTCCCCACTACCATCTCTTCTGCATCATTTTCCAGCAGCCTAATTTACACTTTTGCCAAGCTTTTGCCCTTTATATATCTAAAGAGCTCTTACAGTCTTCCTTTATATTACTGGCTAGTTTACCATCATATTTAAACTTCTCTCTCATTATTTCTTTTTTTGTTCCCCTCTGTTGGTCATTGTAAGCTTCCCAATCCTCTGGCTTCCCATTGTCCTTCGCCACATTGTATGCGTTTTCTTTTGTTTTTATGCTATCCCTGACTTCTCTATTCAGCATTGGTTTCTTCGTCCTCCCTTTTCTCGGGATGAATTTCTGCTGTGTATCCTGAATAATTCCCCAAAACTCCTGCTATCTCTGTTCCACTGTCTTTCCTGCTAGGGTCCTCCATCATGCCTCTGCAGTTGCATTTATTCACTGTAATAGCATTATCTCTGATTCTATCTTCACCCTCTCAAATTGAAGAGTAAAATGTATGTCTAAAGGGGAGTTTAAAAGAGCTTTCCATTAGCATTATATGCCAATTGCTTGTATCTGCTTATGGGGCATGGATAGGATAAATAGACAAAGTATTTTCCCTGGGATGAGGAATTCCAGAACTAGAGGGCATAGATTTAGGGTGAGAGGGGAAAGATATAGAATAGACCTATGGGGCAACTTTTTCACGCAGAGGGTGGTTTGTGTATGGAATGAGCTGCCAGAGAATGTGGTGGAGGCTGGTACAATTGCAAAATTTAAGAGGCATTTGGATGGATATATGAATAGGAAGGGTTTGGAGGGAGATGGGCCGGGTGCTGGCAGGTGGGACTAGATTGGGTTGGGATATCTGGTCAGCATGGACAGGTTGGACCGAAGGGTCTGTTTCCATGGTGTACATCTCTATGACTCTATGTGCAGCAATAGTTTAATTACTTGTAATTATGCACACCGTATAATTTTATTTTCCGACATCTTGAAGGGCAAATTGTGTCTCTCCTTGTGCAGTAAATATCTGAAGCCTGAAGAAAGTATGTCATTTTTTTCTACCAGTTGTTGTAAGCTGTTACCCCACTCCCTTAGCTAAGACACTGTGCAGTTCGTGCCCTGTGATACTCTGCTCTGTGTCTCCTGCAAAGAAGGTGAATACCATACACTGTTTAGGAAATGGATGAGCTGTATTTTATGTGAGATGGTTTATTTATTTTATTTTACAATTTCTACTATTGCACAGATTTAGAGTTTGTTGTGCTAATGTCCTTTAACAATGGCTTCAACAGTTTACCTGCTTTTCAACAATGTGTCAGTAACATGACTTTTCTCTTTGATTAAGACTGTTTTTCAGAATTACTTTACTGGCATTGTTGCTATCATCATTTCCATCAATCCTTTGGCCAGTCATTCTTTAATGACCAACCACTATGTGCTTTAGTGCCAAAATCTTCAAACAAAATAGGTAATTGTTTCTCTTGGTTGCAGCCTGTTGAACATAATTTTAGCCTATGAACTGATCATCTAGGTATTTAATCAAGTCTTAGATTAGCTTAGATTACTTACAGTGTGGAAACAGGCCCTTCCGCCCAACAAGTCCACATCGACCCTCCGAAGAGTAACCCACCCAGACCATTCCCCTACACCTAACACTATGGGCAATTTAGCATGGCCAATTGACCTAACCTGCATGTTTTTGAACTGGGAGGAAACTGGAGCACCCAGAGGAAACCCACGCAGACACGGGAAGAATGTGCAAACTCCACACAGACAGTTGCCTGAGGCGGGCATTGAACCCGGTCTCTTGCGCTGTGATGCAGCAGTGCTAACCACTGTGCCACCATGCCGTCTTCTGGTGGTTATCAGATAGAGCAGAGAAATTAATTTTGTCAAACTTTCATTTTCAAGGGCAATGAGGAGTTTGACAACGTTTTATTCTTGGTCAACTATTCATTGGTCAATGAAATAGAGTATCATCCTTTGTTTGAATAATTGGGACTCTGCTATAAGGTCAGCAGCTTCCCATTCCACATCAAGAATTTCATTTTGCATTATGGCTTATATATTATGTACTTGTCATATATTTGCAGTGTTTGCAGAAAGTTCTACAGAATTGTTTATGAGGTATTAAGAACTGAAATATACTGAAAAACAGAGGCTACTGTTTTTCTTTTCATAGTGCTCAGAAGAAGACTGCTGCAACTGGAAACAGTTTTGAAAATCAGTGGTTGTGATTGCAGAACGCAATCTCATTAACTTTGACAATACTTACGATGGCCACCAGTTGCACCACAAGTCGGAAATAAAATGGAGTCTCATATATCTCGTGCCTTGCTCCTCTGCCCAAAAATCAAAATGGTAGCATAAAATGATGCTTTGACACAGAAGAACCTTGAAAAACATTGAGAACACTCCTGGCAGCTCTGTTTGTGCTCTGGTTGGGAACTGCTACTGTAGTAGCCATTAACAAACTGCTGTCTACTGTTAGGTCTGGATCATTTCAAGTACATTATTCTTTTAGTTTCACCAAAACATGTTAACTGGGAAGATAAACTCTAAAATGGTTATTATGATGATGGCGATATTGAGAGTTAAGAAAAGAAGACTTTTTTGGAGCCACTGGGCAGTCTTTGAAAATATTCTTTCAGTGTTGTACATTAGCTGCCATTATGGTGTGCTCTCTTGAGATCATGTTAATTCTGGTTCTATGAATGCTGAAACTGGACTCTTACAGCTCCCTGCAATAAAAATGATTCATAATCCAATATTGAATTGAATGAAGCTTTGTTTATTATTCAAGGAGGTTAAGAATGATAGGTCAGGAAGCAAAACATGGGGCTGCATGGTGGCACACTGATTAGCACTGCTACATCACTACACCAGGGACCCAGGTTCAATTTCAGCCTGAGGCAACAATCTATGTGGAGTTTGACATTCTCCCTGTGTCTGTGTGGGTTTTCTCCCATAGTCAAAAGATATGCAGGCTAAGTGGATTGGTCATGCTAAATTGGTGAAAGTGTCCAGGGGTGTGCAGGCTAGGTGAGTTAGCCATGAGAAATGGAGTGTTACAGAGATAAGGTAGGGAGGGGGTTAATCTTTTCTGTTCTGAGGGAGGATACATCAGAGGATGTGTGCAGCAAGGCAATATGGGTAGAAATAAGAAAGGTGGAATCACAATGCTGGAGCTATAGTAAAGGCTTCCCAACAGCCAGTGGGAGATAGAGGAGGGAGTATGTAGACAGATTTTGGAAAGATGTGAAAACAGCAGGGTTTTGTGATGGGTGACTTTAACTTCCCCCATATTGACTGGGATTCACTTTGTGCTGGAGACTTGGTTGGGCAGAATTTATAAGGACCATTCAGAAGGGTTTCTTGACATAATATCTAAACAATCCAACCAGAGAAGGGGTTATATTGGCCTTGGTTTTGGGAAATAAGCTGACAAGTGAAGTTTCAGTGGGAGAGTATTTCATAAATAGTGACCATAATATCATGAGTTTTAGAACATAGAACATAGAACATAGAAGAATACAGCGCAGTACAGGCCCTTCAGCCCTCGATGTTGCGCCGATCAAAGCCCACCTAACCTACACTAACCCACTATCCTCCATATACCTATCCAATGCCCACTTAAATACCCATAAAGAGGGAGAGTCCACCACTGCTACTGGCAGGGCATTCCATGAACTTACGACTCGCTGAGTGAAGAACCTACCCCTAACATCAGTCCTATATCTACCCCCCCTTAATTTAAAGCTATGCCCCCTTGTAATAGCTATGCCCCCTTTTAAAATGCAGTCCTCAGGTGAGAGTGTTAAATTGGGGGAAGGCGAACTACAGCAATATTGTGAACGAACTGGAGAGTGGTGATTGCAGGTAGCTGTTTGTGCGCAAATCCACATTGAATATGTGGGAGTATTTTAAATAACAGTTGGTAAGAGTTCAGGAGTGGCACATTCCTGAGAGGATGAAGGATAGCTGTGGCAAATTATGTGCACCTTGGATGACCAGGGATATTATGATCTTAGTCAAAAAGAAAAGGGAAGTATATGTAAGGTCTAGGAGGATGGGAACTTACAAAACCCTTGAAGAATATAACAAAAGTCAGAAATAACTTAAACAAGGAATTAGAAAGGTTAAAAGTGGTTATGAAAAGTTGTTAGTAAACAGGATTAAGGAGAGTCCCAAGGCATTTTACACATGTCTAAAAAGCCAGAGGTTAGCCAGGGAAAGGCTTAGTCCACTCAAGGACAAAGGAGAGGATCTATGTGTGGAGCTAGCAGAAATAGATGATGCCCTGAACCAATTCTTTGTGCTAGCATTCACCAAAGAGAAGGAATTGGTGGAGGTTAATCCCAGGGAAGAGAGTGTCAAATTACTAAACCAAGTTGCTTTTAAAAAGGAAGAGGTGTTGTGCATCTTAAAAAAGTATTAAGGTAGATTAGTCCCTGGGTCCTGATGGAATTGATCTTAGATTATTGAGAGAGGCAAGAGAACAATTTGCAGGAGCATTAAGAGTTATCTTTGGCCACAGCTGAGGTCCCAGAGCACTAGGGAAATCACCAATGTTGTCCCATTGTTTAAGAAAGGAAACAGGTATAATCCTCGTAATTACAGGCCTGTGAGTCTCACGTTGGTGGTAGGAAAATTATTAGGAAAGCTTCTCAGGGACACAAGCTATATGCATTTAGAAGTAAATGGACTTATTAGTGATCAACAGCATAGTTTGTGTGGGGAGGTTGTGCCTCACTAACTCGATCGAGCTTTTTGAGGAGGTAACAAAGATGATTGATGAAGGAAATGTAGTTGACATTGTCTACAAGGACTTCAGTAAAGTCTTTGACAAAGGTTCCTCATGGCAGACTAGTACAAAGGCAAAGTCACATGGATCAGGGATAAGCTGGCAATATGGCTTAGTCAGAGGAGACAGACGGTAGTGGTAGAAGGATGCTTTTCAGAATGGAAGATTATGACTAGTGCTGGCATCAGTGCTGGGACCTCTGCTGTTTGTGGTCTACATAAATGATTTGCAGGAATTTGTAGCTGGTCTAATTAGTAAGTTTGCAAATGATACAAAGGTTGGTGGAATTGCAAATAGTGAGGAGGATTGTGAGAGGATACAGCAAGATATTTGAAATGGCAATTGATAAGAATTCAGGAGCAGCACACATTATTTTAGCAATTGTTTAGTTGTCATGTGAACATGGAAAGATATCAGTTGATTCTCTTCTTGCTCAGAAATTTACTGTGTTGAAATTTCTTATTGCATACACCATACATGCATATGTGTTTTATGCATTGTGCATTTGGTGCTGTTCCTAACATTTCCTCTGCCATTATATGTATTGTCCTTCTAAAGTGTATGTTTCCAAGTGATGCTGTGATTGTGTAGTGGTTAGTACTCTGCATTATGGCTGCAGGAACCTCGTTTCAAATCTGAATTATGGCAGTTGAAGTAATGGCAGAAAAATGGCAGATGGAGTTTAATCTGGACAATTGGGAGGTGATGCATTTTGGAAGATAAGGTACAGGTGCAAATTATACAGTGAATGGCAGAACCCTTTGGAGGATTGATATGCAGAGGGTTCTGGGTGTGCAGGTCCACAGATCACTGAAGGTGGCAGCGTAGGTAGATAAGGTAGTAAAGAAGGCCTATGGCATGCTTGCATTCATTAGAAGTGGCATTGGGTATAAGAATAGACAAATTATGATTCAGCTTTATAGAACTTTAGGTAGGCCACACTTGGAATATTGCAAATAGTTCTGATCACCACACTACCAGAAAAATGTGGATGCTTTGGAGAGGGTACAGAAAAAGTTTACCAGGATGTTGCCTGGTGTGGGAGATTTTAGTTATGAGGAAAGGTTGGATAGACTGGGTTTGTTTCTACTGGAACGCAGGAGGCGGAGGGACAACTTGATAGATATTTATGTGATTGTGAATGGCATGGATAGTGTAGAAAGTATGAGGCATTTTCCCAAAGTGGTGGGCTCAATTACTAGTTTAAAAGAGATGTGAATGGCAAGTTTTTTATACAAAAGGTGGTGAGTGCCTGGAACGTGCTGCCAGACAAAAGCAGCATTCAAGAACACCTGGACGAATACATGAATAACAAGAGAATAGAGAGATACAGATCCTGTCAGTGAACATAATTTTGGTATGAAAGGACAAAATGCAGGCTTGGAGGGCCAAATGGCCTGTTCCTGTGTTATATTGTTCTTTGTTATTTGGAGGGTCGGTGTGCACTTGATGGGCTGATTGGTCTGCTTCCACACTGTAGGGATTCTACGATTCTATGAGAATATGCATTCATTTTCTAGGAAGATTAATATCTGGCGCAAACAGAAATTAGGAATTTATTTTCTTAATTAATTCAAGGGAGTGGGTATTGCAGGCTAGGCCAGCATTTCTTGCCCATCTCCAGCCCATTCAGAAATACCACACAGATAGAACTGTGAATGCTCAACCGTTGACAACATGGTTCAATAAAAGTTCAAGGAACATTCTCCAAAACTTAAAACAGAGTTTGGAAATTTTCTGCCTTGAAGTTTGCGTAAAAATTGTTACATCTTTCATTTTTTTCCAATTGACGAAAGCTTATTAAGTTGATATATCAATACCATTTTTCTCTGTGTGGATATTGCCTGACCTGCTGAGTATTTCCAGCATTTTCTGCCTTCTTTTTTATTTCTGATATATTGTGCAAAGGAATGGGCGGCACGGTGGCACAGCGGTTAGCACTGCTGCCTCACAGCGCCAGAGATGCCAGACTCAGACTGTGTGGAGTTTGCACGCTCTCACTGTGTCTGCTTGGGTCACAGGTGCTCCGGTTTCCTCCCACAGTCCAAAGATGTGTAGGTCAGGTGAATTGGCCATGCTAAATTGCCCGTAGTGTTGGGTAAATGTAGGGGAATGGGTGGATTGCGCTTCAGCGGGTCGATGTGGACTTGTTGGGCTGAAGGGCCTGTTTCCATACTGTAAGTAATCTAATATAAATGAATGCATTCCTGATAGTTCTATTTATTGTTGTGAGGAGGGTATTTCATTTATTTCAATAAGAGTGTTTAGTGCTCGTATATGGATAAATTAAAAGATGTTTTCTTACAATGCTTTGAAATTTCTATCTAAATGTGAAGAATATTTGCCGAACCAAATGTAAATTTCCAAATCTCGAGGTGTACTTCTAACAGTGCATCTTCCCTTCATCATAACAATGATGCTGTAACACAGCACACATTGAATAACATAAAACCCCAAATTTAAGATGAAAGAAATGACATGACTTTACATTCTTATTATTAACAATGTCTGAATTGCTTAAGCATAAGTAGCAAGTTATGATTTCCAATAAGTGTAGTCAGTACAATGAAACATCTGATTATAATAAAGGAAAAAGAAACTGAACTGAACGAAAATTAATTCATTTTCTTTTGTTTTACTAGAACAGAGGTTCTTTATAAATGTAAGTATTGAGATTAAATCATATCAAATTCATTTGGGATGATTGTGTTTAATGGATCATTTTGGATAAAATGAGATACTGCTAACACTGAACATTATTCTAAATGACAATGTGAACTGCAAGTCTCTGTGCAACATCATATTCTTCTCATTATAACATCTGAACTACTTCTAATGCCCACTGCACCCAAATTGTGACTTGTAAATCTATCTGAGTAATACTACAATGGTAGTATGGTTAGTTTTCAACTTCATCACCAACCAACATTGACCACACTTCAAAGTTACTTTATTGGATGCATCGTGTTTTGGAATATCCTATGGCAATGAAGGGTAATTTATGAATACACGTATTTCTTAAGCTAATGAAAGGAATTAACTGTGTTTCATGCCGTTTCTCTGTGAGACAGAGTTGTCAACTATGCACATGTCAGCAGATATATCATAAAGAGTTATATTTGCAAGATGTTGTAAGAGACTCCAGAGGCTTTTTTTTAACATGAATGGCATAAAAGTGGCATGATAAAGAAAACATTTGTGTAAAGAGTAAAGGCCTACTAGATGACATTTTCAATCCCTCAATGATGTCAATTGGAGTCCTGCACTGGCTACAGGGCCTATATGCTACTTCATTGTCATCAAATGCAGCAATTGGGAGAAAGTAATATATATTGGTATTTAAAGGGGTCTTTGGGCTCCCTTTGGTGAACTACACCACAGCACAGCAGTGGAAGTGTTTGTTACAATGATCCATACGAAAATGAGGGATTGAAGGATTTAAGCTCAGGCATGGTGACCAAGGCTGAGCAAAAAATAAAAGAGCTTTGAAGGGGAGTCTCAGCTTCAGAGCCCTGATGAGATAATTGAATTTTATTTAAATTTTAACTCATTTAAAGAAAACAACAATTCAAATTTTAACTCTTGTCCTCTTGCTGGTTCATTTCATACTACTTTTGCTTTTGATGCCCTTTTGACAACATTACTTCATCTGGGCTCGTAACCTTGCTTCTTATGATTCTCTTTCTCTTACTTTATGATGACTGACAAGATTCTAATGCTCTACAATGGGTTATCTGACTGATAGTTGTTGTAAATAGCTACTACTGCTATTAGATTGATTCCATGCTGATTCCATCAGGCTTGGTTAGTTACTGCTGTTTGGCATCTGACTAAGAAGGAGGTGCTTCTGATGTATGGGTATGTTTGATGGATGACTAGTGTCTGGTATTTGGCTAATGTTAGTAACTGGCCATAGAGTGGCAAGCTGACTGGTTGTTGGTATTGATAATTTTTAGGAATCTGAAAGTTATGGTGACTAATGGCTTGCACTTGGTCCCTGGCTAACTTCTGATGGACAGCACTCCGGTGATTAGCAAGTTGAAAGCTGGTAGACATTAATATCAGACTTACTGTCAGTTTGGTTGGCCTTGATGTTAGATGTGAACATAAGAGGTATAGTTAGTAAGTTTGCAGATCGCACCAAAATTGGAGTGTAGTGGACAGCAAAGAAGATTACCTCAGATTACAATGGGATTTTGATGAGATGGGCCAATGGTCTGAGGAGTGGCAGATGGTGTTTAATTTAGATAAATGTGAGATGCTGCTCTTTTGGAAAACAAATCTTAGCAGGACTTATACATTTAATATTAAGGACTTAGGGAGTGTTGCTGAACAAAGAGACCTTGGAGTGCAGGCTCACAGTTCCTTGGAAGTAGAGTCGCAGGTAGATAGGATATGAACGTGTTTGGTATGCTTTCCTTTATTGGTCAGAGTATTCAGTACAGGAATTGGGAGGTCATGCTGCAGCTGTACAGAACATTAATTAGGCCACTTTTAGAATATTGCATGCAATTCTGGTCTCCTTCCCATTGGAAGGATGTTGCAAAATTTGAAAATGTTCAGAAACAATTTCCAAGCATGTTGCCAGGGACAGAGAATATGAGCTATAGGGATAGGTTGAATAGGCTGGGGCTGTTTTCCCTGGAGCATCGGAGGCTGAGGGGTGACCTTGTAGAGGTTTATAAAATCATGAGGGGCATGAGTAGGATAAATAGACAAAGACTTTTGACTGGTGTGGGGGAGTCCAGAACTAGAGTGCATAGGTTTAAGATGAGAGGGGAAAGATATAAAAGAGAACTAAGGGGCATGCAGAGAGTGGTACGAATATGGAATGAGCTGTCAGAGGAAGTGGTGGAGGCTGGTACAATTGCAACATTTAAAAGGCATCTGGATGAGATTGCATTCATTAGAGTTTAGAAGGTTGAGGGAAGATCTAATAGAAACTTACCAGATAATGCATGGCTTACAAAGGGTGGACATTGGGAATTTGCTTCCGTCAGACCGGGAAACTAGGACCCGTGGGCACAGCCATAGAATTAGACAGGGTCAATTTAGAACGGAAATGGAGAGACATTTCTTCAGCCTGGTGGTCCTGTGGAATTCATTGCCATGGAGTGCAGTGGAGGCTGGGAGAGTGCGAGTAAGTGGCGTTGAAATGTTTGAATGGCGGAGTTGACTCGATTGGCCAAATGGCCTTGTTTCCACTCCTATGTCTTATGGGCTTATGGTTTTATGGTCTTATGAATAGGAAGGGCTTGGAGGGATATGGGCCGGTTGCTAGCAGGTGGGACTAGATTGGGTTGGGGGTATCTGGTCTGCATGGATGAGTTGGACCGAAGGGTCTGTTTCCATGCTATACATCTCTACAACTTTATGATCTAAATGCAAAATGCATAAATCTTCTGTGTATGATGCTTTTACAATCATAATAAAGTAAAGTAGATATCATAAAATAATTATATATAAATAAAATTTAAAAAGCAAAACCATAAACATTGGAAAACCCACATCTAATGCAGAGAAGTTTTCACCTATAAAGTAGCTTCTAATTTATAATTATTATTGAATTTAAGATTCTATTCTATGGTGAAGGATTAACATAAAAAATGCCATTTCATATAATGCTTGATGTCAACACAAACAGAACCTAATGTCCATTAGCCTTAGAGGAATTAGTTCAATAATTTTTCAGACATTAATATGGCTTATCAATGGTTAACAGTTTTGTTTGAATATTTTATATTGCATAGAATTCTTCCTAACCTTATGTAATTTTCTGTCTGTTGGCTGTAGTGTCATGACACAAAGTTTGAAAGCAGTTACTTTATTGTGGTGATTAAGGATTAATAGAGAGTTATAGTTCTGCAAACAATTCCAGTGATGCCTCATTGTAAATTTACTTCTGAAATTGTGTCGTATCTGACAGCAGTCTTTTTGCTCCTCCTCTACAAATAAAATATTCCCACGGAGTGCAGGGAAGAAAGGGCAACTGAAGGTTGCATATCCAGGTACAATATTTCATTCTTTCATCTAAATATAGTCAATTAAAGCCTTAATACATGACAAATCATGTTGCATGATATATACACATGAAATGAAAGAAAATCCTTCCTGTGTCTCTTGGAGCTCAAAGACCTAACCCAAATTTCATTTTGAATTATGTATCAGTCACAATTGACTAAACCAATGCGATTGTTTAAATATAGAAAAAGTTAAAAGTCAGGCAATCTGATTTGTCAGAATCATATTTTCGAAGGTGTGGGGTGGCCTACTTTTGCAGGTTTTGATTTGCATATCTGAGAAAAACTAAAATCAACCAAAACAAACTAAAGATTGTAGTGATTCATGCAATAAAAAATCTAAGTGGTGAAGGCAAATGATTGTCACCTCAGCAATACTTCAACTCTCAGTAAAGGTGTGGACAAGAGTGAAAAATACAATGAGCACCAAATGAGGCCAAGAGGTGTTAGATTTGCAGCCCCGAGGATTCCTGGGCTGTTGGCGCAGAAGCTGTGGACACAACAGCATCTCTGAAAATGGGCACATGGGTCATGATGACTGACATTAACCCATGTGCATTGCTTTTGATGTGATGAGCATGAAAAATTCATTTGGCTTGCTAACCTAAATGATTATAGATTGCAGGGAACACTAAGCATGCTATTGAATGGCAGCAGACTTGAGAAAGGCTGGAAAATTTATAGAAAATGAAATTCACTCTATAGTGAATCAGCACAGCCTCTGCCTTTGCTGTTTGAGTCCACATAGCTCTAGAATTTGGAATTCATCAAAGAAAAATTAACGAGCAGTGAAATTCACAGCTGGCCTTGGAGGAACTTGTGTCGGGGAGCTCATAGCACAGGAGCAGCTACGTTTATAGTTTTCAATTATAACCTATCTTTTTTTTTCGTTTTGGAAATCTACAACAGTGAGTATAGTGGGTTCTTTTTTGATTATATGTTTTATTGAGATCTGTCTCTTGATTAAATTTTAAAAATATAAAATATTGGTTCTAATTTAACCTGGAGCAGTGTTTTGTTAGAACAGTAAGATTGTGCTATTTTCTGGACTTGTAAATTGAATGGAGTAAAGATGCTCTTCTTGTCAGATGTGGGAGATTAGGGTAAATTTCCAGGTTACTTATGATTATCTCTTCTGTAAGTGTGTTTGGTTGCGAATCCTATCGTATTGTATGGATCGGTTAGAGCTGCAGTTAGAGGCAATGAGGAATTTACAGGAGTGAGGGGTGTGATGGATGGCAGTTATACGAAGGGAAAAAAAAACACAGATGCAATCAGGTAGATGGGTCATCCCTAGGAAAGGTGGGAGAAGGAGGCAGCTAGTGCAGGAGTCTTCTGTGGCTATCCCCATCTCAAAAAAGTGTGCTGTTTTGAAAAAGAGTAGGGGGCGATGGACTTTAAGGGGAATGTAACATGAACAACCAAGTTCCTGATTCTGAGACTGACTCTAATGTAATGAGGAGTATGTCAGGCTCCTAGTGATCGACTGTGATAGGGGCATCTCTTGTCTGTGGTACAAACAGGTATTTCTGCGACCGACAGTGAGAAATCAGAATGGTGTATTGCCTCCCTGATGCCAGGATCAAGAATAGCTTGGAGAGAGTGCAAAATATTCTCAAAGGAGAGAAGGACCAGCAGGAGATTGTTGTATACATTAAAATTAACAACATAGGAAAGGAAAAGGATGAGATTCTGAAGGGAGAATATCGGATGGAAGGCAGGAATTCAAAAAGGAGGTGCTTGAGGCTAGTAATATCTGGATTATTCCAAGTGCTAAGGGCTAGTGAGGATAGGAATAGGAGGATAGAGCAGATGAATGCATAGCTGAGGAGCTGGTGCAGGTGTGAAGAGTTCATATTTTTAGATCATTGAAATCTCTTCTGGAGTGGAAGTGACCTTTGTAAGAAGGACGGGTTAAACCTGAATTGGAAGGGGACTAATACATTGACAGAGAGGTTTGTTAGAATTACTTGGGAGGATTTAAACCAGTAAGGTAGGGGGATGAGAGATAGTGAGGAAAGAGATCAGTCAGAGACTAGTACAGTTGGGAAAAGGAGAAAGTCAGTCAGGGCAGGCAGGAACATAGCAGAGAATGAGGTAGGACTGATAAATTAAACTGCAATTATTTCAATGCAAGAGGCTAAATAGGGAAGGCAGATGAACTCAGGGCATGGCTAGTAACATGGAACTGGGATATCTTAGCAATTGCAGAAATGTAGCTCAGGGATGGACAGGACTGACAGTTTAACGTTCCAGGATAAAAATGCTATAGGAAGGATAGGGAGGCAAGAAAGGAGGGGGAATGGTGGCTGGCTAAGGAACAAAACTACGGCTGTACTTAGGGAGGATATTACTGGGAATACATCCAGGGAAGTTGTTTGTGTGGAACTGAGAAATATGAAAGGAATGATCTTGTTATTGGATTGAACTATAGACCCCCAATAGTCAGCGGGAAATTGAGAAACAAATTTGTAAGGAAATCTCAGTTATCTTTAAGAATAATAGGGTGGTTATGGTAAGGAATTTTAATTTTCCAAATATAAACTGGGACTGCCATGAAGTTAAGGGTTTAGATGGAGGGGAATTTTTAAAATTGTGTACAAGAAAGTTTTCCTATTCAGTATGTGGATGCACCTATGAGAGAAGGTGCAAAACTTGGCCTACTTTTGGGAAATACGGCAGGGCAGGTGATTGAGTTGTCAGTGGGGAAGCACTTTGGGGCCAGTGATCATAATTCTGTGAGTTTTAAAATAGTGATGGAAAAGAATAGACCGGATCTAAAAGTTGAAATTCTGAATTGGCTGAAGGCTAATTTTGATGGTACTAGGCAAAAACTGTCAAAAGCTGATTGGGGGCAGATGTTCACAGGTAAAGGGATGGCTGGAAAATGGAAAGTCTTCAAAAATGAGATAACAAGAGTCCAGAGACAGTATATTCCTACTGGGGTGAAAGGAAAGGTTGGTAGGAGTAGGGAAAGCTGGATGACTAGAGAAATTAAGGTTTTGGTTAAGAAAAAGAAGAAAGCATGTGTCAGGCATAGACAGGAGGGATTGAGAGAATCCTTAGAAGGGTATAAAGGCAGTCAGACTATACTTAAGAGGGAAATCAGGAGGGCAAAAAGGGGACATGAGATAGCTTTGGCAAATAGGGCTAAGGAGAATCCAAAAGGATTTTATAAATACATTAAAGACAAAAGAGTAACTAGGGAGAGAATACAGGCTCTCAAAGATCATCAAAGCAGCCTATTTGTGGGGGGTGCAGGAGATGGGGGTGATACCAAACGAGTATTTTGCCTCAGTGGTTACTGTGGAGAAATACATGTAAGGTGAAGAAAGTGGTAAATAGTTGGTGACATCTTGAAAAATATCCATATTACACAGCAGGAGGTGTTGGATGTATTAAAATGCATAAAGGTGGATAAATCCTCAGGTGTACCCTAGAACTCTGGAGGAAGCAAGGGAAATTATTGTTGTACTGCTTACTGAGATATTTGTATCATTGATAATTACAGGTGAGGTGCTGGAAGACTGGAGTTTGGCTTACATGGTGACATTATTAAGAAAGGTCGTAAGGAAAAGCCAGGGAAATATAGACCGATGAGCCTGATAACAGCAGTGGAAAAATTGTTGGAGGGAACCCTGAGGGACAGGGTTTATATATATTTATACAGGCAAGGACTGATTAGGGTTAGTCAACATAGCTTTGTGCATGGAAAATCATATGTCTCTATCTTTATTGAGTTTTTTGAAGAAGTAACAAAGCAGATTGATGAAGGCAGAGTAGTGGGCATGATCTGTATGGACTTCATTGAGACATTCAGCAAGGTTCCTGTTGGTAGACTAGTGAGAAAGGTTAGATTACATGAAATACAGGGACAACTGACCATTTGGATATAGAACTGGTTCAAAGGTAGAAAACAGAGGATGGGCGGTAGAGTACTTTTCAGACAGGAGGCCTGTGACCACTGGTGTGTTACAAGGATCTGTGCTGGGTCCACTGCTTTTTGTCATTTATATAAACATCAGAAAAGCATTTGATAACGTTCCACATGTCAGGCTGTTGGAGAAAATGCAGAAGCATGGAATTGAGGGTGATTTAGCAGTTTGGATTAGAAACTGGCTTTCTGAAAGAAGGCAGCAAGTGGTGGTTAATTGAAAATAATCAGCCTGGAGTCTGGTTACTAGTGGTGTGCCACAAGGATCTGTTTTGGGACCGCTGCTGTTTGTCATTTTTATAAATGACTTAGACACAGGCATAGGTGGATGGATTAGAAAGTTTGCAGCTGACACTAAAGTCAGTGGACAGTTTGGAAGAATCTTACAGGTTGCAGGGGGATTGGATAAACTGCAGAATTGGGCTGTGAGATGGCAAATGGAGTTCAAGGCAGCTAAATGTGAGGTGATGCACTTTGGGAAGAGTAATAGGAAGGCAGCGTACTGGGCCAATGGAAAGATTCTTGGTAGTGCGGATATGCAAAGGAATCTTATCTCCATGTACATAGATCCCTGAAAGTTGCCATCCAGGTTGATAGTGCTGTTAAGAAGGCATACGATGTGTTAGGTTTCATTCGTAGAGGGATTGAGTTCCGGCGCCACAATATCATGCTGCAACTATACAAAACACGAGTGCGGCCACACTTGGAATATTGTGTACAGTTCTGGTCGCCATATTTTGGGAAGGGTGTGGAAGCATTGGAAAAGGTGCAGAGGAGATTTACCAGGATGTTGCCAGGTCTGGAGGGAAGGTCTTATGAAGAAATGCTGAGAGACTTGGGTCTGTTCTCATTGGAAAGAAGAAGGCTAAGAAGGGATTTAATAGAGACATACAAGATGGTCAGAGGATTAGATAGGGTAGACAGTGAAAGTCTTTTTCCTAGGATGATGACGTCAGCGTGTATGAGGGGGCATAACTACAAATTGAGGGATGATAGATTTACAACAGATGTCAGAGGCAGGTTCTTTATTCAGAAAGTGGTAAGGGTGTGGAATGCCCTACCTGCCAATGTAGTCAACTCAGCCACATTAGGGAAATTTGAACAACCCTTGGATAAGCACATGGATGATGATGGGATAGTGTAGGGGGACGAGCTGAGAATAATTCGCAGGTCAGCTCAACAGCAAGGGCCGAAGGGCCTATTCTTCACTATATTGTTCTATGTTCTATGTTTTATGTTCTAAATGATTTGGATGTGAACACAGGAGGTATATTTAGTAAGTTTGCAGATGACATCAAAATTGGAGATGTAGTGGACAGTGAAGAAAGTTATCTTGGAGTACAATGAGATCTTGATCAGATGGGCCAATAGGCTGAGGAGTGGCAGATGGAGTTTAATTCAGATAAATGTGAGGACTTGCATTTTAGAAAGGAAAATCAATGCAGGACTTATACACTTAATCGTAAGGTCCTTGGGAGTATTGCTGAACAAAGAGACCTTGGAGTGCAGGTTTATCGTACCTTGAAAATGGAGTCACAGGTAGATGGGATAATGAAGAAGGCATTTGGTATGCATTCCTTTATTGGTCAGACCATTGAGTATAGGAGCTGGGAGGTCATATTTTGGCTGTACAGCATATTGATTAGACCACTTTTGGAGTATTGCATGCAATTCTGGTCTCCTTCCTATTGGAAAGATGTTGTGAAACTTGAAAGGGTTCAGAAAAGATTTACAAAGATGTTGCCAGGTTTGGAGGGTTTGAGCTATAGGGGAGTGGCTGAATAGGCTGGGGCTGTTTTCCCTGTGGCATCAGAGGCTGAGGGGTGACCATATAGAGGTTTATAAAATCATGAGGGGCATGGATAGAGTAAATAGACAAGGTCTTTCCCCTGGGGTGGGAGTGTCCACAACTAGAGGGCGTACATTCAGAGTGAGAGGGGAAAGATTTAAAAGGCACCCAAGCACAGCACATAACTGCACAGCTCACGAAGTGTAGCTGGTACTCAGTTCATGACCAGAGGCAGGAATAAATTATTAGAAACTGATCTGATCCTCAAACTTAATCCTTCCTCTCATCTTTTTAATGTAGAGGGCAGTACGTGAGTGGAATCAACGGCCAGCGAATGTGGTGGAGGCTGGTAAAATTACAACATTTAAAAGGCATCTGAATGGGTATATGAATAGGAAGGGTTTAGAGATTAATGGGCCAAGTGCTGGCAAGGAGGACCAGATTAACTGAGGACATCTGATCAGCATGCATGAGTTGGACTAAAGGGTCTATTTCTGTGCTGTACATCTCTATGACTCTATCACTGTATAACTGATTCTAACTTGGAAGAGAGACAAGAGTGGTACAACAGGGCAGAACCTGGTATCCAAGAATTTCAGGTGTTGCAATGGAGAAGCTGATGCAAAAAGGTTAAGAGTGATACCATGGCTTAGTGGTTAGCACTGCTGCCTCACCATGCCAGGGACCCAGATTCAATTTCGGCCTTAGGTGATTGTCTGTATGGAGTTTCCTCATTTTGCCCATGTTTCCGGAGGTTTCCACTGGGTACTCCAATTTTTCCCACACTCCAAAAATACGCAGGTTAGGAGAATTGGCCATTTTAAATTGTCTGTAGTATCCAAGGACATATAGGCTGGGTGGATTGGCATGGCAATTGTAGGGACAGAATAGGTGCTGGGTCTGGGACGGATGTTCTTCAGAAGGTTGATGCAAACTCATTAGATGAATGGCCTCTTTCCGCACTGTAGGGGTAGTATAAGGTGGCATATGTCTATAGGGTATCAAAATATCACCTCAAAATAAACTTTCAAAAGACAGAAGTGCCAGGTCACCCTGACGGTGAGACTTTAAGGTCTTAGATGCAGTATTATAAGAAGTATAGTGATCTCACACAAATTGTCTAGTCAGTCAATGTGTTATCAAATATCAAATTCCACTCGCTGCTTCAGTACATCACACACTGCTCAATACATCACAGGCCCTTTAACCAGTTGCTCATCTTCTCCTACGCAATAATGCACCTATGAAATAATGCTCACCATCATAACAGCACAGCTCACTAAGTGTAGCTGGTACTCAGTTCATGACCAGAGGCAGGAATAAATTATTAGAAACTGATCTGATCCTCAAACTTAATCCTTCCTTTCATCGTTCACCTCCTGTTCAAACTGCTATCATTTTTTACAACCCTCTAAGTAGCAGATAATGGAAGCATATACATCTGCTTTAACCTTCTCCCTCCCCTCAACATAACCAAATCTATTGCCAGAAACCAATGTCCTCCCCATTGAGTTTGTTGGCGTTGATCAGATGGGCATAGGAAATGGGGATCCTATTGCATTTTTGCCTCCAAACTGATTAAGGCCTTGAGGGGGGGGGGGTATAGTCTATAGATTGAATTGTTTGAAATGGAGCCTACCGTGCAGGAAGTAAATAAAGCAGTGTTACGTGCTGGCTCTTGGAAAGGTCTTTCAAATGTACGTTACGTGCTGGCTCTTGGAAAGGTCTTTCAAATGTACGTAGTGCCCACTTAGTGAGCTGGCTGTTGTTTGTGTGATGGACCGTAAACTTGTTTTACTCAGGTACGGTACTTATGAGATGAACAAAAGGGTCAGAGTTGACTTTCAATTTTATTCACAAAATATACTAAAGATACAAAAGGGGCCATATGGCTGAATATTATGTAAACCCTACTCTTTTGTGATTACCGAGCTGATTCTTAGATTAATTACACTGCCAATTACAGCACTAAGTCATCGTCGCAATTCTTATCTAAAGTACTACTGGCTGCCAGAATAGGTATTATCCGCAGTTAAACTTGGCCAGACTGTGTAGTTTGCTTTGATGAATTTGGTAAGGGTTGGCCTCACATGTGGTCACCTTCTCTTTTGCTCTGTCCAGGTGGTTGGAGCTCTGTTGCTAAGCCAAGTCAAATGTTTGCTGAGGCAATGGCCAGATGTTCCTTCTTATCCCTCACTGTTGCATCCTTCCAGAACGCTCTGTGGTCTTAAGCAATCTTCCAAGAGAATACCAATGGATCCATGATGTGTCAAAGGTTCGTTTCCCTCTCCATACATGATCAAGGTGGAAACCTGACGGGGGAAGCAAGTCTGCTTGCTGTACTCCAATACACAAACCAGTCTTGTTTTCCAGTGGAAGTCTGGACCTCTCCTAACTTTGTCCTAACAAATGCTTTATGCTTGACCTATTCTGAAAGTCCCATGGGGCCTGTCTCAAAGGTTTCCCATTCTGGTTTTGGGCTAGCTATTCAGACCATGGGCAACAGCTCATGGTGTTGGAAAAAGTGTTCAGCCAATGAAAGCCATCCCCTGCCCTTGCTGCTGACCTCCTTACTGCTCCAGCCTGTGAAATCCAATTCCACCCTCATCTCTTGCCAACATATTGAGTCCAGCAACAAACAGGGGCATTAGTATATCATCATGCTAGTAGCAGCCATCACTATCTTGGTGGTGCTGCCATTGGATGGACCCTGTGGTTAGACTTGGTGAGTGGAACCTCAGCGCTTGGGTCTATTTTCTGGGGGGAAGGCTTGCTGCTGGCTTGTGCAGTGCCTGAATGGCACATAATATGATGAGCCTGCTGGAAGAAGATGATATATGGATTGGTGGCTCTCCAATTGGCTTCTGAGACCCTTGTTAGATTCTGACCACTGTTTTTCTACTTTCAGATACCCAAAATAACCACAATATGGTATCTGCGCTGAGCTCTTGGTTGACAGAATTGTGCTGTAACCAGTGCCACTTCACCTGTGCTATTGCTATTGCCTCTCAGCAGCTATCTCAGCCTGGTGCTATCCATGCCAAAATGATATAGTTTGAATCCAGGCCTTCTGCAATTTCCCCCACTAAACATCAGCAGCCTTCCACCAGACATGCTGGAAACATTGGGATAAAATTGCCTAGGAGCACTCAGACAGGCAAAGCCACATAAAGCAATCATTAAGGAATGGACAATGATGACTAGTTCCTCAATATTTGTGAAATTGGATGTGGTGCTAAATAAACAATCCAGAATGTACTGTCTGAAACTCCAGCTAGATATAGACTTCAGGATGCATCCTCTTCCACCCCCTCTGCTTATTAGACCTGAGCACTATGCTTTCTAAATCTTATTTCCTGGTACAATTTGCCTAAATACAGAATTATCACAATATGTGAATAAGAACATACGAAATAGAAGGAACGGTACCCATATGGCAACATCCAACATGGAGGATCTTGCCTCACCTCCACACTCTTGCTCTATCTTCATATCCCTGAATCTCCTTATTGGTCAAAAATCCATCAACCTCTCTCTTGAACATCCTTAATGACTCCTTACATTTGCGAATTCTGAGGATTCATCAACAATTGAAAGAAGAAATTTCTCTCAAATCAGTCCTAAATAGTCGATTCCTTTTTCATTGTGTTGTAGATTCCCCAGCCAGGCAAAACATTTTTCCAGTATCCATTTTGAATAGTTTTATATATTTCAATGGATCCCCTCCTGTTCTTCTGAATTCCACTAAAAGAAGTTGGTGCATACCCAATCCCTACTCACAGGACATTCACCTTATTCCAAGAACCAGTCAAGTGAAACTCAGTTACATGAATATGAATGAAAGAATTCCATATTGATTGCTTAATTAATCTTTCAATTAAATGATAAGATCTGTTGGTTAGACATTTGACAATATTCCACTGTAGGAACCTGACTTCAGAATGCTAACAATCTATATTCAAATAAGGAGGTGGGAGGATTTTGAGCTTTTGAATCCTGTATCTCAACACTGTGTGGAAGATGCAAGCAGTGGTAGTCTGCAAATGTTGGTGCACTGGCATTTAGCTAAGTTATTGGATAAAGACTAGAGATGGAATGACTCAGCCTTAGAATGTGATGTGACAGTATACGTGGTTGGTGTTGGAAACCTGGAAAAAGACATACCAGATGCTCTGAGGAAGCTTCAGATTGTGGTCACAGGGGACATTGGGAAGGGTAGACCTGGAGATCAGAGTTGGGAATGATAGCCGGCGTCTCAGCACCAGAGTAACAGCTAACCTTTTTTTCTCATTCCATGGTACTTGGCTTTGTTTTCCTGGACTGGTATTGTTGTGGCCTATCAGAGGCAGAAACCAGAATTACAAAATTGAACAGTTGTCAGATTGCTTTATTTCTTTCCACAGAACAGAGGTGCTTAGTGTTTCCAGCATTTTCTGTTTTAATTTGAAATTTCAAGCGTTTATGTTCATATTTTTACCGAGTCTGCAACAGTCAATTCTTCCAAGATTCACATTTATAATTGAGCATTCAGCCTTTGTAGATTGGTACCAATAAAACAAATTAACAGATAATTAACACAAAACAGCAGTTTTACTGCATGTTCATGGTAAAAGATAGAATATCCATAAGAAAAATTGTGAGTTCTATTTTTTTGTCTTAAATGTCTTATTGTGAGTTCTATTTTTTGTAAAGGAAGGTAACTTTTACTTCTGACTGCTGCATTTCAAGATAGCCAAGTCTGTCCTGATAAGGGTAGCCTCTGTTCTTAATACCAAAGTTCCTCACATTTTTAAAAGATAATGTATTTTCACCATTAATTGATCAGCCAAACTGAAAATATTCAAAGCTTACAGAGATGAGGAGAAATTCCTTCACTAGAGTGTGGTAAACCTTTGGAATGCTCTGCTACAGAAAGTGGTTGAGGCCAAAATATTGAACGTTTTCAAGAAGGAGTTAGGTATAATTCCTAGAGCTAAAGGAATCAAAGGGTATAGGGAGAAAGTGAGAAAAGAGTACTAAGTTGGATGATTAGCCATGATCATAATAAGAGGAGAGCAGGCTTAAAGGGCTGAATAGTCTAACTACTCCCGTTTTCTATATTTCTGAAGTTCTGGACATTGAAAATTTAGAGACCATCACCTTAACTTTTTTCCCATTTTGGATGATTGATTGAACAATTCATGTACATCCCTCTTCTTGGAGGTTTTGTCTTCCTTTCTTACTTCATCCGAAATGCTTTCCTCTTCTGTGAACAGAATTGTGCCCTTGACCTGAATTTGATTTGGAAGACAGAAATCTGCATAAGCAATAACTCCTCAACATCCATAATACTGCTGCATTTTAATCAGCTTTGAGCATCTCCCTCGCTCCAGTTTTCCATACTATCATTTTTCATAAGACTTGGCACTTCACTGGAGTTTCCAAGTCACAGGAATGGTTTCCTGCTCTTCGTGAGTCATCTTTTGAAGCTGGATGGTGGTCTTTCAAATTTCCATAAACAAGACCTCTTTGTAAATCAATCCTTTCAACAGTTGGTGTGAAACATCTACTCACGCCTTGAAAGTTTCAAACATTCTCATGGTTAAACCCAGCTTTGAGCTTGCTCTATAAACAATTATCTCTTTCTGACTGTCAGAATCTTTGTGACTTGCATTAAACCAGTGTAGATCTGATTTTCTCTTTCAAACATATAAATTTAGTTCCATGTAGATGATTAGATCACAATTTAACATCATTGACAAACAAGTCTATTTGTACATTAAAATAACTCAAGGCAGTATATCAAAAGATTATTTTATTCACATCTTCCCAGACATTGCATCATGCAATTGTGGTAAAGGTTGAATAGCAATATTTGTATTGTCTATTTTTCTCTCATCCTTGTTGTTAAAACAGAATCCATCTGCAGCTTCCATAGTTTGTTTTAGAAATCTTTTGCAGAAATGTCTCTGTGATTAATTTTATAAATGTTAATAAGACCCAAGAGGTTCATCTAATAGTGAAAGACTATTAGCCCACATAGCATGCAGTCATTAACTCAGACATCAGTATCTCAGGCACCATAAATGTAAAATGACCTCAATAGCACTTTCAATGATAATGGAAATAACCAGTGTATATTTTATCAGAGATAAAGAGAAAGCTATAACTTTTGACTTGACAATTGTTAAGTTTGTACACACATTTGCATACTCGCATTAACTTGTGCTACAGTCTGCACTTAAGCACTTTAATGCAGCAAAGAAAAGGGCAGTGAAATTTGGCTCCATGTGGCCTGTGCTGCAGAACTTGAAACTCATAAGATATCAACAGGGACACTTTTGTTGCTGCCCACACTGGTTTTCTTGACTGTAGAGGTACTAGTGTGTACATGTCATATGTGTGTGTGTGCTGGAGGAATTCAGTATGGGTGCAGACAAGTTCAAACAGCATCTCATACCAATCTGCCATACGATTTATTGTTTTGAACTTTATACACCCATTTGAACACATTTTCATTTGTACAAAGGATTGCCCTTTTTCCCTAACACAAACACACTATTTGAAGAGATAACTATTCATTTTCAGATGAGGTACTTTTGACTTACACTTGCGTCATTGGTAAAATTTTATGAAGCTTTTGGACTTATAAAGTACTACTGCTGGATTTTGTTAGCAGGGTCAGAGATGCTGGAAGGCTTGTCAGGAGAAAGGCTGTTCCAGGAAAGGATACTTATTGAGTTGTAACAAAACATGGGAAATGAAGAACAGGTAGCAGAGAAGGAAAATAAAACAAAGAACTAAAGGATGCTGAGATATGAAATAAAAACAGACATTGCTGGCAAAATTCAGCAACTCTGATGAGAGTCACCAGACTCTGCTTTCTTCTCACAGATACTGACATACCTACTGAGTTTCATCTTTTTTTTGTTGCAGCAGAGAATGGAACTGTCCATTGAAAAAAGATGGAGTACCGCTCCAATCACCATGTTAATAAGCAGGTTGTTGCATTTCCCTAGGAAATGCTGACTGAACCTTTCTATCTCAACTACTTGGAATGTAGATGTAGTGATTGCAATAAGGTCAGGCAGGTGGACCTCATAGAATACAGGTTCCCTGACAGGACCAGATTTACAACCCTAGAGAGCCCTGGCCCACAGATAGAAACAGGAGTGTCAGAGGCTCTGTTCACTTGAGAGTTGGTTCCGAGGAAGCTGGATTAGTGTCAAGAACTTTCCATGGATGAATAAAGGGTGATTTAGTGATTGAATACTGGCCTCTGCAGAGTCATGTCAGCAGACGCATAGCAGAGTGAGGAAAAGAATAATCCTCAAGATTAATGTTGCCCTTAATTTCTACACCCAGGGCTGCTTTCTGAAAGATAGCATTAGTCACATCTCACAGTTTGCTATCCACTGCTGCATGAGTAGGTTATCTCTGAAAGAAGAAGAGACTTTATTATTTTCTTGGTGATCAAAGAGAAGCAGGAGGACTAAGCAACTGGCTTTCTCAATTTAGTCACCTCCACACCTTTGGTATGAGTGCAGACCATTCACCCCAGATCTTCAAATAACATTTCACGAAGATACATCAGAGACTCAGTTTCTCCAGCAAGGCTGTCCATGAGTGGAAACTCAGACTCTAGTCCTCAGATATCCCATCACCATGAAGTTGCTCAACAATACACTTCCTTTCCTCTAATGGAACATCACTGTAGAAGATGGGCAAGATTCTCAATGAATATTTCTCCTCTGTGTTGACTGTGGAGAAAGACATGAAGACTTAAGAACTTGGGGATGTTTGTGGTGATATCTAGTGGATAGTCCACATCAAAGTTGGACATATTGGAATCTAATCTAATATTAGAATATATGAAAGTGGATAAATCTCCTGGTCCTATCTAGATATATCCAAGCACCCTGCAAGAGGCTGGAGAAGAAATTGTGGGGGCCCTGGCTGATAGTTTTGCCATTGTTAACAATGACTGGAGGGTAGTGAATATATGCCCTTATTTAAGAAGGGCTGCAAAGAAAAGCCTGGTAACTATAGAATAGTAAGCTTAACATCTGTGGTAGGTACGTTACTTGAGAAGATTCTGAGAGATAAGATATACATGCATTTGGAAAGACAGCGTTTGACTAGGAATAATCAGCATGTCTTTGTCCATGGGAAATCATGCCTCACAAATTTGTTTGAGTTCTTTGATGAAGTGACCAGGAAGGTTGATGAAGACAGAGTGAAGGATGTATACACATTTCAGTAAGGCCTTGGATAAGGTTCCACATGGCAGGCTGCTCTGGAAGGGTAGATCACATGGAATCCAGGGGGATCTGGCAAATTGGATACAAATTGGCTTGATGGTAGGCAGCAGAAGCTAATAGAAGACAATAGCTTGTTGGACTGGAGGCCTATGACTAGTGGTGTGCCTCAGAGGTGAGTGCTGGGCCCATTGCTGTTTATTATCTATATCAGTAATTTAGATAAGAATGTGCAAGGCATGATTAGTAAATTTGCAGATGACACTAAAATAGGGGGTATTGTGAATAGTGAGGAAGGTTATCAGAATTTGCAGCAGGATCTCAATCAGCTGGGGAAGTGGTCAAGAATGGCAATGGGGCTTAATATAGATAAATGTGATGTCGTGCATTTGGAAATTCATATCAAGGTTAGAGTTTCATGATGAATGATTTAGGTGTTAGGTATTTAGATGTTGGAGTATAGTGGAACCAGACCGACCTTGGGAGTTTAGGAGCACAGTTCTCTGAAAGATAGACAGGGCACTGAAGAAGGCTTTTGACAAACTGGCCTTCATTGATCAGGGCATTGAGTATAGAATTTGGGAACTTATGTTGCAGTTGTACAGGACATTGGTGAAGCTACACTTGGAGGGTTATATTCAGTTTTAGTCACCTTGCTATAGAAAGGATATTATTAAACTGGAAAGAGTGCAGAAAAAAAATTTGCAAGGATGTTACCAGGACTCAGAGGTTGGACAAGCTAGGATGTTTTTCTTTAGAACATAGGAGACTGAGAGGGTTTTTTTTATGGCAGCGTGTAGGGTGAATGCACTCAGTCTTGGGAACCAAGGACTAGAAAGCATCAGTTTAAGGTTAGAGGGGAACGAATAAAAAGGGAACCTGAGGGGCAACATTTTTACACAAAGGGTGGTACGCATATGGAATGAGCTGCCAGTGGAAGTGGTTTAGATGGGTACATTAACAACACTTAAAATGCATTTGGATAAATGCATGGAAAGGAAAGGATTAGAAAGATATGGGCCAAGTCTGGGGAAATAGGGTTAGCATGGATGGGCATTTTGGTAAGCGTGGACCAGTTTTGTCTGAAGGGTCTGTCTCCCTGTTGTAGATCTCTGTGACTCTGACTCAACCCAGTGTCTCCCCTGGTCATTGCTGGCCTTGTACAGATGGATCAAAGATCTACTTCTCACAAAGGTGTCCCACCTATACAGAAGCAAGATATGGCATATCAAGGGTGCCAATTGTGATAACAACCATCTGACAAACGCTTACATATATAAATCCATCTTTGTCTCAGTCGAATGAATTACAGGTTTTAATACTTTCAAACTTGCTCAACTGCATGGTTTAAAATGCTTGTCAAAATTATTCTGTGGGAGATATTTGAGACAGCATCCTAAAGAAATGACATTGTATATGTATCAATCTGAGCAAAATGTGTTAATACAAATAATAAGTTCATTGATGAAAAAAGATCAAATAGAAATCAAGGTAATCGGGAAATTTATGTATTACATCAAAGAAATTGAGAGCATGACATGATAAAAGAGTAAAATAAGATCTATTCATCAAGGCATATTAACTTAGTAACTATACATCTCTCAGAAAGCAGATGTCAGGATCACAATAAAAGTAATGATATGCTTAAGACTTGAAAAGCTCTGTTCTTTCTCTACACACTGGGAGAGGAAAGAAAGTAGCAAGAAACTTTTTGCATAATTTGTGCACTCTTATAATTTATCAAGCTGTTGATATTACTTTGAGATTACTTTGGCCTTTATTAGAATGCTGAAGTCTTGCTTTTATCATTTGATCCATGCAACATGATAAAACCTTTTCTATGAAGGAGGTGGAAATTAGATGAAGATTGCTCTGTCCTTTTTCTAACCATCGGGTGAAATTGTCTACTCCTGGAGATGACAAAGCTGGAGATAAGAAGGATGTGTAATTATATGGGGTGCCACCCTCCAACCAGTATTAAATGATGGACAGGAAGGCCCATGATTGACCTTGCAATGCTACAGCAATTAAGAACCACCCAAAAGCATCAACCAATCAGTGCTGGGATTAACAAAACTGCAGGAGGGTCTGTTGTATAGAATAAATAAGGAGGCCTTTCAGCTCATTGTGCCTCCATGAGTTCCATTACATAATGCTAATGTCTTGGCTTTTCCACATTTCCCATCACAGCATTTTTATTCAAATAACCATTCAATTTATTTATTTATTCTTTCACAGGATGACAGCATTGCTGGCTAGGCAGCAATTATTGCCTATTTCTGATGCCCAGAGGACAATTAAGAGTCAACCATATTGCTGTGGTTCTGGAATCACTTGTAGGAAGTGAACAAGATGGGTTTTTCTTGACAATCAACAATATATTCGTGGTCATCTTTAGATTCTTAATTCTTTTTTTCCTTTTTCATTGAATTCAAATTCAATAATTCAAATGCAGGCACTCAGAGTCTTACCTGGGTCACTGGATTAACTGTCCAATGATAACACTATGAGGTTTTCGCCTTCCGAACACCTGCCTGGAATTCCTCAGTTTCACAATAGTCATGATTCTGCTGGCAAATCATCATGTCATGTTAAAGAGCATTTTGAGTTCCCATACCAAAGGCAATCAGGGCTTGTTTGAGGGATTGGATGTCAAGTAGGGGGCTACCACAAGGGTTAATAATCTAACCCATATCAGTCACCTGTTTCCTGAGACTCCAGTGCGTGCTGCTTGATTGATATGTAGTTTGACAGGCTTTCACTTGAACAGCCAGCCAGGGCCTCTCGCTAGCTCTCCAGATCGTGAAGAATATACCTCAACATGACATCAAATTTCTGCCCATTGTCCTCTTCTTGAGAAACATTCTGCAAGATTAAACTCTAATCTTTCTAATACCATAGTTTCTGGTACAGGTGCTGAGATGGGAATCAGCACAGAATTCATTTCTGTAGTTCTGTCACTTGGGGATGTAGTGTTAAAGTCAAATGAATCTCGCAGAATAGAGTTACAGAATCAGGAAAGCTTTGGGCTCACATGAGTCAATGTTTAAGACAGGGCCCCTGCAAAGCTAAGATTAATCTGAGTTACCAAGGTACTTATATTTTCAAATTTGTTTTGAAGGTTTTAGGACATTTTTTATTTAGAAATCTGCAAAGGTAAATTCTAACAAGATTTGTTTCATTTGGAAGAGGAAGAGGATGATTACAGAATGCTGTGCAGGTTATACTTCACCAGAGAGTTAATGTCTTTATTCACATAATCCCAGGGTCTGTAGACCTAAATACTTAAGGAAAACCCTTTGTTTCAGTTAGAAGACTGTGAGGAAATTGTGTTATCAGTTTAAATCTAACCTTCCAATTGATTAGCACTCTGGAACATCACTGCTAGTGGCAGTCAAGTATGCCACAGTGCTGAACCATTATGTTTCTGAATCATTTCCAATTATCACAGGGGATATCAATATCAGTCAAGTTTGAGTTCACATATGTAATTATCAAGTAACAGATTTTTAATAAAAGCTAAATGATGTCTATAATATTTTGCCTTGCAAACACAATAGTGTAATACAATGACTCAAAAAATATTTTTCACATCACTCAATTTTCTAAAGTTCAAGGATATTGTTTGCACTCAGTTGCAAACTGAGGACCCCACCTCACATTTCCACTCAACAACCTGCAAAACCCCATGGAAGCCTTGGATCTTGAGCACCTTAGCTTTTAATGTCAACAGTTAGCAGATCGTCAGTTCATGGTATCACATAAAGCATTGCCTGTTTCTCAGGCAACAGATGTAACACATGCATTTTAAGAAGTTCCTTTGGATGTGTGTTATTTTATAAGACTTGGCCAATACCAAGGATGCCTGAACCAACCTTATTTAACTCTATTTTATTATATTATAAAAACACCTGCAAAGAGGAGCTGAAAATGTGTTGCTAGAAAAGCGCAGCAGGTCAGGCAGCATCCAAGGAGCAGAAGAATCGACGTTTCAGGCATGAGCCCTTCTTCAGGAATGAGGAAAGTGTGTCCAGCAGGCTAAGATAAAAGGTAAGGAGGAGGGACTTGGGGAGGGGCATTGGAAATGCGATAGGTGGAAGGAGGTCAAGGTGAGGGTGATGGGCCAGAGTGGGGGTGGGGGCGGAGAGGTCAGGAAGAAGATTGCAGGTTAGGAAGGCGGTGCTGAGTTTGAGGGATTTGACTGAGACAAGGTGGGGGGAGGGGAAATGAGGAAACTGGAGAAATCTGAGTTCATCCCTTGTGGTTGGATTGTTCCTAGGGGGAAGATGAGGCGCTCTTCCTCCAACCGTCGTGTTGCTATGGTCTGGCGATGGAGGAGTCCAAGGACCTGCATGTCCTTGGTGGAGTGGGAGGGGGAGTTGAAGTGTTGAGCCACGGGGTGGTTGGGTTGATTGGTCCGGATGTCCCAAAGGTGTTCACTGAAACATTCCGCAAGTAGGCGGCCTATCTCCCCAATATAGAGGAGGCCACATCAGGTGCAGCGGATGTGTGTGGAGGTGCAGGTGAATTTGTGACGGATATGGAAGGATCCCTTGGGGCCTTGGAGAGAAGGAAGGGGGGAGGTGTGGGCGCAAGTTTTGCATTTCTTGCGGTTGCAGGGGAAGGTGCCGGGAGTGGAGGTTGGGTTGGCGGGGGGTGTGGACCTGACGAGGGAGTCACAGAGGGAGTGGTCTTTTCGGAACACTGATAGAGGAGGGGAGGGAAATATATCCCTGGTGGTGGGGTCCGTTTGGAGGTGGCGGAAATGACAACAGATGATATGATGTATATGGAGGTTGGTGGGGTGGTAGGTGAGGACCAGTGGGGTTCTGTCCTGGTGGCGATTGGAGGGGCGGGGCTCAAGGGCGGAGGAAGAGGATGTAGAGGAGATGCGGTGGAGGGCATTGTCGATCACGTCTGGGGGGAAATTGCGGTCTTTGAAGAAGGAGGCCATCTGGGTTGTACGGTATTGGAACTGGTCCTCCTGGGAGCAGATGCAGCGGAGACGAAGGAATTGGGAATATGGGATGGCATTTTTACAGTGGGAAGGGTGGGAGTCGGTCAGTTTATAGTAAATGTCCGTGCTGATTCGGTCGCCCGAGATAGAAATGGAGAGGTCTAGGAAGGGGAGGGAGGAGTCTGAGACGGTCCAGGTGAATTTGTGGTTGGGGTGGAAGGTGTTGGTAAAGTGGATGAACTGTTCAACCTCCTCGTGGGAGCACGAGGCAGCGCCGATACAGTCATCGATGTAGCGGAGGAAAAGGTGGGGGATGGTGCCTGTTAGCTGCGGAAGTTGGACTGTTCCACATATCCTACGAAGAGGCAGGCATATCTGGGGCCCATGCAGGTGCCCCTGGCTACTCCTTTGGTTTGGAGGAAGTGGGAGGATTGGAAAGAGAAGTTGTTCAGGGTGAGGACCAGTTCAGTCAGTCGAAGGAGGGTGTCAATGGAAGGGTACTGGTTGGTACGGCGGGAAAGGAAGAAGCGGAGGGCTTTGAGTCCTTCGTGATGGGGGATGGAGGTGTACAGGAACTGGATGTAAAGAGGAGCCAAGCAGAGATACAAGGCCTGCACAGACACCAACCTTATTATGATATATACCATAGGGCACCTCAACACAATTAATTGCCTGAATGGATCTCTGGGCCAGAAGCTTGTGTTTTAAAAACCCAGCCAGGATCTTTTCGTCATGAAAATTGTTCATGATATGATTCAAACATAATTAGCCAGAGATTCTTCCACCACCTCCAATTCATTTTTCAAAAGGTAAAAAACTGTGTGTGAAAATAGCTTAAAAAACCCATCTGAGGCAACTTTCAAATAAGTATCACTATGTCATCAGAAATATTCTACGCCAGTACTTAGTGCCATATGTAAGGCTTTAACAATGTGGCTATTGGTAAAAGGAGAGGAAATGGCTCACCTTCGCCCAGGGTAAAAGAAGACCTAAAAGTGAGACAGAAGCCATTTCTGTTGAGCTCCTTTTCAGGTATTATAAGTCATTCACAAGATTGTCAGCGAAATGTCAAACTCAACTGACACATTTAGAGAACTTTTCATATTTGCACAGCACAGCAATTGATACACACTCAGCAATACTTAATACAATTACATTGTACAGTGCTGTGAAAAAAGATCAGGATGCAATTGAAACAGAGTGCAGTGAAATTAAATGTTACATTAAGTATTAAGTAAATGTAGCTTATGCTTTTTCTTCATATTGGTGGTTGGCTTGTGTCTTCCCTATTCAAATTAAAGGCTTCTCTAAGTAGTCCCACTTTGATAGCAGTAAGTGAGGGAGGTAGCTGGAATAAAATATAAAATAAGAAGCTGGAAATAGTCTGCAGGTCTGGCAGCAGCTGTGGATAGAGACAATGACTTTTTACCAGACCTGGGAACAGTTAGAAATGTAATGGGTTTTGAGAAAGGGAAGGGAAAGACATTGAAAAGGGTAGCTGAATTTATTTATCAAGCTTTAAAATATTTAGCCCATGTTCCTAGTTCTAATTTGCAGCTCATTGCATAGCTTTGTGGGCGGCACCGTGGTTCAGTGTCAGAAACCCGGTTTGATACTTATTAGGAAGGAAGATGTGTTAGGCATTTTGAAAAATTTGAGGATAGACAAGTCCCCCAGGCCTGATGGGATATATCCTAGGATTATGTGGGAAGCAAGAGAGAAAATTGCAGAGCCGTTGGCAATGATCTATTCATCTTCACTGTCAACGGGGGTGTTACCAGGGGACTGGAGAGTGGCGAATGTTGTGCCCCTGTTCAAAAAAGGGAATAGGGATAACCCCGGAAATTACAGGCCAGTTAGTCTTACTTCAGTGGTAGGCAAAGTAATGGAAAGGGTACTGAGGGATAGGATTTATGGGTATCTGGAAAGACACTGCTTGATTAGGGACAGCCAGCACGGATTTGTGAGGGGTAGGTCTTGCCTTACAAGTCTTATTGAATTCTTTGAGGAGGTGACCAAGCATGTGGATGAGGATAGAGCAGTGGATTTAGTGTACATGGATTTTAGTAAGGCATTTGATAAGGTTCCCCATGATAGGCTTATGCGGAAATTCAGGAGGCATGGGATAGTGGGAAATTTGGCCAGTTGCATAGAGAACTGGCTAACCGGTTGAAGTCAGAGAGTGGTGGTAGATGGTAAATATTCAGCCTGGAGCTCAGTTATAAGTGGAGTTCCACAGGGATCAGTTCTGGGTCCTCTGCTGTATGTAACTTTTATTAATGACTTGGAAGAGGAAGTCGAAGGGTGGGTCAGTAAAGTTGCAGACGATACGAAGATTGGTGGAGTTGTGGATAGTGAGGAGGGCTGTTGTCAGCTGCAAAGGGACTTAGATATGATGCAGAGCTGGGCTGAGGAGTGGCAGATGGAGTTCAATCCTGTCAAGTGTGAGGTTGTCCATTTTGGAAGGACAAATAAGAATGCGGAATACAGGGTTAACGGTAGGGTTCTTAGTAAAGTGGAGGAGCAGAGGGATCTTGAGGTCTATGTTCATAGATCTTTGAAAGTTGCCACTCAGGTGGATAGAGCTTGTAAGAAGGCCTATGGTGTATTAGCGTTCATTAGCAGAGGGATTGAATTCAAGAGTTGTGAGGTGATGTTGCAGCTGTACAGGACCTTGGTAAGGCCACATTTGGAGTATTGTGTGCAGTCCTGGTTGCCTCACTTTAGGAAAGATGTGGAAGCTTTGGAGAGGGTGCAGAGAAGATTTACCAGGATGTTGCCTGGAATGGAGAATAGGTCATACGAGGATAGGTTGAGAGTGCTAGGCCTTTTCTCATTGGAATGGTGAAGGATGAGGGTTGACTTGATAGATGTTTATAAGATGATCAGGGGAATAGATAGAGTAGACAGTCAGGAACCTTTTCCCCGGGTACAACAGAGTGTTACAAGGGGACATAAATTTAAGGTGAAGAGTGAAAGGTATAGGGGGGATGTCAGGGGTAGGTTCTTTACCCAGAGAGTGGTGGGGGCATGGAATGCGCTGCCTGTGGGATGGACAGAGTCAGATTCATTGGTGACCTTTAAGCGGCAATTGGATAGGTACATGGATAGGTACCTTAAGCTAGGACAAATGTTCGGCACAACATCGTGAGCCGAAGGGCCTGTTCTGTGCTGTATTGTTCTATGTTCTATGATTCCAGCTTCTGGCAACTGTCTGTGTGGAGTTTGCACATTTTCCTCCATTTGTGTGGGTATATCTTGGGTGCTCCGGTTTCTGCCCTCAATACAAAGATGTGCAGGTAAGGTGGATTGACCATACTAAATTTCGCATAGTATTCAGGGGTGTGTATGTCAGTTGCATTAGTCAGGGCTAAATGTGAAATAATAGGGTAGGGGAATAAGTCTGGGTGGGTTACTCTTCAGAGAGTCAGTGTGAACTTGTTGGATCAAATAGCCTGTTTCCACACTGTAGGGTTCTATGATTCATTTTTCTCTGAGTCCACACACAGGCATAACCAATCAAACAGGCTGAGCATCAATTGTAAAACATCGTCAAGCACAGAACAATTTAACAGTTGAATTACACAGGAAGATCTATGATAGACTAGGACACCAGTGGAGATAATGATAAAAGGCTTCATATTGAAGGCCAGTGGTGATGATAATGGGATAAATAAAGGGAAAAATTTTCCAGAAGATGTGTGAGTGACAGATTGATGAATAAGCTGGCATCTGAAATAAAGAAGAAACTAGAGGGAGAGCAACAAAGAAAACCAGGCATAATACTTGTTGACTGAATAGAAAAGTTCCAGAAGGCAGTCACTTGGGCTAAATTTAGTCATACCAATAGTGTATACAACTCCATGAGCAACAAATGTAGTGTAACAAATTAAGATCTCATGAGCATGTTTCACTTGAAATGGGAGTTTGGGGTCTTAGATGGTAAGCTTTGGAGATGTTAAAAGCACAGATGTTTGATCTTGCATGGAAAGATGTTGCAGGAAATGCATAGTGCTGGCGTCACTGGACTAGATTCTGGAGAGAATGATCTCTTGTTTCTTGAGGGAATGTTGAAAGGGGATAGAAGGTGAAAATGTGTTTGGTGTTGGCATAACCTTGGATAGAAATAGCAGTGATGATTGTCAAAACATGTAGGCTGGTGGAATGAAGGGCTGTTAAAATGTAGATTAGATTAGATTAGATTAGATTAGATTAGATTAGATTACTTACAGTGTGGAAACAGGCCCTTCGGCCCAACAAGTCCACACCAACCCGCCGAAGCACAACCCACCCACACCCCTACATTTACCCCTTACCTAACACTCCGGGCAATTTAGCACGGCCAATTCACCTGACCTGCACATCTTTGGACTGTGGGAGGAAACCAGAGCACCCGGAGGAAACCCACGCAGACACAGGGAGAACGTGCAAACTCCACACAGTCAGTCACCTGAGGTGGGAATTGAACCGAGGGAAGACATTGTTTTAAATAATATTTACATAATAAAAATGTGCATCAGGTTAGCATGCTACTGGACAAGGGAAAAGAACCATAAGCTCTGCTGCTTCCTTTTTTCTGGACCCCTTATCCTGCACCTTCTTTTAATCCTTAAAGCTCCTGTTGGCTCCTTCTGATACACTTTTGGCCCTGTAGATTAAAATAGTGCAAAATAGAAGGAGGTTATTCAGCCCATCAAGTCAGTCTGTATTTCTCTACCACCTCTCTCATCATTTGTTCTCTATGTCTTTTTTTTGCAGTGTTTTTCTTGCAGAGAGTGGTGGGTACATGGTATGCACTGTCAGTGGTAGTAGCAGAGTCACAGACATTAGGGACATTTAAGCAATTGCTGGACAAGCACATAGATGGCAGTAAATTGAGGAGTGTGTAGGTTAGATTGATCTTAGATTAAGATAAATGCTCGGCACAACATCATGGGCGAAAGGGTCTGTACTGTGCTGGACTGTTCTGTGTTCTATGTTCTACTTATCCACTTTTATTATGAATATTTATTTGAAACTGTATTCATCATAATGTCAGAGAGGGAGTGTTTTCCAAATCATAATTATTCTTTTGTGAAAAATGTTTCCTTGTGTTGTCTTTGGTTCTTTTGTCCAACCAATTATGAGGTTAAATCCGAGCCATCTGGTCATTCATCCTTCAGTTATGGCAACAGTTTCTATTTATTCTATCCAAAACCTTCATAATTTTATCGATTTGCATCAAATCCCTTCAGACTCCTTGGCTGTAAAGAGGACGAATACAGTTTCTCAATAATCCCTCATCCCTGGAGTGGTTCAAGTAAATTTCTTCTGGTGCCCAGAAATGGAAAAGTCATAGTGGGGATGAACAGTTTATATAGATTCAAGAAAACATTATTGCTGTGACTCTACTTATTAACACAATCAAATGTTTCAATGTAATAGATTTTACAGCTGTGACATTGTCAGGCAACTGCACATAACTTGGTTGTTCAGATTATGCAAACACCTCCATCACTTTGAACCTGGGCCTGTCATTTATTTTCACTCTCTGCATAACTTTTATTTTTGAAAGCTTCTGTTTCATTTATAAGGGGTGTGTTTTCATTCTCACTAACTCATTGATAAGGCAATGCAAACATGTAGGAACAATATTTTCTTTTGTGTCCATGTGTGCAATATGTAGACTCAAACAAAATCAGAATTGGAAGAATTTATCAATTATTAAACTCTGTTAAACTTAAAGCCTCAACACACGAGGGAGATCATTTGGTTCCTAGACACCACAACCTTCAAATTCTATATCCCCTGTAGCCTCCTCTCTTTGCCTCCTTGTAAGCAGCTCCCTTCCCCCTTTTAGTCTCTTCCTCCACTTCCCCATCAGCCTCCTCCTTTCTACCAGACCGTCTTAGTCTTCTCCCTTCACCTGCCTGCAGCGTCAATATTTCACTACACTTACAGCCTCTCATTTGTAGTCTCTTTGTAATCTCTACATTGTAGCCTCCTCCTTGTCACTTCTTCTTAAAAATCCTCCTTCCTCTTCCACCCCACACTCAGCAGCAAGCAATATTCCATGGAGCCAAGTGACAGCAATCTCTGGACCCGACACCCAGCAAGTCCCAAAACCTGTGATTGGAGGAAGATGCGAAAGATAAACCTTTATTTGGAAGAGCGGCTCCTCAGAGACATATTTTTCCTCTCTCTCTCTCTACCACCTCCCCCTCCCACCCCCGCTACCCCCCACCACTTTAGTTTTCTCTCTCTCTCTCTCTCCCTCTGTCAGGCACTGAGCAAATTTGTTCTGAATGGTTACAGGGGTGAGAGGGCGGTAGAAAGGGGCTGTTCAGGGATAGAGGACCAGTGTTCACTAAACTCAGTGACCACCCCAAAGGCTCAGGCCCTGGTGATCAGCACCATACACAATGCACCTCCTCTGGGGCCTGCCCTGCTGCAATGTACTTACGTGATTGTATTCTGCTTGTCTACACAGTAAGGCTGTTACTAGGCATATAATTGAAGAGAGCCTCTTTTCTTTCCCCCTGTTTACAATGAGCAAGTTTATGAAAGATTAGCACTTTATCTCAGTTTTTGGATAACAATGATTTGGTTATTACACAGCACAGTGAAAGATTGACCAGCTTTACCTTGGCAGATGTCCTAAGGTTATTAATAGTTTCTTCTCATCTGCTTTTTTGTCTTTTGGCTATTTGAGACACCACTGATGTGATCAACTGTACTCTGCCAACCAGAATGTAGAGTTCTCCATTTGAAGGATACCTTGGATTCCTAAATTGGCCTTTGTTGAACTTCTTCCTTATCACCTTCCTAACAACATCCAAAAGTGTTGTGTGTCATTACATAGCCAGATAATACCAAGTGACAACCAAGCAATCCTTCTTAGTGGAACTTCTAAGACATATATAATTGGCTTAATGGCAGGAGACAGAGAGTGAAGGTGGAGCACTGCTTTTTAACCTGGATGCCTGTTACCAGTGGTTTCCATGGAGATTGGTTCTGAATCTTCTTTTATTTGTTATTTATATACATGATTTGGGTGAGAATATAGAAGGTATGGTTTGTGGATGACACCAAAATTGGTGGCATAGAAGACGGTGAAGAAGGTTTTCTCAGATTACAAAGGGATCTTATTCAAATATGTCATTGGGCTAAAAAATGGCAGATGGAGTTCAACTTCAATAAATGCGAGGTGTAGCATTTTGGTAAACAAGCAAGGGTAGGGATTATACAATTAATGGTAGGGCCTTGGGTAAGGATGTAGAACAAAGGGACCAAAGGGTATAGGTATATAATTCTTTGAAGTTTATGTCACATATAGACAGGGTGGTTAAAAAAAAACATTTAGCATGCTTGCCTTCAGTGGTCAGTCCTTTGAGTATAGGAGTTGGGAAGACATGTTGAGGCTGCACAGGACACTGGTGAAGCCTGTTCTGGAATACTGTTTCCAGTTCTGGTCACCTTGTTCTAGGAAAGACATTATTAAGCTGGAGAGGGTTCAGATAAGATTTACCAGGATGTTGCCAGGTATGGAAGGTTTGAGTTATATAGAAAGGCTTGAGAGGCTGTGACTTTTTTCACTGGAGTGTAGCAGATTGAGAGGTGACCTTATAAAAGTTTGTAAAATCATGAGAGGTATAGGTAGAGTTAATGGTAGTTGTCATTTCCCCAGGATTGAGGTTTTCAAGACTAGGGGACACAATTTTAAGGTTAGAAGAGAGAGATTTTTAAAAAGACATGACAGGCAAATTGTTTACACAGAGGGTGGTTCGTGTGTAGAATGAACATCTGAGGATGTGGTGGATGTGAGTACAATTACAGCATATGAAAGACATTTGAATAAGTACATGAATAGGAAAGGTTTAGAGGGATATGGGGCAGGAGCAGGAAGGTGGGACAAGTTTAGTTTGGGGTTATGTTAGGCAAAGACGGGTTGGATCAAAGTGTCTGTTTCCATGCAATGACTCTATTACACTGTGACATACAGCTAAGAGCTATTTACAACACCCTTTAAGCATTGAGTTCAGAGCTTCATTCCAGGCTGAAGTAGGATCCTCCTGTGTATAAAAACATTAGAAATGCAGATAGGTTGGAAAGTATATTTGAAGTTGGTAAGATAACACTTCATCGACATACCATGGGCATTAAAATTGAGATTTTAGATTCTCTACAGTGTGGAAACAGGCCCTTTGGCCCAACAAATCCACACCAACCCTCTGAAGAGCAACCCACCCAGACCCATTCTGTTACATTCACCCCTGACTAATGCATCTAACACCATGGGCAATTTAGCATTGCCAATTCACCTAACCTGCACATCTTTGGACTGTGGGAGGAAACCAGAGCACCCAGAGGAAACCCACGCAGACACGGGGAGAACGTGCAAACTCCATACAGACAGTTGCCCGAGGTGAGAATTGAACCCGGGTCTCAGTGCTACCCACTGAGCCACGGTGCTGCCCTAATTTGACAAAATCTCACCAGTGTCCAATAGTCCAGTGTCATCCATTTCAGGATCTCAGCAAGAGAAAATACTGATTGAGATTTCTTGTGTTGTGACCTATTGTGACATCATATGCTTTCTTTGTAAGTGTCTTTCGGATTTTTAGATTAGATTACTTACAGTGTGGGAACAGGCCCTTGGGCCCAATAAGTCCACACCGACCCTCTGAAGAGCAACCCACAGAGACCCATTCCCCTACCCCTTCACCTAACACTACGGGCAATTCAGATTAGATTACTTACAGTGTGGAAACAGGCCCTGATGTCCAACAAGTCCATGCCGACCTGCCGAAGCGCAACCCACCCAGACCCATTCCTCTACATTTACCCCTTTACCTAACACTACGGGCAATTTAGCATGGCCAGTTCACCTGACCTGCACATTTTTGGGCTGTGGGAGGAAACCAGAGCATCCGGTGGAAACCCACGCAGACACGGGGAGAATGTGCAAACTCCACACAGTCAGTCGCCTGAGGCGGGAATTGAACCCGGGACTCTGTCTCTGTGAGGCAACAGGGCTAACCACTATGCCACCAGAGTTTAGCATGGCCAACTCAGCTAACCTGCACATTTTTGGACTGTGGGAGGAAACTGGAGCACCTAGAGGAAACCCACGCAGACACAGTGAGAATGTGCAAACTCCATACAGACAATTGCCTGAGGAGGGAATTGAACCCAGGTCTCTGGTGCTGTGAGGCAGCAGTGTTAACCACTGTGCCACCCAGCATTACATCTTGTAAGGTGATTGTTTGTGTCATGGTGATCAACGCTGCCTTAAGCATTATATGGTGTGGATTTAGGTTTGCTCGCTGAGCTGAAAGGTTCATTTCCAGATTCATTACCTTAGTAGGTAACATCTTCAGTGGACCTCAAATGAAGCAATGCTGAAAATATTTGCTTTCTATTGAAACTTTTGGCTTTCTTTGGGTTGGTGATGCCATTTCCAGTGGTGATGTTATTTCCTGTGGTGAAGTCACTTCCTGTTCCTTTTCTCAGGGGATGGTAGATGGGGTCTAACTCGATGTGTTTGTTGATAGAGTTCCGGTTGGAGTACCATGCTTCTAGGAATTCTCATGCGTGTCTTTGTTTGGCTTGTCCTAGGATGGATATGTTGTCTCAGTTGAAGTGGTGTCCTTCCTCATCCATATGTGAGGAAACTAGTGAGAGAGGGTCATGTGTTTTTGTGGATAGTTGGTGTTCATATACCCTGGTGGCTAGTTTTCTACCTGTTTGTCCAATGTAGTGTTTGTTACAATCCTTGCGCGGTATTTTGTAAATGACGTTAATTTTGCTCATTGTCTACATAGGGTCTTTCAAGTTCATTAGCTGCTGTTTTAGTGTGTTGGTAGGTTTGTGGGCTACCAAAATACCAAGGGGTCTGAGTAGTCTGGCAATCATTTCTGAGATGTCATTGATGTAGGGGAGAGTGGCTAGGGTTTCTGGACGTATTTTGTCTGCTTGTTTGGGTTTGTTGCTAAGAAATCGGCGGACTGTGTTCATTGGGTACCCATTCTTTTTGAATACATGGTATAGGTGATTTTCCTGCCATTCCTAGATGTCACATCAAAGAAGTTTCAGAAATGACAGCCAGACTACTAAGACCACTCGGAATCCTAGTAGCACACAAACCCACCAACACTCTCAACCAAAAACTAACAAACCTAAAAGACCCAGTACATCCTATGGACAAAACCAACGTCATCTACAAAATTCCTTGCAAGGACTGCCACAAACACTATGTAGGACAAACAGGAAGAAAGTTAGCCATCAGGATACATGAACACCAGCTAGCCACAAAAAGACATGACCCTCTCTCCCTCGTAGCCCTACACATGGATGAAAAAAGCCACCTTTTTGACTGGGACAGCACATCTATCCTGGGACAGGCTAAGCAAAGGCATGCCAGAGAATTCCTAGAGGCCTGGCACTCCAACCACAATGCCATAAACAAGCACATAGACCTAGATGCCATCTATCAACCCCTCAGAAAACGAACAAGAAATGACATTACCACAAACCCCAGGAACCCCATCCAGGAGAAAGAAATAAATAGAAAGCAGGAGACAACAGCTTCGCTTCACTTGGAGGTCGCCACTGATGATGTTACCTAGCCAGGTAACGAAACATCTGGATAGCAAACCGACAGCTCAGCGAGCAAACCTACACCCTAAATCTCAACCTGAGCTACAAACCTTGCAAAAAAATGGGATCTTGGTCAGATGGGCCAATGGGCTGAGAAGTGGCAAATGGAGTTTAATTTTGATAAATGAGAGGTGCTGCATTTTGAGAAAGCAAGCTTAATGGTAAGGCCTTGATAGGGAGTGTGGCTGAACAAAGAGACCTTGGAGTACAAGTTCATAGCTCCTTGAAAGTGGAGTCGCAGCTGGGTAGGATAGTGAAGAAGGCGTTTAGTATGCCTTCCTTTATCGGTCAGAGTATTGAGTACAGGAGGTGGGAGGTCATGTTACTGCTGTAGAGGACATTGGTTAGGTCACTGTTAAAATATTGTGTGCAATTCTGGTCTCCTTCCTATGAAAAAGATGATGTGAAACTTGAAAGGATTCAGAAAAGATTTACAAGGATGTTGTCAGGGTTGGAGGATTTGAGCTATAGGGAGAGGCTGAACAGGCTGAGGCTGTTTTCCCAGAGAGTCGGAGGCTGAGGGGTGACCTTATAGAGGTTTACAAAATAATAAGGGGCATGGATTGGATAAATAGACAAAGTCTTTTTCCTGGGGTGTTGAAGCCCAGAACTAAAGGGCATAGGTTTAGGGTGAGAAGGGAAAATATAAAAGAGACCTAAGAGACAACCTTTGTACGCAGAGGGTGGTACATGTATGGAATGACCTGCCAGAGGATGTGGTGGAGGCTGGCACAATTGCAACATTTAAAAAACATTTGGATGAGTATATGAATAGGAAGGGTTTGGAAGGATATTGGCCAGGTGCTGGCAGGTGGGACTAGATTGTGTTGGGATATCTGGTCAGCATGGACTGGTTGAACTGAAGGGTCTGTTTCCATGCTGTACATCTCTATGACTCTATTACTCTAAATCCCATCGGGCCATGGGGTTTTATCTATTTTCAGATTTTCCAAAATTGCTAAAACTTCTTCTTTGTCAACCTCAATCCCAGCTAATCTTGTCGCCTGTATCTCCGTATACTCACTAACGTTGCCCTTTACCAATGTGAGTTCTGACAAAAAGTATTCATTTAGGAATTCCTCTATGTCCTCAGATTCCACATACAACTTTCCGCTACTATATTTGATTGGCCCTAATCTTACTTTAGTCATTCTTTTATTCCTGATATACCTATAGAATACCTTAGGGCTTCCTTGATTCTATTGCAGTAACCTGGGATAGATCCCATCTGGTCCTGGGGTCTTGTCTACCATAATGCAATGTAAGATTCCAAAAACTTCTTCCTTCAATATGTTGACATTCTCAAGAGTACTCACACACACTCATCCCTGACCTCAACACTAGTCATATCCTTCTCCTTGGTGAATATTCGCAGTGCTCATTAAGAATCTCTTCTACTTCCCATGGCTCCATGAATAACTTCCCTCCTTTCCCCTTGAGTGGGCCTATTCTTTCCCTTGATACCTTCTTTCTTCTAATATATGCATAAATATAGCAATGAATGTATTCTGATACACTAAGCACACTTGATCAGGAACTCTTCAATGATGATATTATCCCTTCCATGAGATGCAGAGGATCCATTTGAAACAGTGAAGTTGGAAACTATTCAATCTTTGCTCGTTCTTTGCATATGTTATCCATTTCTGCAGAAGAGGGCATTGAGGTTTCAGTTGAGTATTCTCAGTAATGTTGCTGCTACTCAGTTTGGACATAGCAGCTGCAACTTTTGGGATACACACATTGATTTTGGAATCAGATTACTGGTAGTTGTGAGCCAAGATATGTGAAGCTAACAAAAATCTCCAGTGTGACATTGTCAATACTGATAGACAACAACCATGGCTACATCTTGACTACATCATAAACCGTCTACAGCTGACACCACAAGGCACTGGAGCAGTACCTCCAATGTTCACCTGCACAAGATCCTGAGAATACACTGAAAGAAAGGTGCAGCAAGACCAGCGTCCTCGACCATGCCAGCATCCCCAAGACACTGACCACCTTTGATTGGCTACACATGACCAACACAAGACTCTTCAAGCATGTCCTCTACTCCCAGCTTCAATATGGCAGGCGAGCCTCAGATGGACACAGGAAGTGCTTCAATGATACCCTCATTGGTGAAGTGCAGCATTCCCACAGACACCTGGGAATCACTGCCTAAGATCCTTCAGAGTGGAGGAGGAGCATCTGAGAGGTCATTGAGCACCTCAAGACTGACCGTTGAGAAAAAAAACAGAAGCTAGGTGAAAACAGCATAAGGAGTGTGCTATCACATCAAAACCCCACACACCCCTTCTCGCAACTACCTTCTGCCCGATGTGTAATGGAGTCTGTGGAAGCCACATCAGTCCATACTGCTACCTACAGACTCACTCTGAGAGTGGAAGAGAATCATCCTCATCTGCAAGGGGCCACCAACGATGATCATGTTGACATTTTGATTGTGACTTTTGTCTTGCCTGATGCTAATGGTGAAACCAAACTCCCTTACAGGCATGAGTGAGTCAGTCCATTTGCCACTGAAGATGTTTGTCGGCATTAAAGATTTGTAGTCAGAAAATTGTTAAGGAAAGTCCATGAAGGAAAATAGAGTACAAACTTTCAAATGAGATCTTAAAAATTAAAATGTGCAAGTCTTCTACTTATTCGAGTTGCTCACAATAACCATGCTCCCAGCCCAAATCTGCAATGAAGGCCATAGTGTCTCTGACAACTCAGCTGGATAAGAAATTAACAAACCATTGAATGACTTAAAGGTCAGTCAACACATCAATCTCATGAGAGGATATTCAGTTCTGTAAATCATTGTCAGCTTTAAAACCACACAACACACTGGGATATACCTAAACTTGTGATTTTCTTTTTTAGAACCAGACAAATACACTTTTGTACACTTATATAGACATATTACCAATTTCTTAGCTTCAGTGTTGTCAAAAGCATTTCATTTTTCTAAATTTGAGAGTCTGTTCAGTTGAGGAGTGTAAGGTACATATTCCAACGGATTACAAACAATCTCTAAATTTAGTTGGCACTTTGAAACAAGAATGACAAAATGTCACTGATGTGATGTTGAAGGTTAAAGTTTGATTGAGTTACTTTTGATCTATCTTGTCTGCTTGATTCCTGATGATCCACAATCTTAACTGTACAAGTCATTTATACTTGCTCAACTATCTCCCTTGAAACATATAGGCAATAAAAATTGTGATGTCTAGGATTTATTGCTGTTTGAGGCTGTCAGTTGCTCTCATAGGGAAGATAAATCCAGAAACAACAAAAAGGCTAAAGATGTTCACAAACCCAATGCTGATGAACAAACATGGCTCCATCTGGACTGACACAAGTTCCTTTTCTGAACTGAGGAGAAAGATGAGCTCCTGTTCCTGTCAGGAGCATAAATCTTGCAAATTAACCCACCCAATATTCACACCTCCAGTAACTCCAGCTGGCAACACAGTATGTCAAGTTGTGGACTTATTTTGAGCCTTGTAAACTGTGGAGGATCTGTATCTTTCATGATGTAAGGAGCACTCCTATTTCCAGAAGTGTCTGTGTCCAGTCTTTCATTGACTACGATAGCATTGGGTGTATCAGGCTGTCAAATGCAGGTTGCAGGTCACATCTGGTGGTCCTTGCAGGAATCAGGTAGTTGGACTGTTAGAGCTAAAAGCTACATTCGTTTCTATTCCTGTCAGGGTGAAAGGAAATGCTGGTAGGTATAGGGAATGCTGGATGACTAAAGAAATTGAGGGTTTGGTTAAGAAAAAGAAGGAAGCATATATAAGGTATGGACAGGATAGATCGAGTGAACCCTTAGAAGAGTATAAAGGAAGTAGGAATATACTTAAAAGGGAAATCAGGAGGGCAAAAAAGGGAACATGAGATAGCTTTGGCAAATAGAATTAAGGAGAATCCAAAGGGTTTTTACAAATACATTAAGGGCAAAAGGGTAACGAGGGAGAGAATAGGGCCCCTCAAAGATCAGCAAGACAGCCTTTGTGTGGAACCGCAGAAAATGGGGGAGATACTAAATTAGTATTTTGTGTGAGTATTTACTATGGAAAAGCATATGGAAGATGTAGAATGTAGGGAAATAGATGGTGACATCTTTCAAAATGTCCAGATTACAGAGGGAGAAGTTCTGGATGTCTTGAAACATGTAAAGGTGGATAAATCCTCAGTACATGATCAAGTGTACCCGAGAACTCTGTGGGAAGCTAGAGAAGTGATTGCTCGGCCTCTTGCTGAGATATTTGTATCATTGATAGTCACAGGTGAGGTGCCGGAAGACTGGAGGTTGGCAAACATGGTGCCACTGTTTAAGAAGGGTGGTAAGGACAAGCCGGGGAACAATAGACCAGTGAGCCTGACATTGATGGTGGGCAAGTTGTTGGAGGGAATCCTGAGGGACAGGATGTACATGTATTTGGAAAAGCAAGGACTGATTCTGGATTGTCAACATGGCTTTATGCGTGAGAAATCATGTTTCACAAACTTGATTGAGTTTTTTGAAGAAGTAACAAAGAAGATTGATGAGGGCAGAGCAGTAGATGTAATCTATATGGACTTCAGTAAGGCGTTCGACAAGGTTCCCCATGGGAGACTGATTGGCAAGGTTAGATCTCATGAAATACAGGGAGAACTAGCCATTTGGATACAGAACTGGCTCAAAGGTAGAAGACAGAGGGTGGTGGTGGAGGATTGTTTTTCAGAGTGGAGGTCTGTGATCAGTGGAGAGCCACAAGGATCGGTGCTGGGCCCTCTACTTTTTGTCATTTACATAAATGATTTGGATGTGAACATAAGAGGTACAGTTAGTAAGTTTGCAGATAACACCAAAATTGGAGGCGTCCTACCACCTCCTCAACCATGACCCCACTCCCCATCACCAAACCATCATCTCCCAGACCATACAGAACCTCATCACCTCAGGAGATCTCCCACCCACAGCTTCCAACCTCATAGTCCGGGAATCCTGCACTGCCCGGTTCTACCTCTTTCCCAAGATCCACAAGCCTGACCACACTGGCCGACCCAATGTCTCAGCATGGTCCTGCCCCACTGAACTCATCTCTACCTACCTCGACACTGTCCTATTCCCCCCTAGTCCAGGAACGCCCCACATACGTTCAAGGCAACACCCATGCCCTCCACCTCCTCCAAGACTTCTGTTTCCCCGGTGCCCAACGCCTCATCTTCACCATGGATATCCAAACCCTCTACACCTCCATCCACCATGACCAGGGCCTCCAAGCCCTCCGTTTCTTCCTCTCCTGACATCCTCAACAGTACCTTTCCACCGACACTCTCATTCGTTTTGCTGAACTGGTCCTCACCCTTAACAAAATAAAAGCAAATTACTGCGGATGCTGGAATCTGAAACCAAAAGAGAAAATGCTGGAAAATCTCAGTAGGTCTGGCAGCATCTGTAAGGAGAGAAAAGAGCTGATGTTTCGAGTCTAACTGACCCTTTGTCAAAACTGTTTTGACAAAGGGTCAGTTAGACTTGAAACATCAGCTCTTTTCTCTCCTTACAGATGCTGCCAGACCTCCTCACCCTTAACAATTTCTCCTTCTAATCCTCCCACTTCCTTCAGACCAAAAGGGTAGCCAAGGGCACCCGTATGGGCCCCAGCTATGCCTCTTTCTTTGTTGGCTAAGTAGAACAGTCCATCTTCCATAGTTACACCGGCACCACTCCCCACCACTTCCTCCACTATATTGATGACTGCATTGGCGCCACATCGTGCTCCCACGAAGTGGTTGAGCAATTCATTAACATTCCACCCTGACCTTAAATTTACCTGGACCATCTCTGACACCTCCCTCTCCTTCCTGGACCTCTCCTTTCCACCTATCCACTCCACCCTCCTCTCTGACCTATCACCTTTGTCCCCACCCCCATTCACCTATTGTACTCTATGCTACTTTCTCCTGACCCCACCCTCCTCTCATTTATCTCTCCACCCTGCAGGCACTCTGCCTGTATTCCTGATGAAGGGCTTTTGCCCGAAACTTCGATTTTCCTTCGGGTTGGTGCCTGAACTGCTGTGCTTTTCCAGCACCACGCTAATCTAGAATCTGGTTTCCAGCATCTGCAGTCCTTGTTTTTACCCAGCGAAGAGGGTTACCTCAGATTACAACAGGATCTTGAGCAGATGGGCCAATGGGCTGAGAAGTTGCAAATGGAGTTTAATTCAGATAAATGAGAGGTGCTGCATTTTGGGAATGCACTTAATAGTAAGGTCCTAGGGAGTGTTGCTGAACAAAGAGACCTTGGAGTGCAGGTTCATAGCTCCTTGAAAGTGGAGTTGCAGGTAGATAGGATAGTGAAGAAGGTGTTTGATATGCTTTTTTTTATTGGTCAGAGTATTGAGTACAGGAGTTGGGAGGTCATTTTGCGGCTGTACAGGACATTTGTTAGTCCACTGTTGGAATATTGTGTGCAATTCTGGTCTCCTTCCTATCAGAAAGATGTTGTGAAACTTGAAAGGGTTCAGAAAAGATTTACAAGGATGTTGCCAGGGTGAGAGGATTTGAGCTACAGGGAGAGGCTGAACAGGCTGGGGCTGTTTTCCCTGGAGCGTCGGAGGCTGAGGGATGACCTTATAGAGGTTTACAAAATTATGAGGGGCATGGATAGGGCAAATAGGCAAAGTCTTTACCTTGGGGTGAAGGAGTCCAGAATTATAGGACATATGTTTAGGGTGAGAGGGGAAAGGTATCAAAGAGACCTAAGGGGCAACCTTTTCACTCAGAGGGTGGTACGTGTATGGAATAAGCTGCCAGAGGAAGTGGTGGTGGTTGGTACAATTGCAACATTTAAGAGGCATTTGGATGGGTATATGAATAGGAAGGGTTTGGAGGGATATGGGCCAGGTGCTAGCAGGTGGGACTAGATTGGGTTGGGATATTTGGTCGGCATGGACGGGTTGGACCGAAGGGTCTGTTTCCATGCTGTACATCTCTATGACTCTATGGCTCTAAGTCTGTTGTGTAAGACAGAATCAAAAACAATAGTTATGTCACAGCATGAATGATGGAACATACATTTTATAGTGAGCACTTATAGAAGAGAATCCAAAATACCGAGTATTAATTAAAGTTGATCAATATTATATGCTGATATATCATTATTTCAAGACAACAAGTAATCTTTCCTAAAGATAAGAGGTGACTAATCTGAATAGATATGACACAGACCATATGGGTTAATGGTCATCTGGTTAACTTCAAACTGCTCACAGAGTGATTGCTATTATGCTATCTGAAAAATTCCTTGGTTGAGGAGATTGAAAGTACAATTTTGAGAGAGAACTGTAATGTTCAGGCAGAACACCACTCAAGATCAACAAAATTCTGAGATCATTTTTAAAATATGAAGACCATTACTATATGAGAAAAGTGTACATCATCAGAAACAATGCTTTACATTTATGGCACACATATTGTCTTAAAATTGTACAGTATGTTGAAAAAACTGAACTTGTTCAAAGGCCAAATATTCAGTGATCATCCTCTTTTCATCACAAGAGGAAGATATCAATCGGTCCTAGGAGATTGTTCAATGAATCTAAGAGAAAAAAATATTCAACTCAAGATTAACTGTGTCAGTGTCCAAAACTCTTTCAACTGTGAGATCAGATGATACAATTGATTTCACAGGTTTGGAGGAATTAGTTTGCCTTCCAATCTCAGATGAATCTTCAAAATCTGTTTATTAGGCATATTTGACACTACAATGGCAGCAAGTGAGCTCTGGTGCAGAATTCAGCTGTTCATAAGAAGTGATACCAAAACAGCAAAACCAGCTTTGATGTCGGTGATTGAATCGAATGAGATGCCAATTTTATCCGAAAGAATACAAGCAAGGATCAAAGGATCATATGGGTATATCTCATTACTTCACCAACAGGCGAAGTTTACTTCTTATGAAACACAACTATCTTCTCTGACAAAATTTGAAGAAATTTAAGATCCTCCAAGGAAAGAAAAACAATCAACAACAACATTGATGCCAGAAAACATGCTCTGCAAAGGACATTCAAGAAACCAAAGATCTACTGAGGTTCCAGTAGAACAATGAGTTGCAGCTGAATGTTTCATCTTCAAACAGCAAGCTTTTACCTGAACCAAGTCATCATAAGATCAAATACTTGGGAAAAGATTTATTGGAGTTAAATAATCAGAATAAAGCTTGGGGCAAAATGTTGCATTAGGTGGTTCGTTCCTTAAAGAGTTAGCCAACATCATAAGATTAGCTCTGATTGTCAGGATATATGTAATTGTGAGAGCTCTTGTGGTGCAGTGGCCATTCCCTAGCTCTGAGCCATGAGGCTTGTGTTCAAATCCTATCTGCTACAGAAGTGTGTATTGACACCTCTGATCAGGTTGATAAAAAAAAACTTATACAATGGACCGAGAGATGCTTCTCCATTTCCAGGAAACTTTCAGTGATTTTTCTTAGGGTTAATAGCATGTAGCCAAAGGAGTAATATCAATTTACACTTAAGTTGAGACTGATAACTCTCAAGAAATAAAACATATATCGCTGATCCATTGTAGATAGCTAAGTAATATGCAATAATCCTTTAAATGGTTAATAAAGACCAAGTTTATTTTCTGCCTAATGGGCCATCTTTTTTCTTATGGGACCAGTGCCCGAGACTAACGCTAGCAAGAAGGATTTGTGGCTGTGAATCTACCCAAGAAATCCCAGGTCAAAATCGATATTATTGAGGACTTTGAAAATTGTAAGATGTTGGCAGTAGTAAACACCACTAACTCCCATTTCGAGTCCATCACAAAAGGGCACAAGACTTAGTCCTGTGCATTTTTGGCTAAGTCAAAATCGAATCATGATTTTTTTCAGGTTTGTCACCAGAATGCCCAGCAGGGTCTCTTGTCATACCTTACCAAATCATGTAATTGATTACCTACAAGATCCAATGGCATTTCTCAGCATATTCTCTGGAATGTATGAGCATCTATTGCATCTATGGCACCTTTAAAAGTTTATTACATACTAGGCCAGGTACTGTCAGTCTGAATCATTCCTTTTAGTTGTTGATATTTGTCCCAGATAAGGCCAACAGTGATTAAACAATGCCTTATTTTATGCCAGCCTTGTCCAAGGGTTGCCACCTAACATAAGACAGTGTCAACAACTGGAGAAATGCCCAACACTGTGGAATGAAGCTCAGTATACTTCTCCACAATACCAGTGCAACTGCTATCATCTTCTCTTTGATAGTTCACTCATTCCATCTTTGCTATTGCACCCACCAATGTTCTATCACTCTGAGTTGGTTACAATATTTTACCACTCACTCTCATTGACCCTAGCCCTCAGCACCAATATTCCTGCATACCCACAGTGTAGCCTCCTCACTTGTACCATAGAAATAGCTGTGCTACTCACTTTCATCTCCCATAATACCTGCCTTTATCCAAGAAGGAAGTATACCATAATCGAGCAGAAAGATTCAATATGGATGATGGATTGCCCAACATTCAGCTCCTCACCCCTTATCAGCAGAGTATCCTCATCTGACCACCCTAAACAAGACCTGAACTGGTATCAGAGACTGCCCATGATTTACTATTCTGGGAGGCCATGTGTGAAGGTTATCCTTCTTGACTTGATTGCATGCTGCTCTTTGGCCTGCACTAAATCAAAGGTGAGGCAGCCTACTATCTCTGGAGAAGGGGTTAAAGTGGAAGAAAGCAAGACAAGATAAGGCCTGGATGTTGCGAGTGTCCAAGTGGGCAGAGAGTGAATGAGCACTATGACAGTGAGCGAAGAGCCTAGAGTTGCAGCTTGGTTCTGTCCATAAACTGAGTATGTGTCCTTGAGTGCACAGTGTCCTTTATCACTGCATCATTACAATGATAGTTGCTGGTGTGGCCAAGGTGAAGCATTGAACTGCAGAAACACGTGGCAAGTGGATTGGAAATTTGCCATGGAGTTTCTTAGAGGTTGGCACATGTCAGCTGCCAATGTCCATGGATTTGAATGCATGTGGATGGTTCCCATAGATAGTTATCAGAGATGATGGTGTCCATTTCCAACATAGACTGCCTTCAGTAGCAAGCTGAATCCACCAGGTACTCACTCTGCTTTCCTTGTCATGTCTTCCTGATGTTGAGTTTGGTAATTTGTTATGGACAAGGCAACACCCCCACAAAACATTTCAAGAAAGTAGCACAGGCCCAAACTTTGCTACTTGTTTTAAGTAGGTGTATGCAGATATTCCAGGAGAGTTGCAGCTTGTCAAGCCACATGTTCTCTCCTGGCTCTTCTTAGCTGTCTCTTTCGGTCTTTCTGGTTAATTTGTAACTCTCAGTTGCCCTAACCGAGCCGTCATGTCTCATCCTAACATAAATCTTCTTCTTCCTCTTGACAAGAGATTCAACTTCCTTAGTAAACCACAGCTCCCACACTCGACAACTTCCTCCTTGTCTGACAGGTACATACTTATCAAGGACACATGGTAGCTGGTCCTTGAATAAGCTCCACATTTTAACTCTGTCCATCCCCTACAGTTTCCTTCCCCATCCTATGCATCTTAAATTTTGACTAATTGCATTGTAATTGCCTTTGCCCCAGCTATAACTTTTGCCCTGTGGTATATACCTATCCCTTTTCATCTTGAAAGTAAACATAACCAAATTGTGGTCACTATCACCAAAGTGCTCACCTACCTCCAAATCTAACACCCGGCCAGGTTCATTACCTAGTACCAAATCTAATATGGCCTTGCCCCTTGTTGGCCTGTCTACATACTGTGTCAGGAAACTCTCCTGCATGCGTCGGACAAAAGCTAACCCATCTAAAATACTTGAACTATAATATATATTTGGAAAGTCAAAGCCCCTCATAACAACTACCCCTGTCGCTCTCACTCCTATCGAGGATCATCTTTGCAATCCTTTCCTCTTATCTCTGGAACCACAGAGGAACCTCAATTATCCGAAATAGATGGGTGGGCAATATTTCATTCAGATCATTGATTAGTTGATTAATTGTTTCAATGCCTTTCCTCTGGGGTTCTGAGTTTTCTGTAAAGTCTGCTCCCTGTTCAGGAGACTAGCAGCAGCATAGGGAGTGCGAGCCCTTGCCCATTCCGCAACACTGTCCCCCCATCTTCCCCCAAGACTGCCTCCCATCTGCCCCACCCTGCCTGCCCCCAACACTGACCCCACTTGAGAGAGAGATAGAGAGATAAAGAGATAGAGAGATAGAGAGAGAGAGATAGAAAGAGAGAGATCAGTCATTTAGAGACGGTGCTTGTGCTCCCATCAGTCCAGGACTGTTCTTGGCAGCACTTTTAATCACTGTAAACAAAAGTCGTGATCAGTGTTGGACACACATCTTTGATGTAATGTTTCTGTCAGACCTCAAGATCTCCTTCGGATAATCTCATTTTTGGATAATTGGTATTCGGATAATTGAGGTTCCCCTATATTCAGAGGCCTATAGAAAACTCCCAACAGGGTGCCCTCTCCTTTCCTGCTTCTAATCTTAGCCCACACTACCTCTGTAGACGAGTCCTCAAATGTCCTCTCTGCAACCGTAATACTGCCCTTGACTAACAGTACCACACCATCCCCTCTTTTACCATTTTCTCTGTTCTTACTGAAACATCTAAATCCTGAACCTGCAATAACCATTTTTGTCCATGCTCTACACATGCCTCTGAAATGGCTACAACATTGAAGTCCCAGGTACCAACCCATGCTGCCAGTTCACCCACCTTATTCTGGATGCTCCAGGCATTGAAGTAGACATACTTCAAACTAACTTCGTGCTTACCGGTGTCTTCTTGCAATCTTGAAATCTTAGTTCTGACTTCACTACTCTCAACCTCCCATATACTCAAACGACAATTTCAGTTCCCATCCCCTTGCTGAATTAGTTTTAACCGACCTGAAGAGCATTAGCAAAATTCCACATCAGTATATTGGTACCCTCCTGGTTCAGGTGAAGACCATCCTGTTTGTAGAGGTCCCACCTATCTCAGAAAGAACACCAGTTATACAGGAATCCAAAACCCTCCTTCCTGCACCAGCCCTGTAGCCACAAGTTCAACTCATCTCTCTCCCTATTTCTCGCCTCGCTAGCACGTGGCAAGGGCAACAAACCAGAGAGAACAACAATGTTTGTTCTAGCTCTAAGCTTCCACCCTAGCTCCCTGAACTTCTGCCTTAAATCCCTATGTCTTTTCCTACTGATGTCACTGGTACCTATGTGGACCACAACTTGGGCCTGCTTCCCTTCCCCCTCAAGGATCCCAAAAACATTATCAGAGACATCACAAACCCTGGCACCTGGGAGGCAACACAGGTGCCTCTCTCATTCCCACAGAACCTCCTATCTGTCCCCCTAACTTTAGGATCCCGAATTCTCTGCTTTTCTTCCCCCTTCCTTTCTGCACAACAGGGACAGACTCTGTACCAGAGACCTCTGACCCACTACTTCCCCCGATAAGTTATCCACTCCAACAGTATCCAAACAGTACAGTTGTTGTTGAGAGGAACTGTCACGGGGGCATCCCTGCACTGCTTGCCAGTTCCCTTTCCATCCCCTGATAGTAACCAATCTACCTTCTTCTTTTACCTGAGGTGTGACCACCTCCCTAAACATCCTCTCAATAACCCCCTTCACCTCCCAAATGATCTGAAGTTCATCCAGCCCCAGCTCTGGTTCCTTCACATGGTTTTCGAGAAGCTGGAGTTGGATGCACTTCCCAAAGATGAAGTCAGCAGGGACACTAGTGGTGGCCCTTACCTCCCACATTCTACAGGAGGAATATTCAACTGCTCTAACCTCCATTCCCACTATTCTCAATTCCCAACGAGACTACGGAAAAACCAAGAAAAGAAATAATTCCAGCAGCTTGGCCTTAATCACATTTTGCAACACCTCCAAAACGCTTTTAGTCCCAGAACACTCTTGTTGACTAAAAGAGCCATTGTATTCCAAGTTCTGTTTAAAAGTATGGTGCTGGAAAAGCACAGCCAGTCAGGCAGCATCTGAGAAGCAGGAGAGTCGACATTTCAAGCATAAGGTCTTCATCAGGAATGTGTGTTTGTGTGTGTGTGGGGTGGGGTGGGGTGGGGGTAGTGGTTGCCAAGAGGGATGAGAGATACATGGGTGGGGGGTGGGGCTGGGCCGGGGGGGGGGGGGGGGAAGGTGATTGGAATGTGATAGATAGATAAAGGTAGGGGGTGATGGTGATCGGTCAGAGGGGAGTGTGGAGTGGATAGGTGAGAAAGAAGTTGGACAGGAAGGACAGTTCAAGAGGGTGGTGCCAAGTTGGAAGGTTGGATCTGGGATAAGGGGGGGGGGGGCAGCAGAGATGAGGAAATGAGTGAAATCAACATTAATGTGTGTGAGTGGAGGGTTACCCGATGCCCCGAGGATGAATGCCTCATCTTCCGTCTTGGGAACCTCCAACCACATGGGATCAATGTCGATTCCACCAGTTTCCTCATCTCCCCTCCCCCCACCTTATCTCAGATCCAAACCTTGAACTTGGCACTGCCCTCTTAAACGGTCCTACCTGTCCATCTTCCTTCCCATCTATCCAATCCACCCTCTTCTTCAACCTAAAACCTTCACCCCCACCTTCATCTACCTAACGCATTCTCAGCTCTCTACCCCTCAGTCCCACCCCCATCCATGATTTGTAAAGGGACCAACTTTAGTATTGCCAGTGCCAGAGATCTCAGGTAGGACATCTTGGTAAGATGAGACCATTGCTGTCTCAGGCAACATATTTTAAATGCAGAAATGGTGTCTTGATATAACTGTTTATGTATGTTTCTATTCCTTCTGTAGAAAATGCTGTTATAATAGATTTATTTGTTCAATTACACAGGAAGTTCAATATTACTTTCCCCTCTCATTTTGCAACAAATTTACAGTGGTGGCACAGAAATATAAATAGTGTGGTCTTTTGCACCCAACGTAATTGAAGGTACAGTGATGATGTTTGCAACTCAGTTACCATTCTGAAATTCTGTGTATTTCATTTCCTGAAGTCTCCGCTGCTTAGAATGCTGAACATATAGTGTTCCCACTGTGCCTCTGTCATTTCCTGAATTAAATGCTGCATTTACGGTTGGAACTAATAGCTTAGAACATAGAACATAGAACAGTACAGCACAGAATAGGCCCTTCAACCCACAATGTTGTGCCGACCACTGATCCTCATGTATGCACCCTCAAATTTCTGTGACCATGTGTATATCGAGGAGTCTCTTAAATGTCCCCAATGACCCTGCCTCCACAACTGCTGCTGGCAACGCATTCCATGCTCTCACAACTCTCTGTGTAAAGAACCTGCCTCTGACATCCCCTCTATACTTTCCTCCAACCAGCTTAAAACTATGAACCCTCGTGTTAGTCATTTCTGCCCTGGGAAATAGTCTCTGGCTATCGACTCTATCTATGCCTCTCATTATCTCGTATCACCAGCTTCCTGGTGATATAAAGAAAATGTTTTGATAAAATCCTTAAAATATTGGCCAAATCTGGTGATGGCAGGACTGACGTTCAAGGAAAGATTGACTAGGTTAGGATTATTTTTACTGGAGTTCAGACAAATGCACGGGGGGTTGGGGGGCGGGGGGAGGGGGTGGAGGTGGGGGGAGCGGATGGTGAGGTTATTATACAGACTTATAAAATTCTAACAGAACTAGAGAGGGTAGATGCAGGTCGGTGTGTCCAGAACCAGTGATCACATTCTGAGGATCCGTGTAGACCATTTAGGGTAGAGATGAGGAGGCATTTCTTCACCAAGGAGTGGTGAGGAGCCTGTGGAATTCATTATCACAGGATGTAGTTGATGCCAAAACATTGAATGCATTCAAGAGGAGCTAGATATAGCACTTGGGACAAATGGGATCAAAGGTTATGGAGAGAAAGCAGGATTTGGCTATTGAGTTGGATGATCAGCCATGATCATGATGAATGGTGGAGCAGGCTCAAAGGGTTGAATGGCCTCCTCCTGCTCCTATGTTTCTATGTAGATCCAGTCCAAGCTCAACATTCAACATTTTTATTCCATTTCCCCAACTCCAAAAAATCTGATCTCAAAAAGCATTTTTGTTTTTCTCAGAGATGTGTGGGACAAAGCATTCTCTCTCCTTTTCATACAAAGGGTTAGCATATTGGCAGTTAGAAAGGAAGGTCATTGGGCTGAAAAGGTCTCTGGTGTTTCCACAACATGTTGATCGGTTTCCTTTGTGTTCTCTAGCTGCCATCTGTACATACCAACAAATCCTGACCACTGAAAATTAACATGAGCCAACTTTGACATAACAGTCTCTTTCTTTCTGGTTAGCTTCTTACCAGCTATTTGAAGTTTTGGTACTTTGCCTTGATTCACATTTTCTAAAGTTCGAAAATTTTCTCCGAATATATCAAATTAAATTGATACTGTCTGCGCACAATTGCAAAGATTTGTTGCATACAATAATGTTCCGTCATCTTTTCATCACCTGAATTTGGTATGAAACTCTGAGACTTCTATACGCTTAACAAGTTCCTTATAGCTCTATAATTGTAGATGTTACAGATTCTACAGTCACTTTACAGGCTGTAGAAATACGTATATCTTCAACTGTAAACGAAGTAATACAAGGTGATCTGCTTGCATACCAGCAGTCATGGGGGTTTCTAACTGTGACAGTAACCACTTGTTGCTGCATCTCTGGCTCATATTGTGCAATAATTAGATGATGTTAGCTCTCTTAGGTCTTCTTCACAAAAGGACTGAAGAGGTAATTATATTTTTAAAGAACTGTGTTGCCTAAACCAAAAAGTACAGGGAAGTCTAAAGGTGCAGATTCAAATAAATTAAAAGCTTACATACTAGGTCCCTTCTCAATGGCTATATTCTGAAAGACAAAACCATTATCCTGAATGCTTTCAGTTGGCTTAATCCCTATTTCTTTGGTGCCTTGCTTACGTTTGACTGGGATAGTACAGTGGAAATCAAGCCTCACTATTCCAGAGTCATCACAAAAGTTAAAGATTTTGAAAATCAGAATGAGAGTCATATCAGATACAAAATGTTAACTCTGTTTCTCTCTCACCAGATCCTGCTAGACCTGCTGAGTTTCCCCAGCATTTTCTGCTTTCATTTCAGATTTCCAGTATCTCTCTGAGCTATGGTACGTGAAGTCAGAAGATTACCACCTATTTCTATTTTAATGAAAAGTCAATCCATCACTGACACTGTCTTTTGAATCTGCCTATGATACTGATCGGAATGCTCAGTGTCTGCTTAGGCTATCTATTTTTCATCATTAGATTGAGCATTCCAATACTTCAGACATATTCAGAGGACTGAAAGAGTGCAGAATGACACCACTGAATCACCAGGAGAAAGTGAGGACTGCAGATGCTGGAGATCAGAGCTGAGAAATGTGTTGCTGGAAAAGCGCAGCAGGTCAGGCAGCATTAAAGGAACAGGAGAATCTATTTTCGGGCATAAGCCCTTCTTCAGAAATGTCGATTCTCCTACTCCTTTGATGCTGCCTGACCTGCTGCGCTTTTCCAGCAACACATTTTTAACCAATGAATCACTGTTGAACTTGACCTCAAGTTTCAGTTCCTAAACATTTTTCCAGATTTCTCTCTGCCATTACCAAAAATAAAAATTTATTGATCTCAGTCCTGTGAGCACCAAATCGAGTCATAGAGATGTACAGCACGGAAACAGACCCTTCGGTCCAGTCCGTTCCATGCCGACCAGGTATCCCAACCCAATCTAGTTCCACCTGCCAGCACCCGGCCCATATCCCTCCAAACCCTTCCTATTCATATACCCATCCAAATACCTCTTAAATTTTGCAATTGTACCAGCCTCCACCACATCCTCTGGCAGCTCATTCCATACATGTACCATCTTCTGCATGAAAACGTTGCCCCTTAGGTCTCTTTTATATCTTTTCCCTCTCACTCTAAACCTATGCCCTCTAGTTCTGGACTCCCCGATTCCAGGGAAAAGACTTTGCCTATTTATCCTATCCATGCCCCTCATAATTTTGTAAACCTCTATAAGGTCACCCCTCAGCCTCCGACACTCCAGGGAAAACAGCCCCAGCCTGTTCAGCCTCGCCCTGTAGCTCAGATCCTCCAACCCTGGCAACATCTTTGTAAATCTTTTCTGAACCCTTTCAAGTTTCACAAAATCTTTCCGATAGGAAGGAGACCAGAATTGCACGCAATATTCCAACAGTGCCCTAACCAATGTCCTGTACAGCCGAAACATGACCTCCCAACTCCTGTACTCAATACTCTGACCAATAAAGGAAAGCATACCAAACGCCTTCTTCACTATCCCATCTACCTGCGACTCCATATTCAAAGAGCTATGAACCTGCACTCCAAGGTCTCTTTGTTCAGCAACACTCCCTAGGACCTTACCATTAAGTGTATAAGTCCTGCTAAGATTTGCTTTCCCAAAATGCAGCACCTCACATTTATCTGAATTAAAACCCATCTGCCACTTCTCAGCCCATTGGCCCATCTGGTCCAGATCCTGTTGTAATCTGAGGTAACCCTCTTCGCTGTCCACTACACCTCCAATTTTGGAGTCATCTGCAAACTTACTAACTGTACCTCTTATGCTCGCATCCAAATATTTATGTAAATGACAAAAAGTAGAGGGCCCAGCACCGATCCTTGTGGCACTCCACTGGTCACAGGCCTCCAGTCTGAAAAACAAACCTCCACAACCCTCTGTCTTCTACCTTTGAGCCAGTTCTGTATCCAAATGGTTAGTTCTCCCTGTATTCCATGAGATCTAACCTTGCTAATCAGTCTCCCATGGGGAACTTTGTTGAACGCCTTACTGAAGTCCATATAGATTACATCTACTGCTCTGCCCTCATCAATCTTCTTTGTTACTTCATTAAAAAACTCAATCAAGTTTGTGAGACATGATTTCCCACGCACAATGCCATGTTGACTATGCAGAATCAGTCCTTGCCTTTTCAAATACATGTACATCCTGTCCCTCACGATTCCCTCATACTACTTGCCCACCACCGAGGTCAGGCTCACTGGTCTATAGTTCTCTGGCTTGTCCTTACCACCCTTCTTAAACAGTGACACCATGTTTGCCAACCTTCAGTCTTCCGGCACCTCACCTATGACTATTGATGATACAAATATCTCAGCAAGAGGCCTAGCAATCACTCCTCTAGCTTCCCACAGAGTTCTCAGGTACACCTGATCAGGTCCTGGGGCTTTATCCACCTTTAACTGTTTCAAGACATCCAGCACTGGCTTCTCTGTAATCTGGACATTTTGCAAGATGTCACCATCTATTTCCCTACAGTCTATACCTTCCATATTCTTTTCCACAGTAAATACTGATGCAAAATATTAATTTAGTATCTCCCCCGTTTTCTGTGGCTCCACACAAAGGCCGCCTTGCTGATCTTTGAGGGGCCCTATTCTCTCCCTCGTTACCCTTTTGTCCTTAATATATTTGTAAAACCCCTTTGGATTCTCCTTAATTCTATTTGACAAAGCTATCTCATGTCCCCATTTTGCCCTCCTGATTTCCCTCAAGTTTACTCCTACTTTCTTTATACTCTTCTAAGGATTCATTTGATCTATCATGTCTGTACCTGACATATGGTCCCTTCTTTTTCTTGACCAAACCCTCAATTTCTTTAGTTATCCAGCATTCCCTATAGTTACCAGCCTTCCCTTTCACCCTGACAGGAATATACTTTCTCTGGATTCGAGTTATCTCGAAAGCAACCACCCCAACACACACAAAAGGAGTAGCATCAAGACACTATTCAAAAGGGCCACAACACACTGCAGCACACCAGAACTGCAAAAAGAGGAAGAAGAACACCTATACAATGTATTCGCCAAAAACGGATACCCGCGCAATTTCATCAACAGATGCCTAAGGGAAAGACAACGGAACATGCCGCAAACCAAAGGACTAGCCACACTACCATACATCAGGAGCATTTCTGAACTGACAGCCAGACTACTGCAACCACTAGGACTCATAACAGCACACAAACCAACAGCCACTCTCAGACAACAACTCACCTGAACGAAGGACCTGATACCCAGCATGAGCAAAACCAATGTAGTGTACAAAATCCCATGCAAGGACTGCACAAAACACTACATAGGACAAACAGGAAGACAGCTAACCATCTGCATCCATGAACACCAACAAGCCACAAAACGACACGACCAGCTATCCTTAGTAGCCACACACGCAGATGACAAGCAACATGAATTCGACTGGGACAACACTACTATTATAGGACAAGCCAAACAGAGAACAGCCAGGGAATTCCTAGAGGCATGGCACTCATCCACAGATTCAATCAATAAGCACATTGACCTGGACCCAATATACTGACCAGTGCAATGGACAGCTGGAACTGACAACCGGAAGTGGCAGAGACAAACCACTACAAATGGCGGAGGAAAGATCACAGAAGCGCTTCACAGGAGGCTCCCAAGTACTGAGGATGTCACCTAGACAGGGGACGAAACATCTGCAACACAAATTTCCAGCTCGGCGAACAGAACCACAACAACGAGCACCCGAGCTACAAATCTTCTCACAAATCTTGTTATCTCATTTCTGAAGGCTTCCCATTTTTCAGCCGTTCCTTTACCTGTGAACATCTGCCTCCAATCAGCTTTTGAAAGTTCTTGCCTAATACCGTCAAAATTGGCCTTTCTCCAATTTAGAACTTCAACTTTTAGATCTGGTCTATCCTTTTCCATCACTATTTTAAAATGAATAGAATTATGGTCACTGGCCCCAAAGTGCTCCCCCACTGACACCTCAGTCACCTGCTCTGCCTTATTTCCCAAGTGTAGATCAAGTCTTGTACCTTCTTTAGTAGGTACATCCACATACTGAATTAGAAAATTGTCTTGTACACACTTAAGAAATTCCTCTCCATCTAAACCTTTAACACTATGGCAGTCCCAGTGGATGTTTGGAAAGTTTAAATCCCCTACCATAACCACCCTATTATTCTTACAGATAGCTGAGATCTCCTTACAAGTTTGTTTCTCAATTTCCCTCTGACTATTGGGGGGTCTATAAAACAATCCCAATAAGGTGATCATCCCTTTCTTATTTCTCAGTTCCACCCAAATAACTTCCCTGCATGTATTTCCAGGAATATCCTCCCTCAGCACAGCTGTAATGCTATCCCTTATCAAAAATGCCACTCCCCCTCCTCTCTTGCCTCCCTTTCTATCCTTTCTGTAGCATTTGTATCCTGGAACATTCAGCTGCCAGTCCTGCCCATCCCTGAGCCATGTTTCCGTAATTGCTATGATATCCCAGTCCCATGTTCCTAACCATGCCCTGAGTTCATCTGCCTTCCCTGTTAGGCCCCTTGCATTGAAATAAATGCAGTTTAATTTATTAGTCCTACCTTGTCCCTGCCTGCCCTGACTGTTTGACTCACTTCTGTTCTCAACTGTGCCAATCTCAGATCGATCTCTTTCCTCACTATCTCCCTGGGTCCCACCTCCCCACCTTACTTGTTTAAATCCTCCCAAGCAGTTCTAGCAAATTTCCCTTCCAATTTAGGTGCAATCCATCCTTCTTGTACAGGTCACTTCTACCCCAAAAGAGATTCCAATGATCCAAAAATGTGAATCCTTCTTCCATACACCAGCTCCTCAGCCATGCATTCATCTGTTCTATCCTCCTATTCCTGCCCTCACTAGCTCGTAGCACTGGGAGTAATCCAGATATTGCTACCCTTGAGGACCTCCTTTTTAAAATTCTACCTAACTCTCTGTAAGCTCCCTTCAGAGTCTCAACCTTTTCCCTTCCAATGTCATTGGTTCCAATGTGGACAATGACCTCCTGCTGGCCCCTGTCCCCCGTGAGAACATTCTGCACCCTTTCTGAGACATCTTGATCCTGGCACCAGGGAAACAACACACCATTCTGCTTTTTCTCTGCTGGCCACAGAAACATCTGTCTGCACCTCTGACTACAGAATCCCCTAACACAATTGATCTCTTGGAAGTCAACGTACCCCTCATTGCATTAGAGCCAGTCTCAATACCAGAAACTTGGCTGTTTGTGCTACGTTCCCCTGAGAATCCATCACCCCCTACATTTTCCAAAACAGCATACCTGTTTGAAATAGGTATATCCACAAAAGACTCCTACTCTAGCTGCCTACCTCTCTTACCCTTCCTGGAGTTAACCCATCTATGTGACTGTATCTGAGACTTTTCCCCCCTTTCTATAACTGCCATCCATCACATACTATAGCTGTTGCAAATTCCTCATCGCTTCTATTCATCTCTCCAATTGATCCACTCGATCTGATAAGATTTGCATTCAGCAGCATTTATGGCAGATATAATCTGCAGTAACCCTTAAACTCTCTTTAAACTCCCACATCTGACAAGAAGTACATATCACTGCAAAGGCCATTTTTGCTCCTTCACAATCTACAGATTCAGAAAATAACACCGCCTTATTCCTCTATGAACACTGCCCCAGGTTAAATTAATAGCTATGACTTATATTTTAAGTTTAATCAAGAGACTTATCTCCAAAAACATATAATCAAGAAAGAATCCACTGTACCCACTACTGCAGCCTTTCTATTGGACAGACTTAAAACAACAATTAACTTATCTGATTCTGTGCTGTGATCTTCGCCCAACAGTTCCTCACTGTTTGTTAATTTTCCCAGATGCACCCCGATGTCCAGCGATACACAAATTCAAACAGCAAAGTCGGTAACTGTTTTTTTTTCTCTCTCTCTCTCTCTCTCTCTCTCTCTCTCTCTCTCTCTCTCTCTCTCTCTCTCTCTCTCTCACCTGCACTGTCCTCACCATGTGCTTCCATTGTCTGGTCTTCTCCCTTTTAAAACTGCTGTTATTTCGACTTTTTTTTCAAAGTTCCAAAACAATGCAACAGCATATTGCTGCTCCTGGAGTTCAAGGTAATCACCTCCGACACCTAAAATACCTCAAAAAAAGGATCAGCTCTTACAGCCAGAAATTTTTCCCATCCTCCACCTTGAATTACCCAGAATCCTTCTATATCTAGCATCTACAGCCATTTTGCATGAGAGGTCTTTGCATGAAAAGAAGTGTTTCCTAATTTCATTCTTAACTGAATTAGCTCTCATTTTAGGATGAATCATTTTTGGCTTAGATTTCCCCAGAGAAAACGATTGTATCAACCCAATCAATTACAGTTCTCAGTAGCTCAATTGAGTCATTCCCTCAATTTTTTAACTCTAATGTGATACAAAACAAATTTACAACCCTTCTTCACTTGTAATACCCTATATCATTCCAGCGAATCTGCACTACTCCTTCTGCATGGCTAAGTCTTCTTGAACTTGAGTATCTAAAATTGAATTGTAGAGGTCTTTTCTTAATTCTGTCAACAATTTCGATATTGATTTACAGCTTAATGTCCTCATTCTGTATTTGTTCCAGTCTGCTCCTTCACAATATCTTTCATAAGCAGAACATCTCAAAGAGGAGTATCTTTACATTATTTTCCACCTTTAATGTCACTGACTCAGCAATAGAGAGGATAATGGGAGATGTAATGTTGATAAACTCTTAATTTCACTGGTACAGTTATCACTTTTGACTTACAGATTGTAAGCAGCTAATGCAATTGTCTTGATGCAATTGAAATTTTCTGCTTGATGTCTCCTGAGCATTCATTGTAGAGGTAAAGCTGATACACATAGTTTATCATATGCTAGTTCTGTGGAGCTATGAAGTAAGCAGAGTCAAATTGTAAGGTAAGGTTGCACATGTCTCTTCAACTGGGTCTCATAGGAAGAATGGGCTTCCAAAATGTTTGTTGGTGTGGAAATTTACGTGAGAAATATTGAAAAGGGAGAAATCAGATTCAAGCACTTTAAGTAGAGTACCCAATAATGTTAGATGGTTTGGGTTTTAAAATTTCAAAATTGAGCCCAACCCACCCCTTGTTTTGGGAAGCAAAACAAAGAGCTGGAGAAACTCAGCAGGTCTGGGAGCATGTGTAGAGAGATAAGCAAGTTTACATTTTGAATCCAATGATCCTTCATCAGACCCTTCTAACAAAGGGTCACTGAACTTAACATTAACTCTATTTTTCTCTCTACAGTTGTTGAGTTTCTCCAGAACTTCCTGTTTCTCTTTCAGGCTTCTAGTATTCTCAGTTCTTTGTTTTATTTTTCTTGTTTTGAGAAAGCTGGCAGCAGAATTAAGGTGATGCCAGCTTTGAGTAAAAGATTGAATATGTTGCTTGTGAACCAGGGGGAATAGAGGTGCTTTTGACAACCACCAGAAATCTGATCTGCGCTCTCACATCCCCCTCCAGATATCTCATTCATTTTAAAATAGATTCTATTCTCTTCCCATGCACCAGCCCCCTCTCCTCTTCTCCCCTTCCACCTGACCCCCCCACCCCCCACAATACACACACACACGCATGTTCACATATCACTATCACCACCACCATCCTGCAATCCAAGTACGGGACCAGACTCTGTCAATAGCGTTGAATCAGAATTTTCATAACCCAGACTAAAACACAGCTTTAAGATATCCAGATATCCAGACATCAGATGTCCATCCCTACCCACTCATTCACCTTGCCCACCTACCTTGGTTCCATATGCTCCAAGTGTAGGTGCAGGCTCCTACATGCTCCACATCCTACTCTGGAGTATTCCCTCATCAATTGGAAGTGATACAGCCTGAGTGAAAAAAGAGAAAGAGAAAAGGTTCATGCTTTGGACAGGTTTAAGCATTCAGAGAATCCCATAATCCTTGAGTCTCATCCCCAGAAATCTATTTGCCCCACTTAAATTGATATCGGGGTCAATGGTCATCTTGTAGTATAGCTTGTGATAGTGAACAATCTTATGCTTTAAGTGTCTTTTAAGCAACTGGGTAATAACTGGTTACAATGGATTTGCAAACAGCTTTTGCAGAGGGCATATATTCAGCATAAAGCTGACTGAATAAAATATCTCCCTCCAACGAGCTGAAGAATATGATGAGGTTACATAACATACAGATAGTATCATTAGCAAAAACATCACTTTTCCTAATTTTTGGCAAAATGTTTTCCTCATAAACAGAGGCATTGAAAATGGAAAAGTGCATTTGATTCTCTGCTCAGATTCAGGGAAGCAAAAACTGTAATTGCTTATGCAAATCACATTCCAACACCCACTGAGGCAAAATGATCTACTTGTGACACAGAGTGGTATGTGGGCTGTCAGGCATTTCTGGTTGGTTTTAGGTGAACATCCACTGAGAATTGTTATGTAACACAATTTTCAGTGAATACAGTAATAATAAATGGACAATGAAATGGCCACTTAGATTTTACTTTTGCAATGTTTCATATGAATCGTGTTCCTTTAAAAGACATAGAGTAGCATTACCTTCCAACAAACCTGCGCAGTTCTAACATATATTTCATCCCAGGTGTATATTAGCAGCAAACAAGTTGATTAAAAATAGACATTACGCTCTATGGGCCAATCTATGAGCTAGCAGTCTCTTTGGTCCATTGGGTGTCATTTTTCATTTCTGCTTATCAATCCTAATCACAATAGAATTAGACAAATAAACATAATCTAATGAAAAAGGTATTGAATATTTTAAGGGACATTGTTAGCAGGACATGTAAGGGCAAATCAGCAGAAGGTTTACATTTGGATTTTAGAAATTGTTAATAAGGTGTCATACAAGACGAGAGCTCATGAAATTGGGGATTGTATATTAACCTGGATTAAAGAGAGAAATAATGAATGGTTAAACTCAAAGTGGTATTTTGTGACAAGTAGGGTGTCACACAGATTAATGCTTAAATCTCAGCTGTTTAAATTGTATTGCAAGGACCCAAGGAAGAGGACTGTATAGGAAATAGTCAAGATTGCTAGCTAGTTGTATGCTACCAGCAAAATTGTAGTAGAATGAGGTTCATGTAAATTATGACAATGTAACTGTACACATGACACTAACATCAATGAGAAAGCAGACAGCCTAGATTGAGCATATGAAAACACTTGGAGTTTCGTAGACACTTTGAGCTGCATTTGACAACCTATGTGAAGATGTAAACAAAGGAGTGTTACTGTACAGAGTTGAAAAGTCTTATTATATGATAAGGAGAAAGCAGCCTCAGGAAGAGTCCATGTGCAGATACCAATGACTTGATACACTCTACACAATCAGCTCAATTATCTCAATATACAGATGTTAGTATTAGCACAAGATAAAGCAAAAATAGGCTTTGAGGAGTTCATAAATAGGTTGTGAAAGGCTTTAAAGTGATTAGGTGATTCAGGCATGAAGACAGCATTGAGCAACTATGGGGAGTATAAATATTGGTCAGAAGGATAGAAAGGGAGAACATTTTTTAAAAAGGTGAGAGACCTGTAATTAGGAGACAGTAAGGTCTGCAAATGCTGGTAATCAGTGTCGATAGGTGTGAAGACGGAAGAGCACACCAGGTCAGACAGCATCCAAGGAGCAGGAAAGCCAATGTTTCAGGGTGAAACTCTTCACCAGGATTGGAGAGGAGAGGGAGCCCAGAAGTATATAGATGGAAGGGAGTGAGTCTGAGGGAAGGGTAGGTGGGATGGTGATAGGTGGATACAGGTACTGGGTTACTGCAGTGGGAAGGGTGGAATGGATAGGTGAGTAGGAAGAGGGACAAGTTAGGACAGGTCAGGGAAGAAAGGAGGAGGGATGGGGCTGGGGGAGGAGGGACATTGAAGCTGGTGAAGTCAATGTTGGGACCATTGGACTGTAAGCTTCCTCGGTGAAATATGAGGTGTTGTTCCTCCAGTTTCTGTTTGGCCTTATTCTGACAGTGGAGGAGACTAAAAATGGACATGTCACCAGAGGAGGGGGGGGGTGGGGGTGTAATTCAACTGAATGGCAGTCAGAAGGTCTGGTAGGTTAATGCATGCAGAGTGCAGATGCTGTGCACATTGGTCCCCAAGATTGCATTTGGTTTCCCTGATATACAGGAGAACACATTGGGAGCAATGGATGAGGTTGGATGAAGTGCAGGTGAATCTCTGTCAGATCTGAAAGGATTGTTTAGTGCCTTGGATGGAGTTGAGAGGGGAGGTATGGGGCAGGTGTCATAGCTCTTACAGTTGCAAGTAAATGTATCGAGTGTGGTAGGGAGTGTAGAGTTGATGAGGGAGTCACAGAGCGAGTGGTCCCTGTGGAAAGCAGACAAGGGTGGAGAAGGAAATACCTTTTTGGTGGTGAGGTCTGATTGTAGGTGGTGGAAATGTTAGGGGAGGATGCGTTGTATCCGGAAGTTTGTGGGGTGGTATACGAGGACTAAGGGGACTCTATCCTTTTTGTTGTTGGGGGAGGAGGTTTGAGAGCAGAAGTGTGGAAGATGGAGGAGATGTCGTTGAGGAATCCTTAATTACTGAGGAGGGGAAACTACAGTCTCTAAAGTAGGAGGATATCAGGAATGTCCTGAAGTGAAATGCAGATGTGCTAGAGGCGAAGGGTTTGGGAGCATGGGATAGCATTTTTGTTAGAGGGTATGTGAGAGGAGGTGTAATTGAGGTGGTTCTGGGAGTCAGTGGATTTAAAAATGCAGGGAATGCTCACTCCGTGACTTTACTTGCCTTACCATACCTGGTACCCTGCCCTGCAACCACAAGAGGTGCAATTCCTGTCCCCACACCTCCCCACTCACGTCCAACCAAGGCCCAAAACAATCCCTACAGTGTGGAAGCAGGCTACTTGGATCATCAAATCCACACTGATCCTCCAAAGAGCATCCAATCCAGATGCACCCATATACCCTACTCCTGTATTTTTTGTGGCTAATCCACCTAGTCTGCATGTCTGCATATCGCTGGACACAATGGGCAATTTAGCATGGCCAATCCACCGAACCTGTACAACTTTGGACTGTGGGAGGAAACTGGAGCAACTGGAGGACATCCACACAGAGAATGTACAAACGACACATAGACAGTCACCTGAGGGTGAAATTGCCCTTGAGCCCTTGGAGTTGTGAGGCAGCAGTGATAACCACTGAGCCTGTGTATTTGACATCTTTAACTTATATTATGATCCCAGGTGATGGTAATATTGAATAAGTTAGATCCCAGAGTAAAACCTGCTAGATTGACCACAAATTTTAGTTCCGCAATTTGGTTACCATGGCAGTCAGCAACTAAACAACATATCTACATGAGGCTTGTACCTTTGAACAAAAGAACAAAAACTTTCTGGATACAAAGAGCCCCATTTGAGATTATTTGAAAGATCTTACAAAAATCAATAAAGAGTTCAATTATGTTTGCATGTGCATGTGTTTGTGCATGTGTGTATGTGCATGTGTGTACATGTTAGTTCATGCATTTTCTTTAATTCAAGATGACTTGCTTGATTGGCTCTTTATTGCACAGAAAAAATGTTAACTACATTTTAATTGGAAAGGATTCAACATTTTATGTTAAATGTGTGTTGGAGCTGACTGAATAGGCTGAAAAGAAGGAAGCCAGTTCATTCCTCCTCACCATATCATAACACACAGAATGGTAACATGGATGTTTGGCAAACAATTAAACAGATTATTTGTTTGGGTATGTTCAAGGGAGTTGAAGTAAAAGAGTATCATGTGATGCTGAAGTGATGTAGAATGTTGGTAAGACCTCATTTGGAATAATGTCTAGTTTTGTATTCTTTACATAAAAATGTGCCTTACAAGGGGTGTAACAAAGGTTCAGAAGACCAGTTGTTGAGATGAGAGCACTGGCCTCGATTGTACAGAAGGGGCATATACTCTCAGAAGCACCTAGAACAAGGAGTCGTAGTCTCAGGATCACGGTCAGCTCTTTAGTATTGAGATAAAAGAAATATCTTCACTCAGAGTTACAAATCTATGGAATTCATTAAACTAAAGTACTGTGAGTTGTCATTCATTGAGTATCTTCGAGATTGAGAACAGATAATTGGGAATTAGGAATATGGGAATATGGCAGGAAAATGAATTCAATGAAGAAATTCAAATATAATTTTATTGAATGGCAAAGCTTAAAGTGTTTATATCATAATATTTATTGAAAAGCTATGAAGCATACTTACAGTAAACGCTCCATCGAAATGGGAAAACCAGCCGAACAGGTCAATGTTTCTATGAATGCTCCACATGAAGTCCTCCTTCCCACACCTCACCCCATTAAATTATCCTTCAGCTTTTAATCTCTCACCTTTTTGTGCAGTCGATTCTGCCATAACGCGCATTTTTTAAATGTGAATTGGTTATAACATGATTAAAGAATTTAGACTATTATTTGTAGAACATGAACTTTCCTGGCTATAAATGCCACTCTGATCCAATTGATTTAAATCATGCTGCTATTACATGATTTTCTTATAACGTAGATTGCACAGGAACAGAACTATCGTGTATATCAGATCAGACTGTTGTTTACCTCCAAATGTGCTTATGTTATTCATTTCAACTGCTCTTTGAGATAACAAAGTCCATATTCTCCTCATTCTTGGTTGAAGAGGGTTTTTCTGAATTTTTCATTACTTGTATTACTGAATACATTATGCTTATGGAGTATCCCAAAAGTGGAAATCTGTTTTCTGCTTCTTCCCTACTATGCCTCTTCACAATTTTAAAGACTTTATTTGATTTGTATTTCAATTCCAGTTTTATACAGCATAGAGGAGAAAGTGAGGACTGCAGATGCTGGAGATCAGAGCTGAAAATGTGTTCCTGAAGAAGGGCTCATGCCTGAAACATTGATTCTCCTGCTCCTTGGATGCTGCCTGACCTGCTGTGCTTTTCCAGCAACACATTATACAGCATAGAACCAATATCTCAAGAATAAGTACTTATTTAACAATATTATTGACATGCCTTTGGATAGACAAATACATGTAGTTATAGAAGAAATGAAAAGTCAGGATGTGTTCAGGTATTCCACATTAATTAGGTACATACCCAGTTTATGATTTATAAAATTAAATTGATAATATGTAATATTTTATTAAGGAAACTATTTAGCGTGTATACAATTTGATTATAAGGGGTTAGATAAACTAGGAAACCTGAGATGCTACCAGCTACCTATGGGTCATTTGAATAAATGAGTTCAATGGACCTACAGGTGTTTACTTTTTCATATTTAACTTGTGTGATTTTTATATAAACAACCATATTAGAAATCTCAATACCCTTCTTTTATTCCCTCCTCCAATAGATCTCTTCACAGATCCAAGTATGGCTTCTCATACGTGTTCTTCGTCCATTTAATGATGTCAAAGACATTGAAATCTCATCTCATCTCATCATCAAATCTTTCTTGCTCTCTCTCTCACACACGTGTTACATCTACAATGGATCCAATTAATGTTAGTGTCATCAATGTGTCTAATCAGTGCTACAAAGCATTTTGTGAGTATTTGAATAAGGAGGAGACTGAGTCAACCAGTGTCATTTTCAAGTACCTCCTGATGATTAATCACAGAGTATCACAGATACAGAAGACATCTTAGTTTTTCTCAATGATAATGAACAAATGTCTTGAGAAAAAAAAACAAAGAACAAACTGTATAATGTGAGTGAAGAAAATTTTACATTTGCAACTTCCATGGAAATGGGAAATCAGGATGTTGCACTTCATTTAATTGCAAACTTTGAGTAAGAAACTATCTCAATTTTTTTGTGCCATTGAAGTGCTTTCTGAAAATTGGTTGCTTTGCTGGATTTGAATTGAAGAAAAAGACTGATGTCCTGAACACCAGTTTGTGAAACATCTTGTTTTTCTAAAAAGTTAATCCTTATTAATACTAATGGCTAAGAATAGATTAGAAAGTACTGGCAGATCCAACAATTTCTGTGCAAAGAGAAAGAGATTTAAAGTTTCACAACAGGAAGAATTTAAAGATTAATCTGTCTATAAGAAAAACAGAATAATGTAGGTACAAAGAAATGAAAAGTTGAGAATGCGGAAAATCTGAAGAAAATGCCTTACCATAGTTAGCATGTCATACAGCATCTGTGGAGCCAGAAGCAATGTTACTTTTTCAACTGATCACCTTTCATCGTGAGGAGGTAATAGACAAGATTACATCATCCTATCTCACCATCATCGTTTTTATCTTTTTTTTCATTCACAGGATGAGGGTATCACTAGCTAGGCCAGCATTACTTGGCTATCCCTAATTGCCAAGAGGGCAATTAACCATCAAGCACTTGACGTGGGACGAGAGTTACCTGTAGGCCAGACCACATAGTTTCTTTTACTAAAGGACATTTGTGAACCAGATAATTGACAATTCATGGTCCTCATTAGTCTTATAATTTCACATTTTTTATTGAATTCAAGTTCTATCATTAGCCATTGCAGGATTTGAACCTGAGTCTCTGAATTAACAGCAATAACACCATTAGGCTATCACCTCCCCAGAGGGAGAGTTTAATCATCTCTGTACTCTACACTATCACAGTTCTGTTTTCTTAGTATCATTTTCCTTGAACCCTATTTTTCCTTAACTCCGCATGTGTTTAAAAACTGCATCTCTAACTTCTTTCAGTTTCAATTCATGGAATTGTCATTAATTTTACTCTCTCTGCACATGCTGCCAAAATTACTAAGAAATCCCAACATTTTCTATTTTTATCTCAGATTTTCATAAAAGCATTTTGTATTCTTCATAGTAAAAGCTACGTAAATTCTGTTACATGAACAAAACAGGATCATCATTCCAAATTTAGTTATGTCTCTATGTTTAAACAGAAACAGGAGCTTACTCTGTTGCCTCTTGGACTTCTAATACTGCACAACTGAATTCTAATAAAAAGTGACTGTGTGACCTTTCAGGTCATGTGTGATTTTATGTTGCATTGCATTCATGCCACATTTAATAGGGGATTTATCCAATTTCCTTTACCTAGTTTGTTAATGTACAAAAATGTGTTTCTCTGCTCTATTGATACCTCATCCTTGCTGACATTGCAGTGTACTCCAATGCTCAACAAACACAATAAATATAAATTTGTACCTAGGAATTGATGATCGCACCACATTTTATAACTATTACAATTTCTCAAAAATGTCACACTCAACCACATTCTTGATTGGCTCTGTGGCTAATGAGACTTGATATTTCATGTGAGTGCATCTTTAAGGTATGATGAGCTAGTTTGTTTCCTAATTAAAATTGACTGCTGTACTGCCCATAAAATGGAATGTGGGTCATTAAAATGCTGGCTGTAAAACCTTATTAACCTCCAGTGGAATAGTCTTCAGTTTGTAGGATTTACAACATCATAAACTGAGCACGCATGTTTATAATGTAATACACAGTGTTGACTAATATTGAAAGTTATTCATCCTAAAATCCTCCATGTAAAAGTAGTGAAAAATAAGACGTAAAAACAGTGCTTTACTTCATAATTGTGCACCATTTTGAGTTTAAAAAAAGTTAAAATTCAGGTTACTTTATGTAAACACAGTTAGCGTTTTTTTAAAGCAAGTGGAGACTATTTAATTATTGGAACAATTTTAACCACACTAATTGAGACCAAGGCTGATGACAAACAATTCTGCTCTCTGTCGGTTAGGGTTCAGTAGATCTTAACACTCAGAATCACAGCTGCAAAGAGCCATTAGTTTCTACTCAAGCTTACTGGGAAGTGCTAGCTAGATACCCAAACAACGGGAACTGATGACAGGAGGCTGCAGTCAAAGAACCAAGGAAAGTCAGGAGTAGAGGGTGTAAGGATAGTAAAAGCATCACTTCTGCTCCTACTGGTCCCGTTGTTAATTTTTTTAAAAGAATGTAAACATGAATTTGCCTTTCATGCCCCATCTCTAAATGTTGATGTCAGGTTAGGTTTGTGGTGAAGACATCTACACTTTGATGAGGCCATTTAACCCTGATCTGCATGTTTAAGACTAGATTAGGTTCCCTAAAGTATGGAAACAGGTCCTGCAGCCCAACAAGTCCACAATGACCCTCGGAAGAGCAACCCAGGTCCATTCCCCTATTCCACATTTACACCTGACGAATGCACCTAACACTATGTGCAATTGAGCATGGCCAATTCACCTAATCTGTACATCTTTGGATTGTGGGAAGAAACATACGCAGATATGGAGAGAATGTGCAAACTCCACACAGACAGTCACCCAAGGCAGGAATTAAACTCAGGTCGCTGGTGTTGTGAGGCTGCAGTGCTAACGACTGAGCCACCGTGCTGCCCTTAATGCTGTCTCTTTCCTGCTCCACCATTTAAATCTACATTCTTATGAGTGAACAACAACAGGCTTTTCTGTGAGTAACTATAAACAGAGGATAATAAGAGAGGAAATTTATGTGGAACCCCAAAAAGCCAGGCTGCAATTCCATATTATTTGATGTCACTGTGGTAAGGTTCCTTTGCTCAGTACTTTTAACTAAATTAAAAATAAAATTCCCTTGACTCTACACAGTACTCCTTTGATGGCAAATGCAGGTTAGATTTAGAGAGAGAGAGAGAGAGAGAGACAGTGAGTGCGCGACAGAGATGTTTCATTTTCTGATTAAATTCATAGGAGCTCTTGTTATCATTTAAATCACTCTCCAATAATTGGCTACATTTTAACTACAGCCTTTTATTTAAAAATTAACATTAATATATTAATGGATCTAATAAGGAATCTCTTGCTCCAGTTATCTCTTGGTTATGTGATATTACATCATTATTAAATATTAGTCCTTTAAGGTCATAGTATTCAACTATTTGTCCACAAGAGTTATTGAGAGGGACCAAGAAAGTAACTGTGAGTGAGTGTGAGAGTGAGTGAGTAGGTTAAATGAAAGAATGAATGAGACAGAACCTGAAAGAATGAATGTGACAGAACGAGACAGCAAACATGCAAGAGTGAGTATGAGGGTGGGAGAGTGAGTATGAAGTAAATATACAGATTGCTGTACTGAGACATACACCGTACACATCTTCCACTCCAAAAATCTATGTATGCTCTGAGCTGAGAGAAGAGGAACTCTGAGGCTGGAAAACAACCCACTTCTGACCACTGCACTTGCATCAAATCTGACAGGGCCAGTTCAGACTCTGCACCGCCAGAGGTGAACACAAGGCCAGTGTTAGTTAAAGCAAACTTCTTAGCTCGGCCCTGCCCCAATCCCCTTCCCTGCTGACCAGAATTTGGGATTTCTTTGTGGGAACAAATTACTGCAGATGCTGGAATCTGTACTAAAAACAACAAATGCTGGAGATCACAACAGGTCAGGCAGCATCCATGGAGAGAAAGCAAGCTAACATTTCAAGTCTAGATGAATTTTCATCAGAGCCACCTAGACCCAAAATGTCAGCTTGCTCTCTCTCCAGAGTGCTGCCTGACCTGCTATGACCTCCAGTGTTTGTTGTTTTCAGTTTGGGATTTCTCTGTCTGTCTCTCTCTCTCTCTCTCTCTCTCTCTGCTTCTTAAATGAAAATCCTGACTTATTGATGGGTTTATCAATAGATAGATGGCCTGGATTCTATTGACCAGTCAGCATTAAAATTGGCCTTATTAACTCCAGACATTACTGTTAAATCTAAAATATAAGCCATGAGAATATTTCAAATTATTACAACTCTCATGTTTAAACAGTGTTTTTCCTCGTATGCACATTTTTTAATCATATTAATTTTTTTATTATTGAGTATCCAAGTGAAAGGTCAAGAATCTTAGTTAAAATGCATTCACCTAAGCTATTGATAGATGGCTGTCTTATTCTGTTCTTTCTACTGTCCAATGGAAACAGTGTAAGAACAAGCCTGAGATCATAAAATAATATTTCCGTCTATCAGTCTGAGGCCTGCACACTGCGTTCAGGATCATTTTGACTGAGAAATATATAGAGCAGTTGTTTCTTAGATCAATTTAAACATGCAGAAATTGGAGATTCAAAGGTTGACAAATGAGAGGATCATTTAGTACATCCTTTTTTTTCAATTCTGCCTTAACTTCCTTTTAATATACAATTGATATAGAAGGAACTGAGGAGCAGAGTGCATAGAAACATGAAAAATCCATTTGGCCCCTCAAGCTTGTTCCAACTAGATCATGCCTAATCTCTTACATCAACATCATTTTCTCACACTATTGTCATATTCTTTAATATTGAGGATTCTACCAATCTTTGTCTTGAATATGTTCAATGACTTGGTCTCCCCAGCCTTTTGGATCAAAGAATTCCAAAGATGCACTATCCTCTGCATGAAGAACCTCCTCCTTATACCTGTACTAAATGGCCTACTTTTAAATTCTGAAATAGTGTCCTCTGGTTTGGACGCCTGTAGGGACCAAATCCTACATCTAATATGTTGAGCTGTCTATAAATTTTATATGTTTTGATTAAGTTACTATTTGTTCTTCTAAACTCTGGAAAATACAGGTTTCATCTTCTCAATCACGCCTCATCGAACAATTTTGCCATTAAGTCTAGTGAACCATTGCTGCAATGTCTTTATGGCAAGCATATTCCTCCTTAGGAAGATAGGAAATAAGAGCATCAGTCGGCAGTTCAGACCTTCGAGTCCACTCCACCATTTAACATGATCATGGCGGATCTTATCTTGGTCTTAACTCCACTCTCCTGACTGCTCCCCATTGCCCTTATCCCACTTATCCTCAGAAACATATCTATTTCTTAATTGAATCTGTTGATTGGTTCTGCTTCCACTGCACTCTGTGGCAATGAGCTCCACAGATTCACAACCCACCAAGAGAGGTAGCTTTTCCTGCCCTCAGTTTGACCCCACCTTCTTTCACACCGTGTTTATGCCCCGTTGTTTGAGACTGTCCCACAAGGGGACTCATTTGCTCAAAATCCACCTTTTCAATCCAGATCCTCCACATTCTTCTGAACTCCACGAGTAAAAGCCTAAGCTATTCAACCACACCACGTACAACCTTTCAACCCTGGAATCAACATTGTGAACCTCCTCTGAAATGCCTCCAGTGCCACCACATCCTTCCTCAAGTAAGAAGACCAAAACTACACACAATATTCCAGATTTGGTCTCACCAATACCTTATGTAATTGTAACAATAATTCTTTTCTTTTACACACCAGTCCTTTTGCAATACATGCCAGGATTCCATTTGCCCTTATTATTATATGCTGCACCTGCAGTTCATGTGCAAAGAAGGACTTTGAATCTTCTTCCATTTTAAATAATGATTTGCCCTTTTATTTTTCTGGCCAAAATGCACAATCTCACACATTAAACTCCATTCTCCTTGCCTATCAATATCAATCTGAAAGCTCTTTCTCTCCTCATCACTGTCTGCATTCCTATCTACTTTAGTATCATTTGCAAACTTTGCTATGTTACCACTCTGTACCTGCTTGCAAAGCATTTATATGGATTGTAAATAGTTGAGGTCCAACACCTGAACCCTAAAGCGCACCAATTCGCTATCCAGAGATGGGCCCATTTACCTCAACTTCTGATTTCTATCAGTCAGCTAATCCCCAATCCAAGCCAATACTGAACCCATATTCCCCTGGGGTATGACCTTCTGGATCAGTGTTTGTCACATACTTGTCAAATGCCTTCTGGAAGTCTCACTAGATGATATCCCCATTGCTGGTTACATCCTCAAAGAACTCTAACAAGTTTGTCAAGCACCACTTGGCCTTCATGAAACTATGCTGACACTGGTGAATTAAGTTTTTCCAAGTGTTCAGGTATCTCTTCCATTATGATAGACGACAGAGGTCAAACTAACTGGTCCATCTTTTCCCAATTTTTGCCTACCTCTTATTTTGAATAAAGGTGTCACATTGGTAGGTTTCCAATCCATTGGTACCTTTCAGGAATCCAGGGAATTTTGGAAAATCATAACCAATTCATCCACTATATCTGTCTCCACTTCCTTGAATACCCTGGTACAGGTCATCAGGCCCTGGAGACTTACCTTCTGTTAACCCCATCACTTTACTTAAAGTCTTCTCCCTTGTTATAGTAATTTCACCAAATTCCTCTGTAGTAACTGCTGTTTTTGAGAAGAAATTATTATCTTTCACTGTGAATATAGAGACAAAATATTGGTTTACTGCCTCTGCCATTTCTGAGTTTCCCATTATTACCTCACCATTTTTGTCCTCTAAAGGGCCAATATTTACTTTCACTATTGTCTTCATTTTTATGATACTTATAGAAGCTTTTGGTACCAGTGCTTATGTTTCCTACTTGTTTCTTTCCGTAGTTCATCTTAGCTCCAGTAGTAACTCTTTGCTGACAGTTAAAGTTCTAACAATCCTCCAAAATGCTACTAGCTTTTGCAGTATGATCTGTGCTAGTTTTTGCCTTTATGCTATCCTTGACTTCCTTAAGCCATGGATGACTTTTTGCATCTTTACAGTTCGTCTTCCTCTCAGTAATATACTATAATTGAGAATTAGTTAGTAGCTTCCTAAGTATTTGTCACTGTTCTTCAAATGTCCTGCCCTTTAATAATTCTGCCCAGTCCACTTGGCCTGCATAATTACCTTGGCCTAATATTAACATTGTATATGACTCTGTCTTCACTCGTTCAATAAGAATTTGAAACTCTAGCATCTTATGCTCACTCTTTCAAATCTAAAGTAGTTAGTACTCTGGTTATCTCAATAATATATTGCCCTGAGAAACAATTCCTCATATACTCTATGTACTTTTCTTCAAATCTACCCTTGCCAAGTTGATTAACACAATCAAAATGCATGTTCAAATCACGCATAATTACCATTGTGCCCTTCTTACAAGCCTTCATTGTGTCCTGAGGTAAGGAGATCAAAACTGTACACAGTAGTGTAAAATGGTAGACCATTGGTGAATATTTAAGCCCCTATGTGCATTCAAGGTTATTCAAAGGCAGTAGTCATACAACACCAGGTTATAGTCCAATAGGTTTATTTGAAATCACAAGATTTCACCATTTGATGAAAAGGCCAGGCTCCAAAAGCTTGTGATTTCAAATAACCCTGTCAGACTTTAATCTGGTGTTGTCTGATGTCTAACCTTGACCACCCCAGTCCAACATCTGCACCTCCACATCAAGGTTTTTCAAGAGCAGGTATGATGCTTTCTAATAGCAGGCACTGTATAAAAGAGTATCAAGTGTCATTTAACTAGCATTCAGTAAATCCTGACCCCTAAGTACATAGAACATGGAGATATCAGAGTGATTTGAAAAGCTTAGAAGGACATATGTTTAACATATGCTTTCAGGAGGAGACAAAGTGTAGTTTTGTTAATACTGTAAGAGATTGTGACACTTTGCTCGTCTGCCTGTACTGCTTCTATGTAGCAATGCAGGTGAGCACTGCAGTGAGATTTTACAGCACACAATCATTGCAGACTTCCACTGGTGATCTGTGTATCAGCCACACTGCAGCACAAGCATCATGGCATCAGGGACTGAAGAAACTGACAGGGAATCTGGGGAAGAAATCCAACCTGTTTTCTACACAAAGCCACCATAATGAAAGTGATACTCATCCAGTTTTCACTCTATCATACCAAGTCATTGTGTCATAACAACAGGAATAGACATGCTGGATGTTCGTGACATGCTGTTTAATTATTCCATAAACTGCACCAGAACAAATAGCATTATATGGTTAATACCATGACTTTCAGGTAACTTTGGAGCTATAACTGCCCAGGTTGTTTCACACACTCATCAGTGACAAAAACACCCTATTTTAGCAAGAAACAAAATCAGGTAAACAAACAAAATATTCCAAGGATCTATTTCAAAGCCAAACTGCTGTCATCAATATTTTCTTCAGCAGAATGAAGCCAGTAAAGTCTAGCTCCAATAAGGTATATCTCTATTTTAGCAGGATTCCTCAAAAACATGTTCTCCAGTAATGATTGCTTTAGAATTTGCAAAGTCAAAGACAGGATGTCAAATTTACCTGATGTGAATAGGCAACAAGTCATGAAGAGACCATCTTGCTTCCTTGCAGCTGGAAAGTCTGATGCCTCTTTCCCTGGCAATACAGGGATTCCTTTGCATTTATCCAAGAAACCAAGGTTTCAGCTTGGTCCAAAGATAAGATGACCAATTCACAGTTTTTAAAAGAAATCAACAACAACATCTTCAGAAATACAGGTATCCTCTATTATCTAAATACCCTTACTGATGCCCACTTGCTTATATCTGAAAGGCAGATACCAACTGATGGGAGTGGCTTCTGGGGCAGAACAGAAGGGATAACACTGATATCTTTGAGTTTGTAAGAGGCAGCCTCTAGTGTTTAGCATGGATCATTTATTTATGTATTTAGCCTTTCATAGGGTGGGGGCAAGATCTGTGATTGCCCAAACTGAAAGGCTTACTAGGCTTTTTCAGAAGGAAGTAGTCAACCTGATCTGGAGTCATGTGTTGGACAGACCAGCAAAGTATGACATATTTTCTCTTCCAAAGTGATTGGTGAAACAGCTGCATTTTTTAAAAAAAAGTTGGCAATGGTTTCACAGCCATCAATCCAGGGAATAGCTTTCAATTCCAGGTTTCAATTAATTGAATTCAAATTCAACTGACTGCTGTGGTGGCATTGGTACCCAGTACAGCCTGGATGTCCAGATTTCTCACTACAGAACTGTTGGATCTTATATGGATGTACGGTAGGCATGAGGAAATCTCCGGAAGATATTTATTTTATTCCCTTTAGTCACCATGTTGAATTTTGAGCATACACATCTAGAAAGTTATAACGATATATGAAATGACTCTACAAAGGCTGGTATCGTCAAATAGTCAACCTTTATTTCCACATGTATAGTATAAAACACTGACTCAGCTAGCAGAAAACGAGGACTGCTGATGCTGGAAAAGTCAGAGTCAAAAAAGGGTGGTGCTGGAAAAGCATAGTCAGTCAGGCAGCATCTGAGAAGTAGGAGAGTTCATGTTTCGAGCATAAGCTTTTCATCAGGCATTGGACTCTGACTCAGCTAGCTCAAAGCCAGCTTCTAGAGTGAACAGAAACCCTGACACTCCTGTTTATATCTGTCAGCCATGACTCCCTGATTGGGCAGGTTAACAGCCCCCATCAGGGAATTCATATTCTATGAGGTCCACCTGACTGACTTTGTTCTAATTACTACAATACAAATGCTTTCTCTTCCATAATGTTTTCCACTCCATATGCAATTTCAATGTGGAAACTGGAATTGCCTGAATTTTTGTTATGATCTGAAATTAAATCCACCAAGTTACCATCACAGAAAACACAAATTATAGAGTCATAATACCTGGTCTCCCCAATTTATTTACAAAACAATAAACCATTTCAACATATAGCAATATTTATATTGACAGAGTTTGCAATTGCTACAGATAACTTTGGATGACAAGATAATATGCAGTGTCGGCCTAGCATTGTATTTACCTTTAACTTGCACACCTTCCCTTCTCTTGACTTTGTACATTAAATGCCTCAGACAACTTGTCTGTGTGGAGTTTGCACATCTCCCTGTGTCTGCGTGGGTTTCCTCTGGGTGCTCCAGTTTCCTCCCACAGTCCAAAAACGTGCAGGTTAGGTGAATTAGCCATGCTAATTTGCCCGTAGTGTTAGGTGAAGAATGGGTCTGGGTGGGTTGCTCTTCAGAGGGTTGGTGTGGACTTATTGGGTTGAAGGGTCTGTTTCCACATTGTAAATAATCTAAGTCAAAAAAAACCACAGTGAGCCCATGAAAATTGTAGTACCTGTCAGTTATTGAGTTGAAACATTAAATTCATGCTCCACAATTAAATAATTAGCAAAAACTGTAAGCTTTTCAATTAAAAGACCATCATCAAAGATTTCAAATGAAGTAGAGGATCTTAACCATTAAAATAATGGTTTTGTCTCTAAAAAAATAATAAGCACATATTTTTGATTCTACCAATAAAGTACTAAAACGGAATATAAAAAGCATAAATACCTTTAATATAAGAAAGGGAGATCGTTTCAATTTATAGCTTCAACAATACTTTGATTTCAGATCCAATTTGACCTCTGAACAAATTAGAATACATGCAAGCATATAATCGTCAGTGACGGAAAGACTTATAGAGTCATAGAGTCATAGAGATGTACAGCATGGAAACAGACCCTTCAGTCCAACACGTCCATGCCGACCAGATATCCCAACCCAATCTAGTCCCACCTGCCAGTACCTGGTCCATATCCCTCCAAACCCTTTCTATTCATATACCCATCCAAATGCCTCTTAAATGTTGCAATTGTACCAGCCTCCACCACTTCCTCTGACAGCTCATTCCAAACACGTACCGCCCTCTGTGTGAAAAAAGTTGCCCCTTAGGTCTTTTTTATATCTTTCCCCTCTCACCCTAAACCTATGCTCTCTAGTTCTGGACTCCCTGACCCCAGGGAAAAGACTTTGTTTATTTACCATGCCCCTCATAATTTGGTAAACCTCTATAAGGTCACCCCTCAGCCTCCGCACTACAGGGAAAACAGCCCCAGCCAGTTTAGCCTCTCCATATAGCCCAAATCCTCCAACCCTGGCAACATCCTTGTAAATCTTTTCTGAACCCTTTCAAGTTTTAAAAGCATGGGATAGTTCAGCAGGTGCAGCAAAACAATAACAGGCAGTATGGGACAGTATTTAATTGAGGGAGGGGAAATTACACTGCTATTAGACAGGAGCTGTGGAGTATAAATTGAGAATAATTGTTCTACAGGAAATGCACAACAGGAATGAGGAGGCACTTTAAGGAGCAGTTGTTGCGAGTGTTGGATAACTTTGTCCCACTGAGACAAGCAAGGAATAGTAAGATGAAGGAGCTTCCCATCAAGAGGAAGAGGGAAGCTTACTTAAGGTTGAGGAAGTAAGGCTCTGGCACAGCTTTAAAGGATTTCAGGGTATCTGGGAAAGAACTCAAAAATGGACTGAGGAGAGCTAAGAGAAAACATTGGTGAGAAGGATTAGGGAAAACCCAAGATGTTCTACACTTATGTGAGGCATAAGAGAATGATCAGAGAGAGGGTAGAGGTAATTAGGGACACTGGAGGGAACTTGTGCCTGGAGTCTGAATAGGTAGCGGAGGCCCTACTTGCTTTTTTTGCTTCAGTAGTCACTAGAGAGAGAGGGACCTTGTCGATAGTCAGAGCACTGTGGACCAGGTTAATAGGCTTGAACAGATTGATATGAAGAAAGTGAACGTGCTGTAAATTCGGGGAAGCATCAAGATAGATAAGTCCCCATATATCCAAGGTTACTACGGGAAGCGAGGAATGAGATTGCTGCACCTCTGGCGTTGATCTGCGTATCATCGCTCTCCACGAGAGTAGTGCTGGATGATTGGAGGGAGGCCAATGTTACTTGTCTCTTCAAGAAAGGGAACAGGGAAATCCCTGGGAATTACAGACCAGTCAGTCTTACATCTGTGGTAAACAAGGTATTGGAAAGGAACCTGAGAGATAGGATTTATAACTATTTGGAAAAAGCATCGTTTGAATAAAGATAATCAGCATGGGTTTGTGAGGGTTATTGAGTTCTTTGAGGATGTGAAGATGAAGGTCGAGCAGTGGATGTGGTGTATATGGATTTCAATAAGGCATTTGATAAGATTCCCCATGGTTGGCTCAATCAGAAAGTTAGGAGGTATGGGACACAGGGAAATTTGTCTGTCTGGATACAGAATTAGCTGACCAGAAGTCAGCAAGTGGTAGTGGATGGAAAGTATTCTACCTGGAGGTCGGTGACCAATGGTGTCCCTCAGAGGCCTGTTCTTGGGCCTCTAAGCTTGCTAATTTTTATAAATGACCTGGATGAAGAAGTGGAAGGGTGGGTTAGTAAGTTTGCCGATAACACAAAGGTCAGTGGTGTTGTAGATAGTGTTGAGGGCTATTGCAGCTATAACAAGACATTGACAGGATGCTGAGCTGGATGGAGAAGTGGCAAATGGAGTTCAACCTGGATAAATGTGAAATGACTCATTCTGGAAGGTCAAATTTGAATGCTGAATACAGGATTAAAGACAGTATTCTTGACAGTGTGGAGGAATTGCAAGAGCTTGAGGTTCACATGCATAGATCCCTTAAAGTTGCCACCCAACTTGAAAGAGCTGTTAAGAAGGGAGATGGAGTCTTGGCTTTCATTAACAGGGGGAGGGACTGAGTTTAAGAGCCACAAGGTTTTGCTGCAGCTCTATAAAATCTTGGTTAGACCACACTTGGAATATTGAGTCCAGTTCTGGTTGCCTCATTATGGGAAATGCTTTAGAGAGGGTGAAGAGAAAATTTACATGGATGCTGCCTGGATTGGAGGGCTTGTCTTATGAAGAGAGGTTGAGTGAGCTAGTGCTTTTCACACAGGAGAAACGAAGGAAGAGAAGTGACTTGATAGTGGTGTACAAGGCAATGAAAGGCATGGATAGAGTAGATAGCCAAAGGCGTTTCCTCAGGGCAGAAATGGCTGTCACGAGGGGTCATAATTTTAAGGAAAGTGTAGGGGCGATGTCAGAGGTAGGTTCTTTATGCAGAAAATGGTGGGTGTGTGGAATGCACTGCCAGTGGTGGGAATTGAGTCAGCGACGTGAGGGACATTTAAGCGATTGCTGGACAAGCACATGGATGGCAGTAAATTGAGGTGTGTAGGTTAGATTAATCTTAGATTAAGATCTGTGTTGTGGGCTGTAGGGCCTGTACTTGTACATTGTTCTATGAAGACTTACAATTAAGTACTGTATTGTATGCAGTAATGCTATAAAAATGGCACAGAACTTTTTTAAACATCTTGTTTTCCATGAAATAGTCTGAGAATACACTATTGAAATATGGAGGAAACCTTTAATTCCATAAAACACTATTTTATCCATACCTTCAGCAATATCATAGATAATCTGCCACAGAAAATAATACCGACAAGTGTTGGCATTTGATAAGCTTGAGTCTTTTGAAAAGCTGGAGGAAATTCTAATTATGATTGACAGAAAAGCAAAGTGGAGTCACAACCTCGATAGCTATTGTACTTATATTTCCAGAACTAAATCTTGATGACTTGCAAAACACCAATACCCACTTTAGATGTGTCTGTCTTTCTAAACTGTCACTGAATACAAGCTTATCTCTACAAATGACGAATGGATACACAGTCTATTCAATAGAATCAGTAGTCAATAAGACAATTCTCTTCAAAAGATTGTATGGGCTCCATTTTGCCTATTGTTTTAACACCATGAGGGTGCTGATTCAGTACAAAATGGTATTATTGCTACAAGCATTCAGATCCAACACAATCTTGGTGAACTCATCAGCATGTATATTAGAAGTGTGCACCAGAAATGTGCAGAGTCGCAGAATGTGCTGTAAGCAATGTGTAACACTGACTTGACACCTGTGTTGCCATTTTCAACCGTTCGCCTTAGCTATCACAGTATTTCGTTCACACAGCTGAGCAACCACAGCAGGAAGGACCCCACAACCTTCAACAACACTATTTAAAGTGATCAACAAAACTCGCAGGTTATTTGCTGATTACTCTCAGTTGGCATTCTTTGAGTTTGCAAAAGTGATTAGTGTAAAACACTAATAGGAGTTGGTGAAATCTATCGGAAGTCATTACTGCATGTGATAAAGGTTATGATTTTAACTGTAAAGGTTCACCCCAGACCACAGCAAGAGTTCTTGACATAGATGGTGTTGTAAAATGAATGGCGAATAAATGTACCCTGACTAATCTTGACCAAGGTTAAAAATCACACAACACCAGTTTATAGTCCAACAGGTTTAATTGGAAGCACACTAGCTTTCAGAGCGACAGTCCTTCATCAGGTGGTTGTGGAGGACATAATTGTAAGGCACAGAATTTATAGCAAAAATTTACAGTGTGATGTAACTGAAATTATACATTGAAAAATACCTTGATTGTCTGTTGAGTCTTTCATGTGCTCGAATACCATGGTAGTTACATTTCTTTCATGTGTAAATCATGAAACCTTTTTTTTAAAAGTTGCACTGTCAGATTAACTGTAACAATTGGTGTTCACTAGACAATATGTTGAAGGTGTTAGCCCCTGTGTTTTCTATCTATGCTATGATGTTTAGATTGATTCCAATCTGTGCTGTGTGATTTTTAACTTTGTACACCCCAGTCCAACATCGGCATCTCCAAATCATAAACTTGACCAGTTTGCAGTAACTCTTTTCAACTCAAGCATGTTATGTAGTTAGATAAGACAAAGGAGGCATTAGTCAGGGAAGGATTAACAAAACATTCTGAATATTTCATCAAGTAAAAGAAATCAGGCTCCACTATTGTATTTTAATCAAACTCTAATAATCTCTTTACAGGACTTTATAGTGAACAGTCTTAAATCTCAAATTTGCAATAGTTACCTACTTCTGGAATAAGCCTCTGAGGATTCACTACACCTTATTTAAAGGTCCCTACCACTGTATTTGAACTGTTTGTCTAAAAAGACTGGTAATATCCACTCATTAGACAGGGACATGTTGTTTGTCGGTCTTTAGGTTTAGCTGATTTTTCAGCATCTGCGGCTGTTGATTTGAGTTTCAACATCTCATCTAGGTCTTCGGATCTCTGACAGAGATGGTCTTTCTGGATTTGCTACTGAAGAAGGTGAACAAGCAGAAACAGCTGGACCTCCAGATTGCCCTTTTTATCCTGCTCTTGGCAACGTTCTCAAAGATTGTGTGGTCTGTTTCCAATACTAGAGTTGGGTTAGGCCTAGTTGGAGGTTACAGAAAATGGTTTTGAACTTCAAACTGTCAAGTGCTGATCTTAGCACACTATGCCTCTGGCTTTCCACTGAGCTGGGTGCAACCAAGTCTGTGTAGCATTCTGCTAACTAAGCAGGCTCACTGAAAGTGTATATGGTACATGTGACCAATGTGACCATTAACACCAAGCTAGGCAGTTCCAGGCCTTTCTGGTTTTGACACAAAGTTGATTGCCCAAGTCTGGCTGCATGGATACTGTCTGTTCCAGCTTTGCAGAGTTCAGCTAGGTTTAAACTTGGCTTCCATGTTTTGAGTTATTTTAAATCCATGCCATGAAAGGGAATCAATATTTCTGCACAATCCAAGTGGTCATAGATCACCTGACCAAAATGGTGCTACAACTGTAATACCCTGGAGACTGCATCATGTGAGAGAGATGGACCAGAAACATCAAAGAGGAGAAAACTTGTTGTGGAAGATGTACTCTTACCAATAGATTGTCTTCATCTAGGCCTGTATGAAGCACCTATTTCACCTTGAATGCATTTTTGTTACCTGTACATTGCAAAAGAAAGTATTCACAGAAATCGGTCACCTCTTGCAACCTCAGACCAGAATGGCACAAAAGTGGCTGAGAAGATGGTCATAAATTTTTTCACATTGGTATTATTCCTGGCTGGAGCAGGAATAACAAAACTCTCCCCAGTTTGCTGTCCACATCTCCATCAGAGATGACAGATACTTTTTTATGCCAAAAGGATATATTGTTTCTATCTGTTCAGAAAAAAAATGCAATCATAGAGTTATACAGATGTACAGCACAGAAACAAACACTTCGGTCCAACTTGTCCATGTTGACCTGATATCCTAACCTAATCAATCACATTTGCCAGCACTTGGCCTATATCCCTCTAAATCCTTTCTACTCATATCCCATCCAGCCTCCACCACATCCTCTGGCAGCGCTTTCCACACATGCATCACCCTCTGTGAAAAAAACTTGCCCCTTAAGTCCCTTTTATATCTTTCCCCTCTTACCCTTAACCTATGCCATCTAGTTCTGGACTCCCCCATCCCACAGAAAAGACTTCATATACCTTTGTTACATAAAGTCACCCTCCGACGCTCCAGGGAAAATAGCCCCAGCCTATGCAGCCTCTCCTTATAGCTCAAATCTTCCAACTCTGGCAACGTCCTTGTAAATGTTTTCTGAACCCTTTCAAGTTTTGCAACATCCTTCCGATAGAAAGGAGACAAGAATTGCATGCAATATTCCAAAAGTGGCCTAAACAATGTCCTGTATAGCCGCAAGATGTGTCCCAACTCCTATACTTATTGCTCTGACCAATAAAGGAAAGCACGCTAAACTCATTCTTCACTATCCTACTTTCCGGCAACTCTACTTTCAAGAACAATGAGCCTGCACTCCGACATCTCTTTGTTCATCAACACTCCTCAGGACCTACAATTAAGTATCTAAGTCCTGTTTTGATTTGCTTTTCCAAAATACAGCATCTCGCATTTATCTAAATTAAACTCCATCTGCTATTCCTCAGCCCATTGGCCCATCTGATCAAGATCCCTTTGTAATCTGAAGTAATCTTCTTCATTGTCCATGACACCTCCAATTTTGGTGTCATCTGCGAACTTACTAACTATATGTTCTATCGAGATCATTTATATAAATGATGAAAATCAGTGGACCCAGCACCGATCCTTGTGGCACTCCACTGGTCACAGGCCTCCAGTCTGAAAAGCAACTCTTCACCACCACCCTCTGTCTTCTACTTTGAGTCAGTTCTGTATCCAAATGGCTAGTTGTCCCTATATTCTATGAGATCTAACCTTGCTAACTAGTCTCCCATGGGGAACCTCATTGAACACTTTACTGAAGTCCATATAGATCATGTCTACCACTCTGGCCTTATCAATTCTCTTTGTTACTTCTTCAAAAAACTCAACCAAGTTCATGAGATGTGATTTCCCATGCACAAACCCATGCTGAATATCCACTAATTGGTCTTTGCCTTTCCAAATACATGTAAATCCTATCCCTTAGGATTCCCTCCAACAACTTGCCGACCACCAATGTCAAGCTCACCAGTCTACAGTTCCCTGGCTTTCCTTAATATCTCAACCCTGGTTCAATAGAAGGCAGAGGAGCATGTCAGGAACAACACTTTGCGTACCTAAACATGATGTGTCAATCTCAAGAAGCTACCAAAAAGGACTATTTGCATGTCAAACAGCTTAAGCAGCAAGTGATAGAGAAAGCTAAGCAATCTCACAATCAATAGATCAGAGTTAAGCTTTGCAGTCCTGTCACATCCAGTTGTAAATGGTGGTGAACAATTAACTCACTGGAGGAAGAGACTGCACAAAAATCCCTATCCCCAATGAAGGAAGAGACCAACACATCAATGCAAAAGATAAATGTAAAGCATTCACAACAATATACAGCCAAAAATGTCAAGTGGACGATCTATCTCAGCCTCCTCCACTTGTCCCCAACATCACACTTCAGTCTTCAGACAATTCAATTCACTCCACACGTTACCCAGAAAACAGTGGAAGGATTGCATACTGCAAAGACCATGTGCCCTGACAACATTCTGGCAATACTACTGAAGACTTAAGCTCCAGAATAATCTGCTCCCATAGTCAAGCTCTTAGAACATAGAACATAGAACATAGAACAATACAGCACAGAACAGGCCCTTCGGCCCACGATGTTGTGCCGAACTTCTATCCTAGATTAAGCACCCATCCATGTACCTATCCAAATGCCGCTTAAAGGTCGCCAATGAATCTGACTCTACCACTCCCTCGGGCAGCGCATTCCATGCCCCCACCACTCTCTGGGTAAAGAACCCACCCCTGACATCTCCCCTATACCTTCCACCCTTCACCTTAAATTTATGTCCCCTTGTAACACTCTGTTGTACCCGGGGAAAAAGTTTCTGACTGTCTACTCTATCTATTCCTCTGATCATCTTATAAACCTCTATCAAGTCACCCCTCATCCTTCTCCGTTCCAACGAGAAAAGGCCGAGAACTCTCAACCTATCCTCGTACGACCTACTCTCCATTCCAGGCAACATCCTGGTAAATCTTCTCTGCACCCTCTCCAAAGCTTCCACATCTTTCCTAAAGTGAGGCGACCAGAACTGCACACAGTACTCCAAATGTGGCCTAACCAAAGTCCTGTACAGCTGCAACATCACCTCACGACTCTTGAATTCAATCCCTCTGCTAATGAACGATAATACTCCATAGGCCTTCTTACAAACTCTATCCACCTGAGTGGCAACCTTCAAAGATCTATGTACATAGACCCCAAGATCCCTCTGTTCCTCCACCTGACCAAGAACCCTACCATTAACCCTGTATTCCGCATTCTTATTTGTTCTTCCAAAATGGACAACCTCACACTTGGCAGGGTTGAACTCCATCTGCCACTCCTCAGCCCAGCTCTGCATCATATCTAAGTCCCTCTGCAGCCGACAACAGCCCTCCTCACTGTCCACAACTCCACCTATCTTTGTATCATCTGCAAATTTACTGACCCACCCTTTGACTCCCTCCTCTAAGTCATTAATAAAAATTACAAACAGCAGAGGACCCAGAACTGATCCCTGCGGAACTCCACTTGTAACTGGACTCCATGCTGAATATTTACCATCTACCACCACTCTCTGACTTCAACCGGTTAGCCAGTTTCTTCCAGTGCAGTTACAACACTAGCATCTACCTGACAATGTGGAAAATTGCCCAGTTATGTCCTGGACACAAAAAGCAAGATAAATCTCTCTCAGCCACTTACAGTCCCATCAGTCAATTTTCAATCATCAATAAGGTGATAGAAGGTATCCTTCTCAGTACTATCAAGCAGCACCTGCACAAGAATAACCTGCTGATGGATACCGAGTTTCTACTCTGCCAGTACTACTCAGCTCTTGAGCTCATTACAGCTATGGTGATATAATTACCACAAACATGTGATCATCTGACTGCATCCATGGATATGATGTGCCAAGGTCACCGACCAAAAGTCCGTGGCTAATGGCTTCCATTCGTAGGGCAGGCTCCCTTGTGATATAGGGAGGGAGGAAAAGTAAATGCAAAACATTGATAGCACAGGTGATTATGTGCAATATTTAATGCTCAATGTTGTCATTACCTGTTCCACATAACCTGTTCACTTATGTCCCTTTGTAACAATTACTATAACATTTACTCAATGAGTCTAGCCAGCTTTTCACATGCATGATGTATCATAGACCAATATCTAACTTGACAAGCTGCTGCACCATGTGCAGTAAAAGTGTACTTCATACTTGAAAATAATTCCAGCAGTTTGGCATCATTTCTCCAGATGGACATTCATTTCAAATAAAGCACATTGGGCAAAGATGTTGATTTTCATGAAATGCTCAGTAATGTTTGAGGCAGAGAGGAACACTACACACAGGAAGGCAATGCACAAGGTTTGCCAGGAATTGGGAGCCCAAAGACATGTTTCCTCTCCAATGTATGAATTTATAGCTCAAGCTTTTGCCCTTTGAAATATGTCAATCACTGGATTTTGCAGCCTCTCCCTCACAGGTGGATGACTAATACTATGCTGGGTGTTGTCATGGACAATTTCTTTCCCATTTTGCACTTGCAATTTGAATGATAATAGAATATGATGGAGAGTTAACAATAAAAGCTTGGGGTGGCAATTGGCAAGTAACCTTTGTGAGATGAGTGCAAGGCAATGACCATCTCCGACAAGACAGACTCTAACAAACATCCTTTGACATTCAATGTCATTAATATCAGTAAATCAATGGACATTGAGACTACAAGAACAGTCAGAGACTGTGAGTCAATAAGTAAATAAGTCACTTCTGACTCCCCAAAGCCTGTACATCATCTAAAAGGCTCGCACCAGAGGATAATGGATACGCTCTACTTTCCTGGATGAGTGCAGCTCTAATAATGGTCAAGAAACTTGATAGCATCCAGAAAAAGCAGTTGCTTGACTGCCACCATATCTACAAGCATTTACTCACTCCACCACTGATGCATAGTGGCAGCAGAGTATGGCATCCAAAAAATGTAGATATATATTTACAGATACACTCTATTTTGTTCAAAAAGCACACAATCTGTAGGCAGTCAGTCCATGTGACATTTTATAAATTCCTACTTGAGAAATAGATCCAATCTGACTCAAAGTTGGAATAAGACAGACTCTAACCTCTAATGTATTGTCACCTTTTTTTAACCTTAAGTTACCTCAGGAATGTGACTTGAAAGAAGTTCTGGGATTTACATATTAATGAATTGAAACCTACAACCCATTCTAAGTGATCAAGACTTAACAGCAATCTAGGTTTGTTCAATACAGTTGTGTGACAGTTTGATTTTTTACTACAAATTCTGAGTCCTATAATCCTGCCCCCACCAGCTGCCTGATAAAGGAATAGCACTCTGAAAGCCTGTACTTCCAAATAAACCAGTTGGACTATAACCTGTGTTGTGTGATTTTTAACTATAAAAAGTAGAAGTTTTCTACTTCAGTTATACAGGCCATTGCTGAAAACACATCTTGAATACAATGTGTAGTTATTATCTCCTATTTAAGACTATAAATGCATTGTAGGCTGTTCCCTTGAAGTTTATTAGATTGATACACAGAATGAGTGGTTTGTCTTATGATGAATGGATGGGATAGGATGGGATGGGCTTATTTCCACTGGAGTTTAGAAAAGTGAGGAGTGACTTTGAAGTGTATCTGATCCTGAATTGTATTGACATGGTGGAAGTGGAAAAAAAATCCTTTTGTGGCTCAGTCCAGAACCAAGGACATTTTTTTTAAAATTAGGGATTGCCATTTCAGGACAGAAGTTTATTTCTCCAAGGATTGTGCAATTTTAGAACTCTCTTCCTCAGAGTGTCGTGAAAGCCAGGTTATTGATTATTTTTAGGACAGAGGTGGATAGACTCTTGTTAGGCAGGGGAACCAAGGGTTATCAGGGTAGATGGGAATGTGGAACTTGAATTACAAGAAGTTCAGCCATTGTCTTTTAGACAGCTGAGAAGGCCTGAGGGATGGGATGGTCTAGTTCTACTGATGTTTCACATGTTTTTATCTGAATGACAGCAGCAACAGAAACCTTGGAGCACTACCATGGGCAAGTTCTCCGCCAAGCCTTTCACCAGCCTGATCTGGAAATATAGTGTCATTCCTTCAGTCAAAACCCTTGAATTCTATCCCTAACAGTATTTCTACACCAACACAAAATGGACTGTAGCAGTTCAAGAAAGCAGCTCCCAACATCCTTTGCAAAAGCAATTAGGGATGAGCAATAAATGCTGGTCCAGCCAGCATGAACCACTTATCCAGAATGAATAAGTAGGTTGTGTGAGGTTTTTCAGGTTACCTGCATTACTTTATGTCAGAGTGGGATAATTGTGCTGTGCAGTCTGTTTTAGCTCTATGTAAGTCTGTTAGCTTGTACAGGAAAACACATTTATATTGTACTATTCAACTCAATGAACTGACTTACTTATCTTTCCCCACTGCACTGCCACAGATCGGAGTCTTCTCCCTCCCAACAGACTGTCAAAATACCCCTATTAAACTACAATACATCAAGGAATCACCCTACAATTTAAACTGTCATATGAGCATTTAACTCAACCTCCCCTTTACAAATTCTGTCAGGAATTAATGCCCTGCAAACCCCAACCCCCCACCCACCCCCAAAGAATTCTGTTCAATCATGAAGGAAAATAAATGCCAATTCTATAGAAACTTGATATGCTTTACATTTTTTAAAATAAATAATTCTTCAACATGGTGCAGACCATAAAAATATAAAAATTAAGTTATCCACTTAATTCTCAGTGTCATTCAGTAATGCCAAACCTTTTCTTCCTCTGTTTGAGAGCCACGAATTGTATTAAACTGAAGGCTTTTCCTACAGGCAAAATATTATTAGAAGCTGCCCATAAATTATCTGAGGTTTAGTGCTTCAAACTGAAGAGTGGATTTTATTTTAAAGTTTTTATTAATCTTTCCAAATCCTATTGCATTAAATTTACTCTTTCGTAATTCTTTTTTTTAAATCAGTATGCACAGTTTGTCCTATACTACTCCCTAGATTCACAGTAGCATATTTATTGTTAACTTCCCATCTCTTCTATGAATTTATTTGCATTCTGTTAATCACATGCAATATTTTCCACACTTTACATTGAAAATAATGGATGTTTGGGAATGATACCAAGGCATTCATCGCATCAACTATTTCAGCTGATGTCACATTGTAATAGGATAAAAACTGATCGATTTTTAATTATTATTTGGTCATAATAAAGATAGACAATTATAAAATTATAAAACTGTATTTCTTTTCTAAAGGAATTTGTGCATTTAATTGGGAAAAACAGCCTCATGGGCTCTATCATTCCTTGCACTGTGATAGGCGTGAGATTCATTTCCACCTGGAGGTGGAGAGACAGACTTTGGGTTAAATCCCAGCATGGCAAGAATTAATTTTATTTGGACTAGGCATTTAAACTCTGACCCAATCAGCTAATCCTTCACCTGACAAACCCCTTTTCAATCTCAATGGGCCATGTCTTGGGCAATTCGCTGACATTCTCAAAATAGTTTTTTTCTGATTTGTCCCGAGATGGCTTGATTACAATTCATAGAAGTAGAGACCTGAGATGAGTCCTTTCATTAATATAAATTGATCAGTCTCAAACCAGGTTAGTTGCTTTCTGAGCTCATATTGGCTCTGTGAAAATCAATTAATTTAACTTTCTTGACCCTGTTTGGACTCCCAGAATCCACATTACAAGGAAAGATCAACTCACCTAGGTTATCCTCCTTTAAATATACTGGTGGGCTTCCTGAGCAAAGATAATAACCCAATCTTTGGAAACTGGGATCGATCTAAATAAGACAGCTTGCAATCCTACCACGTAACATTTATTGTGTAAGGACTAAGAATTCCCTGTCCATAGAATGGCACAACCGGAAATTCAACCACCTGTTTTACCATTTGAACCCTCGTGTTGCTTGAAATTTGCAGCAACTAATATAATCCCACAAGCTCACTTGTCTTCAACTCTTTGTAATGCTTCCTTTATTTCAAACAACAATCTAATTTTCTTTGAAAATGTATGCTCCTTGTTTCAATAGGTGGCTTGTAAAGAGAACATCACTGCTGTATCTGTTCATCAGCTTACTGTTACCATTCAAAATTTTAATTAGATTAGATTAGATTACGTACAGTGTGGAAACAGGCCCTTCGGCCCAACAAGTCCACACCGCCCCGCCGAAGCGCAACCCACCCATACCCCTACATCTACCCCTTACCTAACACTATGGGCAATTTAGCATGGCCAATTCACCTGACCTGCACATCTTTGGACTGTGGGAGGAAACCGGAGCACCCGGAGGAAACCCACGCAGACACGGGGAGAACGTGCAAACTCCACACAGTCAGTCGCCCGAGGCGGGAATTGAACCCGGGTCTCTGGTGCTGTGAGGCAGCAGTGCTAACCACTGTGCCACCGTGCCGCCCACTTGTAGTGATAAAAATATTTCTTCTCAAATCTGTCTTCATAGCTGTAATCCCTCATCTTTTAGTAACATCCTTATGGCATTACAATGCACCTTTCCAATCCTTAGTGTGACAGGGTAAAGTACGACATAAGATTCTCTTCCAAAGCAAGGTCTACCCATTTATAGACTTACACTTGGCAGAGTAAACTCTGATTTGTAATCTGTCTGAATCAAGGCCTTCTACCATTTAACTTATGATGGAACTACACAATTGCATCCGGTGTTTTCCAATAATCTGGAATGTAGGGACTCCTGCATTTCACTAGATTTGCCGAGGTATTGGGTACATGAAAGTATTCTCCAATTTGCCAGCCATGTTGAGTCAGTTTATAGGCATTGTCAAATGGCATTGAAGCTTAGATAAATATCTAGTATGAAAGCTTAACCTAACACATCAATGATCTCTAATAATGAATGTGGTACTATCAAAGGAAAGAAAATCAAGGCTATCAAGGAAAGAAACCTCATGATATACACATGAGGTTTCTCACATTTGATCCATTTACAACATGGTGTTCAGTTTCAGAAAAGCCTAGCTCATCTATTCACAACTGCCTTCTGTCAAAATTTCACTCCATCTTTAGAAAATGTCAAAAAATAATTCCATTATTGCCATAAAAACAGATTGTTTCTTTGGACTGTGCAGTTAGAAATGGATTCAGTGACAAAGAGAAATCAGATGAAGTTATGATGGGAAATTGGAAATGTTTCATGAAATAGTTGTGTTAAAATACCTAAACAATTTAGCTATTTTGTTTTAATACATTACTTGGTGATTCTTTACCAATTTCCTCATTTAAAATATGGCTGTTTTCACACAACACAGAATTATTACAAAGAAGAAAACATCTGCTTGGTCCACTGTGCCTTCATCGAATCTGATGCAGTATCTCATCATCTTTTTGCTATAATCCTTTTCAAATTCCCTTTCCAATGCTTAAACTGAGCCTGCCTGTACAGTTAGGGAGTACCTTCTAGACTCCCTGCATGAAAAAAGTTCTCTCATGACACTTTTGTTTCTTTCACTAATCCCTTTAAATCTGTGCCCGCTTGTTGTCAATGAGTGGAAACAGTTTCTCCCTGTTTACTCTGTCCAGACCCCTCAATGAATACAAATCATGGTAACAAATCATCCCTGTGAATATTTCTGGGATCATTCTGCAGCATTATATGGACGTAAAGTGTTGGCTTTTATTCGTGTCTCACATACCCTTGTGCAGTGCAGCAGCCTACAGATGAAACACAATGGATGATAAATCATTTACAGCCAGTGGCAATGTAAATTAATCACAAGTTACATGAAAATATCTCAGACAGATATTCTCTTAGTTTTTCCCTAGAGTGTTGTATTCAAGAGTCAGACCTGGCAAAAGGAATTGAAAACTGAATCTTTGCAAACATGCTTAGTTGCTCTACTGTGCCGCAACACTTGAGACATATCAAGGATTGTCATATGGAGTGGATAATTGCAGAATTACATAAGAATTAATATCAGTGAATGACAAACATGATCTAATTTAGTAAAGCAAAAGGTGGCACCAATCAGAATAGGCTCCTAATAGAAATATGTAAAATTATGCAAAGCATGGACAGAGTGGATAGACAGTCTTTTTCCTCCAATGGAAATGTGAAATATTACAGGACATAGGCTTAAGGTGAGAGAGGAAACATTTAAAGGAGATGTGCAAAGAAGGATTTTTACAGAGGGTGGTAGATAACTGGATTGCAGTGCCAGCAAGGTGGTAGAAGCAGATACTTTAGCAAAGTTTAAGAGGCATTTAGACAGACACATGAACAGGCAGGGAATAGAGGGACATGAACCACATGCAGGCAGATGGGATTAGTTCGGAATACATCATGGTTGGAACAAATGTGTTGAGCTGAAGGGCTTGTTCCCGTATTGTCCTGTATGTTCTAATAGTGTAAGATCACTAAGGAAATGGTTAAAGTGGAAATTAGCAAAACATTGATTTGAAAATCTTAAATTGAAACAGAAAGTTCAGGAAATATCCAACTCCTATGAAAAGATACGTCAATGGCCTTTTTTCAGAACTGGAAGTATGTTGGAACTGTAACAGGCTTGAAACAAAGAGAAGCAGCAGAAAGGAGGTGTTCTCTGTTTATGCTCTGATAGATAACAGGAGCAAATACATGATGAAAGAGGTCATGTTACCAGACAAAAGGAGATGTCAATGGTACAAATAAAGAAAAAAAGATGTACCTGGAGGAGTTGTAAATGGCAATTTAGGACCATTATCAGCCCTCGCTGTTGGAAAAAATGGAGCAAAGTCTAACAATTTCAAATCGTGACCATTATTTCCATCTTTAGACAGCAGATGATAATGGTTTTGCTCTTGCCATCACAGCTCCTCTGAAATCCATCTTATATTTCCTTACTGTTCTCATTACCATGTCCTTTTGTTTGGCATCATCATCCCTTTAGTCATTTCAACATACCTACCTTGCAGCATATCACAAGTCTTTTGTCATGTCCTTCCCCTTTCTTCCTCCTTTCTCTGCATCTGCACATGCTTAAAATTGGTGACATTTTACACTTTGAATGGTCATTGACCTGAAACATTAACTCTGTGAAACTAAATGGTTCACTGACTGAGAATTACTAGTCTGCAGGAGGCTGGTGTATTTCTTTGTAATTTTTCTGGCATTTTTCAGCTCTGTATGTTATGTGGAATATAATGCATTTACGAAACCACTTTCAAGTTCACTTTTCTTGTTTTTACTGCACACCATTTATATTAATTACTCATGTTTATCTCATTGCAACAAATTTTTTACAGGGATATTTTAATACTAAAATTATTCACTTGTTTAAATATAGGTTCTTAGTAATTTCCACCTGTACAGTAGTCCAGTCAGTAAATGCTGAAGAAGGACTGGGGATTTTATCTAACTATATACATTGTTTTATTCAATAATAAGCTAATGGCACAATAACAAAGAAATTGTGCTGCAGAAAGGGCTAAATTTAAATAGTTGTTCTTTTTTGTTGTGTGTTTTTCTAACCATCAAACTAGACGATGCCTAAACCGACACTTTGTAATATAATATTGCATTGCCATTCATTAGCAAGGATGTTAGATTACATGCTAAAAATGAGCTAAACTCAATAAATAAAAGACATTCATGTCTCAAATGAAGCTGTGTAATATCATCATTAAAACAATCAATATATGCAAGGATCATTCATTCACTATTTTCATGGAATTGTTAATCCCAATGGTTAAAACAAACAAATGGTTAAAATAACATCTAAATGTATTTTGGAAATCACAATGCTGATTTTCAGGCACTTTTATGTCTTCAAAGTAATTTCATCCAAAGAATTAAATATTAGAGTCTTCATTATGTTAGGTGATCATTTAAGGAATGCTAGTATTCTCCATAATAGCACTTTTTAATTCTGGGCAAAATTCTGAGAGAATTAGTAAAATGTGATGGAAGCAAATATGTTTGAGGTACCTCATTTACACAACATAATGATCTACAAAGTGAAGTCGAACAGAGTTGCATGCAACAGTACATCCCCACTTGAAGAGCTCAATGCATTCTATGCTTATTTTGAAGAGAAGGTCAGTGAAACAATGTCACTTATCCCTACAGCTTCACATGCACCAGTACCCACGGTCACAACTGCAGATGTTTGATCGGACTTCTTGAGTGTGAAGCCCACTGAAAGCAACTGGCCCAGATGGAGACCCCAGCCATATGCTTACAACCTGTGTGGTCCAACTGGCAGGAGTATTCATAGTGTTATGATGGTGAAGGTGTGTTTTGTTTCTGTAAGAGAGAGTGAATGGTATTCTGAACTAAGAGTTTACAAGCATTGTATGATATGACGCGATGGCTGTCTCAGTCTAGAAAATTGAAAATGTGTAACATTTGGCTGTGAAAACACTACCTGAGTTGGTTGCTGTTTTGACAACAATTTGAATTTAACCTATCAGTTTAAATTATGCTGCAGGATATTAAAACCCAATCAAGTTGAGTTTATTGTTTTCCCAACATCAAATCAATAAGATGACCTGGTGTTGGGAATATAAAAAAGGCAGGTATTTCAAAAATTGGAGACAGAGCAACTGCTATCAACACACATCCAAGAAATTAGGAAACATCAAAGGTCCCTTTTCATATGAAATATATTCACAGTAAATTGCAAGAAGACAACCCAGGGAGATCTACAGCTGGAAGAAGACAGACACTGAAGATGACAGCTGCTGTGGAGTTCTGAAATAAAGTCGATGTAACTTTAATAAGTGTCTTATTGGAATAGTATATTGTTATAAAGTTGGAGGCAAGTAATAGGCAGCTAAGAGAAAGGGGGGCTTAGAGATGTGAATGGTTGTTGTTTAATGCTCACTTTTAGAGTTAAAGAATAAATTGATATTATTTTGTTTAAACAGTGGAATTTGGGAGTGCTCTGTCAATCATATTTTAACAGATTACAAGGTGAGGTGAGCTTTTCTGGTTGTTTGGTTTATTTAACAGAAGGGTTCACTGTTGTGTCATAACCATAGACATCTCTAGCCTCTCCTTACTATGATCTTAAGTCCCCACTTGTTTCAAAAAGACCACCATCATTCTCTTCCCAAAGAAAAATCATGCAATGTGTCTCAATGACTACTGCCCAGTGACTGTGACCGCAATAATTATGAAGTGCTTCAAGAGGTTAGTCATGGCTCAAATCAACTCTGGCCTACCAAATTGCCTTGATCTTTTGCAATACACCGACTGGTGCAACAGGTCCATGGCAGATGCTATGTCCCTGGCCTTACACTCAACCCTGGACCATCTGGATTCCAAAAATACCAACATCAGGCTCCTACAGAATGAGGTGCTATAAGCAGAAATGAGTGAGTTAGAAGCTATGTTAAAAACTAGGACCTCAGAGATAGCAATTTCAGGATCGCAACCAGGGCCACATACTAGTCAAAGTAGAAATGAAAGAATAGGCAAGATGAATGAGGGGTTTGAGAGGTGGTGCAGGAGGGAGAGGTTCAGATTTTTGGGACACGGGGACCGGTTCTGTGGGAGGTGGGACTATTACAGATTGAACAGTCTCCACCTGGGCCAGACTGGAACCAATGTCCTAATGCTGTTAGGGAGGGTTTAAACTAATGTGACAGGGGGATGATAAACAAATGAGGAGGTTAGTTGTCAGTAAGAAGGTAGTTACTAAATCTGTAAGGAACAAGATAATGAAGTCAGTGTTACTAAGGAGAAGAGTAGACAGGGAGCAGATGATGAAAACAAAGGGACAGGCAAGCTGAGGTACATTTCTTTTAATGTGAGAAGTGCAGTAGGTAAGGCAGATGAACTTAGGGCTTTGATTAATATCTGGGAGTATGATGTTATTGCTAATACTGATTCTTGGTTGAGGGAAGGGCAAGACTCGCAACTAAATATCTGAGTATATAGATGCTTCAGGTGGGATAGAGAGGAGGTAAAAGGAGTGGAGGAGTTGCATTACTGGTCAGAGAGGATATCACAGCTGTGCTGAAGGAGGGCACTATATAGGACTCGAGCAGTAAGGCAATATGGGCAGAGCTCAGAATTAGGAAGAGTGCGGTAACAATGTTGGGGCTGTACAACAGGCCTCCCAACATCGAGTGTGAGATAGAGGCACAAATGTGGAAACAGATTATGGATAGAGGTAGGAGCAACAGGGAGGTAACGGTGGGAGATTTTAATTTTCCCAACATTAACTTAGTGTTAGAGGTTTAGAGGGAGCAGAATTTGTAAGGAGCATCCAGGAGGGTTTTACAGAGCAGGATGTAAATAGTCCAACTCAGGGAGCGGCTATACTGGACCTGGTGTTGGGGAATGAGCCGGCCGTGGTAGAAGTTTCAGTAGGGGATTACTTTGAGAATAGTGATCACAATTCCATAAGTTTTAGAATACTCATGGACAAATGCAAAAGTAGCAGGGTTGTTGTTATGGGTGATTTAAACTTTCCCAATATCAACTGGAACCACCTATGTGCAGATAGTTTGGATGGAGCCGTTTTTGTCAGGTGTGTTCAGGAGGGTTTCCTTACTCAGTATATAGACAGACTGACGAGGGGAGAGGCCATTTTGGATTTGGTGCTCGGCAACGAGCCAGTGCATAGGTCCCTCAAAGGTGTCACTCAAGTGGATAGGGTCGTTAAGAAAGCATATGGTGTTTTGGTTTTCATTAATAGGAGAATCGAGTTTAAGAGCCACAAGGTTTTGCTGCAGCTCTCCAAGTCCCTGGTGAGACCACGCTTGGAATATTGTGTCCAGTTCTGGTCGCCCTATTATAGGAAAGATACAGAGGCTTTGGAGAGGGTGCAAAGAAGGTTTACCAGGATGCTGCCTGTACTGGAGGGCTTGCCTTATGAAGAAAGGTTGAATAAGCTCAGACTTTTCTCTCTGGAGAGAAGGAAGAAGAGAGGAGACCTGATCGAGGTGTACAAAATTATGAGAGGAATAGAGAGAGTCAATAGCCAGAGACATTTCCCCAGGGCAGGATTGACTGGTACAAGGAGTCATAGTTTGAAGATATTAGGAGCAAAGTATAAAGGAGACGTCAGAGGTAGGTTCTTTACGCAGGGAGTTGTAAATGCATGGAATGTGTTGCCAGCTGTGGGGGTGGAAGCAGAGTCATTTAAGCAACTGCTGGACATGCACATGGATAGCAGTTAGTTGAGGGGTGTGTAGATTAAGTTATTATATTTTACATTAGGATTAAATCTCGGCACAACATTGTGGGCCAAAGGGCCTGTTCTATGCTGTACTTTTCTATGTTCTATGACAAAGATGAGAGTGGTCCTAAAGGAAGAGTGCTAAATTGGGGAAATGCCAACTGTATCAAAATTTGGCAGGAGCTGGGGATGTGGATTAGGAGCAGCTATTTGAGACTAAATCCACATTTGAAATGTGGGAGGCTTTTAAAGAGAGGTTAATTAGAGTGCATTGGAATGCAAAAATATCCCTGTGAAAATGAGGGACAGAAATGGCAAGATTAGGGAACCATGGACGACAGGTGAAATTGTGACACAACCTAAGAGGAAAAAGGAAGCGTACATAAGGTCGAGGTGACTGAAAACAGACAAAGCTTCAGATAAATAACAGGAAAGTGGGACCAATCTGAAATGAGGAATTAAGAGAGTTATGTAATTAATTTAGAATCCTAGAATCCCTACAGTGTGGAAACTGACCCTCTGAAGAGTAACCACCCACACCGATTCCCCCACCCTATTTCACTACATTTACCCCCAATTAATGCACCAAACCTAAACATCTCTGAACACTATGGACAAGTTAGCATGGTCAATTCACCTAACCTGTGCATCTTTGGACTGGGGAGGAGACCGGAGCACCCAGAGGAAACCCACGCAGATACGGGGAGAATGTGCAAATTCCACACAGACAGTCACACAAGGCTGGAATTGAATGCTGTCAGGCAGTAGTGTTAACCACTGAGCCACTGTGCCACGAAATATCATTAGCAAACTGGGTTAAGCAAAATCCTATCGCCTTTTATTCGTATATACGGAGCAAGAGGGTAACTGGAGAAAAGGTTGGCACACTCGAGGACAAAGGTGGGAAGTTATGCATGGAGTGAGAGAAAATGGGTTAGCTCCTTAATGAGTGCTTTGTGTAAGTATTCATCATGGAGAGGGACATGATGGATGTTGAGGTTAAAGATAGGTATTTGATTAGTCTAAAAGGCATTAAGGTGGACAAGACCCCAGGTCCGGATGGGATCTATGTCATGTTTAAGGTGTAGGTTTGCTCGCTGAGCTGTAGGTTTGATATCCAGACGTTTCATTACCTGGCTAGGTAACATCATCAGTGGAGACCTCCAAGTGAAGTGAAGCTGTTGTCTCCTGCTTTCTATTTATATGTTTGTCCTGGATGGGTTCCTGGGGTTGGTGGTGATGTCATTTCCTGTTCATTTTCTGAGGGGCTGATAGATGGTATCAAGATCTATGTGTTTGTTTATGGCATTGTGGTTGGAGTGCCAGGCCTCCAGGAATTCTCTGGCATGTCTTTGCTTAGCCTGTCCCAGGATAGATGTGTTGTCCCAGTCGAAATGGTGTTTTTTTCATCCGTGTATAGGGCTACAAGGGAGGGCGGGTCGTGTCTTTTTGTGGCTAGCTGGTGTTCGTGTATCCTGGTGGCTAACTTCCTTCCTGTTTGTCCTACGTAGCATTTGTGGCAGTCCTTGCATGGAATTTTGTAGATGTCGTTGGTTTTATCCATGGGATGTACTTGGTCTTTTAAGTTTGTTAGTTTTTGTTTGAGAGAGTTGGTGGGTTTGTGTGCTACTATGATTCTGAGGGGTCTTAGTAGTCTGGCTGTCATTTCTGAAACTTCTTTGATGTATGGTAAGGTGGTTAGGGTTTCTAGCTGTGTTTGGTCTGCTTGTCGTAGTTTGTTCTTGAGGAATCTGCGGACTGTATTTTTTGAGTATCCGTTCTTCTGGAATACATTGTATAGGTGGTTCTCCTCTGTTTTCCGAAGTTCGTCTGTGCTGCAGTGTGATGTGGCTCATTGGAATTGTGTTCTGATACAGCTTTGTTTGTGTGTGTTGGGATGGTTGCTGGTGTAGTTAAGTATTTGGTCAGTGTTTGTCGGTTTTCTGTATGCGCAGGTTTGTAGTTCTCCGTTGTCCGTTCTTTCGACTGTGACGTCCAGGAATGCGAGTTTGTTGTCGGTTTCTTCCTCGTTGGTTTCTTCCTGTGAGGGTGTTATTGATGATGTTAAATGTCTCTTCTATCTTGTTTTGTTTTGTGATGACAAAGGTGTCATCTACGTAGCGGACCCAGATTTTTGGTTTGATGGTTGGGAGGGCTGCTTGTTCTAGCCTTTGCATTACCACTTCTGCTAAGGTAATGCAAAAGCGGTAATGCAAAACCTGATAGCGGAGATTCCATGGGTGTGCCATTGGTTTGTTTGCAGATTATGTTGTTGAAGGTGAAGTAGGTGGTGAGGCACAGGTCCACTAGCTTCATGATGTTTTCGTTGGTAATGTGATTGATGGTGGTTGGGGTGTGTGTGATGGCCTCTTCTAAAAGTGTGGTAGGTGTTTCCTTTGCCAGGTGATGGAGGTGAACAGTGCTGTTACGTCGAATGAGATCATTGTTTCGTCTGCCTCTATTTTGGTGTTTTTGATGATTTTTAGGAATTCCTTGGTGGAGTGGATGGACTGCTGTGACTCTTCTACTAGGTATTTCAGTCTTGCATGTAGTTCTTTGGCCAGTCCGTAAGTTGGTGTTCCAAGTAGTGAGACTATGAGTCTGAGGGGGGCTCCTGGTTTATGGTTTTTGGTCCGAATTTCGTCTTGTTTAATTGTCCAGAATTGTGTAATTTTCTGAGGCGATATGTAATTTTGTTTCCTAGTTGTGGGGTCGGGTGTGGCGCCACCTGTTGGTAGGTATTAGTGTCTGCGAGTAGTGCATTGGCTTTCTCTATGTAGTCCCTTCTGTTCAGGATGACTGTGAGCCGATCTTTGTCTACAGGTAATATAACAATGTTTTTGTCTTTTTTGAGGTTTTCTAGGGCTTTCTTGTGTGTTCAGTTTTATTCCTTCCCTCTTTCGACTCAGAGTAGGTGCAACTGTCTGTCTGATCATTTGTTGTGTTTCTTTCGTGAGTTTGTTGTCCTTCACTGTGGTTTCTAATGCCACTAGGAAATCCTTCTTGTCAGTGTCTCGGTAATTGAAATTTAGTCCTTTTACTAGTACCGCTTTTTCTGTGTCTGATAGGGTTCGGTCTGATAAGTTCTTTATCCATGCCCCTGTGTTATCGGTTTTGTCTTTGTGAGTTTGTCAAGTTTCTTCTTCAGGTCCCAATTTTTCCTTATCTGTGTTTGTCATTGTTTGGTGTTTATGGCTCGTTCTACCGCATCTGTCCAATCTTGGTTTGTTGCTTGTTTGAATAACGGTTTTTGGCGCGCAATTTCCCGGTTGTATTTTCGGAGTCTGTGGTGGGTGTCATTGATTAGTTCTTGGAGCATTCTGCGACCGGTTTGTTCTGTTAAATTTCTGACTTGAGGTGTTTTTATTGGCGGTTTATATTGGAGACATTTTGGCAGTACCTGTTTTCTCAAACATTCATGCAGGAAGTACAGTTGTTCGTGGGTGGAACTCTCTTGGATAGCATTCCTTTCCCATCTTCGGGCAAGTTGTAGCGTGTTGCGCCCATAGGTTTTTTGCAAGGTTTGTAGCTCAGGTTGAGATTTAGGGTGTAGGTTTGCTCACTGAGCTGTAGGTTTGATATCCAGACATTTCATTACCTGGCTAGGAAACATCATCAGTGGCGACCTCCAAGTGAAGTGAAGCTGTTGTCTCCTGCTTTCTATTTATATGTTTGTCCTGGATGGGGTTCCTGGAGTTTATGGTGATGTCATTTCCTGTTCATTTTCTGAGGGGTTGATAGATAGTATCTAGATCTATCATTGTGGTTGGAGTGAAAGAGGAAATAGATGAGGCTTTAACAGATATCTTTGCAACATCCTTGAACATCCTTGAACATGGGTGAGTTCTGGAGTACTGGAGAATTGCTAATAATGTCCCCTTGTTTAAGAAGAGTAGCATGGATAAACCAATTAATTATAGACCGGTGAGCCTGATGTCAATGGTAGGGAAGCTGCTGAAGAAGACAGTGAGGGACAAGAAACATTTACATTTGGAAGAAAATGGTGACCGGCAGCATGGTTTTCTGCAGGGAAGGTCATGTCTTACCAACTTAATAGAATTCTTTGAAGAAGTGACAAAGGTGAGTCATGACCTTCAGTAAGGCATTTGATAAGGATCCCATGGTAGGTTGATAGAGAAAGTGAAGTCGTATGGAGTCCAGGGTGGACTAGCGAGATAGATAGAGAACTAGCTAAGCAGCAGAAGACAGAGAGGAGTAGTGGAAGGGAGTATCCCGGAATGGAGAACTGAGACCAGTGGTATTCCACAGGGATCCATGCTTGTGATATGCATAAATGATCTGGAGGAAGGTGTGGGTGGTCATAGAGTCACAGAGTCAGAGAGGTGTACAGCACGGTCCAACTCATCTATGCTGACTAGATATCCTAACCAATCTAACCCCACCTGCCTGCACCCAGCCCATATCCCTCCAAACCTTTCTTATATATAGACCCATCCAGATGCCTTTTAAATGTTGCAATTGTACTAGCATCTACCACTTTCTCTGGCATCTCATTCCATACATGTACCACACTCTGCATGAAAAAGTTGACCCTCAGGTCTCTTTTATATCTTTCTCCTCTCACCCTAAACCGATGGCCTGCAGCTCTGGACTCCACCACCCCAGGGAAGAGACTTTGTTTATTTATCCTATCCATGTCCCTCATGATTTTATAAACCACTATAAGGTCACCCCTCAGCCTCCAATGCACCAGGAAAAACAGCCCTAGCCTATTCAGCCTCTCCCTATAGGTCAAATCCTCCAACCCTGGAAACATCCTTGTAAATCTTTTCTGAACCGTTTCAAGTTTCACAACATCTTTACAATAGGAAGGAGTCCAGAATTGCATGCAATGTTCTAACAATGGCCTAACCAATGTCCTGTACAGCCGCAACGTGCCTCAATACACTGACCAATAAAGGAAAACATACCAAACGCCTTCTTCGCTATCCTACTTACCTGTGACTCCACTTTCAAGGAGCTATGAACCTGCACTCCAAGGTCTCTTTGTTCAGCAACACTCCCCAGGACCTTACCATTAAGTATATAAGTCCTGCTAAGATTTGCTTTCCCAAAATGCAGCACCTCACATTTATCTGAATTAAACTCCATCTTCCACTTCTCTGCTCATTTGCCTATCTGGTCCAGATCCTGTTGCAATCTGAGGTAACCGTCTTCACTGTCCACTACACCTCCAATTTTGGAGTCATCTGCAAACTTACAAACTATTACCTCTTATGCTCACATCTAAATCATTTATATAAATGACAAAACGTAATGGACCCAGCACCGATCCTTGTGGCACTCCACTGGTCACAGGCCTCCAGTCTGAAAAACAACCCTCCACCACCACCCTCTCTCTTCTACCTTAGAGCCAGTTCTGTATCCAAATGGTGAGTTCTCCCTATATTCCATGAGATCTAATCTTGTTAACCAGTCTCCCATGGGGAACCTTGTCGAATGCCTTACTGAAGTCTATATAGACCATGTCTACTGCTCTGCCCTCATCAATCTTCTTCACTACTTCTTCAAAAATGCAATCAAGTTTGTGAGACATGATTTCCCATGCACAAAGCCATGTTGACTATCCCTAATCAATCCTTGCCTTTCAAAATACATGTACATCCTGTCCCTCAGGATTCCCTCCAACAACTTGCCCACCACTGATGTCAGGCTCACCGGTCTATAGTTCCCTGGTTTGTACTTACCACCTTTCTTAAACAGAGGCACCACTTTAGCTAACCTCCAGTTTTCTGGCACCTCACCTGTGACTATCGATGATACTAACATCTCAGCAAGGGGCCTAGCAATCACTTTCCTAGCTTCCCACAGAGTTCTAGGGTGCACCTGATCATGTCCTGGGGATTTATCCACTTTGATCCATTTCAAGACATCCAGAACTTCCTCCTCTGGTTACCTTTGGGAATCATGAGTCCACTGTCCAAAGCTGAGCTGCAACACAAGTACCTGGTGAGGGAAAGAAAAGAACTGGCATTGATAGTTGCACCAATAAATTACTAAGGGGGTCCTAAAAGACATCACAGTCAAATGATTGGTTTTGATATGTCTTCACCATTGTATTGTGGACAAACATGGCAGTTAATTTGTGCACAGTAAGATATGACAAGGAACAATGGGTTAAACAGTTACATTGTTTTATTGGAAGTTTCAAATGAAAGTTTTGATATGAGTGAGGACACTGTGAGAATGCCTCTAGTTCTCTTTGAAAAGTGCTGTGGGATACTCTGCGTGCATCTGAATAAGCATATGGCATCTCAGGAGGACCAAACAGACGGCCAAAGAAATAGCTACTTTCAACACTCAGTGCAGGCTAATCCATCTATCCCACTTCGAAATCTTTACTCATTTCCCAAAAATCTCCTGAAAGTATATCTCCACTATACTCACTGTAGTTGGCATCCTAATTGAACCTACAATGAGCTCCCCACCACAAATCTATATTTTTTAAAAATTCATTCATGAATGAAGGCATCAATGACTAGGCCAGCATTTATTGGCCATCCCTACTTGCCCAGAGTCAACCACATTGCTGTGGAACTGGAGCCAGACTAGGTAAGGATGGCAGTTCCTCTCCCTCAAGGACTTTAACGAACCAAATAGGCTTTTCTAACAATCGACACTGGATTCATGGTCATCATTGGACTCTCAATTCCAGATTTTTTTTATTGAATTCAAATTCCACCATCTACTGCTACAGGTTTCAAACCTGGGTCTCTGGATTAACAGTTCAACAATAATGCCACTGGGCTCTCACTTCCTTATTGACTCCAGTAACAACACAGTCTCCTTCCATTTCTATGATATCAATCTTATCCCTCACTCAGCTTATCCACTGTTCAAACAATTATCAATGTCTTTGTTACTTTTACACATGACTATTAAAATGATCTCCTAGTCAGACTCTCATTGTCCACCATCTGGAAGCTTGAGCTTATCTGATCTCATCTAAATGTCTACTGCCTTTTTCCTAACTCATACATATGTAATTCCCAAAGACTTCTATGCTTACTGACCTACAGTGTCACATAGTGCAGTAACACTTCAGGTTTAAAATGTCAATGTCCTCATAGTTAAAGAGTAGTCAGATGGGTTAATGGAAATGTCATTTAAATTTGTGGATATTTGTGGAGAACTTCCCATGGACTATTTTACGGTGTTACTGCACCATGCTAGCATCTGCTGCAACTGTATATGTAGATACAGTCAAGGGAAGAAGAAGCAGGTTGCACACAGTAGAGTTGTGAGTGGCCTATGAGGAAGTAAAGCCTCTAAGGAGTCTGCAATGTTTTCACTAGTCCCTAAGAGTTCAGTGATACTGAGCCATCTTTCATAGGGGCAGTCATATGTTATACAGAATTGTGAATTTGTGTTGCAGACGTTTCGTGCCCTGTCTAGGTGACATCCTCAGTGCTTGGGTCCCTCCTGTGAAGCGTTTCTGTGATGTTTCCTCCGGCATTTATAGTGGTTTGTCTCTGCCGCTTCTGGTTGTCAGTTCCAGCTGTCCGTTGCAGTGATCGGTATATTGGGTCCAGGTCGATGTGCTTATTGATTGAATCTGTGGATGAGTGCCATGCCTCTAGGAATTCCCTGGCTGTTCTCTGTTTGGCTTGTCCTATAATTGTAGTGTTGTCCCAGTCGAATTCATGTTGCTTGTCATCTACGTGTGTGGCTACTAAGGATAGCTGGTCGTGTCGTTTTGTGGCTAGTTGGTGTTCATGGACGCGGATGGTTAGCTGTCTTCCTGTTTGTCCCATGTAGCGTTTTGTGCAGTCCTTGCATGGGATTTTGTACACAACATTGGTTTTGCTCATGCTGGGTATCGGGTCCTTCGTTCAGGTGAGTTGTTGTCTGAGAGTGGCTGTTGGTTTTTGTGCTGTTATGAGTCCTAGTGGTCGCAGTAGTCTGGCTGTCAGTTCAGAAATGTTCTTGATGTGTGGTAGTGTGGCTAGTCCTTTGGGGTGTGGCATGTCTTCATTCCGTTGTCTCTCCCTTAGGCATCTGTTGATGAAATTGCGCGGGTATCCGTTTTTGGCAAATACATTGTATAGGTGTTCTTCTTCCTCTTTTTGCAGTTCTGGTGTACTGCAGTGTGTTATGGCCCTTTTGAGTAGTGTCTTGATGCTGCTCCTTTTGTGTGTGTTGGGGTGGTTGCTTTCGTAGTTCATAGAACAGAACGTGGTTCATACAACATGGTTCGTAGAACAGAACCACAACAACGAGCACCCAAGCTACAAATCTTCTCACAAACTTTGAACAGAATTTTGAAGTTCAGAACTCACATTCAAAGCTGCAGATAACAGTTTATTGCCATCTTGATACTGGTCAACAACAAAGCCAAATAAGCTTTGGTCATTAAACAAAAATGACAGCTGAACTGGGATTTACATCACATCTGCTCAGGATTAACCTCACTCTGGCCTAAGTAAGGTCCTGGGAGTCTGAAAAATTGCATTGTCCACAGTCTGAGAAAGAGGAAGGAACACAACTTGAATTTAGCCCCAATTCTCAGTTCCTGCTTTCCTCACAAAAGTTGGGACTCAGTTTGACCATATGTATGGAGACCAAACCATCTGATTACTCTTTAAATATGAGGACATCGACATCCAACTTCCAACTTCACATCATTCCAATGAAAGTGTATACATCAAGGAAACCTTTCTCCCAATTATCTCAAAGCTCCAATGTTAAAATGTCATCGTCAGGCAGTGACTAAGTGAGTTGAGGTATACCAGCCTATGGTTCACACTTACTACCCTTCTGGAGCAACTGAACAAAGTCAGGAGCATGATCTTGGATCACACAAACAACACCCTGCATAAGTTCCAAAAGTCTCATCTTTCCCTCCCAGCTCATTGGAGAGTACATCAACAAAGAACACACTCCAAAATTTTCAGTTCATGTATTGTGGCTAGCTGTTCTAAATAGGAAACTACTGGGATCTTAGTTGGTCTTATAATTGCTGTCCTTCCTGGGGTATATCCCTTGATAGTTAGAGGTGGAATCTTCCCAGTACTCAAAGCATTTCCATCTCCCAGTAGTCTTCTCAAAGACAGGTCAGCACTGGAAAAATCAATCCTATTGTGTAGACAATCTCTGCAATTAAATGCCCCTTTGTGGGCTACTTAGATGCACTCCAGAATCCTCCTCTGGTGATGTGGCTGTGGAACGAATGAGATGGCAAACCTAGAGGTTGTATTTTCATCGTCCACCTCTAGGAAGTTTTCCCAAGAGGTTGCACTAATAGGCAGCACAGAGTTAGGGCATGGAAATAATACTATTGTTGGTATTATTGTTGGAATGTAAGAAACCAACTTGAGTGTTATCTCAGTCAAAAAGAATTTATTCAAAAGTCACCTGTCACCAGGTTATAATCTAACAGGTTTATATGAAATCACAAGCTTTATCGACACTGCTCCTTCATCAGGTGAAGAAAATGAACTTCGCCAGCTCTGTGTCTGGGAGTTTTTTTTGTGAGGTTCCTCTTGTTCTGTCTGTGTACTGATACATTGTGACCTAATTATATAAATGGCTGAATGTGATCAAAATATTCAGTTTGTTCATTGGGTAGCATTGAGAAGTACCAAGCAGGTTTGGTTTTGTATCTCGAGGCATATTTACCTGAAATTCAGAAATGTTCAGGGAATGGCTGAAGGAAATATTCATTATTGTAATATTACTATTCAAATAACAAGGTTGTTACAATCTATTAATAATGTATTAAACACTCATGCCCTGATTTTAATCCAAATTACTCAGCAAGAACTGGACAGGGTTTACATTAACCATTTACATATAATACTTATGGACGGGGCTGAGAATGAATGTTTGATCTGCTTCCCTCCCAATACCATTAGGAAGGTTTGGTTAAAGTCAAGAATTCACCATTTATTTCCTTGAATTAGAAATTTGTAATGTGCTAAGTGCATTAAGGTACAAATCACAACCTGGATTGCTAAACCTCCATTTATCCAGTGTCCAGACTTGATAGTTGAAATGAGACTGAGATGTTTCATGATCAAAAAAGGTTTACTAAGTAATAGAGCTGATTCATTCACAATGTCACTAATCAGACAAAGAAAAACACTCCAAAAGCATTATATTTCATTCTATGGAATTATTCTTTTTGTTAGACATAGTGATGCTTCAGAATCCTCTTATGTCTGTCTGATGGTATTTGTCAGATAAATCTGGTGGCATTTTAATTTCTACCTTTCAGAAAGAATAGATAACCATAGTGTTATTTCACGTACTCTCTAGTGGGCAGTATAATCATAGTAAGAGGCTAATTGTTAAACTTGGGTCATACTAATCATACACAACACATATCAAGGTACATATTGTGGCCCTAATGAGACCAGTCTGCTTACAAAAGTTGCATATCCAGCTGCGAATATGCCAAAAGTGTTAGGGGAGAGAGGTTGAACTGCAATATTCATCAACACTCAATGCTACGTGTTTAATAAAAAAGAATGCAGTGAAATCAATATGTATTTTTTAAGTCATGAAAGCTTTCAGAATGCAAGTATAAACACAACTATATTACTCACACACAGAAAGTGGCATTCAATTGCAATGTTGAATCAAAAACAATATTGCCTTTATTGTCCATAATTAAGAGGTAAATATTGCTGCCAAAATAACATCATAGCTGATGGCGCTCTTCACTGTGTAAGTGAAAATGCCACAGCAACCTCAGAAGAAGACAGATGCACGATTAAGCATGGCTAACCAAAAGTTGCTTTCACAATGTCCCACGCTGCATAACAGCATCTTGTTATTTGACTTCCCATTCAAATACTGAGCAGCACTAGGTTCCAATAATTTGCCCTATAGACATGATGCAAACTCACCATAACAAATCAAGGTACATGCAAATATCTTATAGTAATTAATCTTGAGTAATGCCAGTCAACCTCAGCAGTTCTGAAAAGTAATCATTATGAATATGGAGTTTCAAATTTCTTCAGAATTTAGTTGTTGCATATCATGAAAAATTGATTAAAATGCAAAAACATTAGTAATTTTTCCTTTTTGTTATTTTTCCTTTATTGTTCTGCCTTGATCTTTCTTTCCCTCTTTTTGCTTCTCTCCCTGCACATCAGTTGGTATTGAATCTACCATCTCAGCCATAGAGAGGGAGTGAGTGGCTGAAGCAGGAATGATCATTGTTGGGGGTGTGTTGGAGACAGAGAGTGAGGCCACGGCAATGGGGATAGGATGAAATGTCATTCAAAGGAAGAATGTTGATGAGTGATTGGCATGTTGGTGGGGTTTGGGGAAGGGGATTGAGCTCGATTGAGGAGGTATTATGGGTGGATGTAGATTATAAACATCAGGGCTCATGGTAAATGAGAAGGGGGAAAGTTTAGACAATAGACAATAGGTGCAGGAGTAAGCCATTCTGCCCTTTGAGCCTGCACCACCATTCAATATGATCATGGCTGATCATCCTTAATCAGTATCCTGTTCCTGCCTTATCTCCATAACCCTTGATTCCACTATCCTTGAGAGCTCTATCCAACTCTTTCTTAAATGAATCCAGAGACTGGGCCTCCATTGCCCTCTGGGGCAGAGCATTCCGCACAGCCACCAATCTCTGGGTGAAGAAGTTTCTTCTCATCTCTGTCCTAAATGGTCTTCCACCCACAGCTTCCAACCTCATAGTCCGGGAACCCCGCACTGCCCGGTTCTACCTCCTTCCCAAGATCCACAAGCCTGACCACCCTGGCCGACCCATTGTCTCAGCATGCTCCTGCCCCACTGAACTCATCTCTACCTACCTCGACACTGTCCTATCCCCCCTAATCCAGGAACTCCCCACATACGTTCGAGACACCACCCATGCCCTCCACCTCCTCCAAGACTTCCGTTTCCCTGGCCCCCAACGCCTCATCTTCACCATGGATATCCAATCCCTTTACACCTCTATCCGCCATGACCAGGGCCTCCAAGCCCTCCGTTTTTTCCTCTCCAGACGTCCCCAACAGTACCCTTCAACCGACACTCTCATTTGTTTGGCCGAACTGGTCCTCACCCTTAACAATTTCTCCTTTGAATCCTCCCACTTCCTATAGACCAAAGGGGTAGCCGTGGGCACACGTATGGGCCCCAGCTATGCCTGTCTCTTTGTTGGCTACGTAGAGCAGTTGATCTTCCGTAATTACACTGGCACCACTCCCCACCTCTTCCTCCGCTACATTGATGACAGCATTGGCGCCACCTCATGCTCCCGCGAGGAGGTTGAGCAATTCATCAAATTCACCAACACATTCCACCCTGACCTTAAATTTACTTGGACAATCTCTGACACCTCCCTCCCCTTCCTGGACCTCTCCATCTCCATTAATGACGACCGACTTGACACTGACATTTTTTACAAACCCACCAACTCCCACAGCTACCTGGATTACACCTCTTCCCACCCTACCTCCTGCAAAAATGCCATCCCGTATTCCCAATTCTTCCGCCTCCGCCGGATCTGCTCCCAGGAGGACCAGTTCCACCACAGAACACACCAGATGGCCTCCTTCTTTAGAGACCGCAATTTCCCTTCCCACGTGGTTAAAGATGCCCTCCAACGCATCTCATCCACATCCCGCACCTCCGCCCTTAGACCCCACCCCTCCAACTGGAACCAGGACAGAACGCCCCTGGTGCTCACATTCCACCCTACCTACCTTCACATAAACCAAATCATCCGCCGACATTTCCGCTACCTCCAAACAGACCCCACTACCAGGGATATATTTCCCTCCCCACCCCTTTCCACCTTCCGCAAAGACCATTCCCTCCGCGACTACCTGGTCAGGTCCATGCCCCCAAACAACCCATCCTCCAATCTTGGCACTTTCCCCTGCCACCGCAGGAACTGTAAAACCTGCGCCCACACCTCCTCCCTTACCTCTATCCAAGGCCCTAAAGGAGCCTTCCACATCCATCAAAGTTTTACTTGCACATCCATTAATATCATTTATTGTATCCATTGCTCCCGATGCGGTCTCCTCTACATTGGGGAGACTGGGTGCCTCCTAGCAGAGCGCTTTAGGGAACATCTGCGGGACACCCGCACCAATCAACCACACCGCCCCGTGGCCCAACATTTCAACTCCCCCTCCCACTCTGCCGAGAACATGGAGGTCCTGGGCCTCCTTCACCGCCGCTCCCTCACCACCAGATGCCTGGAGGAAGAACGCCTCATCTTCCGCCTCGGAACACTTCAACCCTAGGGCAACAATGTGGACTTCAACAGTTTCCTCATTTCCCCTTCCCCCCACCTCACCCTAGTTCTAAACTTCCAGCTCAGTAACTGTCCCCATGACTTGTCCGGACTTGTCTGACCTGCCTATCTTCTTTTCCACCTATCCACTCCACCCTCTCCTCCCTGACCTATCACCTTCATCCCCTCCCCCACTCACCCATTGCTACTCTATGCTACTCTCTCCCCACCCCCACCCTCCTCTAGCTTATCTCTCCACGCTTAAGGCTCACTGCCTTTATTCCTGATTAGATTAGATTAGATTAGATTAGATTTACAGTGTGGAAACAGGCCCTTCGGCCCAACAAGTCCACACCGACCCGCCGAAGCGCAGCCCACCCATTCCCCTACATTACCTAACCTAACACTACGGGCAATTTAGCATGGCCAATTCACCTGACCCTGCACATCTTTGGACTGTGGGAAGAAACCGGAGCACCCGGAGGAAACCCACGCAGACACGGGGAGAATGTGCAAACTCCACACAGTCAGTCGCCTGAGGTGGGAATTGAACCCAGGTCTCTGGCGCTGTGAGGCAGCAGTGCTAACCACTGTGCCACCGTGCCGCCCTGAAGGGCTTTTGCCCGAAACGTCGATTTCAAAGCTACTTGGATGCTGCCTGAACTGCTGTGCTCTTCCACACTACTAATCCAGAACCCGTATTTTTAAGCCGTGTCCTCTGGTTCGGCACTCACCCATCAGCGGAAATATGTTTCCTGCCTCCAGAGTGTCCAATCCTTTAATAATCTTATATGTCTCAATCAGATCCCCTCTCAGTCTTCTTAACTCAAGGGTATACAAGCCCATTGCTCCAGTCTTTCAGCATAAGGTAGTTCCGCCATTCCAGGAATTGACCTACGCTGCACTCCCTCAATAGCCAGAATGTCTTTCCTCAAATTTGGAGACCAGAACTGCACACAGTACTCCAGGTGTGGTCTCACCAGGGCCCTGTGCAGCTGCAGAAGAACCTCTTTGCTACTATACTCAATCCCTCTTGTTATGAAGGCCAGCATGCTATTAGCCTTCTTCACTACCTGCTGTACCTGCATGCTTACCTTCATTGACTGGTATACAAGAACACCCAGATCTCTTTGTACTTGATTCCATTTAGGTAGTAACCTGCCTTCCTGTTCTTGCCACCAAAGTGGATAACCATACATTTATCCACATTAAACTGCATCTGCCATGCATCTGACCACTCACCTAACCTGCCCAGGTCACCCTGTAATCTCCTAACATCCTCCTCATATTTCACCCTGCCACCCAGCTTAGTATCATCAGCAAATTTACGAATGTTATCACTAATACCATCTTCTATATCATTAATATATATTGTAAAAAGCTGCGGTGCCAGCACTGATCCCTGCAGTACCCCACTAGTGGAAGATTAGGATGGTTCAGTTGTATTTTTGCTAAGAATAGAAGATACTTCTGCTCCTTCTAGGGCAAAAAGGTACTCCAAATGGATCTGGCCCTTATTATCCATTTTTCCATGTTAGCTTTTTACCAGCCTTGATGAAGTGACTAAAAAGAAGAACACTTGTTAAAACAGAGGCACACAGCTTCCATAAAGATTTTATCTTCTGATCTTTGTACTATAAGCAGATTAGTTATCCAGTGATTTTTTGAACTGGAGGAAGGCTTGCCATGGAGTTTCCTAGAAGTCAGTGTTGCAACATTTGCTTTTCCTGAAATACTTTAATGAGCTAGATAGTATAAACTCTAATTGTGTAAAGAGAACGAACTTCAAAATTTTCTGGATTGTGTGAAATTTGGAAGCAATATGAACTCTGAGGCAGACAGTATCCAAACAAAGTGAATTTTGCAGCTCTCCCACCATCATATGTGAGGCACAGCAGAAAGGTGGATTAAACAAAATAGGTTACTAACCTGCCACCTCTGAGCCCATCCCATGTAACAATTGGAATGAGGTCAGTCAAGTGGACCTCATAGAACATGAGTTTCCTGGTTGGAGTTATTAACCTGGTCTAATCAGGGAGTCCTGGCTGACAGATATAAACAGGAGTGTCAGAGGTTCTGCTCACTCTCTGAACCAGCTTTGAGCTAGCTGGGTTAGTGTCATGTACGATGTGTGTGAAGTAAAGGGTGACTTGATGACAGGATATTGGCCTTTGTGGAGTCATTTCAGGCATTTGGTCCATACCTCCAAACCTTTCCTGTTCATGTCCTGATCCAAATATCTTTTAAATGTTGTAACATACCTGCGTCCACCACTTACTCTGATAGTTCATTCCAAACATTAACCACTCTCTGTGTAAAAAATGTTGCCCCTCACGTCCTTTTCAAATCTTCCTTCTCTCACCTTAAAGGTATATCCCTTAGCTTTGAACTCCCCACCTTAGGGAAAGGACATTTGCTATTCACCTTATCTATATGCATCATGATTTTATAAACTTCTGTAATGTTACCCCTCAACCTCCGGGCAGCTGGGATTAGTTTAGTTTGGGAACATGATCAGCATGGACAAGTTGCACCAAAGGTCTGTTTCCATTTTGTGTGACACTATGAATGAGTTAAGAAGATCTCCTCATTCAGAGAGCTGGCACAGATACAACAGGCCTATAGGACTCCTTCTGTACTGTAACAATTCTGTGATTCTGCCCTCCTGTTCTTCAATAAAACAAGAAGTAGGTGGGTTTGAAATTATACCAAGTGTACCATATGTCATTTTGATTAGCATTTTGTTTTGACTTGAGATCAAAATCATTGGGTGAATGAAATTAAAATGAATTAAAACAGGCTTGCATCCAAAATGATTTTATTAATTGAATCAAAAACAGAAATTGCTGAAAAAATTCAGCAGGTCTGGCAGCATCTGTGTAGAAAAGTCAGAGTTAACACTTTGGGATAAGTGACCCTTCCTGTTCTGAGGAAGAGTCACTCGACCTGAAATGTCAACACTCTCCTGTGGAGATTTCTCTCCACAGATGCTGCCAGACCTGCTGAACTTTTCCATCAATTCTTGTCTTAGTTTCTGATTTACACGATTTGTAGTTCTTTTGATTTTTATTAATTGAATACTTTATTTATAGTCTGTATCCCAGCTCATTATGACCCAGTTATTTAAACTTATGAACTATGATATCTGCAGCAGAACACAAACATCTTAGCTGATTTTCTTTAAATCAGTAGACTGGATTTCACTGTGATATTGATTTTGAAAGTCAGCATTGCCATTGTTACTTCACTGAAGCTGGTGGAACCTTTGGGAGGTCAGGCATACCCAAAGTATCGAGATGTTACTGTCATTGAGCTTAAACTCCTCTGCTGGATATCATGTCAAGGTTTCCATATACTTCTGTCTTCTTTACAATAATATAATAATGAGATCTTGATGAACTTATGAGCTCATAGTCTTACACTAAATACCCTTGAAAATTTGAATAAAGTATAATTTTTTTTTTACTACCTAACCTTTACTACCTTACCACCTAATCCAAACTCCTCACTGAGCCTAAGATTTATTTGTAGAACATCAATTCCTTCATATTGATTAAAAGTACAACGTTTTTCTTTTAAGGTTTGTTTATTTTACCTTCTATTTCAGCAAAACTAATGCATGACTGGACTAGTTTAAATTTATATGAAGCTTAAATGTTTTTGCCTTTCAGATTTGTTGTGTGTGTGCATATTTCAAATTTGATTTGCTACCTACCATCTCCTCTTGTTTATGAGATGTAGACGTTACCAGCGAAGCTAGCGAAACTGGCCTACCTGTGACTCAGGATTATGGTTTCGATGGTGGTTGACAATGTAGTTGGCTCTGAAATCCCCTATGAAATGGCCAAGCAAGCCATTCAGTTGTAGTAATCATTCAAAAGAAAAGAAAGGAATGGAACTGGATGAATCACCTGGCGTCAACATAGGCACGATAAACAGCAGAAACAGCCCTGATGACCCCTACTAACATCCAGGGGCTAATGCCAATTTGGGACAGTTGTCTCACAGAGTAGTCAAGCAACAACCTGACATATGATTCGTGAGTCTAACTATCTGTCAGACAATTTCCCAGAGACCACCATCACCATCCCTGGATATGTGCTGTCTTGCCAGCAGGACAAACTCAGCAAAAGTGAGAGCATAATCAGGAGGCAGTACCCCTAGGTGTACTCAACATTGACTCTGGACCCCATGAAATGTTATAGCATCAGGTCAAACATGAAAACCTCCCCCTGAGTAGCAAATACTGTCCTCCCTTGGCTGACGAATCAGTACTTCTCGATGTTGTACTGAGCTTTGAGGATATACTGAGGGTGGCAAGGATACAGAATCCACTCCAGATGGAGATTTCAGTATCCACTACCAAAAGTGAGTCCAGCAGTAACATAATTGATCAGGCTGTTCAGATCTGTTAGACTCAATCTGTGGCAGGTGGTAAGAGAACCATCAAGAGGGTAAAACATATTGATCTCATTCCTACCAATCTCTCTGCTGCAGAGTGTCTGTGGGAGTATTGGTAAGCGTGACAACTGCACAGTCTTTGTAGTAAAGTCCCCCCTTCAGATTGAAGCTTCATGTTGTGTGGTGCCATTACTATATTAAATGGGACAGACTTCAAATAGATGCAGCACCTCTAGGCTGGGAATCCATAAGATCATCAGCAGCAGTTGAATTTTACTCCATTTTAATCTGCAAACTCATGGCTTAGCATATCCCCCAATCTATCATTGCAATCAAGCCAGGGGATCAACCCTGTTTCAAGGAAGAGTGCAGGAGCATAAGCCGGCATAACTAAACATGAATCATAGAGTCTTACAACATGGAAACAGACCTTCGGTCAAACTCATTTTTGCCGACCGGGTTTCCCAAACTAAACTACTCCCATTTGTTTGCATTTGGCCTATATCCCTTTACACTTTTCAGATTCATCTATCTGTCCAAATGTCTTTAAACTGTTACCAGTGAAGCTACAAAACAAGGCTATATACATACCAAACAGCATAAGCAACAAGTGATAGACAGACCTAATCAATCACACAACGAATGGATCAGACCTAAGCTCTGTAGTCTTGCCACATCTAGTCATGAATGAATTTGGACAATTAAATAATTCACTGGAGGAGGAGGCTCCACAACCATCCCATCTTCAATAACAGGGGAGCAGAGAACATCAATGGAAGATACAAAAAGATAAATGTGAAGCATTCATAACAATCTTGCGCCAGAAGTGCCAAGTATACCTACTTCAAATAGACTCAAGATTCAAGAATGAAGATTACCACTACTGCTCCAAGGCCAACTTGGAATGGGCAGCAGGTGATGGCCCAGCCAGTAATGCCCACATCCTGACATCTCTTGAGTGAAGTTTAAAAATTATCTTTGAAAAGGTGGAGGAAGGCGGAGTTCCAAAGCTGTTGCAGTCCTTAGGGTATAGGTATGCCCATAATGCTGTTACAAAAGAAATTTGAAGAATCTGATCCAGTGACACGAAAGGAATAATAATTTTTTTCAGATGATGTTTAGCTTGGAGGGGAGCTTGCAGGTGGTGGTGTTTCCATGTATTTACAATCCTTGTCCTTCTAGATGGTCGACATTGTGTTTGGAAAGTACTTGCTCGCATCATTACTGATAAGCACCAAGATACTCTCTTGACTTGGATACAGATTTAAAAGATGAAGACCATAAAGATATAGGAGTAGAATTAGGCCATTTGGCCTATCGAGTCTGCTCTGCCATTTAATCATGGCTGATATATCTATCAACCCTATTCTCCTGCCTTCTCCCTGGAACCTTTAATACTCTCACCAATCAAAAACCTATCTATGTCTGTCTTAAATATACTCAATGACTTGGCCTCCACAGCCCTCTGTGATAATGAGTTCCACAGATTAACATTCTCTAGTTGAAGAATTTATTCCTCGTTTTAATTCTAAAGTATTATCCTTTCGGTCTGAGGCTGTGCCCTTGGCCCTAGTCTCTCCTACTAGTGGCAAAATCTTCTCCACATCCACTCTGTCCAGGCCACTCAACATTCTGTAAGTTTCAATCTGAACCCACCCTCAGCCTTCTAAACTCCATTGAGTAAAGATCCAGAGGATTCAACCATTCCTTATATGCCAAGTCCTTCGTCCCCAGCTTCATTCTTGTAAACCATGCCACAAAGATAGTTAGACTGTTGACAGCAGCTTTAAAATTAATTGCAAGTACATTTGCTTTCCCTCTGACCACAAGATTCTGGCTGATATTTCTTCTTATTGTAATATTCTCCAGGGTTCAGCTGGCAACATTCCCTTCTCTGAATCAGAAGGTTTTGTGTTTAATTCTCTCTCCAGGACTTAAGCAGAAAATCAACCTTGGACTCTAATGCTGCACTGTGCCATCTTTTAGATAAGATGCTGCCAACCTGATTGCCTCCTATGAGAATGAAGAAGATCCTGTGGGACTAGTTCAAAGAAGAGCAGAGAATTTGATTACTGCCGAAAGAAGAGATATGCTGTTGAATCTTTGTTTCTTGCATTCATCTGGAAGATACAAAACTATCACATTTGATGGAATGATAATTTAAACTGCATGAAGAAAAAGGGTGATTAGTTGATAAATGGTCTCTGGTTGAGGTGTTATCATGAATAATGCACCAAATAAAACAAATATTTCACAAGTTTTGTTACAATTCAAAAGAAGACAAGTTGACTCTGATTGGCTGAGATATCACTATGGGGAAGGCAGCAGTGAACAGCTATCCCAAAGATCTTGTTGAATTGAGAAAAGCTCAATGTCTGAATATGTTATTTTTGTTCACAGAAATATTTCTGGTATCACAACTCATGAATTCATGTACTAAATTTATTTGTGTGGTTTTGTGAGCTGTGTATCTTAATGACTGCATTGTATTGAACTTGTATTAAACATCATATCCCTTCAGCTATTCACAACAGGCAGAGTACTAGCTCTATTAAAATTCTGTAATATTTGTTTTACACTTACCCAGCCCATGCTTGAGAAACTCTAAACAGTGTCCAGCATTAGAAGTGATTCCACCATTGAAGAACATGTACTGAACAACCCCTCATGCCAAGAATTATACCAACAACTAAGTACATTTATCAGTAAGCTCACAAGCTTTTACTTAAAGATACATTTGCATGGTTGTCCTGTGTAACCCATAGAGTTTCAGAGTTAGGAAACTATATGAATCTGCAAGTTACTGAATGACAGTTGTCTCCCGTGCATATAATACAAATTATTAATGGAAATAGACTATTTGTTCATGGAAAATCTTGGTATTGAACAAAAGCTGGGCTGAATTTTACCAGAAATTGGATCAATGTTGGTGAATTTCTTGGACTATTTTCTATGAGCCTGAGTGAGTTTATCTCTGTGCGCCCTAGCAAGATTCTCACACATTTTTTCCAAAACTCACCTCATGTCCTGTGCACCTTGTCTCTATGGTGATGAAAAATATCTATTTACACTATTGCATGTATATCCTTCCCTCACTTACTTTTATGTGTCAATTTCAAACACTACTAATCTTGCATGCCTCTGTGCTGTTTACTCACTCAGTCAGGACACCTGCACCTCTTCTTTCAAATGCACCAACACTGCTTCCCTCTTAGTGAATCTATCACTTTATCTCATCCCAGGAGAAACCGACCCACAATATGGCAGAGAAAGCCAAGATGGGAGAGGTGTGCTTGACACTTTTCTCCTGATATCTTGCTAGCAGGGAATCCTTGCTTTAACTGGAAAAAAATCACAACTGTACATATAGTAGTGCTGAAAGTTCCTTATCCCAGATCTAAGTAAGTATAATCCCATTGCTGTGCTGCTCTCCCTTTACTGTCTATGTAAATGTTCCCTTGATGATCTTGAACCCCTACCTCTTTTCTTGTGAGTCAGCTTATCTTTTGCCTCCTGAAGGCACTCATGGAAACTGCATAGTCTCCATCATTGAGATGGTCAAACCAGAAGACATCCCTTGCCTCACTTTGGAGAAAGAATCCACAGATCTGTAAGAAGAAGCACTGGCAAGGCTGCCTCCTGCACTCTCCACCAGCTCAGATACTGACACCTTAGTGGACATTTTAGCTGAATTAGTCAGGAGCCCATATGGATGACCACATCACTGTCATATCGACGTAGTTGGTCGAGAAAGAAATGCCATAGGTCACTGGCACTTGGAAGACTGTTCAAGACAAGACACTGGCAGGTTAGGATCTCTGGTATCAACAATTAACAACTTTGTACAAATGTGCAAGCAGATAGAAGATGGTCAGGTCCATTGAGCATGGTTGGATGACTCCACCGTAGCTGTTTGCACTGCGTCTGGATTACAAGCATCTGGCTGCCTTCGTGGACAGGTGGCAGCTGTCTGCACACCATTGCCTGAACACCATTGCTGTCACCATAGGTATTCAGCAACAAAGGCAAGGGAACAGGGACACAAGTGACTGTGATCTTACTCCAGGTGTCCTTCCTCACAAGGGAAAAGGGAGATGCCAGTAAGCATCTATTTGCAGGAGGAAGCACATACAGGTCTGTCAGAAGTCTTTCCTCCAGATAACTCAGCTGGGCCTGCCATTTGATTTAATTTGATTTGGTTTGATTTGTTACTGTCATATGTAGCTAGATACAATGAAAAGTTTTGTATGTAGTACAGACAGATCATGTCAAACAAAAATTATAGGGTGATTGAACAGAGTGAGGATTACAAAGTTACAGCTACAAAGAAGGTGCACAAAAAGCAAGATCAACGTTAGATTTTAAATTTGAGAGGTCCACTCAGAAGTTTAATAACAGCAGGGAAGAAGCTGTTCTTAAACCTGTTGTACATGTGAGAAGTGTGGATGGAGTCAATGGATGGAAGGTTGATAGACCTTGTGTGATAGACTGTGTTTACAACTCTCTGTAGTTTCTTACAGTCCTGGGCAGAGCAATTGCTGTACCAAGCTGTGATGCAACCAGGCAAAATCGTTTCTATGGAAAAGCTGGTGAGAGTCCTTATGGACATGTTGAATTTCCTTAGTTGAGGAAGAAGAGACATTGTTGCGACTTCTTGACTGTTGCATCAATGTGCATGGTTCAGGATAGATTGTTGATGATTGTCACTCCTGGGAACTTGACGGTCTCAACCATCTCCACCTCAGCTCCATTGATGTAGATAGGAGTGTGCCCTCTCCCTTGCTTCTTGAAGTCGATGAGCAGCTACTTAGTTTTGCTGATATTGAGGGAGGGAATGTTATCTTTATACCACACTACCAAGCACTCTATCTCTTTCCTGTATTCTGTCTTGTCATTGTTTGATATCCAGCCTACGACAGTGTTGTCATCAATGAATTTGTAGATGGAGTTCAGACAAAACTTGGCCGCACAGTCATGAGTGCACAGGGCGTACAGTAAGGGGCTGAGTACGCATCTGTGTGGAGTGCTGGTGTGAGGGTTTTGTTACCTATTCCTCACAGATTGCGGTCTGTGGGCCAGGAAGTGGAGGATCAGAGTTGCAGAGGGCAGAGCAGAGACTGTGGTCTCGGAGTTTGGAAATTAGTTTGGTTGGGATTAAAGTGATGAAGATGGAGCTGTAGTTGATAAGTCAAAGCCTGACATAGGTATCCTTATTATTCAGGTGTTCCAGGAATGAGTGTCGCTATCGGTTAAATCTCCCCATGAAGGGAGATCTCCACCCTTCCTGACATTCTCAGCCTCAAACCTGTGGGAGTTCAAGCCGAGGTGGGGATGGGGAGCAAGATGCACCTAAAATGTCTACACCTTCCGGCCACAAACCCCATGAATCAGTCAATCAAAACTCCAAGTTCAGCAGGTTCTGTTATAGCACAGGGTCTGTCCATCCAGCTGGAGACCCCAGGACTGCACCGAGACATTGTGGGAGGCAAAGGAAGTCAACCACCTTCTAAGGGCAAATAAATGACAGGGGTGTAACTTTATTGTAAATACCTTGTCATTGTTCTTAATGTCATTCAATGTTTTATGGATCAATATGAAAAGAGCAGTTCCTGAACTGTGTAGATTGTGGGATCTTGGAAGGTGATTATTACTTTCCCTGTTAAATTAAATTTTTCCAGGCCATAATACATTGCTTATGGACCACAGCCATGATGCAGATTGATTTGTGATGTTACATGATGTGATCAAGATTTCTTGGACCTGGAACTTGTTTTCCACACAGTAAGTTAATATTTCCCATAAAATATCTTATGATAACAAGTGTCTTTTACGTGGACTATGTGGGGTACACTTAATGCTATTGCCTTTGAAGATCCTTTTATAGTATAAAAGTGGAGCCCCCTCTCTCACAGAGTGAAACTTTTACTCTGTCCAACTTGGGTGTGGTGACAGCTATTTTCATTTCCAATTCACACCTGCCATTTTGATGAATAATGGGAGGAAGCAGCATTCACGCTTCATGAAGTGAATCGCAGATTAGATTAGATTAGATTACTTACAGTGTGGAAACAGGCCCTTCGGCCCAACAAGTTCACACTGCCCCGCCGAAGCGCAACCCACCCATACCCCATACCTAACACTACAGGCAATTTAGCATGGCCAATTCACCTGACCTGCACATCTTTGGACTGTGGGAGGAAACCGGAGCACCCGGAGGAAACCCACGCAGACACGGGGAGAATGTGCAAACTCCACACAGTCAGTCGCCTGAGACGGGAATTGAACCCAGGTCTCTGGTGCTGTGAGGCAGCAGTGCTAACCACTGTGCCACCTAGATTGCCTTCTATGTTGCACTCCTCATTAAATCCATGGACTTTGAGATACCCAATGTACCTACCTAACACGTTTATTTAACTGTTTGTCTCATCCTGAGCTGCAGGAATACCGCACCATCATGCCAGACTTTGTCCCTCTATCAAAGCAAGGCTGAAGCTGACTATTCATGACTCTTGCACTATCCATTTCTTTGCCATACCCGGTGTCATCTGCCCAGCTGACATGTTGAGTTGCTTATCTTCATAATTATCTCCTTGGCATCTCAGCATGCTGCCTTCAATCATGACAACTGAGTTCCCCAGTTTTCTGTCTTCAGCAGTCAAATCTAATAACCACCCTGATTTTTAGCAGAAAACCACCCAGGACTCAACATGGCCCATCCTCTTGACTGACCTGGATGGTCAGCCACAACTAATGGCTAACCAGACCCCTGACTGATCTCTATGCAATTCCCCAACTAACTTACCACAATGCCCCACACTGGTTTCATTGAACCTATTGGGCTCACAGTGACCAGCTTACTGACTGAGCACAAGCCCCTGGGCTCATAATAGATGTTGCCCTCGACTTACTACGCAGGAACTGCCTGACTGAAGGCTGTGTCCCTTGAATTTTCTAAAGACTACTCCCCTCAGACTTAAAGATTGATCTGGTGTGGTACTGTACAGCAATATGTTCACCTCTTTGACAGATGACTGCTGACAACCATGTCAAATGCTGCCTAGCTTTGCACTTGTCCTAAACAGCAAAGCAGGACCTTTCAGCACCAGCAAAGACAAAAAGTTCAGAACGGTAAGGTAAGGTAAGGTAAGGCAAGGCAAGGCAGAGGATCTGTAAACATTCAAAAAGGCACAAAGTACAGGAATGCTACAAAAATAAACACTGAACAGTGCTGAGGTGTAATTTGGTTTGATCCATAAGTTGGGAGCTCTTCTCTGTGTGCAAAGTGTCCTGGCAGTAGTATTACAATGAAAGACTTTGGTGCACTCCAATGTGCAGCGCTAAAGTGTAGAATGTATTGTAAGTGAGTTAAAGATGGCCATAACTGTTCGGGAAGGTTAGCATATTGCCACCTACATGGATGGGGTATGCAGACAGTTCAGGGATCATTGAGCCTGCCTTGAGATATTGGGGACTGCTATCCAAGACAAGGCCTAGAGAAGAAACTGGTGAGCTTGAATCATCAGGTACATGTTCTGACTTTCCTGTTGAGAACCGACACCATTGAATGTCTGTCCAGTGGGTTGGGCATCATCAATGATAAGTGATTAGGTAAGAATGGCATCCAAATACATGTAAGTGGTGTAAGTCAGCCACTCTTACTGGTGAGGTTCTTGTCTCATTGTTAGAAACCTCATTGAAGAATTTGACTTATTGTTTCCAATGTTGAAAACCTCATTTGCATCAATCCCACCTTACTTTCCCAATCAACTCACCAATGCCTATTTGTACAGAGGCTGAGAAGATTCCATCCTGTATCTTCATTTTCGGAAATAGCATTACTCTTGCAAGGTAAAAAAAGTGCTTTGTATTGTTACATTTCTCTTGTGAAACAAGACCCTGTTTACCTGTTAGCATGTGATAAGAGATAAGGGGCATTTGTTATATTTTATTTCTTAACTATTTCTATCTCTTGACTACATGGCAAACTTTTCTTGGTTGATCTGTATCACTAGCACTAACCTGCTGTCACCTTTTGGTGAACATTATTAGTGACTTTTTCCCACTTGCTGCCAGCTGAAGGTTAACCAAACATTCATTTTCATGACAAATCACAAGGCAGTTTCAACACTGCATTTCCCTGTATTTTTTTCTAAAATGATCTCCAATCAGGCGAATGTTGTGAGAATGAACATTTCACACTGAATCAAAACACACTTGCATGCTCAATTAAAGATAAGAATTTGATCAGCAGAAGTCCACCATGCTTTTTGCATTCTTTAATTTCAGCTTCTGTTGCAAAAATATTAACCCCTAGAGAAGGTCAATAAAAACTGCTTTCATCTAAAACCGGGCAGTAGACAAAAATGGAAATCTATTTTGATCAACCTTCAACTCCTTCAGTTGCTGCAGTGCCAAGGAGGAGATCATAAAGGTCAGAATGCTTGTTTGTCATTTTGGTATCATAGAAACTGCTAATTGTACCATCAGTGTATGTTCAGTTTTTTCAACTGAATTTAACTAAGGACACTTAATCAGTTTGTTGGTTTAAATGTCAAATGGACTATTTATACATAACATGATGTTTTGTACTGATGCAAGAGACACACGTTTAAACAATCATTATATCATGTTTTTAGAGGGATGTATAATTGAGCTGATGTATATATTAAGAAGGTCCTTTGTTCTTTCATCTTGTGCTATTTTGTTCCTGTGTCCCAGCTCTAAAGGTACTTTGAATAGTTACTATAATACATTGGTTATTATACTTACATGACTTTTATATAGTAAACAGATGCATTGCATGGAGAGAAGCAAAAGTGAAAAACTTACTTTGAAGCAATTTTCTTCAATATTGCAGACTATTGTATTACTGTTTATGCTGATATTCAGTAGAGCTAGCTTCATGCAGTAAATTAAATTGCAGAAATAAAAAAGAATGTTACAGCACATTATGCAATCAGTGGGGCGTATATTCTGGAACACTATGTAGCAAATCATTGGGTCTATGAACTAAATCTTCAAAACATCATCCAAGCTAATAACAAAAAGCTGTCAACAATAAATATTAAATAATATTGATTATATTCATCATAACAGTTTTTAAATGGAGACATGTAAAATATTAATTTTAGTTGTAACTTAAATTGTGTATGGATGATTATAATGCTGAATATAGGTTATACATTTCTAATCCTATATTTCTCTTACAGTGCAACACCAAAAGCTATTGAATAGACTGCAAAGATGGTATGATATGAAGTACACGCAAGGTAAGTTATGCTTATCCATCGAAGAACGAAGAGGTATATGTCAAGCTACCCTTTTTTATCCCATCGTCAGCATATGTGCATGCATGGGTTCTTCTGACTGCTACTCTGTCTTCATTTAAAGTCACCTCATGGCTCAGAATGTAATTGAATTTGTTAATAATGCTGCAGTGGGTTCATACAAAGCAACTCGCGTGACCTTCTTTGTGCCCTTACTCCCAAATAATGTCTGAATGTTGGTAAATTTGCACAGAAAGTAGTTATTCCCAACAATAGCTTTGAAGGGAGATTGTCCATTATGTTCTGAAGGGAGTATACATTTTTCTACCTGCCTGGTGAATACTCACTTTCAACCTTGAATTATAATTGGTGAGCTTCATGACAATAATTCTTAAGTATGGACTCTATTAAGTTTTAAAGTGACACTGGCATAATTTTTGATTAATATGTTTTTGTCATTTTTTCATAGCTTCATGCAAAGACTTCAAAAGGTTCCTGTTTTAGAATGCCATCCCCATTAAGGTTGAGCAATATGCCCTGTTTTCTATGTTCAATGGTCCTGTTCGAACCTTAGGAATATTAGCCGAGCCTACTAAATCAACAACAATGTTGTTGTCTAAGTTTTGAGAATAACAGATATTAATCATTGTGTATTTGAAGGTTTCATGATTATTGTTCTTGAGATAGATTAGGAGAAGCAATGAATGCAATATATTTGGATTTTCAGAACGTGTTTGATATGACTGCTTTATAAGATAATTGTGTTGGAGATAATATATTAACATAAATAGAAGATTGGCTAACTAAGTGAGTTGGAATAATGGGAGCATTTTCAGGATGGCAACTTGTAACTAGTGGAATGCCACAGAGATTATTATTTATAATATATTAATAACTTGGATGAGGAAAGTGAATATACTGTGACCAAGTTTGTGGATGGCACAAACGTAAGTGGGAAGGCAAGTGGTGAAAATGATACAGTCTGCAGAGGAGTATGTGTTGAAAATGACACAAAGAGTCTGCAAAAGATTATAAACAGGTTAAACAAATTTGCAATAACTTGGCAGATGAAATAACTGTGGGGAAATACTTTGGCGGGAAGAAGAGAAACTGAATATTATTTAAATGGAGAAAGACTGGAGGAAGTTGCAGAACAGAGAGATTTGGAAGTCCTCTTCCATGAATTACAAAAAAACTGAGCATCCAAGTTAAGCAGGTAATAGAGAACTTTGGCTCATATTTCAAAGGAAAAGAGTATAAAATAGGGAAACCCTCCTAAAGGTTTGCAAGGCACTGGTCAGACCACAGCTGAAATATTTTGAACAGTTTGCATCCCTTTAACTAAGGAAAGATATACTGACAGAGGAGGCAGTTCATAGAAAGTTCACTGATTGTTACAAGGTAAGGAGCATCTATCTTTGAGTAGATTGTTTGAGTAGATTGGCTACGCAGTCATTGGAATTTAGAACAATGAGAGATGACTTATTGAGAAATACAACATTCTTAGCAGACTTGACAGTGTAGAGGTGGAAAGATGACTTCCCTTTACAGGGTGATTCTATGAGAGTCTAGGACCAGAGGGCCTAATCTCAGAATGAGAGGTGACACATTTAAGACAGAGGTTAAAAGCAATTTCTTCTCTCAGACAGTAGTGAATTCATAAAATTCTTTATCATTGGAGGCCTGTTAACGTTGTATCATTAAGTATATCCAAGCCTGAGTTGGAGAAATTTTTAATCAGGAAGGGAATAAAGGTTATGGGGAAAAGACAGGGAAATGAAGTTGAAGATTATCAGATTAGTCATGATCTCATTAAATGACAGAATAGACTCAATGGGCTGTATGACCTACTTTTACTCTTAGGTCTTAGGGTCAGAGTATGACCCAATATTATGTGCTCCACAAAGTCTCTGTCATACCGATATAATCTGCAGCTATTTGTAAACATGCAACAAACTGTATTTTTATCAACTACAAAGGACCCTTCGAGTTAAACCAGAAAGGATGCTTGAGAAACAAAGTATTCAAATTTATGAAGATGGAACATAGGACACTGGTCACAAAGGCATTGGAATAATCAAGTAGGAGTTAGCAATCAAATAGGAATTAGCAATCAAGTAGGGCAGCAAGGTGGCTCAGTGGTTAGCACTACTGCCTCACAGCACCAGCGCCCCAGGTTCAATTCCAGCCTTGGGTGACTGCCTGTGTGGAGTTTGTACATTCTTCCTGTGTCTGTGTGGGTTTCCTCCCACAGTCCAAAGATGTGCAGGTCAGGTGAATTGGCTATGCTAAATTGCCCGTAGTGTTAGGTGCATCAGCCAGAGGGAAATGGGTCTGGGTGGGCTACTCTTCGGAGGGTCAGTGTGGACTTGTTGGGCTGAAGGGCCTATTTCTACACTGTAGGTAATCTAATCTTTAAAAAAAAGTATGGATGAAAGTTTCAGCAGAAAATAAACTAAGGCAGAGATTGTGTAGTTGAAAATCTATGGACTTCTAATGTGGATGCTATGCAGTCAATAGCTCAGCTACCAAGCAGATATTTATCAATGCAGAACACTTTTATAGAGATTTTCTCATCTTAATCAGTGTCAGAATGAAAAATTTTTTAAAAAGGGAAACTAGATCAACTACCGAATTAATCGAGAGTTGGCAAAGTATTCTGATTTTGCATTTAGGTTCCCTTTAGGAATGGCCTCATTCCTGATGTAGGAACTTTGCTCAAAACATCGATTTTCCTGCTCCTCAGATGCTGCCTGACCTGCTATGCTTTTCCAGCACCACTCTAATCTTGACTCACTTTAGGAATGGCTGTTGTGGCACAGTGTCCCTACCAGGAGGCCCAGGTTTCGAGTTCCACATGCTCCAGAGGTGCATAATAACATTTCTGAACAAATCACAAAATGCTGATTGAAGAGAAATGTTCCCTTTAGGAGTGGAAACTGCTGTCATTGACTGATCTGTCCTACATGTGACTCCAGACCCAAAGTTCACTCTTAGCTGCACTGTGGATAATTCGGAAAGGGCAATAAATGCTGGCCTGGCCAGTGATGCACATATTCTGTGAATGAATAAAAATCAAATCCTGCAGTGCTATGAAGAAATGAGTTGGGTTCTACCTCAACTTCCAGCTCCATTTTAATAAAGTTATCTCCTTCTCTCCTTACATCTCCTCATTTTTGTTGTTGTAGCACTGCCTTGCATTATACATCGGGCAATACTTGTGAATGTTTCAATGATTTGAGGAAAAACATTAAAATAGAATATTAGATTAGATTACTTACAGTGTGGAAACAGGCCCTTCGGCCCAACAAGTCCACACCGCCCCGCCGAAGTGCAACCCACCCATACGTCTACCCCTTACCTACACTACGGACAATTTAGGATGGCCAATTCACCTGACCTGCACATTTTTTGGACTGTGGGAGGAAACCGGAGCACCCGGAGGAAACCCACGCAGACACGGGGAGAATGTGCAAACTCCACACAGTCAGTCGCCTGAGTCGGGAATTGAACCCGGGTCTCTGGCGCTGTGAGGCAGCAGTGCTAACCACTGTGCCACCGTGCCGCCCAATATAGCATGGAGATGTTAAAAAAATGTGTTCAGTGGTGCATAAATACATTTCTGGAGAAGATAAGAAAGGAGCTAGGTTCGCGTCAGGTCTAGACTGTGTAGAGAGTTACAGTTCCTAACTGTCTGTCAGTCTGGCGACATTCACGCATTGGTGATCTTGGAAAGGAAGCACAAAGCCTTGAGTGTTGGGCACCACAGCAATTATACTGCATTATTTCCTCCACTAGCTCCATTTTCATTTATTTCCCTCCTATTTTCCTTACCTTTCACCTTTACTGTTGTTGTACTGCCCCTGGTGCTTGTACTTGTTAATTGCTCTTCTAATTAGTAACGTGGGTGATTTGGTGGTGGTTTAAAAAAAAGCTGGATTCCTTTTGAGCCTGACTTACTTCACCACCCATACCTTCCACCTCCTCCATGACTTTTATTTTCCCAGCCCGCAATGCCTCATCTTCACCATGGACATCCAGTCTCTGCACACGTCCATTCACCAGGGTGAAGGCCTCCAAGCCCTCTGTTTCTTCCTCTCCTGCTAACCCAACCAGTAGCCCTCTAACGACACACTCATTAGATTGGTTGAACTGGTCCTCAACCTCAACAACTTCTCCTTTGAATCCTTCCACTTCCATCAGACCAAAGGGGTTGCCATAGGCAACCACATGGGCCTCAGCTATGCCTGCCTCTTTGTTGTATATATGGAACAGTCCATCTACTGTACTACACTGACACTATACCCCACTTACATTGATGACTGAATCGGCGCTACCTCGTGCTCCCATGAGGAGGTTGAACAGTTCATCAACTTCACAAACACCTTCCATCCTGACCTCAAGTTCACCTGGACCATCTTGGACACCTCCCTTCCCTTCCTGGACCTCTGTCGCCATTTCTGATGACCGATTCAACACTGACATCTACTTCAAATCCATTGACTCCACAGCTATCTGAACTACGCCTTTTCCCACCGCCTCCCGTAATACCACTTCCCATTACACCCAATTCCTCTGCCTCCACTGTACCTGTTCCAGGAAGAGCAATTCCACTCCAGAACATCCCAGATGGCCTCCTATTTCAAGGACTGCAATTTCCATTCCCACGTAGTCAACAATGTCATCCAGCACATCTCCTCCAATGCCCACACTGTGGGGAAGTGGGGAAGGGAAACTTGGGTGGGGACTCAATATTGCAAGAATAGGAATGAATAAACCCAACTTCAAATTTAAAAAAAAATTAACCTGTCTAGATTTGTTATGATACACCTCTGGAGTAGTTGAAAAATGTGGCACTGGAAAAGTACAGCAGATCAAGCAGCATCCGAGGTGCAGGAGAGTCGATGTTTTGGGCATAAGCCTTCAATCAGGAATATGTGGGGGAGGGGGCTGAGAGATAAATAGAAGAGGGGTGGGTCTGAGGGGAAGGTAGCTTAGAAGGTGGGTTAGGGTAGAGTTAGAAGCAGATGGGGAATAATGGTGATAGGTTAGAGTGCAGAACATCTCTGGGATACACTCACCAAACAACTCCATTGTCCTGGGCTGACCACTTCAACTCCTCCTTTCACTCCATCAAGGACATGCAAGTCCTTGGCATCCTTTACCGCCAAATCCTAGCCACCCAATGCCTGGAGGAAGCTGAAAAATGTGTTGCTGGAAAAGCACAGCAGGTCAGGCAGCATCCAAGGAGCAGGAGAATCGATGTTTTGGGCATAAGCCCTTCTTCAGGAATGAGGAAGGTGTGCCAAGCAGGCGAAGATAAAAGGTAGGGAGGAGGGACTTGGGGGAGGGGCGTTGGGAATGCAATAGGTGGAAGGAGGTTAAGGTGAGGGTGATAGGCCAGAGAGGGCCTGGGGGCAGAGAGGTCGGGAAGAAGATTGCAGGTCAAGAAGGCGATGCTGAGTCCGAGGGTTGGGACTGAGATAAGGTGGGGGGGAGGGGAAATGAGGAAGCTGGAGAAATCTGCATTCATCCCTGGAGGAAGAACGCCTCACTTCTACCTTGGGAGTCTGCAACCATACAGCATCAATATCGATTTCACCAGTTTCTTCATCTCTCCTCACCCCACCTCACCCCAGATCCAACCTTCCAACTTGGCATCAGCCTCTTGAACAGTCCCACCCATCCATCTTCCTTCCCACCTATCAGCTCCACCCTTCGCTCTGTCCAGAGTTAACTTCTAGACAAAATCCAAACTGGAAAGGTGGAGATGGGTATTAATGCTAATCTACAGATTTATAATAAAAGCCTTGTAATTATCTATATGTCTTACACTGTGTTCTTGAACATGTGCAGGTCAGTCTGTTAAACAATCAGTGCTACAGATATTTTATTTGGAAATGCTGCTGTTAAAGAGGCTTTTCCAGATGCTATAACCACCTGCATATTTATCATTTGTCAATGAAATGCTGTCTTAGATGTTAATTTTGCAAAATGTCATGTTTGTCCTGACATTGAGTTCACTGATAATCACTTACATAGCATTGTTATGGTTTTAAAATGAGGGAATATTTTCCACTATTCACTCATTTTGTCAGAAACAGATCAATACATTTATATATCTGGCTTCCTAAAATGAAAGTGGATCTTCTGTCAAATTTCTAATCACTTTTCCCAGAATGTCAAGCAGTGAGAAACAATATATTTATTTTCACAGTCCTAATTAGCAAGTTAAACTTTATATATCCTGATTTATGCATACATCACAAAGAAACATGAACAGCTTTAAAATCTATCCATAAAAACTGTGACATGGCACAGCATTAAAAAGAAGTCTTTATAAATGAGAAGTTAATTGAATGTCTCCATTTATTGTTCTTTGTGGGACATGAGCATCTTGTGAGCAACTATCTACATAAAAAACAATGTTCTATTCTTCTGCAAGACAATCAGACTTTTCCATCCTCATCCTAAAGCAATAATGACTTTGTTCACATCACAAGTCTCATAAGGTGTAATGTCTAACAAGAAAGCTTGGAGTTTACTCCTTCTGTGTAATCCAGACTTAATTGAAAATCAGCTGAATACTATCCTTTTATTACTGGTGTCAAGTTACCTCCCAGTATCATTAGAATGTGGCTGAATATAAAATGAGCATAAATCAGCATAACCTATTGGGGCCCAAGGAAATGTCAAAGCCTCTCAATTTAAAACTTAACTTTGAATACATTGGATCCTAGCCTGGAAGCTGCAGGCAGGATGGCTTTCCAATATTCACTGATGCCTCAAAAATGTAAATAAGATTATACGTTGCAGGTCACATAAGGAGAAATTTTCTTTAAATGACACAATGAAGTTCAATTAAAAGAGCAGAGCAGTAATTTAGATTCCTACGCAATCTGAAAAAAAACAGAAAAAATGTTGAGGGAAGTCACCAAAACCAGCTTCATTAGAGGGGTTATATTCTCAGTATACGTACACCACCAGGATGACAGTGGTTCAAAAACACAGCCCACCATTTTCTCAAGGGCAGTTTGGAATGGGAAAAAGTGCTGGCCTGGCTTGTGACCTGGATTCCCTCTCCAGAACCGGAAGTCAATGGGTCCAAAGAATGGATCCATTCCAAGTAGTTCTGTGCCTGCTTAAGGGGAACTGTCAGTGATCCACACATTGAGTGAATAAATTATCTTGAAAAATCTCAATTATGTACAGAAAAACCACAATTTTTCAAGACACAGAGTTGGTATGTTGGCAGAACGCAGACAAATCTGATGAAAAATGCAAAGGAAGATGAATTAAATGAGCAGAATTAGAACCCTGAAGTGCATCTTAAGTAATAAGATAGAATGGCAGTAATTAACATTTTCATGGCTCGCCTATCCACCCTATTTACAATTAGCTTTGGGCTGCACATTCTGAGAAAATAAATAAACATTCAAATCTACAGGCATTCTAATGGTTGATCCACACGTCCCACTCACTTTAACCCTTGTACTTTGGGATGACAATATAACACGTTCATTGGCTTGTCTTGTCTGCTTTCTTAAAGATAAACTGACAAGAAAACAGATCCTATTTGCATTTTGCCTGACAAGCGGGACAGCTAATGCCTGTAAAAACAAGTGGGTAAAAGCATAAAATGAAGATTTTTATCCAGAGGAGATGTTCCTACAGAATTAGTCCCTGGCTCCTTGTCTGCAAAATGAAGCATGAAAAATCATTAATTTGAGATGACAGAGAATTTGTGAGGAAATTATTCATGGAGTGAATAAATTTGTAGTTTGGAACTGAACATAAAACTATAGTGGGAAGGAACATCTTGATAACCAATGAATGAGAATAAGACAGATAAACATGATAATAAAGAATACTTACATCTGGTTGTTTCAGGATTTACTTCACATTAGAAAATAAACAAACAGAAGCAAATTATGTCTTTTTTACAATAACAATAAATATCTTAATAGTTAGTTATTATTCACAGTACTGACCACAGCATTTTGTGAAATTATGCAGTGAACAGAGCAGAGTAATTAAAAAACTGCCAGTGAATGAAGTCACTCAAAGTGATAATCACTTCCAGTAGAGTCGCAGAGTCATAAAGTCACACAGTATGGAAACAGACCCTTCGGTACAACTCATCTATGTCGACTAGATATCCAAATCTGACCTAATCCAATTTGCCAGCATTTGGCTTACATCTCCCTAAACCCTTCCTGTTCATATACCCATCTAGATGCTTTTTACATGTTGCAATTCTACCCAACTCCACCAATTCCTCTGACAGCTCATTCCATACACACACTAGGGAGTAGAGTGGTGCTGGAAAAGGGTATTCCTGATGAAGGGCTTTTGCCCGAAACATCGATTTTCCCGCTCCTCGGATGCTGCCTGAACTGCTGTGCTTTTCCAGTACCACTCTATTCCAGAATCTGGTTTCCAGCATCTGCAGTCATTGTTTTTACCATACACACACTACCCTCTGCATGAAAATATTACCCTTCAAATCCTTTTTAATCTTTCCCCTCTCACCTTAAACCTTTGCCCTCTAGTTTTTTACTTGACCATCCTAGGAAAAGCATTTTGGCTATTCACCCTACCTATGCCCCTCATGATTTTGTAGACCTCTTTAAGGTCACCCCGCATCCTCTGATGCTCCAAGGAGAAAAGCCCCAGCCTATTCAGCCTCTCTGAGAACTCAAACCCTCCAGTCCCAGTAATATCCTTGTAAATCTTTTCTGCATCCTCTGATTGACCTGCTATGCTTTTCCAGCAACACACTCTCAACTCTGATCTCCAGCATCTGCTGACCTTACTTTCTCCTTTTTCTGTGCTCTGCCCTGAAAGAAAATGAATACAGTAATTGGAGCCTATCATGACATCAGTCAGCTCTGCCCAGTGGTAGTGTGATGATAAGTGACTCAGAAAGTGTCACTTCATTATTCTTAAAACCTGCTCTCTGATCTTCATAGAGTCTTGAGGATCATGAACATCAGCAATCATACAGTACTCTCCTGCAGTCAAGACTGCCCCTCTTTAATATTGAATACCCAGATCAACTCTGCCATGGAACTACCAGATTCTTCTGGGAGTTTGATGATTGATTGAAAAAAGAGTTAGGATATAAAAGTTGATCAAGTGTTCCAAGGGCAGTTAGGGACAGGCAAATGTGACTCACCAAGTGATGCAATTGCTCACCAACCTTATGCATGTTTTAATTTTAGTTTTGTGATCATTGTTTGAACCACAAGGCTTTCAGAAAATAGTTATTTGCTGGGCAAAGTGCATCTCCTTATAATTTATCCAAGATTTTAAAATTAGATCTGAAATATTCTACAGATTGTAGGCATTATCTTGCCAGTAATAAATGAAGATCATGATGTCAGACTAGAACTCAACAAAATAACAATATGTGGTTATATCCAACCTTTAACATAGTAGCACATCCTGAAGTGCTTCACTGCAGTGTAATCATGTAAAATTTAACTCGAAGCCATATAAGGACATAATAATAGATGACCAAAAACTTGGTCAGGGATAAAGTTTAAGAAATATGTTGAAGGAGAAGAGTGAGTCAGGAAAACAAATGATCAGTGCTCAGAGCTGATGTATTTCAGATCAAGGTTACCAATGGTGCAACAATTATAAATTGAAGTGTTCATGAGATCAGAATTAAAGTAATGTGGATACCTCAGTAATTTGGAACAACCCCCACAATGGAATAAGACAAGAAGAGTGAAAAGATGAAGGAACTTGAAAACATTACAATCATGGCATTAATCAGGAGACAGAGTACAGCAGTGAGCATTGGAGTGACAAATGGCTGTGATTTAAACAGCTGTTTAAGAAAGTAGACTGAGAGATGGACGAAGAGTGCTCAAAATAATCAAATGTTGAGATAACAAAGGCAGAAATGAAGGCTTCAGTAGAAGATTAACTGAGCCAGGGCAGAGTTAGGTGATGTCAGGGAGTTGGAAATAGGTTTTGAAGAGTGTGGTGCTCTTTGAGTTTGATCTCCAGCTTCTGTAGTGCTCACTTTTTCCCAATTGGAAATAGGTAGCCTGCATTACGGCATGAATATCTGGTCAAAAGTTTATCTCCGATCCAAACATCTAGTCTATGCCAGGGAGAAGTTTAGATTTAACAGTTTAAGGATTGAGTTATTATGGGAACCAAAAACAATGGCTTTGATCTTCCCAATATTTCATTGTTGGAAATGTCTATTTATCAAGCACTTAATGTTGGATAGCAGTTTTGTAATTTAACAGTGGTAAAGGAGTCAAGAAAATTGGTGGCAAGATAGAATTGGATGTCATTTATCTTTGCATGAAAGCTAATATTGTCTTTTTGGCCGATATCACTAATGGCAGTACTTAAGAAAGAAATAGAAAGGGGCCAAAGTAAAATGCTTGGGGAACACTTGTATTGTACTTAGATTCATGAAAGTACCACTACAACACAAAGACACATGGGTACAAAATGATAACAGGCTAATTTAGCAGGGATGGTATTTCCTATGCCAAGGCAACCGAAACAAACTCATCAGACAGGAAATTGACAGACATAGGCACAAATCCAATTTCAAACACCAGACCAATAGAACTACTCCAAACAATAGAGCTAGTCCCTATTGTACTCAGTGGAAGCAATGTTTGGGTGGTTTGTAAAACCAATGTGCCACCCTGTCACATGGATATCCCAGCTGAAAATGTGTTGCTGGAAAAGCGCAGCAGGTCAGGCAGCATCCAAGGGACAGGAGAATCGACGTTTCGGGCATCAGCCCTTCTTCAGGAAATCCCACCCAGTAAGTTATGGCTAAATAACCTCCACATTATGTGAAGGAAACTTCAAAGTTGGAATTTCCAGCAGACCCTCAAAAGTTCAAGTTATTCAAGAGTCAAGTAAATGATGTGGAGGGAAGGATTGTAAGTGTTTATGGAAAGTTTAGCCAGGTTGGATGAATAGCATCCCTCAACAACATTGGTCCTTGTAATGAGAGACAAAATGAATTATTAACATGTACACAGTGAAATAAAGCTTTTAGATATAATAATTAATTTCATTATCACATTAGAGATGAATATTACCATTAGTTTCTTAATCCAATTTTTGAACATAATATCATTTGAGGTCTTTGATTTGTTTGCCTATGTAGGAATTTGGAGAAAATAATGAAAATTAAGATCAGAAGAAACTGTGATTACATTTAAATGACAGCAAGTGGTAAAAACTAGGCTATCATGGGGATGAATTTTAATGCCCTTTGCAATAACACATTTAATGGTAGATGGCCAATTAATTATGTAGGTAGGTGATAGGTGGAGTCCTTGCTCCTTCCTACTTCTTAATCAATTCTATGGATCACAAGTCAACCTAAGGGTTGATCATGCCAATGCTAATATCAATCCAGTTTCAGGTGGGGACTAACCTAGCAGGAAAGCTAGCAAAGCACACCTGGGTGGAATTGCTTGTGGACTTATTTAAAGGTACTAACGAAGGATCTGGCATCAGAAGATGAAAATCCCACTAAGAGCCACCTATCAGCCTTGATTTTCAGTTAGCTTATTGAAAAAAAATTAATCAATGCATTTAACTTAACCCTCACACTCCTCCCCACAAACTTCACTGTATAACTTCCTTCCCACCATAAGTCACCTGTAGTCTGGGATCCAGCAACAATACTAGGTCTTGGCAAAGTGTTGTACCAGTATCAGCCTCTGTTTTCTTGGTGACACTGCTGTTCAATACAGCTATTAGCTTTTAATTGGCTGAAAGATCTTAACAGGTGGGAATTTTGCTTGGGCTCCTTGATCCTGGGCAAGGCTTGCTGCCATTCAGCTAAGTGCCTCAGTGGCAGTTAATGTGTCAGGCTTCTACCATAGGATACAAAGGACTCCCTTATCCATCTGTCCAACAAGTGAGACCCTCATCATCTCCATTCAATTTGATTCCATGTGACTATAATATCACCCATGCATAATAGAATTTTGACTTGCCATTAACAATCGTGAAAGATGATAGAACACAATTTTCATTGGCTATATTGCTTGTGTAATCAATTATTTCAACCTGAATTAGTGACATAACTCATTTTGAAATTGTAATGATTGTAGTGCTGTGATGATCCAATGGCTTTAAGAGGTGTATTTTGTCTTTTTTTGTTCGAGGAGAAGTTTTGAGCTATAGGTGACAAGTTGTCTCTTCCAAACCAATATAGTAAACAGTTTGTAAGGGTTTGGGTTTCTTTTTAGGCTAGAACAATAAAAGCAGCATGAGTGGATGGAGCTAGCCTCCCACAGAACCAGGGTTTTAGTTTAGTTTTCAGTAACTGTGAGATTTTGATATTGGTTGTGAAAGCTGCTGTACCTCTCTCTTTGCCAAACTTTTCTCCTCATGCTCTTTTCTCCTGGACTGGAGAACCATCGAATGCAAGAGAATTTATTTGCCTATTTGACTGAATTTGCCTTTGCCAAGGGCATGTTTATGGTATGTTACTATATTGGAACAGTTGTCAGTAGTTAGATAATTTATTATTCTATTAAGCTTTCAAATAGAGATTAAGTTATATCAATTTTTGTTTCTTTTGTCTGTCTTTAAACTGGAGGTAAGTATAAAGTATATTTTACTTAAAGCCGAATAGTGTGACCAATTGAATTACACCTGGAACATAGAAACTTATATTGCCCTTAGAGTCTAGGTTATCACCTTGATATATTTGAAGAGGGTCCATTTGGTCCATCACAGTGCACATATGTAGATATCAGATTATAAAGATCATTGAACTCCCTAGCATTGAGTGACCCATATCGCATATTTATGTTACAAGCTAATATAAATATTATACCACAGAAGTTGAAGATCATCAACCATTGCACACCTTATACCAGCCTTGAAAGAATATATGGTGGGAATCTACTCCACCTGTCTGGACAATCTTGATGTTGGGGTCATAATATCAGGAAAAAAAGAGTTGACTGTATCAGACTGAAATGAGGAGAAACTCATCTTTCAGAAGGCTGTAAATCTTCAGAACTTCTGACTCCAGAGAGCTGTAAATGCTGAGTCAATTTGTTTATTGAAGGATGATATTTATAGTTTTGTGAGCTCTGGTGGAATCAAGAAATAGGGGAGCAAATGGGAAAATATAGTTAATGACAAAAATCAGTCGTGATTTTGTTGCTTGGTGGAGCTGGCTTTTTTGCCTACTCCTACTCCTATTTCTTACATCTATAATAGAGAATAACTATTTGTGATCTATACAATAAATATCTATCTGACAAATGATGTGTAAACGTGACCCATTGGGCACATTTTGCAGGCAAATACTTTCTATTTGAATAAATAGACATAAATGTTAAAATTGCAGATCTACTTTGAAGCAAAATGTTGATAAGGGGTAATATAAATGAGGTGGATTTATCATGCATTTGGATAATGCAGAATCGTGACGTTGTGGCATGTGAAATGTGACAAGCTTCAAAGCAGCATAAGATAAAGTTGGCTGTCCAGTTGCAGTTTTAGCTGTGAGCACAAGAACTGTTTTATTTTGGTTATTTTAAGCTTCCTCTCTATTGGGTATTGTGGTTGCTAGGGGAATGGCCTTTGAGCAATGATTGAGCTTCAACAATGGATGTTCTGTTGCACAGATAAATGGAGAGATTAAAAAAAAAGAACTCCTGTGCAAATACCTCCTGAATGTGCTGGTTCAAGAAATTCATGAAATGTTTCACAATGGATCCGAGCAAATCCTTTTTCCTTTGCAAGTAACCAAAAGAAAATGCTTCCCAGCAACTAATGTGGACTTCTGTAATCTGCCACTGCAGCTTAGAGACTTACTTTTCTGTTTCTTTCCTTACCTGCTCATTTATGGAAATTGCCCCCATATTTGGTGCTCTATCCTTCAGTCTCTGAGATCCTCTATGCTCTCCACTTCTTTGAACTTTGTCAGATGTCATTAACTCTTCTCCCATTTACCATGTCTCTTGAGATCACAAGTACCCTTTAATTCAGACTCAGGGTATTCAAGATACAACACATCTAAGGACAAATTCTGAATTTTGGTTCCAGCAATTGTTGCTTTGACTTCACTGCAGTGGTTGTTACTAATCTTGGATTTGAAAGAATGTAAGAAGCAAGGGTAGAAGCAGAATTTAGTTATACAACCTCTCCAACCTATTCCATGATTCGATAAATCATGGATGATCTTCTACTTCAATGCTATTAATCAAATTAAATACCAGATATTCCTCTCAGAATTGACTGTGAGTTGTGCCGTTTTCTGACATTATAATCTCCATCTCATTATGTTCTGCCATACTCATAGTATGTTCACCTCTCAGACAAGAGCATACAAAGTTTTGATTTGCTGACTCCTGAGCAGATTTGGGACAGTGACAGAGGCAAATAGGTTGGTTAGAAAGTCCACTTCCATTTATTGGTACATCAGCTCAGTTCAATTCAAGGCTGTCAAACCCTCTAGCCCTCCTATCTCAAATCCCTCTTGCTGCTCCACCTATTGTCCGTTTCAACCTCATCAGTTGGAAACATGAGTGGACTCTCAGTATCAGTCATGAGTGTATATTAAGATTGCACAATGTGAGCTGCACCTGACTGAATAGCCATAACTAATGCCACTGAAGTGAATTTGTAAATTTTAAAGCAAGATGATGTCAGTGCACAAAATAATGGATGCAAACAGTGTCAAAATATCAAGGTTTAACTAAAAATGCTATCAACACCTAAAGATTAATTAACTCTTTATAATAACAAATTGAGTTCCATATTCATTCATAATATTTTCAAACCAAAGATTATGTAACAGGTCCTGGAGTATGCTTTGGCCTTCTCATCTCAGAATATAGGAAATAGACAGAATACCATAATGTACAGTTAATACTAGTACTGCATTCAAAATCTCTGAGAAATTCAATGAACAAAGCTATTTTATCAGCTGAATGTCATTGTAGTCAATTATTTTGTCTAATTTTAATCATTTAAAACATTTCATTTTATTTAGTCAATGTGGGGGGCATGGTAGCACAGTGGTTAGCACTGCTGCCTCACAGCACCAGTAGACCCAGGTTCAATTCTCACCTCAGGCGACTGACTATGTGGAGTTTGCACATTCTCCCCGTGTCTATGTCGATGTCCTCCCACAGTCCAAAAAGTGTGCAGGTTAGGTGAATTGATTATTCTAAGTTGCCTGTAGTGTTCGGTGCAGAGGGGAATGGGGCAGGTCGGTGTGGACTTGGGCCGAGGGGCCTGTTTCCATACATAATTTAAACATAGCATCTCATAACCACTGGGATTCATTAATTTATGCTTGTTATATACATAAATTGAAAAATACCCTTTCAGCTGAAAGAAAAACAGTTTAAAAATCCTTCTGATTATTCCATAGCAATAGTTTTGAATATTAGTGTATTACGCAGTGATGCACACAATCCTCATTAAAGCTGTCATTTAAACTTACACAAAATCCTGACTTCAGGATTTAGATTGGTGAGTAGTAAAATATTGTAAGTAGCTGTTGGTGTGGTTTGAAAGTACTTGATTACTGGAAAATTTCCAGTCAGGTTGATCAGAGGCAATGACATTAAGTTGCAAGTTCCATAAAAAAACAGTATATCAGCTTTAAAGAAATACAGTAGCAAAAAGGGGAAGCTTTATATATCTGTCCATTTCTTATAGCTTCATGGATGAGGATTTATTAGCTCACTTTCAACTGCAAACTCGAAAGCCTAAACAACCAGATTGCAAGAGTGGAGTGATGTCAATGTGACTCTATAAGAAGTAAGTAGAAATCGATTGTAGTTGTGAGTTATGGCAACTTGGATTGTTTCAGAATATAGAGTGCGTATTGGAGGTGTTGAAGTACTTTCTGTAATTTGCTTGCTGCCAGTTCTGGCAGAATAACAAGACGTGAACTCATCTTTTACGCATAGAGGAAATCCGATTGTTCAATATGCCACACATTCGCTTGTCTTGCGGGGGTCTCAAGTCTCTCAAAAGAGGCAAATTTTTATTTTATACTTTCATGTTGTGAGCTTTAAAAATGATGTTGGACTCCAAACCTGCATTATAATGCACTGCCCCTGTATTAAGACTTACTGCAGATCACAATGGGATTCAAAGCATGGTTTTGCTCCATCTGTTTCTTACTATTCATCTATTCTCCATCTATTACCAATCTTGAGAATATATCCTGTGCTTATTTAAAACTTATAAAGGTATGCTGGGTGGGGCAAAGAATCAAGTCAGCAATCTCTGTAAGACTGGGCCTGCTGGATGGAAGGAGAGGCGCAAAGAAAGATGTCACTTAAAACCTGACAAGAATTAAGAGTCTTATACCACAACACCCATAAACCATTCTTTTGTAAGGATGCCCATCTTGTTTTCCATTTTCTAAGAAAATGTTCCTTTTTGTCACTTTTTTTGTTTTAGTCTGAGAGGCTGTTCTAAACTTTCATTTTACAAGGTTCCTAAACGATATGAATGAAGTAATAAATCATTGCAAAAGATTCTCTATAAAACATTCATTGAAAGTAGTCTGAGGCATTGAGGTAAGAAGCAAAGAAGATATCCCCTTAAAAATGCTGACAACATTCATGATTGAATTAGTTTATGCCTGTCATTGCATTATTCCCACTGGTCACCAGCCTCCAACATAAACTACCACTCCTGCTGGCTCCTCATTTGACACAAGAACCTTATATAAGATTACAGAACTGAGAAGAGCAGATCATATTCTTTGGTGCCAACATTTTATTACTGGCTGTTGATATTTTTTAATGTACCCTAATATAAATCATTGCACCTTGTACATTCCTGTCTTCCTTCAGCAGTAGGCTCAAAGATCCTTAAAGAGGTATTGCCATGTTGCCAATGATGAAGGCAAGCTCAGTTACAATTGCAGCTTAGAACAGTCAATGCTGTTACCAATAGCAACAGGCTTTCTAACATGGTGATGAACAATGAGTCTACTGAGATCTCTTCAATAGTACTATTTTTGAAAAAGATTAAATTTTCAGGAGGAAGCATCTCACTTAAAGATTTTACTCTATAAACAATTGAACAGACTGCAGCAGAGTGGTTGTGCCTGATTATGTTGAAGACTGCTGAGAGGGCAGTTTGTTCCTATTTATGAACTTTGATCAAACAACTATTAGATATTTGTACAAGTAAATAAACTATTCGGAGGACAATTCCCACACACCTCCCCACTCTCGCACTCCATTTAAATCCTTTCTGCCAACCAAATAGAACTCCTGGATGCAACAATAACAGCAAATAAAATGCAATGCAATTACTGATAAGTTTACAATCTTAGCATCTTGACACCTGCAATCCAGAGATCAAACTGGTGTATGATACTTACCTGATATTGGAACTAAGCTGCATTGCCATGGTAACGTGGAGGCGGCCCAGTGCTGTGGCTAACCTGCAGTCAGTCTGAAATGTGCCCGCCCACATTATCAACACTGATTCTATTCCATTTCTCACTTTAATGAGTTTCAAAGCAACAGAAAAAAAATCAAGCATCTCAGTGCTGTATTTTTTATGAAGTTAGTTATCATAAACAAATTCAGCAAGAGCTCAACCTGCATTGGCAGTTGTAAATTCTAATTAATTTATTACATTTCTGGAGACACATCAGAGAAGCTTTATAAGCAGATGTAGAGATCCTGTTACCTGCACAGCTCAAGCTAACAGTGAACAGGCATTTATGTCAGCTGAATCAGATAATAACTCTTTAATGTTTTGCTTTTCAAGAACAATGTATAAATATTATTTAAAGAATTATGCTTAACTTTCAGGGTTACAAATGAAATTATTTGCATGAGCCTAAAGATGGTGTTATTACAATTCTGTATAATTAACAAATCGTATTGCATGATTTAATTGGGGCTGTAGAATGATTTTGTTTTATATATAAATAAGGCAACTGTATTTAGAATCATAGAGTCATAGAAATGTAAAGTACAAAAACAGACCCTTCACTCCAACTCGTCCACACCGACCAGATATCCCAATCTAATTTAATCCCATTTGCCAGCACTTGGCCCATATCCCTCTAAACCCTTCCTATTCATAAAACCATCCAAATGCCTTTTAAGTGCTGGAATTGTACCAACCTCCATCACTTCTTCTGGCAGCCGATTCCATACACGCACCACCCTCTGCATGAAAAAGCAGCCTCTTAGGTCCCTTTTAAATCTTTCCCCTCTCACCCTAAACCTATGCCCTCTAGTTCTGGCCTCCCCTACACCAGGGAAAAAAACCTTGTCTATTTGTACCCCTATCCATGCCTCTCATGATTTTATAAATGTCTGTAAGCCTCAGCCCCTGATGCTCCAAGGAAAACAGCCCCAGCCTATTCAACCTCTCCCTATAGCTCAAATTCTCCAACTCTGGCAACATCCTTGTAAATCTTTTCTAAACCCTTTCAAGTTTCACAACATCCTTCCAATAGGAAAGAGACCAGAATTGCACACAATATTCCAAAAGTGGCCTAACCAATGTCCTGTACAGCCGCAACATGACTTTCCAACTCCTAAACACAATATTCTGACCAATAAAGGAAAGATTATCAAATGTCTTCTTCTACCTGCAAATCTACTTTTAAGCAAGTATAAAACTGGACTCCAAGTTCTCTTTGTTCATCAACACTCCTCAGGACCTTACTATTAAGTGAATAAGCTCTGATTTTCATTTCCAAATTGCAGCACCTCACAGTTATATAAATTAAACTCAATCTGCCACTCCTCAGCCCTTTGGTTCATCAGATCAAAATCCCGTTGTACTCTGAGGTAACCTTCCTTGTTCACTACGCCTCCAATTTTGGTGTCAACCGCAAACTTACTAACTATACTTCCTGTGTTCATATCCAAATCATTTATATCAATGACAAAAAGCAGTGGACCCAGCACCAATCCTTGTGGGACACCCCTGGTCACAGGCTTCCAGTCTGAAAAGCAACACTCCACCACCACCCTCTGTCTTCTCTCTTCAAGCCAGTTCTGTATCCAAATGGCTAGTTGTGCCTGTATTCCATGTGATCTAACCTTGCTAATCAGTTTACCAAGGGGAACCTTGTGGAACGTCTTACCGAAGTCCATATAGATCACATTCACTGCTCTGCCCTCATCAATCCTCTTTGTTACTTCTTCAAAAAAACTCAATCAAGTTTGTGAGACATGATTTCCCACACACAAAGCCACGCTGACTATCCCTAATCAATCCTTGCTTTTCCAAATACATGTGAATCCTGTCCCTCAGGATTCCCTCCAACAACTTACCCACCAGCAATGTCAGACTCAATGGTTTATAGTCAGCTGACTTTTCCACACCACCTTTCTTAAATAGTGGTACCACGTTAGCCAACTTTCAGTCTTCAGGCACCTCACCTGTAACTAATGATGATACAAATATCTCAGTAAAAGGCCTAGCAATCACTTCCCTTGTTTCCCACAGAGTTCTAGGGTACACCTGATCAGGTCCCTGGGGTTTATCCACTTTTATGCATTTCAAGACATCCAGCAGCTCCTCTGTAACATGGACATTTTTCAAGAGGTCCTTTATTTCCCCATATTCTATATTTTCCATGTCCCTTTCCACAGTGAACACTGATGCAAAATACTCATTTAGTATCTCTGCCATCTCCTGTGACTCTTCACATAGGCTGCCTTGCTGATCTTTGAGGGGCTCAATTCTCCCCCTAGCTATCCTCTTGTCCTTAATGTATTTATAAAATCCCTTTGGATTCTCCTTAACCCTGTTTGCCAAAGCTATCTCATGTCCCCTTTTTGTTCTACTGATTTCCCTCTTAAGTACACTCCAACTGCCTTTATACTCTTCTAAGGATTCACCCGATCTCTACTGTCTATGCCTGATATATGTTTCCTTCTTTTTCTTAGCCAAAACCTCAGTTTTTCTGGTTATCCAGCATTCCCTACACCTACCAGCCTTATTTGTTTTCTTCTCTTGTGCAATCTGCACAAACACTAATTTAAAAATTTTATCTCTTGAAGGGGTAGGCATTCCACTTGACATTGACTTTTATTGTCAGTGAAGAAATGTTCCTTCATGTTAATATATACTGATAATGAATTGAATTCGCCCTCGGGTGACTGTCTGTGTAGAGTTTGCACGTTCTCCCTGTATCTGTGTGAGTTTCCTCTGTATGCTCCAGTTTCCTCCCAAAGTTCAAAGACATGCAGATTAGGTGGATTGGCCATGCTAAATTGCCAATAGTTTCCAGGATGTGCAGGCTAGGTGGACTAGCCATGGGAAATGCAGAGTTACAAGGATCAGGTACAAAGGTGGGTCTGGCTGAGATGTTCTTTGCAAGGTCAGTGTGAGTCATTGGGCCAAATGGCCTCCTCCCACACTGTAAGGATTCTATAAAATCAATGGTGTATCTGTCAGTGGTTTATACTTCTCAGTTTATTCCTTACTGCAGCCATTTTCCAAATTACCACTATTGCCGTACAATGTTATTGATGAAGAACTGTGATGCTGGAAAAGACACATTAATGCCATTATTCTGACCCCTGCCTGCATTATTCAGTGACAGCTTTTAGGTGAAGTAGAAAGTGATCTAAATAACATGAGAAGACTGTAAAAATGCTCACAAACATGTATCAGAATCATTGGAGTATAATTTAACCACTTTGCCAAATCAGTTCTGTACTCTTCCAGTAAAATGGTGAACTGATGTGATTATACTGACCAAGAATACAGTGAATGTTGTGAACTAAGCTAAAGCTGCAATACAGCAACTCCCACAAGAAGTCTAGTATTTAACCATTATAGGGTAGACAATTTTAAAGCACGTTTTTCATGCAAAAGCTACTCATGCATATGTTATACATGGTATCTTTTTCATAACTAGGTTAAAGTGAGAACTGCAGATGGAGATTAGAGTCAAGAATGTGGCGCTAGAAAAGTATAGTAGGTCAGGCAGCGTCCGAGGAGCAGGAGGGCTTTTGCTCGAAACGTTGATTCTTCTGCTCCTTGGATGCTGCCTGGCCTGCTGTGCTTTTCCAGCACCATACTCTCAACTCTTTTGCACAACAACTTAAAGTAAGTGGGCAAATGTGCAGCAAATGGAATATCATGTAGAAAAGAAGAAGTTGTCAATTTCAGCAAGAAGAATTAAAAAGTATGCATCTTATATAAATGGTGAGAGATTACAGAGTTCTGAGATGCAGAGAAAATGGATTTCCTCATGATTCAGTTGGAAAAGGTTAGGATGCAAATGAAGCAAGTAATTAGAAAAGCTAATAGACTATTATCAAGGAGACTTGAATACAAAATTTGGGAAGGTGTGCATCAGTTATACAAAGTGCTGGTGAGGCCACATCAGGAGAACTATATATAATATTTGTCACATTATTTAAGGAAGGATGTAACAACATTGGTGGCAATTCAGAGAAGATTTATTTCACTGATACTTAGAATGGCTGCATTGCCTTATGAGAAAAGATTAGAAAGTCTAGGCTCATATCTGCTGAAATTTCGAAGAGAAAGAGGTGATTTGATTGAAGTCCATATAATCCTGAAGGGCCTTGACATGGTAAATGTGGAGAAGACATTTCCTCTTCTGGATGAATCTAGAACTGGGATTCACTTTAAAAAACAGGAAGCACCCGCTTAGAACAGAGATGAGATGAACTCCATTGGCTCAGACATTCCATGAGTCTTTGGAATTTTTATAGTCATAATGTCATAGTGTCATACAGCATGGAAACAGACACTTTAGTCCAGCCAACCATCATTCCAAACTGAACTAGTCCCATCTGCCTGACCCATATCCCTTCAAACCTTTCCTATTCATATACTTACCCAAATGTCTTTTAAATGTTGTAACTGTGCCCACATCCACCACTTCCTCAGAAGTTCATTCCACAAGTGTTCCACCCTCTCCGTAAAAAACTTGCCCGTATTTCTTTTTTAAAACTTACTCCTCTTGCCTTAGAAGTGTGCTCCCTAGTCTTGCATTATTCTGGGGAAAAAACATCTAACATTAACCCTAACAATGTCTCTCATGATTTTATATACCACTTTAAGGTGACCTCTTAAACCTCCTACACACCAGTGAAAAGGTCCCAGAGTATCATAACTCAAACCTTCCATATCCGGCAACACCCTGGTAAATCTCTTCTGAACCCTCTCCTACTTAATAATATCTTCCCTATAACAGGATGACCAGAACTGGACACAGTACTCCAGAAGAGGCCTCACCAATGTCTTGTATCCTCAACATGACTTCCCAACTCCTATACTCAAAGGACTGAGCAATGAAGGCAAGTGTGCTAAACGTCTTTTTAACCCTGTCTATATGTGACACTCTATCTCCTATTGTTAAGCCAATTATGTATTCAATTGGTAAGCACACCCTGAATCCCATGTGACCTAACTTTACTAATTAGTCTACCATGTGGAATCTGGTCAAAATCTTGTCTAAAGTCCAAGTAAACAAACATCTACTGCTCTGTCCTTATCAATCGTTTTGATAACTTCCTCAAAAAACTCAATCAAGTTTGTGAGACACGATTTTCCACAATAAAACCAGGCTGACTGTCCTGACTCAATTTCTGCCTCTCCAAATGTCTATAAATCCTATCTTTTAAAATCATTACTAACAATTTTCCCAAACCGAAGTCAGTCTCAGAGATCTATCGTTCCCCAGTTTCTCCCTACAATTCTTCTAAAACAAAGGCACAACATTAGCCACCCTCCAGTCTTCAGACACCTCACCCGTGGTTATAGATGATGCAAATATTTCTGCAAGGAGTCATGTAATTTTCTCCCTTACTTCCCACAGCATTCTGGGATACATTTGATCAGATCCCAGAAATGTATCTACCTTTATATCCTATATGAACTTCAGAACCTGCTCTTCTATAATGTGAACTGTTTTTAAAACATCAATATTTATTTCCCTGTGTTCTTCCCTTCTCCACAGTAAAAACTGATATGAAATATTCATTTAGTATCTCTCCATCAAAGACAACCTCTTTGTTTTTTAAGGGACCCTACCCTTTCTCTAGTTACCCTCTTTATTTTAATGTACAGGGGAACCTTGTTTATCTGGCATTTGATTATCCGAATATTGGTTTAGCTGCCAAGATCACAAGGTTCTGATACACGTCTAAACTACGCTATCTGGCATTCGATTATCCAGCATTCGATTAACTGAACGAAATACAGCCCGCCCATGTCCTGCGGATAATCAAGGTTCCTCTGTACTTGTAGAATTTCTTCAGATTATCCTGAACATTATCTGCCAATGCTATCTCTTATCCCTTATTTGCTTTCCTGATTTCTTTCTTAAGAATATCCTATACTGTTCATATTGATAAGAGATTCATTTGAGCTTTCTACATGTAAATTATGATTCTCTTTCTAGACTAGACTTGACTAGAATCACAATATCATTATCCATTCCTTGTTCTTTCATCTTACCAGTGTAACCTTTCAGTCTAACAGGAAGATAATGCTCCAGAACTCTCCCGTCATCTTAAAATGTTTGTGGATACAAATATTTTTAAGGCAGAGGTAGATAGATTATTGTTAAACAAGAGCTTGAATGGCAATCAGGAGTAGGCAGGAATGTAGATTTGAGGTTAAAATCAGATCAGCCATGATTTTAGTGAATAGCAGAGCAGGCTGAAGGAGTTTAATGACCTGTGCTGGCTCTTAGTTTGTATATTCAGATGAAGGTTGAATATCAATAGTCCAAAATACACTATTTTTCCACTGTGTTAATGATGATTATTCCAACACAAGGTTATTATGAATGAACATACTCTGTTCAACTTTTCCTTGTGAGGCAACAAATTAAATTAGATATTAATCTGGTAAACCTTCTTTGAAATACTTCCAAAATGTTTACATGCTTCCTTACATGAGGTGACCACTATGTACTCCAGATACAGTCTCAACATTGCTGTGTATTACTGCAGCGTAACCTCCCTGTTTTTGTTTTCAATCCCCCTCTCAATAAATGATAAAATTGTCTTAGCTTTCTTAGTTACTCATTGCACCTACATGCTAACCTTTTGCAATTCTGTTGTCAGACCCATAACAGGATCACTGTCTAAGTAAATTTCAAACAGTGGCACCGCAGTACCCTTTCCCATAAATGCTGGCCACACACTGAAAGTTAATTTGCTTTAGGTCACTTTTGCCTTTAGCTCAAGCACTAGCATTCCCACTTCAACAGAATAGAAAGAGAGGAGGCAGCAGAGGATACACTGAGTCCCAGGATTGAGGGCTTAACACTTCAGCTTCAAGATAACAAGAGAAGAGACAGCAGATGATATACTGAGGCCCAGCAGTTCAACTTCAAAACAGCAGCAAGAGAGCCTTGGTTTAACAGCACCTGCTTCAGGAGGACAACCAATGTGGGAGAAAAACAATTCAACAAGTGACATCACAGAGAACTGGTGGCTTGATTAGTTTATGAATGAAAAAGCTTTTTTTTGGAAGAAGAGACTAACTGACAAACAAGAGCTTACCTGAGTGCCAGAGAGTGTGGGATCCAGCCCACACTGAGTTTGAAAAGAACCTTGAGTGATATTTAAGAAAATCTATAAGTTCACTGGCTGACAAAAAATTGCTGCTAGAGACTTTCTGTAAATTGTTATAAATTTGAAAGTGTATTATTGTTCATAGCCAAGATAACAAAGTAGGATAATGAAAGGAGAGTAAAGTTAACGTAAGGGAAGTCAGTTTAAGACTGAGAATAGTTTTGACAGGAGAGCTCCGTCCAATGTTTTGCTATATTCAGCGTGTGAGAAATCTTAGATGGTCCTGGTAGTCTGGATGACCACATAGTGGCACAGTAGGGCAGCACAGTGGCTCAGTGTTTAGCACTGCTGCTTCACTGCTCCAGGGACCTGGGTTCGGCTCCTGCCTCGAGAGACTGTCTGTGTGGAGTTTGCACATTCGCCTTGTGTCAGTGTGAGTTTCCTTTGAGTACTCTGGTTACCTCCCACAATCCAACGATGTGCAGGTTAGTGTTAGGTGCATTAGTCAGGGGGAAATATAGGGTAGGGGAATGGATCTGTGTGGGTTTTGATTTAATCCCTGCCCTCCCCTTCACTGTTTGATCACGCAGCATTGCCCTTTGATGTGAAGGGCAGTGCTTGTCACTGGCCACTTGGGTGTTTTCCTATCTTCCTGGTGGTGAAAATTGAATAAAGGTTTGTACACTTGTATCTTTCACTGTGTCTCACACCTGCACACACACAACATGGGTGTTGGGGAAAAATAAGCACTACCGCAGTTAGGCGGTAGTGTGGAGAAATTTTTTTTTAGATAAACAGGAGTATCTGAGATGGTTCACTCCAACAAAAGAGAAAAAAAAATAAACAGGAGATTATGCGGCATTGCCGTTTGATACGAAGGGAACTGCTTGTCACTGGCAACTTGAGTGTTTCCTTGCTTCCTGGTGGTGGAAATTAAATAAAGATTCATACACCTTGTGTCTTTCAGTGTGTCTCATACCTGCACACACACAACTTGGGTGCTGGGGAAAGAAAAAAAAGAAAAAAAGTGTTGATGAACAAAGAGACCTTGGAGTGCAGGTTCATAGCTCCTTGAAAGTGAAGTCGCATGTAGATAGGATAGTGAAGAAGGTGTTTGGTATGCTTCCTTTATTGATCAGTGTATTGAGTACAGGAGTTGGGAAGTCATGTTGCGGCTGTACAGGACATTGGTTAGGCCACTTTGGAATATTGCATGCAACTCTGGTCTCCTTCCTATTGGAAAGAGGTTGCAAAACTTGAAAGGGTTCAGAAAAGATTTACAAGGATGTTACCAGGGTTGGAGGATTTGAGCTACAGGGAGAGGCTGAACAGGGAGGGACTGTTTTCCTTGGAGTGTCGGAGGCTGAGGAGTGAACTAATAGAGGTTTACAAAATTATAAGAGACATGGATAGGATAAATTGACAAAGTCTTTTCCCTGGGATCAGGGAGTCCAGAACTAGAGAGCATGGGTTTAGGGTGAAACGGGAAAGATTTAAAAGAGACCTAAGGGGCAACTTTTTCACGCAGAGGGTGGTACGTGTATGGAATGAGCTGCCAGAGGATGTGGTGGAGGCTGGTACAACTTCAACATTTAAAAGACATTTGGATAGGTATATGAATAGGAAGGGTTTGGAGGGATATGGGCCGGGTGCTGGTGGGTGGGACGAGATTGGGTTGGGATATCTGGTTGGCAGGGATGGTTTGGACCGAAGGGTCTGTTTCCATGCTGTACATCTCTATGACTCTGTAACTGTCAGGCATCCTGTTCACTCTGGGAGCTGGTGCTAAGGATCAGTGATTCTGGGTAATCCAAGATGGAGGACAGGAAAAATTTCTGGCTGTAAGAGCTGCTCCTTTTTTTTGAGGTATTTTAGGTGTTGGAGGTGATTTCCTCGAAGTCCAGGAGCAACAATTACTGTTTTATATGCTGTTGCATTGTTTTGGAACTTTGGAAAAAAAAGTCAAAACAACAGCAGTTTAAAAGGGAGAAGAGCAGCCAAAGGAAGCACATGGTGAGGACAGTGCAGGAGAGAGAGAGAGAAAACCTGCACAGTTACTGCCTTTGCTGTTTGAATTCGTGTATCGTTGGACATCAGAGTGCATCTGGGAAAATTAATAAACAGTGAAATTCACAACTAATCTTGGGGGAACTGTTGGGCGAAGTTCACAGCACAGAATCAGATAAATTAATTGTTGTTTTAAGTCTGTCCAAGAGAAAGGCTGCAGTCGTGAGTTTTGTGGATTCTTTCTTGATTGTATGTTTTTGGAGATAAGTCTCTTGATTAAACTTAAAATATAAGCCATAGCTATTAAGTTAACCTGGGGCAGTGTTTGTAGAGGAATTAAGACGGTGTTATTTTCTGGGTCTGTAGATTGTGAAGGAGCCAAAATGGCCTTTGCAGTGATATGTACTTCTTGTCAGATGTGGGAGTTTAAAGAGAGTTTAAGGGTTACTGCAGATTATATCTGCCATAAATGCTGTTGGATGCGAATCTTATCAGATCGAGTGGATCGTTTGGAGAAATAGATAGAAGTGATGAGGACTTTGCAACAGCAACAGTATGTGATGGACGGCAGTTATAGGAAGGGGGAAAAGTGTTACAGTCACATAGATGGGTTAACTTCAGGAAGGGTGAGAGAGGTCGGCACCTAGGGCAGGGGTCTTATGTGGATATACCTATTTCAAACAGGTATGCTGTTTTGGAAAACACAGGGGATGATGGATTCTCAGGAGAACGTAGCACCAACAGCCAAGTTTCTGGTATTGAGACTGGCTCTAATGCAACGAGGGGTACGTCGACTTCCAAGAGGTCAATTGTGTTAGGGGATTCTGTAGTCAGAGGTACAGACAGACGTTTCTGTGGCCAGCAGAGAAAAAGCAGAATGGTATGTGGTTTCCCTAATGAGGTGGGGATCTGTGTGTCTACATCAACACAAAATGGTGCAGAGACTCCATGCTAGTGTCCAGTTACTGTTCATCACAGGTGGAGTTTGTGCCTGTGAGATGCAGACATTTTATTTGCCATAGGAATTCACCACTGTCCTTATGGTAGGGGTGCATATTCCTCCCAGTGTTAATGAAGCACTCTGTGAACTGTATGGGGCTGTTAGTGGACTGCAGAATGCACAGCCTGACACTCTTTATCATGGCTGGTGACTACAACCATATGAATCTGAAACTGTGCTCCCTAAATTCTATCAACATGTGGACTTTGTGACGAAAGGGGAGAACACACTGGACCTGGTTTACACAAACATTCTCAATGCATACAGGGCAGAGCCCTGACCCACCTTGTCTCCTCAGACCACATCTCTGTTAGGCTAGTCCCTGCGCACAGACCACTCATCAGATGTGTCAAACCAGTTCTGAAACAGGTGAAAATCTGGCCGGTAGGGGTCATTTCTGCTCTTCAACACTGTTTTCAGCACTCTGATTGGCGTGTGTTCAGGGAGGTGGCAACCAACAGTGATTCCATCACTTTAGCGGAGAACACTGCATCAATGATATACTACATTAGCAAGTGCATTAATGATGTCACTGTGTCCAAGACCATCACCTCTTGCCCCAACCAGAAACTATGGATAACTGCAAAGGTGTATGTGCTGTGATGGACAGGTTGAATCACATCGTCAAGTTCGCGGATGATATGACGATAGTGGGTCTCATTAGCAGGAACGACGAGTCAACATACAGAGAGGACGTGCAGCGGCTAATGGACTGGTGCAGAGCCAACAACCTTGGCAAAACATGGACAAAACAAAAGAGATGGTTGTTGACTTCAAGAGGGCACAGAGCGACTACTCTCTGCAGGACATTGACAGCTCACCCATCCATCCAGAAACCGGAGCATATGGTCTCTCACAGCCAGACTGTGCAAGTTTCTTCCCCCAAGTCATCAGGCTCCTTAACACAGTATAAGTGGACTCTTTCTCATCTGAAGTTCTTTCATTACTGCTAGAAAATGTCTATCGTTTATCATTCTTCTGTTACAATGTAACTTGTGTGTGTTTGCACTTCTTATGCACTTTTTGCTGTGTATAATTGTATAGTTTGTGCTGTCCATGTAGACAATAGACAATAGGTGCAGGAGTAGGCCATTCTGCCCTTTGAGCTATCACCACCATTCATTATGATCATTGCTGATCATCCTCAATCAGTATCCTGTTCCTGCCTTATCCCCATAACCCTTGATTCCACTCTCCTTAAGAGCTCTATCCAACTCTTTCTTGAAAGTATCCAGGGACTGGGCCTCCACAGCCTTCTGGGGCAGACCATTCCACACACCGACCACTCTCTAGGTGAAGAAGTTTCTCCTTAACTCTGTTCTAAATGACCTACCCCTTATTTTTAAACTGTGTCCTCTGGATTGGGACTCACCCATCAGCGAAAACATGCTTCCTGCCTCCAGAGTGTCCAATCCTTTAATAATCTTATACGTCTCAATCAGATCCCCTCTCAGCCTTCCAAACTCAAGCGTATACAAGCCCAGTCGCTCCAATCTTTCAGCGTAAGACTGTCCCACCATTCCGGGAATTGACCTCGTGAAACTACGCTGCACTCCCTCAATAGCCAGAATGTCTTTCCTCAAATTTGGAGACCAAAATTGCACACAATATTCCAGGGGCGGTGTCACCAGGGCCCTGTACAGCTGCAGAAGAACCTCTTTCCTTCTATACTCAATTCTTCTTGTTATGAAGGCCAGCATGCTATTAGCTTTCTTCACTGCCTGCTGTAACTGCATGCTTGCTTTCATTGGCTGATGTACAAGAAGACCTAGATCTCATTGTACTGCCCCTTTACCTAACTTGACTCCATTTAGGTAGTAATCTGCCTTCCTGTTCTTGCCACCAAAGTGGATAACCACACATTTATCCACATTAAACTGCACCTGCCATGCATCTGTCCACTCAAAGTTTGGGAGAAGATTTGTAGCTCGGGTGCTCGTTGTTGTGGTTCTGTTCGCCGAGCTGGGAATTTGTCTTGCAAACATTTCATCCCCTGTCTAGGTGACATCCTCAGTGCTTGGGAGCCTCCTGTGAAGCGCTTCTGTGCTTTTTCCTCCGGCATTTATAGTGGCCTGTCTCTGCCACTTCCGGTTGTCAGTTCGAGCTGTCCGCTGTAGTGGCCGGTATATTGGGTCTAGGTCAATGTGTTTGTTGATAGAATCTGTGAATGAGTGCCATGCCTCTAGGAATTCCCTGGCTGTTCTCTGTTTGGCTTGCCCTATAATGGTAGTGTTGTCCCAGTCGAATTCATGTTGCTTGTCGTCTGTGTGTGTGGCTACTAAGGATAGCTGGTCGTGTCGTTTCGTGGCTAGTTGGTGTTCGTGTATACAGATCTTTAACTGTCTTCCTGTTTGTCCGATGTAGTGTTTTGTGCAGTCCTTGCATGGGATTTTGTACACTACATTCGTTTTGCTCGTGTTGGGTATCGGGTCCTTCGTTCTGGTGAGTTGTTGTCTGAGCGTGGCTGTTGGTTTGTGTGCTGTTATGAGTCCTAGTGGTCACAGTAGTCTGGCTGTCAGTTCAGAAATGCTCCTGATGTATGGTAGTGTGGCTAGTCCTTTGGGTTGCGGCATGTCCTCGTTCCGTTGTCTCTTCCTTAGGCATCTGTTGATGAAATTGCGAGGGTATCCGTTTTTGGTGAATACCTTGTATAGGTGTTCCTCTTCCTCTTTTTGCAGTTCTGGTGTGCTGCAGTGTGCTACAGACTCTATCTACAAACACATCGACCTGGACCCAATATACCGGCCACTACAGCGGACAGCTCGAACTGACAACCGGAAGCGGCAGAGACAGGCCACTATAAATGCCGGAGGAAACAGCACAGGAGGCTCCCAAGCACTGAGGATGTCACCTAGACAGGGGACGAAATGTTTGCAAGACAAATTCCCAGCTCGGCAAACAGAACCACAACATCTGTCCACTCACCTTCCTGTCCAGGTCACCCTGTAATCTCCTAACATCCTCCTCACATTTCACCCTGCCACCCAGCTTAGTATCATCAGCAAATTTGCTAATATTACTTTTAATACTATCATCTATATCATTAATGAATATTGTAACATGCTGCAGTCCCAGCACTGATCCCTGCGGTACCCACTGGTCACCGCCTGCCATTCCGAAAGGCAGCTGTTTATCACTACTCTTTGTTTCCTGTCAGCCAACCAATTTTCAATCCAAGTTAGTATTTTGCCCCCAATACCATGCGCCCTAATTTTGCTCACTAACCTCCTATGTGGGACTTTATCAAAGGCTTTCTGAAAGTCCAGGTACACTACATCCACTGGATCTCCCTTGTCCATCTTCAGAGTTACAACCTCAAAAAATTCCAAAAGATTAGTCAAGCATGATTTCCCCTTCATAAAACCATGCTGACTCTGACCTATCGTGTTACTGCTATCCAGATGTGTCTTAATTTCATCCTTTATAATTGACTCCACACCACATTTCATGAAATAAGCCGTGTCAGAACCAGGGAGCTGGTGTACAGTAGTACAACCTCCCAACAGTCTTATTTGGGTCCAGTGATTTACCCACTTTCAAGTCTGATCAGTGTCAAAGCAGACCATTCAGCCCATTGAGTCTACATTGACTCTTCGAAGAGCATCCCACTCAGACCCACCCTCCTACCCTGTCCCTGTAAACCTGCATTATCCTGTTCAACCCTGCACATCCATGATGGCGCAATTTAGCATGGCCAGTCCCAACACAAACACCTTTGGGCTGTTGGAGAAAACTGGAGTACCTGGAGGAAACCACGCAGATTCAGAGAATGCGCAAACTCGACACAGGCAATCGCCTAAGGGTAGAATCGAACCAGGATTCTTGGCCCTGTAATGTAAATATAAAAATAAGCTATTTGACTCATAATGAAAATTGAAGAAAATTCCCAGATGTTCTTGAGTGAAAGAAATTTTATTACCTACTATCCTCCAAAAAGAATAAAATGGGGTATCAAACACGCACCAACAAAACTAATAAAATTAAATCTAAGCAGGAAAGGATGTCAATATAGACAGAAAGGCAAGGGCAGTTTTTAAAAGTTACAGAAAGTTCTACCGAAAATGGTGCAGAACTTGAGTGTTGTTAAATAAAAGGACACCTTTTGTCAAACGTTTTTATCTTGTATTTCAGTGAGAACTCATCTTTATTTTATCATGAGCATCTCCTCTGGATTGATGCCTTATCTTCTCTAAAACTATTACCACTTAATTTATATTTTGTTTATGATACATTTAATCTCTAGTCTCACTTTATCTTTTCCTGATTTGCTTTTCTCTTCCACTTGCACCATCCCTCCCAACACCAGCATAAAAATGACAACTTTATCAACTGTTTTCAGTTCCAAGGAGTGCCTGGACTCAGACAATTAACTTTGTTTCTCTGTTTTCAGAAGCTGCCCATCCAGCTAAACTTTTCCAGCACTTTGTTTTTTATTGTTTTTTTTATCTCCTTTGTTTCTCAATTGCTGTAGTTGATATGCATTCCTTTGTGTGCCATTTTCTGCTTTCTAAGCTGTATATTTGAGGGCAACCCTTACCTCCCAATATATGAATTCATCATGTAGCGAGGATCTAGGAATAAACCGAGAGATTTCTTGATGCCTCACTGAGCCTCAATGTCTCTTGATTAAATCTGGAGTCTTTTACAGACAAATGAGGCTACCACCATGGTTTATGTCCAACAGGGTGTTTTACTGTAGGTGATTTTTCTTGTCCACTCTCGAGCAAACAGTCTCTGTATTTTCATCGCATAAAGGAGATGAACGCTGTTCTGAGTCTGATCTCTAGTCTCAAACTGTTACCTTTTTTTCTCTCTGGAGATGCTATCAAAACTGCTGGGTTTCTCTCGCACTTCCTGTTTTTGTTCCAGATCTCTAGCACCTGCAGTTCTTTGTTTTGTGTCTATACAATAATTTTGACTGCTTTTGTGACCAGCCCACACCAAATGAGGTCATGGAATCTCACTGTACCTTCTGTTTCGTAATACTATCAGATCAACCTCCAGGACGCCACTACAGGCATAACTGAATCTGTGCTTTCTAACCAACTTTCTAACCATCTGTGCCCAGAAACTTCCCTCCCACCCCTTCCCTCCCACAGGGTAACAACATTTACTATCCAAGGCCCTGCCTTCTCTCACATGTGCCTACATCCTCACCTTCTGTCTACCTCCCTACCCTTGAGTCCTTCTGTCACTCACCAGCCTCCCTGCCCCGGACTCTTCCTTCACTTGACCAGCCTCCCTACCTTGTCATTTCTCCCTTCTTCCTTTCCTCAATCTTTCTTCGCTTCCCAGAATTGTTCCCACCCCTGACCAGCCTCCTTGCCTCATATTTCTTGCCTCCGTCAGCCAGACTCTTTGCCCCTGTCTCCCACTCTCCAACCCTCATGCAGACTCCCTGTTGTGTGCCCCACAGTATGCTTCCACTTGATCTCAATCATTGCATCTTTAAACAACCTAGGCAGCATGGTGGCTCAACGGTTGGCATTACTGCCTCATAACGCCAGGGACTCGAGTTCAATTTCACCCTCAGACAACTGTCTATGTGAACTATGTTTAGATTAGAGTGGTGCTGGATTAGATTAGATTACTTACAGTGTGGAAACAGGCCCTTCGGCCCAACAAGTCCACACCGCCCCGCCAAAGCGTAACCCACCCATACCCCTACATCTATATCTACATCTACCCCTTACCTAACACTACGGGCAACACTATGGCCAATTCACCTGACCTGCACATCTTTGGACTGTGGGAGGAAACCGGAGCACCCGGAGGAAACCCACGCAGACACGCACAGCAGGTCAGGCAGCATCCGAGGAGCAGGAAAATCGATGTTTCAGGCAAACGCCCTTCATCAGGAATAGGAACCAGCTCTATTTCTGATGAAGGGCTTTTGCCCGAAACATCGATTTTTCTGTTCCTCGGATGCTGCCTGACCTGCTGTGCTTTTCCAGCACCAGTCTATCTACACTCTGGTTTCCAGCATCTGCAGTCCTCACTTTTGCCAATGTGAACTACGTGTCTGTGTGGGTTTCTGCCAGATGCTCTGGTTTCCTCCTACAGTCCAAAGATGTGCAGGTTAGGTGGATTTGTTGATAATAAATTGACCATAGTGTTCAGGGATGTGTAGGTGTTATGACACAGCAGGAAAACTTTCTGCTAATTAAACTAAACATCCAGAAAAGCTGACCTTGCCCTATAATTTGTTAAAGTAGGAGTGACAGAGAACTCCCAAATTCCAATATTTAAAGAAAAGTATCAATTTATTCCTTAAACCTTAAAATGAATATTAAACAAGAGCGATTTAACACTTTAAGCCTCCTTTCTCTTCAATGTTTGTAATCTACCTTCCACTCAATGACAATATGCTGTTCTGATTAAAATTACATCAATTTAACTTCAAAGCCACACAGTGGCTTTCATCGTCAGTGTCTGTCTTCATCTGGCTGTTGATCTTCCTAAGTTGTCTTTGGTCTTTTGCGACAAAGATGTTTCATATGAAAAAGGTTCCTTTGATAGAGAGTGCATTGCTGGTAGTTATTCTGACATTAGCAGTTGGTTTCTCTCTGTCTAACTGTCAAAATATCTGCTTCTTTATCCTCCCAGCATCAGGTAGTCTTATTGGTTCGATGTTAGCAAAAAATATTCAGTATTGATTTTGTTTAGTATCCTTGGGCATAATTTAAATTGATTAGTTCAATTCAAATTGTTGTAAAAATAGAAACCAAAACTCAGATGTTTCATAGCCAAACGTTACAAATTTTCAATGCTGCTAGTCAACAGCAAGACAGGTACCTGCAGCTCTCAGTGCAAAACAGATTTCACTCTATCTTAAAAGTACAGTAAACGCCTTCACCTTCATAATAGTGGGTTAAGTGCATTAGCTACAGGAAATGTAGGGTTATTGGAATAGGGTATGGGATGGCTCTGGGTGGGATGCTCTTCAGAAGGGTGTTGTGGGATTGTTGGGTTGAATAGACTCTTTCTAAACTGTATGGATTTTATGGAGCACCTCCTCATCCCCATCACCAGGAGGAAGAAAAAAACAGCAACTCACTCAAACTGCAGCAAACTGTCTACCATGTCCACTACACAGCACTTATATAAGGCTTGAAATCCAAAGACACATATTTCTCACTTACAGATAATTTAATTGGTGAGGAGAAGTTAATTCGAACCAGATTTTACACTTTGCTTGCGAAAAAAGGCGAGCATACACTTCCTTTCAGGGAAGTCAATCCATTTTCAAGCGTACCTGTAAGTAATATTTTAGTTTTATCCCACTGTCAGTAAGTTGATTGTTGGTCTCCCAATCAATTACATTCCCTCTTGGCCTTGCTTGACCATTCCCAAATGCATCACAAGGTTCTATCCCTAGAATGGTTATCTGAAGAGGCCATGCAATCCATTTCTGGCTGTACTGATTCTCCGCAAATGAAAATCAGGTAGTCTTAATTCCACACCCTAGCTCCATTGTACACTGAGGAAGCTTATTCCTGATACTAAAGACACTACTTACAAAATAAATCCCACCCTTTGGGTCATTTCTTTGTTTACGCTTCATCTTAACTTGATGTTCTCTGTTTCTCAACCCCTTTTACCTGTGGGAATAGTTTCTCCATATTGTCCTCTCCGTCTGGATCCCGATGACTTTGAACACCTATGTGAAATTTACTTTCAACGTTCACTTCTCTAAGGAAAGTAATCCCAGCTTCTCCAATTTATCCAAGTTACTGAAGTTTTAAACCTTGAAAAATTTTTTTAAAATAATTTATGCACTGCTTCTAAAGCCTTTACATGCTTCCTAAAATGTGGTGCCCAGATATGGACACAATATTCTATTGAGGCTGAATAAGTGTTTCATAAAGGTTCATCATAACCTCTTTACTTTTGTACTCTGGATAGCTGTAATGTACTACATCCTGTTGAACTTATTTATCACTGTCTAACCTTCCGTTACCTTCAACAATTGTGTAATATACTCCTGCATTAGAATTGTACTCTTTATTTGATCTTTTCACATATTCCCTACCAAAATCTGCTACTTCATGCTACTGCAACTTCATGCTACTTTCAGCTGCCACATGTTGATCCAATCCACAAGCTTCATCTCCCCATTTGAAGTCTACCCCTATGCATGACACAGATCTCAGTACTTTCAAATTTCATGTCATCTGCAAATTTGGAAATTGTACCCCAGACACCCAAGTTCATTAATACATGTCAAGAAGAACAATGGACCAGTATTCTACGTCCCAGAGAGCAACACTTTATACTTTGCCTCATCTGAAAAGCTTCTACTAATCATTACTCTCTGTTTCCTGTCACACAGCCACCTTTGTAACTTTGCTGTTATATTCCCTTTTATTCCATGGAAGAAAGGTGACTCAGTGCAGTATGACATCCATTGACAGCATCCACTAAGTCCTACACATACTAAATGCAGTGTGATTTACTACGCAAGCACTGATATTTGCCTATAAAGTCTTTGAGGTGATGAGAACTGCAGTTACTGAATCAATCTAAGCAGTGATATTTGCAACACAATTTCATGCCATGTACATATTTATCAATATCTTGCAGTATACATTCAGTGCCAGTCATGGGTACTAATCTGCAAGTTCCTCAATAATTTAGCAAGTGCAAGGATTGAAGGAAAGTAATCAAACCAGTTTGAAATAAGGAATTCCCTTAAGTGGGATTGATACAAAGAGATGTACAGCACAGAAAATAGGCCATTTGGCCCTCAAGCCTGTGCTGATCTTCATGTCCTAACTAAACTGAAAAGCAAGTTTTATGGCTTTATTAGGTCCATAACCGTCTATTCCCTCCCTATTCATGTAACCATCCAGATGTCTCCAATGTCACTAGCATGCCTGCTTCAACCATTTCCCCTTTCAGTACGTTCCAGGCTCCTACCACTCTCTGTATGAGAGAGTGCCCACTTGTAATTGAAACATCAACCCTGTGAAAAAGTGTCTGACTATCCACCCTATCCATGCCTCTCATAATTTGGTGGACTTCCACTAGGTCACCTCTCAGCCACTGTCTTTCCAGTGAAAACAATCCTAGTCTTTTTAATCTGTGCTCATAACCAATGCCGTCGAGACCAGGCAACATCCTTGTGAACTTTCTCTGCACTCTCTACAAGGCTTACATGTCCTTCTGGTATTTTGGTGACCTAAATTGCACACAATACTCCAAGTGCAGCCTAACAAGCATTTTATACAGCTGCAACATACCCCAGCTGATGAAGGCAAGCATGTCATATGCCTTCTTAATCACCCTGGCCACCTGTGTTGCACTTTTAGGGAACTGTGGACCTGCATGCCCAGTTCTGTCTGTATGTTTATGTTTACGAAGGGTATAATTCACACCTAAATTTGATGCTCCAAAATGCATCATCTTGCATTTGTCTGGATTAAAAACCATCTGCCATTTCTGTGCTTAATTTGCCAAACCATCAACATCCTGTTGTATCTACAAGATGTTGTATTCACAACCATCGGCATTATCACCAATTTCACCAATTTTCATTTCATCTGCAAACTTACTAACCAGACTACACACATTTTCCTCTCGATCATTTATATACAATACAAACAACCGAGAACCTAATTGGTACGACAGAGTGGTAAACCCTTCTGCTAATAAACCAAACACACGAAAAAGCTCACCTCGTCTCATAATCTGTTAAAGTATAAGTGACAGAGAACTCCCAAATTCCACTACTTAAAGAAAAAAACAATCTATTCTTTAACTCTAAAGCGAACATTAAATAACAACTATTTACAACTCTAAGCCTCCTTTCTCTTAAAGGTTTGTTATCTATCTCCAACTCTATAACAACATACTGATCCAATAAAACCTGTATTAAAATTTCATCAGTTTAATTTTAAAACCACACAGTGACTGTCATCATTGATGCCTGTCTTCTTTCAGCTGTGGATCTCCCTGGGTCATCTTTGGTCTTTTGCTACAGAGATGTTTCGTAGGAAAAATGTACCTTTGATATAGCATGTTTTGAGTGGCAGTCTCTTGATGGCAGTTATTGTCTGCCTAACTGTCAAAATGTCTGCTTCTTTTATATCGCTAACATTGGAATCATCTCATTGGTTTGAAGTCGGCAAAAACAATAAATTCAAACACAATTGGGCTTTAGTACCTTGGGGCATAATTTAAACTGATTGGTTAGATTTGAATTATGGTAAAAACAACTGAAGTATCTAGTTTACAGCCAAATGTTACATATTTTCAATTTTCCAGTACACTCTGAGACTGCTAGTCGGTTATGTAACAGGTGCTTGTAAGCTCTCAGCACAAAAGCTTTCACTATCTTAAAGGTACAGTACACACTTTCAACTTCATAATACCCGTCCCTTCATTAAAAAAAAAGAACCATTATAATAAAATGATGGCTTCAGTTTATTTTTCTAATTCATAACCAAATTACAATGAAATACATAGGACATTAATGTAAGTTCATATTAATTTCTGTGCACATATAACATTGGCATCTTTTCAATCTTATCCATACTTTATCCGTTAAATCTGTGATAACGCATCTGCTACCACACTCTTAAGACACACAATATGTACAATTTGTACATTAAAAGTCTGTAACAACAAACTTGATTGAGTTTTTTGAAGAAGTAACAAAGAAGATTGATGAGGGCAGAGCAGTAGATGTGATCTATATGGACTTCAGTAAGGCGTTCGACAAGGTTCCCCATGGGAGACTGATTGACAAGGTTAGATCTCATGGAAAACAGGGCGAACTAACCATTTGGATAACGAACTGGCTCAAAGGTAGAAAACAGAGGGTAGTGGTGGAGGGTTGTTTTTAGACCAGTGGAATGCCACAAGGATCGGTGCAGGGCTCTCTACTTTTTGTCATTTACATAAATGATTTGGATGCGAGCATAAGAGGTACAGTTAGTAAGTTTGCAGCTGACACCAAAATTGGGGGTGTAGTGGACAGTAAAGAAGGTTACGTCAGATTACAACAGGATCTTGACCAGATGGGTCAATGGGCTGAGAAGTGGCAGATGGAGTTTAATTCAGATAAATGCAAGGTTCTGCATTTTGGGAAAGCAAATCTTAGCAGGACTTATACACTTAATGGTAAAGTCCTAGGGAGTGTTGCTGAACAAAGAGACCTTGGAGTGCAGGTTCATAGCTCCTTGGAAGTGGAATTGCAGGTAGATAGGATAATGAAGAAGGCGTTTGGTATGCTTTCCTTTATTGGTCGGAGTATTGAGTACAGGAGTTGGGAGGACATGTTGCGATTGTACAGGACATTGGTTAGGCCACTGTTGGAATATTGCGTGCAATTCTGGTCTTCTTTCTATCGGAAAGATGTTGTGAAACTTGAAAGGGTTCAGAAAAGATTTACAAGGATGTTGCCAGGGTTGGGGAATTTGAGCTATAGGGAGAGGCTGAACAGGCTGGGGCTGTTTTCCCTGGAGCGTCGGAGGCTGAGGGGTGACCTTATAGAGGTTTACAAAATTATGAGGGGCATAGATAGGATAAATAGACAAAGTATTTTCCCTGGGACTGGGGAGTCCAGAAGTAGAGGGCATAGGTTTAGGGTGAGATGGGAAAGATATAAAAGAGACCTAAGGGACAACGTTTTCGTGCAGAGGGTGGTACGTGTATGGAATGAGCTGCCAGAGGATATGGTGGAGGCTGGTACAATTGTAATATTTAAGAGGCATTTGGATGGGTATATGAATAGGAAGGGTTTGGAGGGATATGGGCGGGGTGCTGGCAGGTGGGACTAGATTGGGTTGGGATATCTGGTCGGCATGGACGGGTTGGACCAAAGGGTCTGTTTCCATGCTGTACATCTCTATGATTCTATAAGACTCCAACAAAATAATCTCATATTCTTGTCTTTAAATCATTCCAAGAATGTAAGAGGATTGTGATTCATGTACACAATTGTCTCCGACACATTGTTCCTCACATAAACATTAAAATGTTTTAAGGCTAGTGCCAATCGCAATAATTCCTTTTCCATCATGGAGTATTTGCTCTGGTTGTTATTAGATTTCTTTGAAAAGTAACCAATTGGCTGTTCAATTCCATCATCATCTTCCTGTAGTATTACAGCTCCAACTCCAATCTTGCTAGCATCAATTGCAATTCCACCAATCTTTGTGTCATCTGCAAATCTATTATTCAGACCACCCAGATTTTCCTCTTGATCCTTTATGGATACTACAAACAGCACAGGACCTAAGACTGGTTGCTGTGGTACACCACTAGTTACCGGTCTCCATTCTGAAATATACCCTTCTACCACTAACCTTTGTCTTTTATGACAATGCCAGTTTTGTATCCATCAAATCAGCCCACCCCAAATCCCATGTGATTTTAATATTTTTTCCAATCTGCTACATGGGACTTTAACAAATGCCTGACTAAAATCCATTTAGACTGTATCCACAGCTCTTCCCTCTTCAAAAAATTCATCAGATTGGTGAGACATGACATTCCCCGTTCAAAACCTGTCACTAACTAGTCCATTTTCCTCCAAATGTGCATATATCTTGTCCATCAATATCTTCTCCAAGAGCTTCCCCATCACAGATGTCAGGCTTACCAGCCGATAATTTCCTGGATTAGCCCTGCTTCCTTTTCTAAACAAGGGAACAACATTGGCTAATCTCCAGTCCTCTGGAACCTTGCTTGTGGTCGGAGGATGTGAAGATATCTGCTAAAACCAAAGCAATTTCTTTCCTTGCCTCTTATAGTAACCTCAGATAGATCCCACCTGGACCTGGGGACTTGTCTACCTGAATGCAGCACCTTACTTCAATATACTGCATTCTTAGAGTATCAACACACTTATCCCTGATCTCAACATCATACTGATACAAAGGATCTCTCTCACTTCCTATGGCTGTACGCATAACTTCCCTCCTTTGTCCTTGTGTGGGCCTACTCTTCCCCTTGATACTCTCTTTATCTAATATATGCATAAAAAGCCTTGAGATTCTCCTTGACTCTGTTTGCTAAAGACATTTCATAGCCCCTTTTATCCTTTCTAATTCCGCATTTAAAATCCTTCCTATTTTCTCTATACTCCTCAAGGGTTTTGTCAATTTGTAGCTGCCTAGACCTATCACATGGTTCCTTTTTCCTTTAGACTAAGCTTACAATTCCCTTTGTCATCCGTGGTTCCTGAACCCTCCCAATCCTATCCTTCAGTTTTGCAGAACTGCCCTGCACTTTCATCAACTGGTCTTTAAAAGCCTCCCACATGCCGGACATAGATTTGCCTTCAAATAACTGCTCCCAATCAACAGTTTCCAATTCCTGCTTAATTTGGATGTGACTGACTTTTACCCAATTAAACACACTCACTTGAGGGCCACACTTGGCCTTGTTCATGACTGGTCGTCGATCTTATGGAGTTGTGGTCACTAAGCCCAATATGCTCTCTTACTAAACCTTTAATCACCTGTCCTGGCTCATTCCCTAACACCAAGTCTATTATGGCCTCCTTCTGCTTTGATTGTGAATATATTGTCTCAGAAAGCCCTCTTGGACACATCTAACAAATTGCTCTCTGTCTGAGCCCCGGGTTCAAAGGAAGTCCCAGTCTATAAGAGGAAAGTTGAAGTCACTAGCATCTGACTGCATATCTCTTGTTTCCCCTGGGCTGTCGGGAGCTGTATAGAAAACTCCTAAAATTGTGATTTCATCCTTCCTATTCTTGAGTTCCATCCATAGTGCATCACTGTAAGATCCTTCCGATGTGTCCTCCCTCATGAAAGGATTGGACACTCTGGCAGGAGGAAACATATTTCCACTGATGGGGGAGTGCCGAACCAGAGGACACAACTTAAAAATACGGGGTAGACCATTTAGGACAGAGATGAGGAGAAACTACTTCACCCAGAGAGTGGTGGCTGTGTGGAATGCTCTGGCCCAGAGGGCAGTGGAGGCCCAGTCTCTGGATTCTTTTAAGAAAGAATTGGATAGAGCTCTTAAAGATAGTGGAGTCAAGGGTTATGGAGATAAGGCTGGAACTGGATACTGATTGGGAATGATCAGCCATGATCATATTGAATGGCGGTGCAGGCTCGAAGGGCTGAATGGCCTACTCCTGCATCTATTGTCTATTGTCTATTGTCAATGCAGCTGTAACGTGATCCCTAATCAGAATGTAACTACCCCTCCCCTTTGCATCCCTTTCTGTCCCATCTAAAACAGCGATATCCTGGAATGTTGAGTTGCCAGTTCTGTCGTCCTTTAATCTTATATCTATAATGGCGATAAGATTATAATTCCATGCAATAATCCATGCTCTCAGTTCATCTGTCTTACCTGTTATACCTCTTGCTTTGAAGTAAATACACTCCAGAATTCCCAGCCTCTCTGAGCCCCGTGACTTCCCTCTGCCTGTTCTTATTCTGCACTATTCATATCTCAGTCTCACTTTTGTCCCCAGTCTTTGCACTTTTGCTGGCCTTTTCCAGTTCCCACCACACTAGTTTCAACCCTCCTGAAAAGCCCTAGCAAAACTCTCGCCTAGGATATTGGTGCCCCTCCAGTTCAGGTGCAACCCATCCTTCTTTTACAGGCCCCACTTTCCCCAGAAAACCTTCTAATGATCCATTTATCTAAAGCCCTCCTTCCTACACTAGCTCTGTAGCCACATGTTCAACTGTACTCTCTCTCTGTTCCTAGCCTCACTAGCCTATGGAATGGGTAGTAATCCTGAAATTACTACCCTGATGGTCCTGCTTTTTAGCTTCCTATCTAACTTCTTGAATTGTCATTGCAGGACCTCTTCCTTCTTCCTACCTATGTCATTTGTGCCAATGTGGGCAATGACTTCTGTCTGTTTTCCCTCCCATTTCAAGAATTCTGTACCTGCTCAGAGACCTCCAGGACGATGGCACTAGGGAGGCAACACATCATCTTAGTTTCTAGTTCGTGGCCCCACCCTGCTCTACAGCACAACCAGTTGTGGAGCTACAGGTCTGGCTGTTACTTGTACTATCCCCTGAGAGGCTATTCCCCCCCAACAGTATCCAAAATGGAATAGCCACAGGAAACTCCTGCACTACTTGCCTGCCTCTTCTGGCGGTCACTCATCTATCTATCTGGATCTGTGTAGTGTGACCATCTTCCTCAAACAGTGCCTATCACTCTCTCTGTCTCCTGTCTGCACCAAATTATGTCCAGCTGATTCTCCAATCTAAACATAGGGTCAATGAGAAACTGCAACTGGTCACACTTCCTGCAGATGTCGTTGTCAGGGACATGAGACCGCTCCCTGATATCCCATATTTGGCAGGAGGAACATACAACTGCCCTAACCGTCTTTGTACATTTCAAAAAAAGATAAAAATTTTACCTTGTCTGTCCTTCTCAAAGTGTCATATTTTTGATAGAGGAAGTTCGAGAGGGAACACTACACTGATTTAATGTTTCAGGTTTAACCACTCCCTGACACCAGTTCCTCTGCAATAACCATACCAGTCGTGGTGACTGCAGTGCCATCTCAAAGAATTCCTCTCAGTAACATCTCTGCCACCTTCTGATTAGATGCTCTTCAATCAGGGAGGGTGTCCTGTCACTATCCGTTCCTGAGTCATTGTGATTGCAGTGCCGTCTCCCAGAATGTATCTCAGTGATGTCTCTGTCGCCCTCTGATTCTTCAGTTCACTGTGGCCAAGAGCAAATGTCCAGAAGGCTGTATTGTCCACCCTGTGATAGGGTTTGGTACGACTACTCAGAGATTGAGAGGAACTTACAATGGGATAGGGATGATACAGATGTCATAATCTGTATAGGTACAAATATCATATATATGGCTAGGAAAGAAATTCTGCTTTCGGATTATGAACAATTAGTGTGGTTCAAAGACTGATGTGAGAGAAATGGATTTTGATTCATAGGGCACTGGCATGATGGGGTTAGTGAAAACAATACTTTTAGGGGAGCCTTCATCTGCGCTGTGACCAGTGTTTTGATAAGTCATATAAACAAGGGTGGTGGAGATAGCTTTAAACTAAATAGTGAGAACAAGGAATAAAATGAGAGAAGATGTAATGTAGTGAAGTCATGACAAATAAGCAAGATAACAAAAAGGGTAACTAGATAACATCAGAGGCCAGCATCCCATTACCTATCATTTTTTATTTACAATGCAGAATAACGCTGACAATAGCACTCCCTTTCACTGAGTCAGGAATTCAGAACTCAATATCCCTGACATTTATCCTTTTCAGTCAGTCACGTCTCCCTGGTTGGACCAGATTAACAGCCTTAATCAGGGAACTGGTATTCTTTGATGTCCAGCTAGCTGACCTTGTTAGAATCACCACAATATGTCAGGAAAGAACAGGATGTATAGACCTAAAGTATATCAGCAGATAATGTTAAAGATTGTGAATGTGGCAAAAAGACTACTAAAGGTTCTCTATCTGGATTTGCATTGAATTTGTAACAGTGAATTGTTAGCTCAAGTAGGAATAAATATATTTGATCATGATCTGATAGACATTACAGAGACATTGCAGCAGGATGACAAAGGCTAGGACATAAATTTTCAAGATACCATGGCTTTTCATAATGACAGAAAGCTAAGAAAAGATGGAGGAGTAGCAGGACACATTGATACAACAGTGAGAGATGGTCTCAATTCTATATAAGCAGTAAAGATAGAGATAAGAAATGGCAAAGTTATGAAGTCAGTTATGATAGTAGATTTTACCCCCATCCCCCATACCATATTCCAGTGTATACAGGAAGAAGTAATGAGGGATTGTGGGAAAGATACACACATAGATTGTCTAAATCCGATTCGCAAAAGTAGCCTTTAAATGAAGTTTGTAGCATTTCAGCACAGTTCCTTTAAGCAGAACATTCCAGTACCAATCAGGCTGTAGGTTATTCTGGTTATGTGAAACAGGCAGAATTAACTAATGGCCTTAAAATAAAAGCATCTTTAGGTATCAAAAATCACAGTTAGATTGAATTTGACATTAACTTTGAAGGTTAGAAGAGTGGCTCTTAGGCTAATCTTTTAAAATTAAGATTCCTGATGAAGGGCTTATGCCTGAGACGTCAATTCTCTAGCTCCTTGGATACTGCATGTCCTGCTGTGCTTTTCCAGCACCACATTCTCGACTCTGATCTCCAGAATATACGTCCTCACTTTCTACTTTTAAATTTAAGGCAATTACGAATAAATTAAATTGAACGAAAACACCTGCAACTTCACATAGATTGTGGCAATGAGAAGATTTTATAGTATGAAAGAGTGTGAACTAGAATCAAATGAAACAAATGATTTTCCAGGTATTTAAAGGGTAATTAAACTGACACTGGCCCAGACTCTTCTCCACTATTCCATTATGGCTGAAATGTTTCTCAATCCCATTCTCCTACCTTCTCCCTGTAACTTTTGATCAAGAACCTATCTATCTCTGTCTTAAATACACTCAATAACTAGACCTCCACAGCCTTCTGTTACAATGGATTCCACAGATTCAACACCTTCTGACTGAAGAAATTCTTCCTCATTTAAACTCTAAAGCGTTGTTGCTGCAAGGCTGTGTTCTCAGGTCCTAGTTTCTCCTACTGGTGGAAATAACTCCTCCACATTCAATCTATCCAGTCTTCTCAGTATTCTATAAATTTCAAGAGATTCCCCTTCATCCTTCTAAACTCCACTGAGTACAGACCAAGAGACCTCAACTGCTACTCATATGACAAGCCTGAATTCCCAGATCATTCTTGTAAACCTCTTCTTGAGCCCCTCCAACACCAGCACATCCTTTCTTAGAGACCCAAAACTGCTCATAATATTTTATAGGTGGCTTGGCCAGAACCTTATGTACATCCCTGATCTGGTATCCAAATCCTCTTGAAATGAATGCAAACATTACATTCGCCTTCCTAACTGCCAACTGAGTATCGAAGTTATGACGTTATGTTGCAGTTGCACTGTACATTGATGAGGCCACACCTGGAGTATTGTGCTCAGGTTTGGTCACATTGCTGTGGGAAGCATGTTATTAAACTGGAAAGAGTGCAGAATAAATTTACAAGGATGTTGCCAGGATTCAATAGTCTGAGTTATAGGGAGAGGTTGGGGAAGCTAGGACCTTTTCTTTGGAGCATAGGAGATGGAAGGGATGGGGGTGGGGGAGGGATCTTACAGAAGTGCACAAGATGAAGAGAGTGAATGTACTCAGTCTTTTTCCCAGGGTTGGGGAATTGAAGACTAGAGGGCATCAATTTAAGGTTAGAGGGGAAAGAATAAAAGGAAACCTGAGGGAACCTTTTTTTACACAGTGGGTGGTACACATATGGAATGACCTGCCACAGTGTAAGCTGTTGAGGCGGGTACATTAACAACATTGAAAAGGCATTTGGACAAAGACATGGATAGGAAAGGTTTAGAAAGATATGGGTCAAGTACAGGCAAATAGGGTTCGTGTACATGGACATTTTGGTTGGGTTGGACCTGTCTCCATACTCTTTGATTCCATGACTCCAAATGAGTCTACACCTCTAGTCTTCCTACAAAAGAGGACAACCTCACACTTTCCCATATTGTATTCCATCTGCCATTTCCCAGGATATTGATGCATCAGGTGGAATAGAGAGGGAGGTAAAAGGGGTGGAAGAGTTACATTACTGGTCAGAGAGGATATCACAGCTATGCTGCAGGAGGGCACTATGGAGGACTCAAGCAGTGAGGCAATATGGGCAGAGCTCAGAAATAGGAAGCGTACGGTAACAATGTTGGGGCTGTACTGCAGACCTCCCAACAGCGAGCGTGAGATAGAGGTACAAATACTTAAACAGATTATGGAAAGATGTAGGAGCAACAGACTGGTGGTGATTGGAGATTTTAAATTTCCCAACATTGACTGGGATTCACTTAAGGTTAGAGGTCTAGATGGAGCGGAATTTGTAAGGAGCATCCAGGACGGTTTTCTAGAGCAGTATGTAAATACTCCAACTCAGGAAGGGGCCATATAGGACCTGGTGTTGGGGAATGAGCTCGGCCAGGTGGTTGAAGTTTCAGTAGGGGATTACTTTGGGAATTGTGATCACAATTCCATAAGTGTTAGAATACTCTTGGACAAAGATGAGAGTGGTACTTAAGGAAGAGTGCTAAATTGGGGAAAGGAGAAAGTGAGGACTGCAGAAGGGCCAACTACAGGGGAACCTCGATTATCCAAACGAAATAGATGGGCACTATTTCGTTCAGATAATCGATTATTCGGTTAATCCATTCAATGCCTTTCCTCTGGAGCTCGAAGTTTTTAAAGTCTGCTCCCCCATCAGGAGACTGCAGAAGCACACAGTGCATGAGTACCCGCCCCCAGCCAACACCGCCCACCCTCACCCCAACCCTGTCCGACCCCCCCCCCCCCCCACCCCCAACCAATGTTAGAGAGATTATCTGGGGAAGGGCGGGGGGGTGGTGGTTAGGGTACAACCCTCTGTAGAACTGCAGGGAAAGTGTGCGGAGAGAGACATTTGGAGACTAAGCCTGTTTAATCACTGGAAACAAAAGACACGATCACTGTTGGAAACACGTCTTTGCTGTAAAGTTTCTATCGGGACCTTGAGATCTCCTTTGGATAATCCGAGTTTTGGATAATTGGTATTCAGATAATCGAGGTTCCTCTGTATACTAAAATTTGGTAGGAACTGCAGAATGTAGAATGAGAGCAGCTACGAAGGTAAATCCACATTTTATATATAGGAGGCTTTTAAGAGAGGTTGATTCCAGTTCAGGAGATATGTTCCTGTGAAAATGAGGGATAGAAATGGCAAGATTGGGGAACCATGAATGACAGGTGAAGTTGTGAGACTGGCTAAGAGGAGAAAAGAAAAAAGAAAGGTCTAGGTGATTGCAAACAGAGGAACATTTGGAAGAATATTGGGAATGTAGGACCAATCTGAAATGAGGAATTAAGAGGGCTAAAAAATCTTTAGTTATCTTTAGTTAAGGAAAATCCCAAAGCCTTTTATTCATACATAAATAGCAAGTGGGTAACTAGAGAAAGGGTGGGCCCACTCAAGGAAAAAGGAGGGAAGCTTTGCATGGAGTAAGAGAAAATGGGTGAAATTTTTAATGAGTACTTTGCATTGGTATTCACCAAGGAGAAGGATATGATGAATGTCGAGGTGAGGGATAGATGTTTGACTTATCAGGTCAAATCAGCAAAAGGAGGTAGAAAGTGTTGGGTATTCTATAAGGCATTAAGGTGGACAGATCCCCATGTCCAGATGAGATCTATCCCAAGTTACTGAGGGAAGCGACAGAGGAAATAGCTGGGGCCTTAACAGATATCTTTGCAGCATCCTTGAATATGGCTGAGGTCCCGGAGGACTGGGGAATTGCTAATGTTGTCCCCTTGTTTAAGAAGAGTAGCAGGGATAATGCAGGTAATTATAGACTGTTAAGCCTAATGTCAATGGTAGGGAAGCTGCTGGAGAAGAGACTGAGGGATAGGATCTATTCGCATTTGGAAAAAAAATTGACTTATCAGTGATAGGCACCATGGCTTTGTGCAGGGAAGGTCATGTTTTACCGACTTAATGGAATTATTTGAGGAAGTGACAAAGTTGATTGATGAGGGAAGGGCTGTAAATGTCAGAAACATGGACTTCAGTGAGGTGTTTTATAAGCTTCCCCATGGGAGGCTGGTGGAGAAAGTGAAGTTGCATGGTGTCTAGAGAATGGATAGAGAACTTACTGGGCAACAGGAGACAGAGTGTAGTATTGGAAGGGAGTTTCTGAAATTGGAGACCTGCGATCAGTGGTGTTCCACAGGGATCTGTGCTGTGGCCACTGCTGTTTGTGATGTACATAAAGGATTTGGAGGAAAGTATAGGTAGCCTGATTAGCAAGTTTGCAGATGAGACTAAGATTGGTCAAGGAGCAGATAGTGAAGGGGACTGTCAGAGAATACTGCAGAATATAGATAGATTGGAGAGTTGGGCAGAGAAATGGCAGATGGAGTTCAATCTGGGCAAATGCGAGGTGATGTGTTTTGGAAGATCCAATTCAAGAGTGAACTATGCAAGTCAATGGAGAAGTCCTTGGGAAAATTGATGTGCAGAGAGATCTGGGTGTTCAGATCTATTGTTCCCTGAAGGTGGCAATGCAGGTCAATAGAGTAATAAAGAAGGCTACAGCATGCTTTCTTTCATCAGACGGGGTACTGAGTACTAGAGTTGGCAGGTCATGTTACAGCTGTATAGGACTTAGGTACAGCCACATTTGGAATACTGTGTACACTTCTTGTCGCCACATTCCCAAAAGGATGTGGATTCTTTGGAGAGGGTGCAGAGGAGGTTCACTTAAGTGTTGCCTTGTACGGAGGATGCTAGCTATGAAGAGAGGTTAAGTAGATTGGTACTGTTTTCATTAGAAAGACAGAGGTTGAGGGGGCACTTGACTGAAGTCGACAAAATCATGAGAGATATAGACAGGGTGGATAGCAAGAAGCTTTTTCCCAGAGTGAGGCATTGAATTATTAGGGATCATGAGTTCAAAGTGAGAGGGAAAAAGTTTAAGGGAGATATGAGTCGAAATTTCTTTATGCAGAGGGTGGTGGGTACCTCGAATGTGTTGCCAGTGGAGGTGGTAGAGGTGGGCACAATAGTATCATTTATGATGTATCTAGACAGATGCAGTAATGGGCAGGGAGAAGAGGGATAAAGACCCTTAGAAAATATATAACAGGTTTGGGTATAGGCTTGATGGGAGAAGGGCCTGTTCCTTTGCTGGAATTTTCTTTGTTCTTTGTTCACTTTCCAAGTTCTTCCGCAGGCTCCCAGCCTCGTCAGTATTACCTGTGTGTCATCTGGAAAAGCACAGCTGGTCAGGCAGCATCTGAGGAGCTGGAGAATTGACATTTTAGGCATAAACCCTTCATTAGGAATGAAAGGCTTATGCCCGAAACGTCGAGACTCCTGCTCCTCGGATTCTGCTTGACCAACTGTGATTTTCCAGCACCACACTCTTAGACTCTGAGCTCCAGCATCTGCAGTGATCACTTTCTTCATTTGTGTCATCTGTAAATTTAGCCATATGCCCTCAGTTCCTTCATCCAGATTGTTATTGTATAATGTGAATAATTGTGATTGCAGTATTGACCCCTGCAGGACTCCAATGGTCACTGGCTGTCATCCTGAAACAAGCATTTATCTACATCATGATTAGATTACTTACAGTGTGAAAACAGGCCATTTGGCCCAACAAAACATGAGACCTGCTGATGCGCAACCCACCCAGACCCATTCCCCTACATTTACCCCTTTACCTAACACTACGGGCAATTTAGCACGGCCAATTCACCTAACCTGCACATTTTTGGATTGTGGGAGGAAACTGGAACACCCAGAGGAAACCCACACAGACACGGGGAGAATGTGCAAACTCTACACAGAGAGTCGCCTGAGGCGGGAATTGAACCCAGGTCTCTGGTGCTGTGAGGCAGCAGTGCTAACCACTGTGCCACCCATTTGCCTTCAGCCAGTCAGCCAATCCTGTATCCATGTCAGCACCTTGCCCCGAAACATAAGCTCTTATCTTAATTAGCAGTCTCATGTTTTGCGCCATATCAAATAACTTCTAGAAATCCAAATAGATCACATCCACCAGTTCTCCTTTGTCTAACTTGCTTGATACCTCCTGAAGGAATTCCAACAGATTTGTTAGCATGACCTCCTCTTGATGAAGCCATGCTAACTCAGCCCTATTTTACCATGAACTCTATAAATCAGTCTTAAATAATAAACTCTGAAATCTTACCAATGACTGAGGTCAGGCTAACCAGACAATAATTTCCCATTTTCTACCTCTCTCCCTTCTTCAACCCTCTCTGACTCCAGTGTTTCCTGAAAAATGCCTCCACAAGTTCCTCAGCTATCTCATTAGAATGCTGGGGTGTAGTCCATTCAGTCTGGGTGATCTATCCAGGTAGTAATCCAGAGATTATTACTTTTTTGGTTCTGCTTTTTAATTTAGCTGCTCATATTTTCTCAGCACAACCTCTTTCCTCTTGCTACCTCTTTCGATGGTACCTACTTGGACCACAGCAAACAAATTTTTCCCCTTCCACACCAAGTGTCTCTGCAATCTCGATGAGATACTCTGAACTTGGGCACGAAGCAGGCAACACAGCCTTCAGGACTCTATGCTGGCCACAGAGAACAGTGTCTATTCCCCTGACTATACTATCTCCAATGACAACTAGTTTTCTTTCCTCCTTTCTCTTGAATGGCTCCCTATATACCATGATACTATAGTCAATTTGCTCATCCTCCTCACAATCACCAGTCTCATCCACATAGGGAGCAAGAACTTCAAATCTATTAGCCAAGCTCAAGGACTGAAGCCCCTTCAGCATTACCTCCTGGATCCCTCTATCTGCCTCATTTGTAGTCACACCCTCCTGTCCCCAAACTATGTAGTCACTCTTGCTGTGTCTCACTCTGGATATGAACTCTCCTTCCTGACTCTGCAAAGCTTACTGATTGAATAGAACAGTTTTGAAGAAGTCATCCCAGACTCAAAGCATGAGCTCTTTTTATGGCGCTACCAGATCAATTTCTCCAATATTTTCTGTGTTTGTTAAGGATAAGAAATTTCTTTCCTGAAAGAATAATATTTAACCAGATGGGTTCTTACAACAGTCAATGATTTTGATGATCACTATAAATGAACCGAGCTTTCAATTCCTGATTTTATTCAATCAATTTTAAACTTCACCATCTGCCGAGTTGGGATTTGAACCTGTGTTCCCAGTCTGTGCCTAAGCCTCATGCATACGTTAAGAGACTGAGCCAAAACTTGGCAAATGGAATATAATGTAGGAGCATGGGTATTTGTTCATATTGGCAGAAAGATTACAAATGCGGCACATTATTTAAATGCAAAGAGATTGAAAAACTCTAGCATACAAAGAGATGTAAGTGTACACAATTACAGATGGTTAGTATGCAGGTAAAGCAAATGATTAAGCCACAATTGAATGTAGCTGTTTATTGCAAAGCAAATAGAATATGAGAATAGTGAAGTTTTGTAATAGATGCACAAGGTGTTACAAAGATCACATCTGCAATATACACTGTATAATTTTGGTCTCCTTATTTAAGAAATGATGTAATTGCATTAGAAGTAGTTCCAAGATGGTTCACTCATCCCAAGATGGGATCCTTCCATATCCGCCACAAATTCACCTGCACCTCCACACACATCATTTATCTGCTGCACCCGATGTGGCCTACTCTATATTGGGGGGACAGGCCGCCTACTTGCGGAACGTTTCAGAGAACACCTCTGGGACACCCGGACCAACCAACCCAACCACCCCATAGCTCAATACTTCAACTCCCCCTCCCACTCCACCAAGGACATGCAGGTCCTTGGACTCCTCCATATCCAGTCCATAGCAACACGACGGTTGGAGGAAGAGCGCCTCATCTTCCGCCTAGGAACCCTCCAACCACAAGGGATGAACTCAGATTTCTCCAGTTTCCTCATTTCCCCTCCCCCCATCTTGTCTCAGTCCCAACCCTCGAACTCAGCACCACCTTCCTAACCTGCAATCTTCTTCCTGACCTCTCCGCCCCCACCCCCACTCCGGCCTATCACCCTCACCTTATCACCCTCACCTTAACCTCCTTCCACCTATCGCATTTCCAACACCCCTCTCCCAAGTCCCTCCTCCCTACCTTTTATTTTAGCCTGCTTGGCACACTTTCCTCATTCCTGAAGAAGGGCCCATGCCCGAAACGTCGATTCTCCTGTTCCTTGGATGCTGCCTGACCTGCTGCGCTTTTCCAGCAAAACATTTTCAGCTCTGATATCCAGCATCTGCGGTCCTCGCTTTCTTCTAGAAGATATGTCCAAGAGCACTGAAAGAAGCTAGAGAAATAATTGTGAATGAAATAATTGTGAGTGCCCCAGCTGATATTTTTGCATCATCATTAGCCACGGGTGAGGTCCCAGAAGACTGTAGAGAATATTGTGTCCTTATCCAAGAAGGGCTGCAAAGAAAAGCCTGGGAACTCTCGACCAAGAAGCTTAACATCTGTGGTAGGTAAGTTACTTGAGAAGTTTCTGAGAGATAAAATATATAAGCATTTGGAAAGACAGGGTTTGATTAGGAATAGTTAGTGTGTGGGAGATCATGCCTCTTAAATTTGTTAGAACTCTTTGACGAAGTGAGTAGGAAGGCTGGCGAGGGCAGGATGGTAGACGTAGTCTATATGGATTTCGGTAAGGCCTCGGATAAGGTTCCACATGGTAAGCTGCTCTGGATGGTTAGATCGCATGGAATCCAGGGGGAGCTGGCAAATTGGATACAAAATTGGCTTGAAGGAAGGAAGCAGAGGGTAATAATGGAAGGATACTTGTTGGATTAGAGGCCTGTGACTTGTAGTGTGCGTCAGGGATCTGTGTTGGGCCCGTTGCTGTTTGTTACCTAAATCAATGATTTGGCTAAGAATGTGAAAAGCATGATTAGTATGTTTGCAGATGACACTAAAATAGGAGGCATCGTGGACAGTGAGGATGATTATCAGAAATTATAGCAGGACCTTGATCAGCTGGAGAAGTGGGAAAAGAAATAGCAAATGGAGTTTAATATAGGTAAATGTGAGATCTTGCATTTTGGAAAGTCAAATTAAAATAGGAGTTTCTTAGTGAATGACAGGGCCTTGAGGAGTGTAATGGAACAGAAGGAACTTGGAGTTGAGGTGAACAGTACTCTGAAAGTGGAATCACAGGTAGACAGAGCAGAGAAGAAGGCTTTTGGCACACTGGCCTTCATCAGTCAGGGCATTGCGTATAGAGTTGGGAAGTTACGTTGCAGTTGTACAGGAAATTAGTGAGGCTTCACTTGTAGTATTGCGTTCAGTTGTGGTCATATTGCTATAGGAAGGATGTTATTAAATTGGAAAGAGTGCACAAAATAAATTGCAAGGATGTTGCCAGGACTCAAGGTTCTAAGTTATAGGAAGAAGTTGAAAAAGCTAGGACGTTTTTTTCTTTAGAACGTGGGAGACTCAGGGAGGATCTTAGAGAAGTGTATAAGATCATAAGAGGCATGGATAGGGTGAATGTGCTCAGTCTTTTCCCGGGGTTGGGGAATCAAGGACTAGAGGGAATCAGTTTGAGAATAGGGGGAAATTAATTAAAGGGAAGGTGGGACTGTACAAAAAGATTGTGTTGCACCTGACCTCTAGGATTACCAATATTCCTAGTGAGAGCTTTGTTAAAACTCTTCGGGAAGGTTTAAACAAGATTGGCAGTGGTCTGGGAACCTGAGCTATGGATCAGATGATGGAGTAGGTAATGAGCAGCCAGATATAGCATGCAGAGAGTCTGTGAGAAAGGATAGGCACTTAATAGGGCAAAGGTGCAGTCAGTGTGATGGGTTGAAGTGTGTCTATTTTAATGCAAAAGTATCAGGAAGAAGGCTGACAAACTCAGAACATGGATCAGTACTTGGAACGATAATGTTGAGGTCATTACGGAGACTTGGATATCACAGGGGCAGGAATGGTGTTGGATGTTCCAGGGTTTAGATGTTTCAAAAGGAATAGAGGGGGAGATAAAAAAGCTGGAGGAGTGACATTGCTAACTGGGGATTGCATCACAGCTGCAGATAGGTAGATCGGCAAGGAGGGTTTGTTTACAGATTCAGAATGGGTGGAAGTCAGAAAAAGGAAAGAAACAGTCATTTTGTTGAGAGTTTTCTACAGGCTCCCCAGTAGCAACAAAGATACGGAGGAACAGTTTGGGAGGAGATATTGGAAAGGTGCAGAAGTAATAGGATTGTTGTCACGGATTATGTTAACTTCCCTAATATTGATTGGAACCTACTAAGTTTGAATGGACAAGTTTTTCTCAGGTGTGCCCAGGAAGGGTTCCTGATGTAATATGTAGATAGGCAGACTAGACGAGAAGCCATATTAGATTTGATGCTTGGCAATGAACCATGCCAGGTGCCTATCTCTCAGTGCAAGAGCATTTCAGAGATAGTGATCATAACTCCCTGACCTTTACTATAGTCATGGAGAGGATTAGGAGCAGAAGATATGGGAAAGTATTTAATTGGTGCGGTGGAAATTACAATGCTGTTAGGCAGGAACAGGGGTGCCTAAATTGGGAACAGATGTTCTCAGGGAAATGCACGACAGAAATGTGGAGTTTGTTTATGAAGCACTTGCTGATAGTGCTGGACAGGTTTGTCCCACTGAGGCAAGGAAAGAACTTTGGGTGACAATGGATGTGGAACATCTAATCAAGAGGAAGAAAGAAGCTTACTTAAGGTTGAGGAGGCAAGGATCAGACAGGACTTTAGGGGTTACAACCTAACCAGGTAGGAACTGAACAATGGACTTAGGAGAGCTAGAGGTGGCATGAAAAGCTTAAGTGGGTAGAATTAATGAAAACCCAAAAACATTCTACACTTACGTAAGGAACAACAGAATGACCACAGTGAGTGTAGGGCCAATCAGGGATTGTGGAAGGAACTTGCACTTGAAGTTGGAGGAAGTAGGGGCGGTCCTCAATGAATATTTTGCTTCAGTATTTTTTCCTGAGAGGGACCTTGATATTTCTGAGGACAGCATGAAACTGATTGATAGGTTTGAACAGATTGATGTTAGGAAGGAAACTTTCGAAAAAACATGAGCATAGATAAATCCCCTGGGCCAGATGGGTGGTGATACCCAAGGTTACTACAGGAAGCAATGGAAGAGATTGCTGCACCTTTGGCAATGATTTTTGTGTCCTCACTGTCCACTGAACTAGTACTATATGTTATTTCCTTGTTCAAGAAAGGGAATAGGGATAATCCTGGAAATTAGAGACCAGTCAGTCTTACATCAGTGGTGCACAAAGTATTGGAGAGGGTTCTGAGACACAGAATTTATGATTATTTGGAAAGCCATTGCTTGATTAGAGATGATTAACATGGCTTTGTGAGGGGCAGGTAATGCCTCATAAACCTTATTCAATTTTTGAGGATGTGACAAAAGACGTTGATGAAGGTAGAGCAGTGGATGTGGTTTAATGGATTTTAACAAGGTATTTGATAAGGTTCCCCATGGTAGATTCATTCAGAAAGTAAGGAGGCATGGGATACAGGGAAATCTGGCCTTCTGGATACAGAATTCCTGGCCCATAGAAGACAGCGGGTGGTAGTGGATGGAAAGTACGCAGACTGGAGTTCATTGATGAGTGGTGTTCCACTGGGATCAGTTCCATCTCTGCTATTTGTGATTTTTATAAATGACTTGGATGAGGAAGTGGAAGGCTGGGTTAGTAAGTTTGCCGATGACATGAAGGTTGGTGGAGTGGTGGATAGTGTGGAGGACTGTTGTAGGTTGCAACGGGACATTGACAGGGTGCAGAACTGGGCTGATAAGTGGCAGATGGAGTTCAACTCGGAAAAGTATGAAGTCATTCACTTTTTGAAGGACAAATTTAAATGCAAATACAGGGTTAAGGGTAGGATTCTTGGCCGTGTGGAGGAACATAGAGACCTTGAAGTCCATGTCCATAGCTCCCTCAAAGTTGCCACTCATGTTGATAAGATTGTTAGGAAGGCATATGGTGTGTTGGCACTCATTAGCAGGAGGATTGAACTTAAGAACCACAAAGTTATGCTACAGCTTTATAGGGCTCTGGTTTGACCACACTTGGAATATTGTGTTCAGTTCTGGTTGCCTTAATATAGGAATGATGTGGAAGCTTTAGAGAGAGTGCAGAGGGAATTTACCAGGATGCTACCTGGAGTGGAAGGCATGTCTTATGAAGAAAGGTTGAGGAAGCTAGGGCTTTTCTCATTTGAGCAAAGAAGAATGAGAGTTGACTTGATAGAGGTGTACAAGATGTTGAGAGGCATAGATAAAGTGGATAGTCAGAGACTTTTTTCCCATGGTGGAAATGTCTATCATGAGGGGGCATAGTTTTAAAGTAATTGGAGGAAAGTTTAGGGGAGATGTCAGTGTTGGGTTGTTTACACAGAGAGTGGTGGATGCATTGAATGCACTGCTGGTAGTCTTGGTAGAGTCAGATACATTAGGGACATTTAAGCGACTCTTCGATAGGCACATGTAAGATAGTACAATGAAGGGTATGTAGCTTAGCCGGAGCTTGAGTAGGGTAAAAGGTGGCTGAACATCGAGGGCTGAAGGGCCTGTACTCTATGTTCTATGGAACCTGAGAGGAAACTTTTTTTATGTAAAGGGTGGTAAGCATATGGAATGTGCTGGTAACAGAAGTGGTTGAGGTGGGTACATTAACAAGATTTAAAAGACATTTGGACAACTACATGAACAGGAAAGGTTTAGAAGGATATGGGCCAAGTGCAGGAAATGGGATTAGTACGGTTGGACATTTTGGTTTAGCATGGACCAGTTTGGGCCAAAGGGCTTTCTTGGTGCTGTAGGACTCTATCACTCAAAGGCAAAGCCACTGATCCCCATAGCTATCTTCACTACAGCTCTTCACATCCCACGTCCTAAAGGACTCCATCCCATTCTCGCAGTTCCTTCGCCTATGTTGCATCTGTTTTGATGATGTCACGTTTTAAAACAGTGCTGCTGACATAGCTTGCGTCTTCCATAACCATGGTTTCCTGCTTACTGTGTGGTTGACAGGGGCAGGATTGGTTGCCAGATGTTCCAGGATTTAGAACATTTAAAAAGATCAGGGTTGGGGTGGGGGGCTGGGGGTTTGCGAAGAGAAGGGGGTGTAGCATTACGAATCAGACAATGTGTCACAGCTACAAAAATGAAGGTTGTTGAGGGAAGATTTGTCTACTGGGTCAATATGGGTTGAAGCTAGGAACAGCAAGGGAACAGCCACCTCATTGGTTTTTTTTACAGATACCCTAATAGCAGTAGGGAGATAGAAGAGCTTGTAGGCTGGCAGATTTTTGTCAAATGCATTCAGGAGGGTTTCCTTTCTCAGTATGTCACCAGGCCAATGAGGGGAGAAGCCATTTTGGATTTGGTGCTCGGCAATGAGCCAGGACAGGTGTCAGCTCTCGGGGTGGGAGAACACTTTGTTGACAGTGACCACAACTGCCTCACATTTACCATAGCCATGAAGAGGGAAAGGAGCAGTTACCATAGGAAGATACTTAATTGAGGAAAAGGAAATTATGATACTATCAGACAGGAGTTGGGAAGTACAGACGGGGAGCAATTGTTCCACAGAAAGGGCACAACAGACATGTGGAGACTGTTTAAGGAGTAGGTGTTGCGAGTGATGCATAAATGTTTTCCTCTGAGACAGGCAAGAAGGGGTAAGATTAAAGAGCCTTGGATGATGAGAACAGAGGAGCTTCTCGTCAAAAGGAAGAAGGCAGTTTGTGTAAGGTGGAGGAAGCAAGGATCTCGCACAGCTTTAGAGGATAACAGGCTTGCTAGAAAGAAGCTCAGAAATGGACTGAGGAGAGCCCGGAGGGGGCACGAAAAAGGCTTGATGGGAAGGATTAGGGTGAAACCAAAGGCATTTTACTCATTTGTGAGGAATAAGAGAATGATCAGGGAGAAGGTAGGGCCGATCAGGGTTGGCATAGAAAACTTGTGCGTGAAGTCTGAGCAGATGGGGGAGGCCCTAAGTGAGTGTTTTTCTTCAGTTTTCACTATCCAAAGGGACCTTGTTGTGAATGAGAACTTGAGGAGCTGGGAAACAGGCTTGAACAGATCGAGATTGAGGAAATCGATGTGCTGGAAATTTTGGCAAACATTTAAGTTGATAGGTCCCCAGGGCCAGACCAGATTTATCCTAGGATGCTCCAGGAAGTGAGAAAGGAGGTTGCTAAGCCGTTAACAAAGATCTTCGCTTCCTCACTCTCCACAGGAGTTGTATCAGAGAAATGGAGGCAGGCAAATATTGTTTCTCTTTTCAAGAGGGTAATAGGGAAATCCCCGGCAATTACAGACCAATCAGTCTTACGTCTGTGGTCAGCAAGATTTTGGAAAGAATTCTGAGGGATAGGATTTATGACTATTTGGAACAGCATAGCGTGATTAAAAGCAGCCAGCATGACTTTGTGAGGGGCAGGTCATGCCTCACAAATCTTGTTGAATTCTTTGAGGAGGTGACGAGACAGGTTGATGATGGTCGGACGGTGGATGTGGTGTATATGGACTTCAGCAAGGCACTTGATAGGGTTCCCCATGGTCGGCTCATTCATAAAGTCAGGAGGTATGGGATACAGGGAGACTTGGCTATCTGGATTCAGAATTGGTTGGCTGACAAAAGGCAGAGAGTGGTTGGAGATGGGAAGTATTCTGCTTGAAGTGGTGAGTGGTGTCCTGTCGGGCTCTGTTCTTGGGCCTCTGCTCTTTGTGGTTTATATAAATGAATTAGATGAAGAGGTTGAGGTGTGGGTTAGTAAATTTGCCAATGATACAAAGGTTGAAGGTACCGTTCTCAGCATCGAGGGCTGTTGCAGGCTGCAGCGCGACATAGACGGGATGCAGAGCTGGGCTGAGAAATGGCAGATGGAGTTCAACCTGGATAAATGTGAAGTGATGCATTTTGGAAGGTCAAATTTGAATGCTGAATATAGGAATCTTGGAGGGACAGTGAGATCTTGGTGTTCAAGTGCATAGATGCCTCAAAGTTTCCACCCAAGTGAATAGCATTGTTAAGAAAGCATATGGTGTTTTAGCTTTCAATAACAGGGGGAATCGAGTTTAAGAGCCACAAGGTTTTGCTGCAGCTCTACAAAACTCTGTTTAAGACCACACTTGGAATACTGTGTCCAGTTCTGGTTGCCCTATTATAGGAAAGATGCGAAGGCTTGGTGAGGGTGCAAAGAAGGTTTACTGGGATGCTGCCTGGACTGGAGGGCTTGTCTTATAAAGAGCGGTTGACTAAGCTTGTACTTTTCTCATTGGAGAGAAGGAGGAAGAGAGGTGACCTAACCGAGGTGTACAAGGTAATGAGAGGCATGGATACAGTCAATAGCCAGAATCCTTTCCCCAGGGCGGGATTGATTGCCATGAGGGGTCATAGTTTTGAGATATGAGGAGGAAGGTGTGGAGGAGACGTCAGAAGTAGGTTCTTTACACAAAGAGTAGTGAATGCATGGAATGCGTTGCCAGCGTTGGTGGTGGAAGCAGAGTCACTGGGAACATTTAAGTGACTGCTGGACATGCATAGGTTAGGTTATTTTATTTCAGATTAGGATTAATCCTCAGTACAACATTGTGGTCAAGGGCCTGTTCTGTGCTTTTTCTATGTTCTACATTCTATGTTCAGGGACCTCAACTGCATCCATCCTATTGACCCTGTTTATGCTCTTGCCCGTTCCCATCACTCACAACAGCGTGATCGGGTCCCCTTTGTCCTCACTTTTCATGCCCCCAGTGTCCACATTCAAAGGATCATTCTCTGCCACTTCAGACAACCCCAGTAGAACACCACCACCAAACGTCCCCTTCTGCATTTTGCAGGGATTGTTCCCTCCGGGACACCCTCGTCCATTCCACGACCACCAACACGACCGCTTTTCCCTACGGCACTTTCTCACATAACCGCAGAAGTTGCAACATTGGCTCCTTGATCTTTTTCCTGCTTACCATCCAAGGGCCTAAACAGTCTTTCTAGGTGAGGCAGCATTTCACCTTTACCTCCTCAAATCTTCTATTGTATTCACTGTACCCATTGTGGCCTACCCTACATCAGAGAAACCGAACAGAGACTGGATGACTGCTTTGCAGAACGCCTTCAGTCTGTGCACAATCATGATGCTGAAATTTCCATAGCTAATCATTTTAACACAGCACCCTATTCACATGCCCATTGTCTATCCTCGGCATACTGCAGTGCCCCAGTAAATCGCAGCACAAACTGGAGGAACAACATCTCATCTTCAGACTAGGCACATTACAACCTTCTGGACATAATATTGAGTTCAACACCTTCAAGTTGTGAACCAACTCCCATTTCTTCTCTTTCTTTTAGCTTTACTTATTACATTCTCTGTCACCATGTCCTCTCACCCTTCCCCCACCCCAGTGGGACTGTCTTCTCTTTCAAATCTCGCAGTTAGACAGACCATTGTTCTGTCATTCTCACATTCCAGTCACTTAATCTGAATTATCAACGTCTTTTCTCCACCAGCACTCCACACCCCACCACCAACACCCCAACCTCCCAAATACAACATAAGTGCTGCTCACGACCACACTTCATTTTAATTTTCATCAACAATCATCTGAACTCAAAACACGAGCATGCTCACTCCATGGATGTCTGACCCACTAGGATCTCCAGCATTTGTTGTTTTCAGAACTTGGGGACATTCTCTTCATCAGATTGTGGAGGAAGCAAGGTCATTGAATGTTTTTAAGGCAGGGGTAGACTATTGATTAACAAGGGAGTCAAAGCATAGTAGGCAAGAAAATGGTGCTGCTGTCACAAGTGTATGACCTTATCCAAGTGCCAAGTGCATTTGAGGGACCTAATAGCATACTCCTAATCTTAAATTGTATTTTCATACATTAAATTTTGTCCATTTTCTTTATAATGACAGTGACCCAAAGTATTGTTTGTAACAAATAGCTGAATCTTATGTTCTGGTGTGAAGTTCATTTTGCTTTGAGTTCTTTGGAGGGATTTCCACTGTGAAGCCACCAGCACAATACACTCCACCACGACGACGTGCCCCCCACCAACCACATCACAAGATTGGTAAGAGAAGGTTTTCTTGCCCTATCTTACCATAGAACATAGAACATAGAACAATACAGCGCAGTACAGGCCCTTCGGCCCTCGATGTTGCGCCGATCAAAGCCCACCTAACCTACACTAACCCACTATCCTCCATATACCTATCCAATGCCCGCTTAAATACCCATAAAGAGGGAGAGTCCACTACTGCTACTGGCAGGGCATTCCATGATCCTACGACTCGCTGAGTGAAGAACCTACCCCTAACATCAGTCCTATATCTACCCCCCCTTAATTTAAAGCTATGCCCCCTTGTAATAGCTGACTCCATATGTGGAAAAAGGTTCTCACTGTCAACCCTATCTAACCCCCTAATCATCTTGTACACCTCTATCAAATCACCCCTAAACCTTCTTTTCTCCAAAGAAAACAACCCCAAGTGCCTCAGCCTTTCCTCATAGGATCTTCCTACCATACCAGGCAACATCCTGGTAAACTTCCTCTGCACCCGTTCCAGTGCCTCCACATCCTTCCTATAGTATGGCGACCAAAACTGCACACAATATTCCAGATGCGGCCGCACCAGAGTCTTATACAACTGCAGCATGACCTCAGGACTCCGGAACTCTATTCCTCTACCAATAAAAGCCAGTAGGCTATAAGCCTTCTTCACTGCACTATTTACCTGGGTGGCAACTTTCAGAGATCTGTGTACATGGACACCAAGATCCCTCTGCTCTTCCGCACTACCAAGTAGTCTACCATTAGCCCAGTAATCCATCTTTTTATTACTCTTACCAAAGTGAATCACTTCACACTTAGCTACATTGAACTCCATTTGCCACCTTTCTGCCCAGCTCTGCAGCTTCTCTATATCCCGCTGTAACCTGCCATATCCTTCCTCACTGTCTACAACTCCTCCGACTTTCGTATCATCCGCAAACTTGCTCACCCAACCTTCTAACCCTTCCTCCAGGTCATTTATAAAAATGACAAACAGCAATGGTCCCAAAACAGATCCTTGCGGAACACCACTAGTGACAGCACTCCAAGATGAACCTTTGCCATCAACTACTACCCTCTGTCTTCTTCCAGAGAGCCAATTCCTAATCCAAACCTCCAACTCACCCTCAATGCCATATCTCTGTATTTTCTGCAGTAGCCTACCATGGGGGACCTTATCAAACGCCTTACTAAAATCCATATATACCACATCTACCGCTTTCCCCTCATCTACCTCCTTCGTCACCTTCTCAAAGAATTCAATAAGGTTTGTGAGGCACGACCTGCCCTTCACAAAACCATGCTGACTATCCTTGATCACATCATTCTTATCCAGATGTGCATAAATCCTATCCCTTACAATTCTCTCTAAGACTTTGCCCACAACAGAAGTGAGACTCACTGGCCTATAGTTACTAGGATTATCCCTACTCCCCTTCTTGAACAAGGGAACCACGTTTGCTAGCCTCCAGTCCTCTGGCACTACTCCTGTAGACAAAGAGGACACAAAAATCAAGGCCAATGGCTCTGCAATCTCCTCCCTTGCTTCCCAGAGAATCCTAGGATAAATGCAATCAGGCCCAGGGGACTTATCTATTTTCACCCTTGCCAGAATTTCCAACACCTCTTCTCTACATATCTCAAAGCCATCCATTCTACTTATTCGTGCCTCAGTATTCATATCGACAACAATGTCCTGTTCCTGAGTGAATACTGACGAAAAGTATTCATTCAGCGCCTCCCCAATCTCTTCAGCCTCCACACGCAACTTCCCATTACTATCCTTGATTGGACCTATTCCTTCCCTAGTCATTCTTTTATTCCTAACATACCTATAGAAAGCCTTAGGGTTTTCCCTAATCCTACCAACTAAGGACCTTTCATGTCCCCTCCTTGCTGCTCTTAGCTCTCTCTTCAGGTCCTTCCGGGCTACCTTATAACTCTCAACCGCCCCTATTGAACCTTCACGCCTCATCTTTACAAAGGCCGCCCTCTTCCATTTAACAAGGGATTCCAACTCCTTATTAAACCACGGCTCCCTCACACGACCCTTTCCTCCCTGCCTGATAGGTACGTACTTATCAAGGACACTCAATAGTTGCTCCTTGAACAAGTTCCACATATCAATTACGCTCTTGCCTTGGAATCTACTTTTCCAATCCACACATCCTAAGTCATGCCTCAACGCATCATAATTTCCCTGCCCCCAGCTATAACTCTTGCCCTGTAGTACACACTCATCCCTCTCCATCACTAGACTAAAAATCACCGAATTGTGGTCACTGTCCCCAAAGTGCTCACCTACCTCTAGTTCTAATACCTGGCCTGGTTCGTTACCCAGAACCAAATCCAGTATGACCTCACCTCTTGTTGGCTTATCTACATATTGTGTCAGGAAACTCTCCTGCACACATTGCACAAACACTGACCCATCTAACGAACTTGAGCTATAGCTTTCCCAATCAATATCAGGAAAGTTAAAGTCTCCCATAACAATCACCCTATTACTGTCACTCTTCTCCTGAATCATCTTCGCAATCCTTTCTTCAACGATTCTAGGACTATTCGGAGGCCTGTAAAAGACTCCTAACAGGGTGACCTCACCTCTCCTATTCCTAACCTCAACCCAAACTACCTCAGATGGCAAATCTTCATCCATCTTCCTTTCCACCGCTGTAATACTATCTTTGACAAGCAAAGCCACACCCCCCCCCTCTTTTACCCCCACCTCTGACCCTACTAAAACATTTAAACCCTGGAACCTGCAACAGCCAATCCTGTCCCTGATCTAGCCATGTCTCCGTAATAGCCACAACATCGAAGTCCCAGGTACCAACCCACGCTGCGAGTTCACCTACCTTATTTCGTATACTTCTGGCATTAAAGTATACACACTTCAAGCCACTCTTCTGTTTACAGGCACCATCCTTTAAGATTGATGCCATATTCCTACCCTCCCTACACTCCAGGTCCTGCACCCTAAAGCTACAGTCTGGGTTCCCATGCCCGTGCAGAGTTAGTTTAAACCCCCCCCAAGAGCACTAGCAAACCTCCCCCCAAGGATACTGGTGCCCCTCAGGTTCAGGTGCAGACCATCCTGTCTATAGAGGTCCCACCTTCTCCAGAAAGAACCCCAGTTATCCAAGTACCGAAATCCCTCCCTCCTGCACCATCCCTGTAGCCACGCATTTAACTCTTCTCTCTCCCTATTCCTCGACTCTCTATCACGTGGCACGGGTAACAAACCAGAGACAACAACTCTGTTCGTTCTAACTCTGAGCTTCCAACCTAGCTCCCTAAAAGCCTGTCTAACATCCTCAGCACTCCTACCTATGTCATTGGTGCCAATATGGACCACGACTTCAGGCTGCTCCCCCTCCCCCTTAAGGACCCGGAAAACACGATCAGAGACATCACGTACCCTTGCACCTGGGAGGCAACATACCAAACGTGAGTCTCTCTCGTTCCCACAAAACTGCCTATCTGTGCCCCGAACTATCGAGTCCCCAATTATTATTGCTCTGCTCTTCTCCACCCTTCCCTTCTGAGTAGCGGGGACAGGCTCCGTGCCAGAGGCCTGAGCCCCGTCACTTACCCCTGGTAAGTCGTCCCCCCCACAAGTATCCAAAACGGTATACCAATCCAATCTCATCAACTACCAATACTCCACATGGTACTCCACAAGTCTAATTTGGGCCCAATTTGCCATGCACCATTCTGACAACAACTGGCCATTCAGGAGATATGTAACATCTTCCTTTACTTGCTCTCTTCCACCTAATCCAGGGCACGACCTGCATGCCCTCTCTGCTGCTTAACATGTACTCAGGACACCTCCCTTTATGCATGTAAAGTAACAACTGTGCCACCCACTTTCATAAAAAAAGCCATAAGACATAGGAGCAATCAAGTATTCTTCATCATTCAATGAGATCACGCTGTTCTAATGACTTTTAATTTCACTTTCTTCTGATCATCTCCCCTAATACCTGTCATTTTCAGGAGAAAATCAGTCCACAATTGGGCAGAATAATAGATGTTCAGCTTCTCACCTCTTACGTGGAAAGCATCCTGACTCTGACTGCCCTGAGTAGCTGACTGACTGTGTCAAAACCCCTGCAGTGATGTTGGAGGCTCACCGTTGGCTTACTTTGCAGAAACCTCTGATGAAAGCTATCCCTCTTGAATTGTATGGGCCTTCTGACAACCATGACAAGCTCCCTGCATGAACTGGCAAGATAAGGAGAAGTAATATAAACCTGTTATCCCTGGCTGCTGAAGCAAAGTGCAAAAAGGAAATGCAAAGCAGGTTGCTCCAAGCATTAAAATGAATGAGTGTTATGATTAGTGAGTGCAGATGTAGCCCCATCCAGTCCATGAACTGTGAGCATGTCCCTGAGTGCAGTGCCCTTGCTGCAGCTTTGCAATGATAGTTGCCTGTGCAGGCCACAGTAAAGCATTGAAATACAGAAGCATCTTGTAAATAGATTGAAAATGTGGCATGAAGGTTCTGAGAGGCTGGCACATGCTGGATGCCAATGTCCGTAGATGTGGTGTGCGTGCAGCCAGTGTCCACTGAGTGTGCCGTGAGTTGGTGGTACCTGGTGTCAACGTGGAGGTCCTCTGGTTCTGCCAGGCACCTGCTCTGAGTTCCATGTCAAATTTTGCGATATCTAGTTTGTGTTTAATAAGAAAGGAAGCTGAATATTAGTGAGTAAAGATGTGTTAACAAGAGACCTATTAAGCAATGATTCCACTTAATTGGCAAATCTCTGCTGCCTAATGAGAAATTTGCCTTGCTGCTACTCAAAAACTTAAAAGATCAAGATAGTCCTGGAAGAATGTGCTGTTAAGGAATGGTTAACCCCAAACATTACATTACAGTAGTGTTTCCATCTCCCTTTCCTCCTCTAACCAAAAAGAAAGGGGAGGCAAGGTTTAGAGGAGAGAGGATAGAACATCATGAGAGGAAGATCAACAGGGAAAGTGTCAGTGGGTAAAGGAGCATGAGCCTAAACTGTTTCTGGAAACGTTGGGAGTAACAAGTAAGTTTTGAGAAATTGTTATCGGAACAGAGAGTATCAGAAACTTCAACTTCGTATTAAAGGTATTTAACATTGTAAGGATTAATTAAATTAAAGGAGTAAGTCATGGCAGGAGAGCTCCAAATGATAGCTTGCTGCTCTTGCTGGATGTGGGAAGTTGGGCACATTTCTAACGCCTGGGACCTACATGTGTACAACAAGTGACTCCAGCTACAACTCCTGGTAGCCCAAGTTTTGGAGTTTAAAATGCATCTGGGGACGTCATGGAGCATTTGTGAGGCAGAGTGTTGTGGATAATACATATGTATGGTCACATCGCAGATACAGACTTCATAGGCAGGAAGGGAGTGGGGGACCACCAGGCAGAACGGGAGGGCTAAGTAGATAATGCAAGAATCTCCTGTGGCTATTCCCCTGCCAAACAGATATGCCGTTTTGGATACTGTTGAGGGGAATGGACACTCAATGAATAACAGCAGCAGTCAAATCCATGGGACCGTGGTTGGCTCTGATGCAGAGGGAGGAGGAGATAGGCATAGACGTGTTACAGTTATAAGGGATTCAATTGTAAGGGGAATAGTTGGGCATTTCTGTGGCCACAAACAGGAATTCAGGATGGTGTGTTGCTTCCCTATGCTAGGGTCCTGAACATCTCGGAGCAGGACATTCTGGAGGGGGAGGGCGAACAGCCAGTGGTCGTGGTGCACATTGGTGCCAATGACATAGGTTTAAAAAAATAGATGAGGTCCTAAATCCAGAATATAGAGAACTGGGAAGAAGGTTAAAATGGAGGACCTCAAAGGTGGTTATCTCAGGATTACTGCCAGTGTCATGAGCTACTCCGAATAGAAACAACAGGATATATAGGATGAGCATAGAGTTATAGAGTCATAGAGATGTACAGCATTCAAACAGACCCGTCGGTCCAACCCGTCCATGATGACCAGATACTCCAACCCAATCTAGTCCCACCTGCCAGCACCTGGCCCATATCCCTCCACACCCTTCCTATTCATATACCCATCCAAATTCCTCTTCAATGTTGCAATTGTACCAGCCTCCACCACATCCCCTGGCAGCTCATTCCATACACGTACTACCCTCTGCATGAAAAGGTTGCCCCTTAGGTCTCTTTTATATCTTTCCCATCTCACCCTAAACCTACGCCCTCTAGTTCTGGACTCCCCGATCCCAGGGAAAAGACTTTGTCTATTTATCCTATCCATGCCCCTCATAATTTTGTAAACCTCTATAAGGTCACCCCTCAGTCTCCGACGCTCCAGGGAAAACAGTCCCAGCCTGTTCAGCCTCTCCCTGTAGCTCAGATCCTCTCATCCTGGCAACATCTTTGTAAATCTTTTCTGAACCCTTTCAGGTTTCACAACATCTTTCCGATAGGAAGGAAACCAGAATTGCATGCAATATTCCAACAGTAGCCTAACTAATGACCTGTACAGCCACAACATGACAACCCAACTCCTGTAATCAATACTCTAACAAATAAAGGGAAGCATACCAAAAACCTCCTTCACTATACTATCTACCTGCAAATCCACTTTCAGTGAGCTATTAACCTGCATTCCAAGGTCTCTTTGTTCAGCAACACTCCCAACGACCTTACCATTAAGTGTATAAGTCCTGCTCAGATTTGCTTTCCCAAAATGCAGCACCTCGCATTTATCTGAATTAAACTCCATCTGCCACTTCTCAGACCATTGGCCCATCTGGTCCAGATCCTGTTGTAATCTGAGGTAACCCTCTTCACTGTCCGCTACACCTCCAATTTTGGTGTCATCTGCAAACTTACTAACTCTCCCTCTTATGTTCGCATCCAAATCATTTATGTAAATGACAAAAAGTAGAGGACCCAGCACCGATCCTTGTCCTGTGATCCACTGGTCACAGGCCTCCAGTCTGAAAAACAACCCTCTATCACCACCCTCTGTCTTCTACCTTTGAGCCAGTTTTGTATCCAAATGGCTAGTTCTCCCTGTATTCCATGAGATCTAACCTTGCTAATCAGTCTCCCATGGGGAACCTTATCGAACGCCTTACTGACATCCATATAGATCACATCTACTGCTCTGCCCTCATCAATCTTCTTTGTAACCTTTCCAAAAAACTCAATCAAGTTTGTGAGACATGATTTCCCACGCACAAAGCCATGTTGACTATCCCTAATCAGTCCTTGCCTTTCCAAATACATGTACATCCTGTCCCTCAGGATTCCCTCCAACAACTTGCCCACCACTGATGTCAGGCTCACCGGTCTATAGTTCCCTGGCTTGTCTTTACTGCCCTTCTTAAACAGTGGCACCACGTTTGCCAAACTCCAGTCTTCCGGCACCTCACCTATGACTATCGATGATACAAATATCTCAGCAAGAGGCCCAGCAATCACTTCTCTAGCTTCCCATGAAGTTATCGGGTACACCTGATCAGGTCCTGGGGATTTATCCATTTTTAACCGACTCAAGACATCCAGCACTTCCTCCTCTGTAATCTGGACATTTTGCAAGATGTCACCATCTATTTCCCTACAGTCTATATCTTCCATATCCTTTTCCACAGTAAATACTGATGCAAAATATTCATTTAGTATCTCCCCCATTTTCTGTGGCTCCACAGAAAGGCCGCCTTGCTGATCTTTGAGGGGCCCTATTCTCTCCCTAGTTACCCTTTTGTCCTTAATATATTTGTAAAAACCCTTTGGATTCTCCTTAATTCTATTTGCCAAAGCTATCTCATGTCCCCGTATTGCCCTCCTGATTTCCCTCTTAGGTATACTCCTACTTTCTTCATTCTCTTCTAAGGATTCACTCGGTCGATCCCGTCTATACCTGACATATGTTTCCTTCTTTTTCTGAACCAAACCCTCAATTTCTTTAGTCATCCAAAATTCCCTACACCTACCAGCCTTCCCTTTCACCCTGACAGGAATATACTTCCTCTGGATTCTTGTTCTCTTATTTCTGAAGGTTTCCCATTTTCTAGCCGTCCCTTTAGCTGGGAACATCTGCCTCCAATCAACTTTTGAATGTTCTTGCCTAATACCGTCAAAATTGGCCTTTCTCCAATTTAGAACTTCACCTTTTAGATCTGGTTTATCCTTTTCCATCACTATTTTAAAATGAATAGAATTATGGTTGCTGGCCCCAAAGTGCTCCCCCACTGATACCTCAGTCGCCTGCCCTGCCTTATTTCCCAAGAGTAGGTCAAGTTTTGCACCTTCTCTCATAGATACATCCACATACTGAATCAGAAAATTGTCTTGTACACACTTAAGACATTCCTCTCCATCTAAACCTTTAACACTATGGCAGTCCTAGTCTATGTTTGGAAAGTTAACATCCTCTACCAGAACGACCCTATTATTCTGACAGATAGCTGAGATCTCCTTACAATTTTGTTTCTCAATTTCCCTCTGCCTATTGGGGGGTCTATAATACAATCCCAATAAGGTGATCATCCCTTTCTTATTTCTCAGTTCCACCCAAATAACTCAACCTTTTCCCTTCCAATGTCGTTAGTTCCAATGTGGACTATGACCTCTTGCTGGCCCCTCTCCCCCTTGAGAACATTCTGCAACCTTTCTGAGACACCCTTGATCCTGGCACCAGGGAAACAACACACCATTCTACTTTTTCTCTGCTGGCTGCAGAAATGTCTGTCTGTACCTCTGACTACAGAATCCCCTAACACAATTGATCTCTTGGAAGCCGAGGTACCCCTCATTGCATTGGAGCCAGTCTCAATACCAGAAACTTGGCTGTTCTTCCTACGTTCCCCTGAGAATCCATCACCCCCTACATTTTCCAAAACAGCATTCCTGTTTGAAATGGGTATATCCACAAAGACTCCTACCCTAAGTGCCGACCTCTCTCACCCTTCCTGGAATTAACCCATCTATGTGATGGTATCTGAGACTTTTCCCCCTTCCTATAACTGCCATCCATCACATACTGTTGCTGTTGTAAATTTCTCATCGCTTCTGTCTGTCTCTCCAACCGATCCACTCGATCTGATAAGATTCGCATCCAACAGCATTTATAGCAGATCTAATCCTCAGTAACCCTTAAACTCTCTTTAAACTCCCACATCTGACAAGAAGTACATATCACTGCAAAGGCCATTTTTGCTCCTTCACAATCTACAGACCCAGAAAATAACACCATCTTATTCCTCTACAAACACTGCCCCAGGTTAAATTAATAGCTATGGTTTATATTTTAAGTTAAATCAACAGACTTATCTCCAAAAACATCTGATCAAGGAAGAATCCACTGTACTCACTACTGCAGCCTTTCTCTTGGACAGACTTAAAACAACAATTAATTTATCTGATTCTGTGCTGTGAACTTCACCCAACAGTTCCTCCAAGATTAGTTGTGAATTTCACTGCTGGTTAATTTTCCCAGATGCACTCTGATGTCCAGCGATACATGAATTCTAACAGCAAATGCGGTAACTGTGCAGGTTCTCTCCTGCACTGTCCTCACCATGTGCTTCCTTTGTCTGCTCTTCTCCCTTTTAAAACTGCTGTTATTTTGACTTTTTTTCCAAAGTTCCAAAATAATGCAACAGCATATAAAACAGTAATTGCTGCTCCTGGAATTCGAGGAAATCACCTCCAACACCTAAAATACCTCAAAAAAAGGAGCAGCTCTTACAGCCAGAAATTTTTCCTATACTCCATCTTGGATCACCCAGAATCCATGGCTGAAAAGATGGTGTGGGGGGGGATTTTTTCAGATTCTTGGAGCACTGGGGCCGTTTCCAATGGAAGTGGGATCTGTGCAAACTGGACGGGTTACACCTAGGCAGGACTGGGACTGATATCTTTGAAGGGGAGGGGTACTTAATAGATTGGTTGGGGAGCATTTAAATTAGTGTGGCAGGAGGATGGGAATGAGAGGAGTAGGGCAGTACATGCAGAAATTGAGGGAGAGGTGGAGGCCAACGCAAACATAACTAAGATCAAGAACAGGCAGTGAAACGCTGCTGAAAAGGGCAGGGGAGATGATCTGAGATGCATGTGTTTCAATGTGAGAAGTATAACAGGCGAGGTAGATGAACTTACAGCTTTGGTTAGTACTTGGAACTATGACATTATTGTGGTTACAGAAACTTAGCTGAAAGAGGGATAGGACTGGCAGCTGAATGTCCCAGGACTTAGATGTTTCAGGTGTGATAGAAAAGGAGGTAAATGGGGTGGGGGAGTTGCATTACTGGAAAAGGTGTGTCACACAGCTGTACCAAGGGTGGGGACTCGTGCAGCAGGGCAATGTGGGTACAACTCAAAAATATGAAAGTTGAAATCACAACGCTGAAATCACAACCACAAGCCTCCCAACAGCCAGCAGGTGATAGAAGAGAGGATATGTCGACAGATTTTGGGAAGATGTCAAAACAGCAGGTTTGTTGTGGGTAATTTTAACTTCCCCCATATTGACTGGGACTCATTAAGGGTTAGGGGCTTGGATGGGACAGAATTTATTAGGACCATTTCGGAGGGATTCTTGACATGATATGCAAACAATCCAACCAGGATTATACTCGACCTGGTATTGGGAAATGAACTCAGCCAGGTGAGTGAAGTTTCAATGGCCTAGCGTTTCAGGTGTAGTGGCCATAATACCGTTAGTTTTAAGGTACTCATGGATAGGGATAACAGTAGTCTTCGGGTGAAAGGTTAAATTTGGGGAAGGTGAACTACAATAATATTAGGCAGAAACTGGAGAATGTTGATTAGAGGCTGCTGTTTAAGGGTAAATCTACATTGGACATGTGGGATTATTTCAAGTGGCAGTTGGTAGGGGTTCAGGAGCGGCACATTCCTGTGAGAATGAAAGATAGGTATGGCAAGGTACATGAACTTTGGATGACCAAGGATGTTATGACTTTGGTCAGGAAGAAAAAGGAAGCATATGTAAGGCCTAGGAGGATAGGAATTGATGAAGCCCTTGAAGTATAGAAGATAAGTAGGAAGGAACTTAAACAAAGAATCAGAAGGGCTAAAAAGGATCATGAAAAGTCGTTAGCAAACAGGATTCACATATATAAAAAAGCAAGAGGGTAGCCAGGGAAAGGATTAGCCCACTCAAGGAAAAAGGATGGAACCTATGTGTTGAGCCAGAAGAAGTAGGTGAAATCCTAAACAAATGCTTTGTTTCAGTATTCACCAAAGAGAAGGAATCTGTGGAGGATGATCTCAGGGAAGGGAATCCAAGTTGCTATTAAAAAGGAAGAGGTGTTGTCAGTCTTAAAAAATAATAATGTAGATAAGTCCTTAGGTCCTGATGGGATTTATCCCAGAATATTGAGGGAGGAAGAGAACAAATTGCTGGAGCATTGACAGACATCTTTGTGTCCTCTTTGGCCATAGGTGAGATCCCAGAAGACTGGAGAATAGCCAATATTGTCCCATTGTTTGCAAGGTAGCAGGGATAGCCCCAAAAATTACAGGCCTGTGAGTCTCACATCGGTGGTAGGGACAAGATCTATACGTATTTAGAAGCAAATGGACTTACCAGCAATAGACAGCATGGTTTTGTGCAGGGGAGGTCATGCCTCATTAACCTGAGTGAGGTTTTTAAGGAGGTGACAAAGATGACTGATGAAGGAAAAACAGTTGATGTTGTCTACATGGACTTCAATAAAGCCTTGACAAGGTCCCTTATGTCAGCTGGGTACAAAAGATGAAGTCACCTTTGCAAAGAGGCTAAAGAAGAAATTGTAGGGGTCTTGGCTGATATTTTTGCATTATTGTTAGCCACAGGTGAGGAGCCAAAAGACTGGAAAGTAGCAAATGTTGTACCCTTATTCAAGAAGGGCTGCAAAGAAAAACCTCAGAAATATATTGGTGGCATGGTGGCACAGTGGTTAGCACTGCTGCTTTATAGTGCTAGAGACCTGGGTTCAATGCCTGCCTCAGGCAACTGTCTGTGTGGAGTTTGCACATTATCCCTATATCTGTGTGGGATTCCTCCCACAGTCCAAAAATGTGCAGGTTAGGTGAATTAGCCCCGCTAAATTGTCTATAGTGTTAGATGTAGGGGAATGGGTCTAGGTGAGTCGCTCTTTGGAGGGTCAATGTAGACTTGTTGGGCCAAAGGGCCTGTTTCCACACTGTAAGTAATCTAATTTTGTGGGTGGCACAGTGGTTAGCGCTGCTGCCTCACAGTGCCAGAGACCCGGGTTCAATTCCCGCCTCAGGCGACTGACTGTGTGGAGTTTGTACGTTCTCCCCATATCTGCGTGGGTTTCCTCCGGGTGCTCCGGTTTCCTCCCACAGCCCAAAGATGTGCAGGTTAGGTAAATTGGCCATGCTAAATTGCCCATAGTGTTAGGTAAAGGGTAAATGTAGGGGTATGGGTGGGTTGTGCTTCGGCGGGTCGGTGTGGACTTGTTGGGCCGAAGGGTCTGTTTCCACACTGTAATGTAATCTAATCTAAAACTATAGACCAATAAGCCTAACATCTGTGATAGGTAACTTACTTGAGAAGATTCTAAGAGAAAGAATATACATGCATTTGGAAAGACACTGTTTGATGAGGAATAGTCAGCATGGCTTTGTGCATGGGAGATCATGCCTCACAAATTTTAATGAAGTGACCAGGGAGGTTGACGAAGGCAGGGTGGTAGACATAGTCTGTATGGACTTCAAATAAGGTTCCATGTGGTAGGCTGCTCTGGAAGTTTAGATCGTATGGAATCCAGGGGGAAGCTGGCAAATTGAATACAAAATTAGCTTGATGGTAGGAAGCAGAGGGCAATAGTGGAAGGATGCTTGTTGGACTGGAGGTGGATAAGTGGGCTGAGAAATGGCAAATAGAGTTTAATATTGTTACATGAGGTAAAACCCTCTGCTAATTTAAACCAGCAGCATAGAAAAGATTCACCTGGTGCTGTAATCTGTTAAAAATTGAGAGGCAAAGAATTATCCCAGAGGTCACTATTTAAAATAAAAATTCACAACTTTATTCTTTAAGTCCAACAATGAATATTAAAACCAACAACTATTTACAACTCCTTTCTCTGAAACCTATCTTTTACCTCCCACTTTACAATACCAGTCTAATAAAAAAATCCCGATTAAGATTTACAAAAAAAATCATGTTTCAAAACCAGTCAGCTTTGCGGATTCTCCTTTCCAGATTTTCCTCTACAGATTCTCTCCAGGTTGGCCTTGATGTTCTACTGCATGAACTCCCCACATTTATTGGCTTTGGCAGTTCTCCCCATAACTGTTCAAAATGTCCAGTCTTATACCGTAAAATATCGGATCGTTTCATTGATTTTAATATTATCAAAATACTAAATGCAAATTTGTTTGGATTTTGGTATATTGGGGCATAATTTAAATTGATTGGTCAAATTTAAATTTGTTATTGTTTTATGGCAACTGACCTGCTGCTATTTGTTTCAACCAAGTGTTACATTGTTACCTTGTTCAGAACTCTCTGAGTTTTTCACTCCTTCCTAGCTTTACGACTCTCCTAAAGGTGCTGTATACCTCTACACCTTCATAATAATATAGATAAGTGTGAGATCCTATGTTTTGGAAAGTCAAATCAAGGCAGGAGTTTCACAGTGAATGGGAGGGCCTTAAGGAGTGTAGTGGAACAGACAGATCTTAGAATTCTGGTGCATAGATTGCTGAAAGTGGAGTTACAGGTAGATAGGGCAGTGAAGAAAGCTTTTGGCACACTGGCCTTCATCAGTCAGGTCACTGAGTATAGGAGTTGAGAAGTTATGTTGCATTTGTTCAGGATGTTGGTGAGGCCGGACTTGAAATACTATGTTCAGTTTTGGTCGCCTTGCTATAGAAAGGTTGTTATTAAACTGGAAAGAGTGCAGAAGAAATTTACAAGGATGTTGCAAGACTAAAGGAGAGGTTACAGGGAGAGATTGTACAAGCTAGGACATTTTTCTTTAGAGTGTAGAGACCGAGGGGAAATCTTATAGAAGCATGTAAGATCATGAAAGGCATGGATAGGGCACATGCAGTCAGTTTTTACCCCAGGGTTGGGGAATCAAGGACTAGAGGGCATCAGTTTAAGGTTAGAGGGGAAAGAATCAAAGGGAACCTGAGGGGAAACTTTTTTGCACAGAGACTGGTAGGCGTATGGAATGAGCTGCCAGCGGAAGTGGTTGAGATGGGTAAATTAGCAACATTTAGAAGGCATTTGGACAAATACATGGATAGGAAAGATGTATAGGTATGGGAAAGAATATAGGGAAGTGCAGGGAAATAGGGTTAGCATGGTTAGTCATTTTAGTCGGCATGGACCAGTTTGGGCCAAAATGCCTGTCTCTGTGCTGTAGGTCTCTATGACAGTGTATCAAGGGTGAGTTGGCAAGATGGATAAAGAACTGACTTAGTCATAATAGGCAGAGGGTAGCAGCAGAAGGGTGCTTTTCAGAATGGAGGGTCATGACTTGTGATATTCCACAGGGAGCAGTGCTGGGAACTCTGCTATGAAGAAAGGTCAGCTAGAGTGGGTTTGTTTTTGTTTTCATGGAACACTGGAAGTTAAGGGGCAACCTAATAGAAGTTTATAAGATTGTGAATGGCATGGATAGAGTGGAAAGCATGAAGCTTTTCCTCAGACGTAATGCTGTTCAGAAGATTCAACCCATAGTGTTACTGACTGCACCTTCTTTGAAATCCAAAGTTGAACACTATAAATTTAAAAAATCACACAACACCAGGTTATAGTCCAACAGGTCTATTTGGAAGCACTAGCTTTCAGAGTGCTGCTCCTTCATCAGGTGGTTGTGGAGAATTCTCCACAACCTTATTCTCCAAATCAGTCCAACACCAGTGTCTCCAAATCATGACTATAAAGTCAGTTAGGATGCAGTAAAACACCAAATTGAACTAATGTTAAATTGCAAAAATGAAAAAATGTTTCATTTCGAAGTCTAACACTGGAAAAGTTGTTGAACTTGATAGCAATAAGTGAGAAATGAGCTTTCCTTCTCGCTCATTTATTTAGACTCTGAATCGTTAGATGCTGACACATTGGCATAGAAAGCGACAAACATCTGGCTATCTGTCAGAAGGATCAAACGATAGATGTGATTGTTACCAGCACTTCCTGTTTTGAAGTTAGTTCCTGGACAGCTCAACTTCAACACAGTTCATCATGTTTTCTGTTCGAACGGTATTAAAATTTAGGGAGCATGTTATCAGCTCAAGCTGTGATATTGGGCTCCAAACAGCACAGTTCCAATGCCAAGCCTCCTTTCAATGCTTCACATTAGAGAGACACTGGCCAAATATGAGTGCAATTAAGCTGCTCTGTACCAGGACATTCCTGCCAATTTTGTACAGCTGCAGGCAAAAAAAAAGATCAGCACATAAAATCATGGTATAACAAGGACATTTGTCTCAGTTAGAGCTTGTCTGTGGAGCCTGAGATTACTGCTGTTCAAAAAGTGCTTGAAAATTAAACCTTAGTTGATAAATTAAATTTAAAAGGACCCACTACTTTGCTTCACACTTTTCTGTCATATCAAAAAGATCAATGTTGCTCTCTGAGTTCTTTCTGCAAGAAGAGGTTTTTTTTCCCCATGGGCAGTTAATATCATTGAGACATTAAGACCGCCAGGAATTATCATTGGAATTTGTCACTGACACTTGCAAGTGCTCCTCTATCTCCTTCACATTCCGCCCCTGGTTATGACTCTATTTGCTCTCAATCATTTTGCCATTAAGTATCACCACTGGCAATGAGTGATGAGTGGAGTTTAGAGAGTATCAGTAAATATAAAACATATATATTTACTATTTTAACAAAAAGTTAGAATTGTTATTGAAACCACTTGTTCATCATCACACACTACAAACCAGCTTTAACATGCTGGCTTATACTGAATGAAAAATGTTTCAGTTTTCAATTCTTATATCCTTGGTAGAAGGATTACTGCACATATCTTTAAACGTTTCTACAATTTTAATGGTTTGGTTTACCATAATTATAAACTATTCTAATTATGGATTGTTTATTTTAAAAAAAACATGATAAATGTGCCAGAGGGTTCCATTGAAACTCTGAAGTGGCTATACACAAAACATACTTAAAATGCATACAAACCTCAAAATGATTTAAGCAGAATACTGACCAAAATCTTTTGCCTATCTTTGTGTTGAGCTTGCGATGATTTTGAGCTTGAGCTCACCTTCCTGCCACCACTCCAATTAACTCTGTGGCAGGAATACGCAATAGGAATCTCAGCCTGCTACCAAAATAACTCGGTAGGACCCTGTATTGAGAAGGGCAATGTACGGAGAGTCAACCTTCTGCTCTTGCTGCTGACATCACCTCCCCTACTGAAACTCCTTCTGGCCATCACTCTTCTGTGACCTGGTATCTCACGACAGTCCAAGGCAGACCAGCACCCATCCCTGTTCTGGCACTTCCACTAAGCAGAGCCGTCAACTTCTGATTGATGGTGGCTCTGTCTCTAGAGTCTTTGAACTTCACAAAAGGCCTGACATTGCCATCCAGGCATTAGACAGGGCCAATCAAGGTGAGGTGCCTCCCAGAAAGAGGTGACAGTTTGGGTCAGAGTTTCACCACCAATGCAGTAGCCAGACCTGCTTCAGTATAAAGTGCCACTTTAATAATTTGTTTTGCATTGAGAAGCAAAGACACGTCAGAGTCAGGAAGCAGAAGACAAGCGACTGTCTGTGTGGAGGATATACATTCTCCCCACTTCTGTATGGGTTTCCTCCAGGTGCTCCAGTTTCCTCCCACAGTTCAAAGATGTGCAGGTGAGATGGATTGGCTATGCTAAATCGCCCGTAATATTATGTAGGTTAGCCATGGGAAATGCAAGGTTAATAGGATAGGGTACATGGGGATCTGGGTGGGACACTCTTCAAAGGTGAAAATGTGTTGCTGGAAAAGCGCAGCAGGTCAGGCAGCATCCAAGGAGCAGGAGAATTGATGTTTCGGGCATGAGCCCTTCTTCAGCAATCTTCAAAGGGTCAATGTGACTTGATGGGCTGAATGGCCTGCTTCCACACTGTTGGTATTCTATGTTATGTAAGATCAAAGGCAGTCATTGGACAGACAAATACTGAAACAAGCTGGTTAGAAGTGTTTATTTATATTTTATTCCCTCTAGCACTCACTCCCCTTGCCATCTCTCTACCATTGAATGCCAAATCATGCACACAATCCTCCATCTGATCCCATAATTTTCACAAGATTATAATATGGAGGTCCTGGTGTTGGACTGTGGTGGATAAGGTCAGAGGTCCCACAACACCAAGTTTGAGTCCAACAGGTTTATTTGAAAGCACAAGCTTTTGGAGCGTTTGTGGAACTTCGGACTTTGTCCATTAGGTTATGCATGCTTCATTTTTCTCTGAATCCAGAACTCTCAGAGAATGATTATGTGAGGGAAGCTGTTTCCACAAATGGAATAAAGTGTTGACTCCGCGTGATTGATGGCTATCTAAGGTGATAGCAAGTTTCTTTTGGAATGTCTTTTCTCAATGTCTCAACTTTCATTTGCACAAATGTAAGAGCTGTCAAATTCTAAAAGCCTCTCTTGTTGATGGTTTAATGGCTTTCCTGTCCCAGAAAAATATTAGTTTTCAAAAAAGGGATTCTTTTAAGATAGCTTTAGAACAGCAATAAATAAGGAGGATTTCTTTGTTCACAATTGTTGTAGTAAGAACTCCTGGCAAAGTCTCTATCACATGGGAGTCACAGTTGCATTGCAGTATACTCCAGTGGGTCATAGAGTCATAGAGATGTACAGTATGGAAACAGACCCTTCGGTCCAACCCATCCATGCCGACCAGATATCCCAACCCAATCTAGTCCCAGCTGACAGTACCCGGCCCATATCCCTCCAAACCCTTCCTACTCATATACCCATCCAAATGCCTCTTAAATGTTGCAATTGTACCAGTCTCCACCACATCCTCTGGCAGCTCATTCCATACACGTACCACCCTCTGCGTGAAAAAAATTGCCCCTTAGATCTCTTTTATATCTTTCCCCTCTCACCCCAAATCTATGCCCTCCAGTTCTGGACTCCCAGACCCCAGGGAAAAGACTTTGTCTATTTATCTTATCCATGCCCCTCATAATTTTGTAAACGTCTATAAGGTCACCCCTCAGCCTCCAACGCTCCAAGGAAAACAGCCCCAGCCTGTTCAGCCTCTCCCTGTAGCTCAGATCCTCCAACCCTGGCAACATCCTTGTAAATCTTTTCTGAACCCTTTCAAGTTTGACAACATCTTTCCGACGGGAAGGAGACCAGAATTGCACACAATATTCCAACAGTGGCCTAACCAATGTCCTATACAGCCACAACATGACCTCCCAACTCCTGTAGGTAAAAACAATGACTGCAGATGCTGGAAACCAGATTCTGAATTCGTGGTGCTGGAAAAGCACAGCAGTTCAGGCAGCAGCCAAGGAGCAGTAAAATTGATGTTTCGGGCAAAAGCCCTTCATCAGGAATACAGGCAGAGTGCCAGAAGGATGGAGAGATAAATGAGAGGAGGGTGGGCGTGGGGAGAAAGTAGCATAGGGTACAATAGATGAGTGGGGGAGGAGGGTGGAGTGGATAGATGGAAAAGAAGAAAGGCAGGTAAGACAAGTCATGGGGACAGTGCTGAGCTGGAAGTTTGGAACTGGGGTGAGGTGGGGGGAAGGGAAAATGAGGAAAGTGTTGAAGTCCACATTGATGCCCTGGGGTTGAAGTGTTCCAATGCGGAAGATGAGGTGTTCTTCCTCCAGGCATCTGGTGGTGAGGGAGCGGCAGTGAAGGAGGCCCAGGATCTCCATGTCCTTGGCAGAGTATGAGGGGGAGTTGAAATGTTGGGCCACACGGCGGTGTGCTTGATTGGTGCGGGTTTCCCAGAGATGTTCCCTAAAGCGGTCTGCTAGGAGGCGTCCAGTCTTCCCACTGTAGAGGAGACCGCATTGGGAGCAATGGATACAACAAATGATATTGGTAGATGTGCAGGTAAAACTTTGATGGATGTGGAAGGCTCCTTTAGGGCCTTGGATGGAGGTGAGGGAGGAGGTGTGGGCGCAGGTTTTGCAATTCCTGCGGTGGCAGGGTGCTAGGACGGGAGGGTGGGTTGTAGGGGGGTGTGGACTTGACCAGGTAGTCATGGAGGGAACGGTCTTTGCGTAAGGTGGAAAGGGGTGGGGAGGGAAATATATCCCTGGTGGTGGGGTCCATTTGGAGGTGGCGGAAATGTTGGTGGATGATTTGGTTTATGCGAAGGTTGGTAGGGTGGAAGGTGAGCACCAGGGGCGTTCTGTCCTTGTTACGGTTGGAGGGGTGGGGTCTGAGGGCAGTCATGCGGGATGTGGACGAGATGCGTTGGAGAGCATCTTTAACCACGTGGGAAGGGAAATTGCGGTCTCTAAAGAAGGAGGCCATCTGGTGTGTTCTGTGGTGGAACTGGTCCTCCTGGGAGCATATACAGTGGATGCGGAGGAATTGGGAATAGGGGATGGCATTTTTGCAGGAGGTAGGGTGGGAAGAGGTGTAATCCAGGTCGCTGTGGGAGTCGGTGGGTTTGTAAAAAATGTCGGTGTCAAGTCGGTCGTCATTAAATGGAGATGGAGCGGTCCAGGAAGGGGAGGGAGGTGTCAGAGATGGTCCAGGTAAATTTAAGGTCAGGGTGGAATGTATTGATGAAGTTGATGAATTGCTCAACCTCCTCGCATGAGCACGTGGTGGCGCCAATGCTGTCATCAATGTAGTGGAGAAAGATGTGGGGAGTGGTGCCGGTGTAATTATGGAAGATGGACTGTTCTACGTAGCCAACAAAGAGACAGGCATAGCTGGGGCCCATACGTGTGCCCATGGCTACCCCTTTGGTCTGGAGGAAGTGGGAGGATTCAAAGGAGAAATTGTTAAGGGTGTGGATCAGTTCGGCCAAATGAATGAGAGAGTCGGTGGAAGGGTACTGCTGAGGACATCGGGAGAGGGAGAAATGGAGGGTTTGGAGGCCCTGGTCATGGTGGGTGGAGGTGTAGAGGGACTGGATATCCATGGTGAAGATGAAGCATTGGGGGCTGGGGAAACGGAAGTCTTGGAGGAGGTGGATGGCATGGGTGGTGTCTTGATCGTATGTGGGGAGTTCCTGGATGAGGGGGGAATAGGACAGTGTTGAGGTAGGTAGAAATGAGTTCAGTGGGGCAGGAGCATGCTGAGACAATGGGTCGGCCAGGGTGGTCAGGCTTGTGGATCTTTGGAAGGAGGTAGAACCGGGCAGTGCAGGGTTCCCAGACTATGATTTTAGAAGCTGTGGGTGGGAGATCTCCTGAGGTGATGAGGTTCTGTATGGTCTGGGAGATGATGGATTGGTGATGGGGGGTGGGGTCATGGTCGAGGGCACAGTAGGAAGAGGTGTCCTTGAGTGGGCGTCTGGCTTCAGCAATGTAGAGGTCAGTGAGCCAGACTACCACTGCGCCCCCTTTATCTGCTGGCTTGATGGTGAGATCGGGATTGGAGCAGAGGGATTGTGAGGTTGCACGTTGTGAAGGTGAGAGGTTGGAATGGGGGGGAAGACAGGTTGAGGCGGTTAATGCCAGGCGGCAGTTGGAAATGAAGAGGTTGAGGGCGGGTAATAGGCCAGCGCGGGGTGTCCAGGTGGATGCAGTGTGTTGGAGGCGGGTGAAGGGGTCCTCAGAAGGTGGGTGGGAGTCCTGATTGTAAAAGTAAGCTCGGAGCTGGAGGAAGAAATGTTCGACATCACAACGTGTATTAAATTCATTGATGCGTGGGTAGTGGGGGATGAAGTTGAGTCCTTTGCTGAGGACTGATCGTTCGTCATCAGTGAGGGGGAGGTCTGGAGGGATGGTGAAAACTCGGCAGGGCTGGGAGCTGGGATCTGGTGTGGGGGTCGAGCTGGGAGTGGGGAGGAACCGGTAGCTGGAGTGGGTGTGGTGGTGGGGGGAATGGGGGTGGAGTAATGAGCAGGGGTGGTGTTTCCCTCCCAACTCCTGTACTCAATACTCTGATCAATAAAGGAAAGCATACCAAATGCCTTCTATACTATCCTACCTACCTGCGACTCCACTTTCAAGGAGCTATGAACCTGCACTCCAAGGTCTCTTTGTTCAGCAACACTCCCTCGGACCTTATCATTAAGTGTGTAAGTCCTGCTAAGATTTGCTTTCCCAAAATGCAGCACTCCATCTGCCACTTCTCAGACCATTGGCCCATCTGGTCCAGATCCTGTTGTAATCTGAGGTAACCCGCTTCACTGTCTACTACATCTCCAATGTTCGTATCATCTGCAAACTTACTAACTCTCCCTCTTATGCTCGCATCCAAATCATTTACAGAAATGACAAAAAGTAGAGGGCCCAGCACTGATCCTTGTGGCACTCCATTGGTCACAGGCCTCCAGTCTGAAAAACAACCCTCCATCACCACCCTCTGTCTTCTACCTTTGAGCCAGTTCTGTATCCAAATGGCTAGTTCTCCCTGTATTCCATGAGATCTAACCTTGCTAATCAATCAGTCTCCCATGGGGAACCTTGTCAAACGCCTTACTAAGGTCCATATAGATCACATCTACTGCTCTGCCCTCATCAATCTTTTGTTACTTCTTCAAAAAACTCAATCAAGTTTGTGAGACATGATTTCCCATGCACAAAGCCATATTGACTATCCTGAATCAGTGCTTGCCTTTCCAAATATATGTCCATCCTGTCCCTCAGGATTCCCTCCAACAACTTGCCCACCACTGAGGTCAGGCTCACCGGTCTATAGTTCCCTGGCTTGTCTTTACCACCCTTCTTAAACAGTGGCACCACGTTTGCCAACCTCCAGTCTTCCGGCACCTCACCTGTTACTATCGATGATACAAATATCTCAGCAAGAGACCCAGCAATCACTTCTCTAGCTTCCCACAAAAGTTCTTGAGTACACCTGATCAGGTCCTGGGGATTTATCCACCTTTAACTGTTTCAAGACATCCAGTACTTCCTCCTCTGTAATCTGGACATTTTGCAAGATGTCACCCTCCATTTCCCTACAGTCTATATCTTGCATATCCTTTTCCACAGTAAATACTGATACTAAATGAATATTTTGTATTTCCCCTTTTCTGTGGCTCCACACAAAGGCTGCCTTGCTGATATTTGAGGGGCCCTATTCTCTCCCTAGTAACTCTTTTGCCCTTAATATATTTGTAAAAACCCTTTGGATTCTCCTTAATTCTATTTGCCAAAGCTATCTCATGTCCCCGTTTTGCCCTCCTGATTTCCCTCTTAAGTGTACTCCTACTTTCTTTATAATCTTCTAAGGATTCATTCGATCGATCCCATCTATACCTGACATATACTTCCTTTTTTTTTGTAACCAAACCCTCAATTTCTTTAGTCATCCAGCATTCCCTATACCTACCAGCCTTCCCTTTCACCCTGACAGGAATATACTTTTTCTGGATTCTTGTTATCTCATCTATGAAGGCTTCCCATTTTCCAGCTGTCCCTTTACCTGCGAACATCTGCCTCCAATCAGCTTTCGAAAGTTCTTGCCTAATACCGTCAAAATTGGCCTTTCTCCAAATTAGAACTTCAACTTTTAGATCTGGTCGCTCCTTTTCCATCACGATTTTAAAATAAATAGAATTATGGTTGCTGCCCCCAAAGTGTTCCCCCACTGACACCTCAGTCACCTGCCCTGCCCTATTTCCCAAGAGTAGGTCAAGTTTTGCACCTTCTCTAGTAGGTACATCCACATACTGAATCAGATAATTTTCTTGTACACACTTAAAAAATTCCTCTCCATCTAAACCTTTAACTCTATTGCAGTCCCAGTCAATGTTTGGAAAGTTAAAATCCCCAACCATAACTACCCTATTATTCTTCGGGATAGCTGAGATCTCCTTACAAGTTTGTTTCTCAATTTCCCTCTGACTATTGGGGGGTCTATAATCATCTTCATATACTTTTAATTTCCAGCTCTCCAGACGTACGTTCTCAGTTTCCAACATTATTAACTTCAAATTGTTTTTTAACGTTGTGGATGGAAAACATTTAATTAAAAGTATTTCCAAGAGTGCCACCTCCCCTCAAAGGAATTTGTTCACAGATCTAATCATTGTAGCACTTGATGCACTTCTGTGATCTTAACTTATAGAAACTTTACATTGAAATATTCATGGCTTACCAGGAAGTTGAGATATCTAATTTCACTAATATAGATGCCTTTTAATTTATCTGATTGTGAGTTGCTGCTGGAGACTGTTAACAAAAAAAAAGGATTAAACTTATCATAGAATCAAGAACTCCCACAATGTGGAAGCAGGCCATTCGGCACAATGAGTCCACACTGACCCTCTGAAGAGCATCCCACTCTGACCCACACCCTACCCTTGCAACCCTGCATTCCCCATTGCCAATCCACCTAACCTGCACTTCTTTGGACTGTGGGAGGAAACCAGACCATCCAGAGGAAACCCATACAGGTATGGTGAGAATGTGCGAACTCCACACAGACAGTTGCCTGAGGGTGGATTTGAACCTGAGTCCTGTGAGGCAATCACATTAACTAATAAGCTACAGTGCCACTCCTAAGCTTCATGTGCTTGGGGAAAAAGAAATAGATCTTGTTTCAGTTTAGTATCTTACTTTTGATTTTCTTTTCCTTTTAAAAGAATGTTGCTCACAAATTTTGGGGCTCAGTGGTTAGTACTGCTGCCTCACTGCACCAGGGTCCCAAGTTCGATTCCAGCTTTAGCCGACTGTGTGGAGTTTTCACATTCTACCCGTGTTTGCGTGGATTTCCTCCGGGTGATCTAGTTTCCTTACACATTCCAAAGATGTGCAGGTCAGGTGAATTGGCAATGCTAAATTGTCCATTGTTGCTAGGTGCTTTAGTCAGAGGGGGGGTGGGTTACTCTGAGGATCGGTGTGGGATTGTTGGGCCAAAGGGCCTGTTTCCACACTGTAGAAACTGTTTCTAATCTAAATCAATAAACAAATACATTAATGTTTACAATATAGTTGGTCTTGCTGTTACAAAGCTGTTTTGAGGATTTCCTGTCTGTCAGACTCACCTTAACATATAATTAAAGAAACAGTGTGAATATCCAGGACATAGGGCGGCACAGTGGCACAGTGGTTAGCACTGATGCCTCACAGCGCCAAGGACCTGGGTTCAATTCCCGCCTCAGGCGACTGACTGTGTGGAGTTTGCACATTCCCCCCCGTGTCTGCGTGGGTTTCCTCCAGGTGCTCCGGTTTCCTCCCACAGTCCAAAGATGTGCAGGTCAGGTGAATTGGCCATGCAAAATTGCCCATAGTGTTAGGTAAGGGGTAGATTAAGGGGTATGGGTGGGTTGTGCTTCGGCGGGGCGGTGTGGACTTGTTGGGCCGAAGGGCCTGTTTCCACACTGTAAGTAATCTAATCTATAAGTTTACAATTTGTAGAGCAATGAGAGGCTGTGGGCACCTTGCTAAAACTGATTGTTTTGAGCTCAATAATAATGAACATCATGTGAAAAGCTGTGATAGAAGTGCCATTTTACCTCTTCAATTTAATTTTTTTATTATGACTTAAGTTTAAGGCAAAGGTTAAGATTTCTTTTAGTTTTATTAAAACATATATTTTGGGTTGTACCATTTTACTTGAGATATCCAACTGTAATTGAACCCTGGAGAAAGTGAGGGCTGGAGATCAGAGTCGAGAGTGGAGTACTGAAAAAACATAGCAGATCAGGCAGCATCCGAGGAGCAGGAGAATTGATGTTTCGGGCAAGAGCCCTTCATCAGAAATTAGCCCTTTTTCTTCTGGGAGTGGAGGGGGATGAAGGGAAGACCTTTGCTGAGAACTAATTGTTCATCCTCAGTGAGGGGGTTGTCTGGGGGGATCGTGAAAACACAGCAGGGCTGGGAGCTCGGAGCTGGTGTAGAACTGGAACTGGGAGTGGGGGTAGGCTACTGTAACTAGAGTAGGAGTGGTAGTAGAGAGACCAAGGGTGACATCAGTTACGGAAGTGAAGCTCACCCCAGGCATGGGGGTGTGGGGGGTGCGGGTGGTGTGCCGTGGAGGTGGTGACTGTGGGATCCACAGAAGCAGAAGCAGCGTAACGCGTGTGTGGGTAGGTGATTCTGTCGGCAGTGTACAGGTAAGTGGCTTCAGTGGGGAAGGTGGTTGCTGCGACGGCAACAATGAGGGTGGAAGTTAGGCCTCGCATTGGTTTCGGTGGCATTGGATGTTGTAGCGTTCGCAGCAGTTGTCTGGCTGGCAGTTGCGAAGGTGGCATGGTCAGCCATGGGTGCGGGCTGTCAGGTGGCGGGGACAGAAGTGAAGTCATCATTAGCCGTGGTGGTGGGGGCTGGAACAGCATCATGGCTGATGGCAGCCAAGCAGTTCCCAAGGCCAGGGGAAGTTTCTGGAATGGTCGAGGAATCCTGACTATTCAAGTAGGTACATGAAAGTTTGCTGTACTTACAGTTTTTGATGTCTGATATGATGTAGAAAACACATTTGTTAAGTATGTGAATTCTTGAGGATGTAATGCAGCAGAGGTCCTTTGCAGTTCTGAGAGAGTGTGGCCCTCAGCTGAAGCAGGGCCGACTGCAGAGAGATTAGGCGGCAGCGCATGGCTGAGAGTGTGGAGCAGACAATCTGGAAGGAGAACTATTTCTGGAGGTTTTGAATTTGTAGTACGTACGGGTTGTCCTGTTCAAATGCAAACTGTGTTGGTCTGAATGTAGTCCGGAGTCCATGCGAGATCAGTCAGTTCCGTAGGCAGGCACTGAGGAAGGAGATATGGCTGTGGTATCGAATCTGCTTCAGGACGTAGCTGAAGAGTTTCAGGGGAGGGGGGAAGAACTTCTTCAAGGTAGACATCCTTGGAACAGGCTGCACAGTAAGGTTAAAATTGACTAGGAGAAAGTGAAGGCTGCAGATGCTGAAGATCAGAGTCGATGAAGGGCTCCTGCCCGAAAAGTTGATTCTCCTGCATCCCCGGATGTTGCCTGACCTGCTTTTCCAGCACCCTACTCACGATTGTAATTGAACCCAAACTAGTACCTGAATGTTAAGAAAGGTGGTGTGTCTTCCCAGAAAGAGGTGACACTCTGGGTCAAAGTTTCATAATCAATGTGGTAACCAGAACCCTTGGAGTGCACATTTAGTACAAACGAGTAACATATTCCAGCTTTTTCTCAAAGTGTGCTTAGCAAAAATGGGACAAGTGATGTTCAGCAGGGATCTAAAGGGAGCAAATCCTTCATGAGGAACTGGGTGAAGAAGTAAAGAGTTGCTTGCGCAGGATTATAGACAACATCCAAATTAGGAAGATGATATGTCTTTATTATTAGGGGGATGTTTGCAGGAATAAATATGTGGAAAAAACCATTGCAGATGAAGTTCACTGGACAGACATCTGAGCATATCTACTTGGGAATAAAAGAAGAGTAATCAACATATTTTCTTCATGAGAAGAGTCAAAGAATTCTGTGTCTACCTTGAAACCAAAATTAACAAATTCTATATCAACTTACATTTAATTCAAACCAAACATTGCAGGTTAAATAAGCAATGCAACAAAGACAGATTCTCCTGCTTATGTGTGGGTCCATGTGCAGTGAAAAAAACTGAAGTAAAACATTCTATCTCTGAGGGATAGATAATCCCCTCTCCAGCATCATAACATCTATTAAATAGTGGCTGAGTGGTTAGCACAGTGTCAGGGACCTAAAATCTAAAAACCTAAAACCTATCCAGCCATCAGCAACCGCCTGTGTGCAGTTTGCACATTGTCTTTGTGTCAGCATTGCTTTCCTCCGGGTGTTCCAGTTTCCTTCCACAGTTGAAATATGTGCAAGATAGGTGGATTTGTCATCTAAGTTGCCAACAGTGTTTGGGGATAAGCAAGCTCCATGAAATGCAGGGTTACAGGTGGTGGGGGGAGGGGATCTGGGTATTTTGCTGTTTGGAGGGTCAGTGTGGACTCGATGGGCCAAATGGCCCATTTGTGCATTGTAGGGTTCTGTGATGAGTCCATGACAGTGGAGCAGTTATTTTACCAGTGTTTAGGGTTTCCCACCAAGTGTTAGCCAAGACCACAGTACCCCTAAAATTCAGTCCACAGGCTGAGACCAAAGCTAACACACCAACAGCTTAGCCACATTTTCCACTTAGTTGTCACAAACAATGGACTTCGTCAAATTTCAGTTTTGTGTTTTTCATGTTGCTTTTCTAAATCTGGATAAGATAATATATGCAGTCGGAGCATTAGGATTGCATTTTGATGGTTCCTAATGTCTTGCAATTTGTGTGTTCTGCTTAATCCTGGAATTGTGCAGCAGGTCAGGCAGCATCCAAGGAACAGGAGAATCGACGTTTCGGGCATAAGCCCTTCTTCAGGATTCCTGAAGAAGGGCTTATGCCCGAAACGTCGATTCTCCTGCTCCTTGGATGCTGCCTGACCTGCTGCGCTTTTCCAGCAACACATTTTCAGCTCTGATCTCCAGCATCTGCAGTCCTCACTTAATCCTGGAATAATCAATATCATGGACTGCTGGCACTTTCCTGATCTGGCTTCTAGCTACTCTGAATGGGAATTCAATAAGTAAGCCCTGTTATTGGATACCTTTTGCATTCCACAGTTTCTATTCCTGGTCTGAGAAGCAAGGCACCAAGCTGACCTTGGGGCTTCCTTTGGTGCCAGTTTCAGAGTTTATACTTTTCAAAATGGACTGAATGTTTCTATTCAGGTTTTAATGTCTGATCTCCATCATCTTCAAGATCTGAGTACTTGTTATGTTCAAATATTTGTAAAAAGAAAAGCTTTTATTCTACCAGCCATTTAAATTGTACCCCCATAATAATACAATCCGTTTAAATTCAGGAGCACTTTTAACTATTACTTGCTCCCTCTGATCTTAACATTGATTTTTCTTTTCTAGGAGATGTAGATTTAACCCTGCCTCTTTGAGTTTGCAGTTTATTTTTCTGCAATATATAGTCCTCTAGCTGTTTTAAGAATTTAAATGAGTTATTTCAATGTTTTGCAAAGAAACATTGATAATTCTCTTAGTTCACATTTTTTATTAATATTTTTGTTTTTCCTCAACTCACTGAACTCTTTCCAATTCAGCTTTGGCAACTGCTGCCACTGCTTTTCCTGAAATGCTAATTTACATTAAAGATTAGGCAAACTCATTTGGCAAAATAAACCAAGATAATGAGTGCATACAATGTATTCAGGACTGTTTCTTAGAATAATAGTTTTGGAACTTATCAGGAATTTTTATTTGGATTGTAAATAAGTTATATTGGGAAAATAGGTTACAAGGTTACATCGTAAAGAAGCAGTAACATATATTTAAGGATCGGTTTATGACGGAAGTGAACAGACTTTTTTAATTTACAAGGGATGAAAATATGTTGCTGGAAAAGCGCAACAGGTCAGGCAGCATCCAAGGAGCAGGAGAGTGGACGTTTCGGGCATGAGCCCTTCTTCAGGAATCAAGAAGACAGGAAACTGGAGTTGAGGTGACACTGTGATCAGCAGTGATAATATTGGGCAGACTCAACGGACTGAATGACATACCGCGCTTATCATCTTAAATGCAGTGTCTACGATCCATTGAAATTGCCAAGGTTTTTTTTAAATAACAAAGCTTTATTGAAAGCCAATTTGATAGTTATTGTATGACATGTACCTGTTACAAGTTCACGTACAAGGATACCAAGTTTTTAATCGTATCATGGTGACAGAGCTGGACTGCAGAAGCTTGCAGCTCAGAAGCAGGACTGGCATAACAGAAACAGAGCAATAGGTTATTTGCTTAAACACGGAGACGTCATTGTAGTTTGCAAGTAGATATCACAGTTTATGTGAAAAACACATTTTAAAGAGAATTCACTAAGTATCAAACATCTTCAATTTCAGTTGCATTGTATGCTGTAAACCTATAATTTTTATTTGACATTGTCTTTTATCTATATACTTTCAATATTCCTCCATTGTTCCTCTCACAGGACAAAATAAACTTTAATTGGCCTCAATAGAAAGTAACTACTTGACCGCATCAGAAAGGCCACCCTGATTATAACAGGCTAGGACAAAAAAAAACAATGGAATTGGCAGTGGTGAAACTCAAGACATCCCCTGACCTCATGGCTAGTGTCATCATGCTTATGTTACATATTGTTGTTGCAAGTGACTGCCACATAGACACATAGACAACTTGAGCAAGATAACAAGATCACGATGTGAGAGTCGAGCTCCAAAGTAGTTTCAGATTGCACCTTAATATCTTATTCTCTCGTTTTCTAAGAAATGAATGAACAGAATGCAACCACAGACAATGTCTCAGAATCTGCCCACACAACACAGCATCTTGCTGTAGCATTGTCACACCTCTGCCAAGCAGTTCCATGTTTGAGGATGTCATTAGCGAGCTTGAGCAGGAAGCTCCGGAAATGTCACGATGCATGGGCAAAGACCTGCTAGTTGCTGAAAGCCTTTTATTTTGCGATAACCAGGGTTTCAAAACTCACAGGAAGACCTGTCTGAACAGGATTGTTTGTATGAGTCACTTCTGCTTGTGCAAACCACACTGAAATCTGAGGAGTTTTCATGACTCCATTAGCCGGAAAAGGCTTGTCAGTACTGCTGTACCTCCTGTAGATGCCATAGAAAATGATGTCACCCCAGTTGTAGCAAAACCTCAATAAAGCAGTTACAGAGTCAGAGAATAGAGTCATAGAGTAATACAGCATAGATCCCTGAAAATTGCCATCCAAGTTGATAGGGTGGTTAAGAAGACATACAGCTTTTATTGGTAGAAAGTCAAAAACAATCACAACACCAGGTTATAGTCCAACAGGTTTATTTGGAAGGACTAACTTTCAGAGCGCTACTCTTTCATCAGGTGGTTGTGGAGTATAAGACCGTAGGACACAGAATTTATAGCAAAAGTTTCCAGTGTGATATAACTGGAATTATATATTGCAAAAGACCTGGATTGTCTGTTAAGTCTCTCATCTTTTAGAATGGGCATGTTAGTTTCAGTACTTTATGTAAATTCCAGAACTTTCATAAAGTTACATTCTCAAGTGAACTTTAACAATAGGTGCCATGTTGACCAAATAATGCATTCAAGATGTGAGGTCCCCTGTGTAAGGCTGTCTGTGCCCCAATGTTCAGGCTGATTCTAATCTAATAAAGGGATTTACAGAATCTTGCATGGACTCATGCAGTTTTTGAACAAAAAACAATGTAATTCTGCAAGTACAGGTTCACCCCACAAACTTATATATATGTATGTGTGTGTGTATGTGTGTGGGGTGGGGGGTATGAATGTCTGTGAGAGAGAGTCTATGTGTGTGAGTGTGTGAGTGTGTGAGAATGTGTGTGTGAGTGAGTGTATGAGTGTGTGTATATGAGTGTGTGTATGAGTGTCTAGGGGTTTCAGAGCCATGAGATCATGCTGCAGCTGTACAAAACTCTGGTATGGTCACACATGGAGTATTGCCATACAGTTCTGGTCACTGCATTATAGGAAGGATGTGAAAGCATTGGAAAGGGTGCAGAGGAGATTTACCAGGATATTGCCTGGTATGGAGGGAAGCTCTTATGAGGAAAGTCTGAGGGTCTTGAAGCTGTTTTCATTAGAGACAAGAAGGTTGAGACGTGACTTAGAGGCTTAAAGATGATCAGAGGATTAGATAGGGTGGATGATAAGAGTCAAGATTAGAGTGGTTCTGGAAAAATACAGCAAGTCAGGTAGCATCTGAGGAGCAGGAAAATTAACATTTCAGGCAAAAGCCCTTCATCAGGAATTCCTGCTTCTCGGATGCTGCTTGACCTGCTGTGCTTTTCCAGCACCACTCTAATCTTGATGCTGATTTCCAGCATCTGCAATACCCACTTCTGCCTGGATGGTAAGAGCCTTTTTCCTCGGCTGGTAATGGCCAGCATGAGGGGACATAGCTTTAAATTGAGGGATGATAGATATAGGACAGATGTCAGAGAAAGTTTTTTTTTTTACACAGAGAGTAGCAAAGGCGTGGAACACCCTGCCTGCAACAGTAGTAGACTCTCCAACTTTAAAGTTAAAAATCACACAATACCAGGTTATAGTCCAAGAGGTTTAATTGGAAGCACTAGCTTTCGGAGCGCTGTTCCTTCAACAGGTGATTTTTAACTTTGTACACCCCAGTCCAACACCGGCATCTCCAAATCATGACTCCAACTTTAAGGGCATTTAAATGGTCATTGGATAAACATATGGATGATCATCGAATAGTGTAGGTCAGGTGGAATTCAGATTGGTTTCACAGGTCGATGCAACAACAAGGGCCGAAGGGTCTGTACTGCATTGTAGTGTTTTATGTTCTATGTAATACAGCATGGAAACAGGCCCTTTTGCTCAAATTGGTCCATGCTGACCATGGTGCCCACTCAGCTAGTTTCAACTGCCTACATTTGGTTCCTATCCCTCTATACCTTCCCATCCATGTACCTATCCAAATGTTTTTAAAATGTTGCTCTTGTACCTGCCTCAACCAGTGTCTCTGACAGCCCATGCCAGACATGCACCACTCACTGCACGAAGAAATTGCCCCTCAGATCCTTCTTAAATCCCCTCTCATATTAAACCTATGTCCTCTAGTTTTCAATTCACCATACCTGGGAAAAAAAAAAAAGACTGTACGCATTCATCCTTTCTTTGCCCCATATGATTTGATACACCTCAATAAGATCTACCCTTATTCACCTATGTTCCAAGAAATAGAGTCCTATTATGGCCAATTTTGCCCTATAGCTCAGGCCTACTAGCCCTGGTGACATCCTTGTAACCCTTCTTTGCACTCTTTTGAGTTAACTATGACTGTCTTATAACAAGGTGACCAAACTGTACACAATACTCCAAGTGTGGCCTCACCAATAACTTATACAACTGTAACATAACATACCAACTCCTATACTCACCACCTCAACCAATGAAAGCCAGCATGCTAAATGTCTTCTTCATCACCCTATATGCGAAGCTGCTTTCAAAGAACTATATACTTATACTCCTAGGCCCCTCTATTCCACAACATTCCACAGGACCTTATAAGTCTTATAGGACTGAACAAGTCCTACCTTGGTTTGACTTTCCAAAGTGCAGCACCTCACACTTATCTGTATTGAATTGCACCTGCCAATCCTCAGCAAACGTGGTTCCACTGTTTAAGAAGGGTGGAAAGGAAAAGCCAGGGAACTATAGACTGGTGAGCTTGACATTGGTGGTGGGTAAGTTGTTGGAAGGAATCCTGAGGGATAGGATATACATGTATTTGGAAAGGCGAGGACTGATTAGGGATAGTCAGCGTGGCTTTGTGCGTGGGAAATCATGTCTCACGAACTTGATTGAGTTTTTTGAAGAAGAAAGAAAGAGGATTGATGAGGGCAGAATGGTAAAGGTGATCTATATGGAATATAGTAAGGTGTTTGACAAGGTTCCTCATGGGAGACTGGTTGGTATAGTTAGATCTCATGGAATACAGGGAGAAATAGCCATTCAGATACAGATATGTCTCAAAAGGTAGAAAACAGAGGGTGGTGCTGGGGTATTCCTTTTCCGAAAGGAGGCCTGTGACCTGTGGAGTGCCACAAGGATCAGTGCTGGGCCCTCTACTTTTTGTCATTTACATAAATGATTTGGATGTGAACATAGAAGGTATTGTTAGTAAGTTTGCAGATGACACCAAGTTTGGAAGTATAGTGGGCAGCAAAGAAAGTTACCTCAGAGTACAACAACATATTAATCAGATGGCCAATGGGCCGAGGAGTGGCAGATAGAGTTTAATTTAGATAAAGCAAGGCGCTACAGTTTGGAAAAAGCAAATCTTAGCAGGCCTTATACACTTAATGATAAGGTCCTGGGGAGTGTTGCTGAACAAAGAGACCTTGGACTGCAGGTTCATATTTCCTTGAAAGTGGAGTTGCAGGTAGATAGGATAGTGAAGGCGGCATTTGATATGCTTTTCTTTATTGGTCAGAGTATTGAATACAGGAGTTGGGAGGTCATGTTGCGGCTGTACAGGACATTGGTTAGGCCACTGTTGGAATATTGTGTGTAATTCTGGTCTCCTTCCTATCGGAAAGATGTTGTGAAACTTGAAAGGGTTCAGAAAAGATCTAGAACGATGTTTCCAGAGTTGGAGGATTTGAGCTATAGGGAGAGGCTGAGCAGGCTGGGGCTATTTTCCCTGGAGTGTTGGAGGCTGAGGGGTGACCTTATAGAGGTTCATAAAATCTTTAGGGACATGAATGGGGTGAATAGATAAGGTCATTTCCCTGGGGTGGGGAATCCAGAAATAGAGGGCATAGATTTAGGGTGAGTGGGGAAAGATATAAAAGAGACATCATAAGTAACTTCTTCACACAAAGGTTGTGGCTGCCATAGGAAGTGTCGGAGACTGTTACAATTATAGCATTTAAAAGGCATCTGGATAGGTATATGAATAGGAATGGTTAGTGGGATATGGGCCAAGTGCTGGCAAATAGGACTTGATTAGGTTAGGATATCTGGTCGGCATGGATGATTTGGACCGAAGGGACTGTTTCCATGCTGTACATCTCTAAGACTCTACGACTGATCAAGATCCCTCTGTAATTTTTAATAACCTTCTTTACTATCAAAGATACATCCTAATTTTTATCATCCTCAAATCATGCCTTGTACATTCACATCCAGATCATTTATGTAAATAATAAATAATAAAGGTCCCAACACCAACCTGTGTGGCACACCACAAATAACAGACTTCCAGTCCGAGAAACACACTTTAACCATCATCCTCTGCTTCCTACTATTAAGCCAATTTTGAATCCAATTAACTAGCTCTCCCTGGATCCTGTATGACCTTACCTTCATGACTAGCCTGTTGTGTGGGAACTTGTCAAAGTCCTTACTAAAAGTCCACTTAGACAACATCTATTGCCCTACACTTGTCTATGCTCTTGGATACCTTTTTGAAAAATTCTAAGAGATTTGTCAGACATGACTTCTCATGCACAAATCCATGCTGACTACCCCTAATCAGACCTTGACTATCCAAATGTTGGTTGATCCTGTCCCTCAGTATCCTCTCCAATAACTTGCCTACCATTCATATCAGGCTGACTGGCCTGTAGTTCCCTGGCTTGTCTTTTCTACTTTTCTGAAACAATGGAACAACATTAGTTGCCCTCCATTCTTCCAGAGCCTCACCAGTGGCAAAAATGAAGCAAAAATCTCTTCAAGGGCCTCTGTGTTTTCTTCCCTCACCTCCCACAATGTCCAAGGATGGACTTGATCAGACCGAGGGGATTTATCCACCTTTATGTGCTTTAAGGCTGCAAACACCTCCTCCCTGGAAATATGTATGTGGTCCAAAACATACCCACTTGTTTCCCATGTATCCTTAGCATCCATGATTCTCTCTTCAGTAAACACGGAGAAGAAATATTCATTAAAAATCTCCCCTATTTCCTGTGGCTCAACAGACAGCCATGCTGATCTTTAAGGGGACCTATTCTCTCCTTTGACATCCTTTTCCTCTTAATATAGCTATAGAACCTCTCAGGATTATCTTGAATCTTATCTGCCAGATCCATCTCATACCTTCTTTCTGCTCTTCTGATTTCCTTCTTAAGCACGCTCATACATTTTTTGTAGTCATCTAGGAATTCAGTCTGATCACTTAAACTCAATGTGTGCCTTCTTCTTTTTCCTGACCAGAGCCTCAATATCCCTTATCATCCAGGAATGCCTTAACCTGTCAGTCTTTTTGTTCACCCTAAAAGGATCATATTGTCCCTGAACTCGGGATATCACACTTTTAAAAGCCTCCCATTTGCCAGTCATTCCTTTTTCTTCAAAGAGACTCACCCAATCGACATCTGCTAGATCCTGCCTAAAGGCCCCAATATTGACCTTGCTCCAGTTTAGCACTGTTACCAGTGGACTTGTCCTATCTTTATTCATAACTATGTTAAAACTGAGAAAGTTATGGCCACTGGACCCAAAGTGCTCTTCGACTGACATTTCAGTCACTTGCCTGACCTCATTTCCTAAGAGGAGGTCCAGTGTTGCACCCTCCTGAGTTGGGCCCTCTGCATATTGATTTAGGAAATTTCTTGGACAAATTTGATAAATTCTACCTCATTCCAGGCATTTTACACTCAGAGACCCAGTCACTATAGAGGAAATTAACATCTCCAATTCATACTTTTCTGTTATTCCAACAGGTATCTGCAATCTCTCTACACATCTGCTCCTTGAGTACCCGTTGGCTATTTGGAGGTCTAATACATTCCCCACAAAGTGACCATCCCTACTTGTTTCTAAGTTCTAACCATATGGTCTCATTCAATGATCCATTAAGAATATCCTCTAAGTATTGTTGTTGTGTCCTCCATTATCAAAAGGGCAACTCACCCTCCTCGCTTATTTGTACTTCTGACACACCTGTAGCTTCTGAATCCTTGGAATGTTCAGCAGCCAGTCCTGCCCTTCAGTCCCCAGAGCCAATCCATACTCTGACCTCCTCTGCCTGATCAGTCATGCCTCATGCGTTGAAATAAATGAACTTTAAACCAGAAACTTTTTCCCCGCCTTTACTGTGTCCCTGGCTATCCTGAATAGCAAATTTGCTCTCGATGGCCTCTCTCTTCTTCAGAGTCCCACCCTCTGCCAAAATAGTTTAAAGTGTCACAGGTAATTCTAGCAAATCTCCCCACAAGGATATTGGTCCCCCTCCAGTTCAAGTGCAACCCACCCCTCTTCTACTCCAAAGAGATCCCAGTGGTCCAAGAACTGAAAACTCTGCCCTCCGACACAAACTCCTTAGCCACGCGTTCATCTCGCTTATCTTTCTACTTCTATCCTAACTGGGGTGTAGCACTGGGAGTAACCCGGAGATCACTACCATTGAGATCCTACTTTTTAACTTCTTGCCTAACTTCCTATACTCACTATACTCAAAGGGACCTCATCCCTTTGTCTTCCTATATCATTTGTATTGATACATTCAATGACAACTGGCTGTTCACCCATAGATGTCATTGGACCATCTCTCCTGAATGCTCAAAATTCCACCGTCAAGGCCTTCACTTCATATGTTGGACACAAAGCAAAAGTATGCCTCAGCTTTGAAAATCTAAAAGAGGTGATTCTAGGGGAGGTGATGGCCAGTGATATTGTTGCTGAACTGTTAATCCAAACACCTTAGTAGTGTTCTGGGAACCTGGGATCAAAATCCCACCGTGATAGATAGTGGAATTTGAATGTCACAATTGTAGAGATGTACAGCATGGAAACAGACACTTTGATCCAACTCACTCATGCTGACCAGATATCCCAAATTATTCTACTCACATTTGCCAGCACTTGGCCCATATCCCTCTAAACGCTTCTTATTCATACATTTATCCAGATGCCTTTTAAATGCTGTAATTGTACCAACCTCCACTGCTTCCTCTCACAGCTCATTCCATACACACACCACCGTCTGCACGAAAATTTTTTCCCTTAGGTCCCTTTTATATCTTTACCCTAAACCTAGGCCCTCTATTTATCCTATCCATGCCCCTCATGAGTTTATAAACTTCTATAAGGTCACCTGTTAGCCTCCGACGCTCCAGGGAAAAACAGCCTCAGCCTATTCAACCTCTCCCTATAGCTCAAACCTCCAACCCTGTAAATCTTTACTGAACCCTTTCAAGTTTCATCATATACTTCCTATTAGGAGGGAGACCAGAACTACGCACAATATTCTAAAAGTGGCCTAACCAAAGTCCTGTACAGCCACATGACCTCCCAACTCCTATTCTCAATGCTCTGACCAATAAAAGGAAAGAATGCCTTCTTCATTGTCCTAGCTACCTATGACTCTAAGTTCAAGGAATTATGAATCTGGACTCAGAGGTCTCTTTGTTCAGCAACACTCCCCAGGACCTTACCATTAAGTGTATAAGTCCTGCTCTGATTTACCTTTTCAAAATGTAGCACGTCCCATTTCTCTAAATTAAACTCTATCTGCCATTGGCCCATCTGATCAAGATCCCGTTGTACTCTCAGATAATCTTCTTCGTTGTCCACTACACCTCTAATTTTGGTGTCATTTGCAAACTTACTAACTATACTTCCTATGTTCACATCCAAATCATTTATATAAATGATAAAAAACCGGCGACCCATACCGATCCTTGTGGCTTTCAGTCTGAAAACCAACCTTCCACCATCACCCTCTGTCTTCTATCTTCGAGCCAGTTCTATATCCAAATAGCTAGTTGTCCCTGTCTTGCTTTTTATTCCTGATGAAGGGCTTTTGCCCGAAACATCGATTTCGCTGCTTTTTGGATGCTGCCTGAACTGCTGTGCTCTTCCAGCACCACTAATCCAGAATCTGGTTTCCAGCATCTGCAGTCATTGTTTTTACCTCCAAAACCTTGCTAACCAGTCTATCATGAGGAACCTTGTTGAATGCCTTACTGAAGTCCATATAGATCACTTCCGGCATTCTGCCCTGATCAATCCTCTTTGTTACTGCTTCAAAAAACTTAAACAAGTTAGTGAGGCATGATTTCCCTATCGCTAATCGGTCCTTGCCATTCCAAATACATGTAAATCCTGTCCCTCAGGATTCGCTCCAACAACTTGCCCACCACCAATATCAGATTCACTGACTTTTCCTTATGACCTTTCTTAATTAGTAGCACCATATTAGAACATAGAACATAGAAAAATACAGCACAGTACAGGCCCTTTGGCCCTCGATGTTGCGCCGATCCAAGCCCACCTAACCTACACTAGCCCACTATCCTCCATATGCCTATCCAATGCCCGTTTAAATGCCCACAAAGAAGGAGAGTCCACCACTGCTACTGGCAGGGCATTCCATGAACTCACGACTCGCTGAGTAAAGAATCTACCCCTAACATCTGTTCTATACCTACCACCCCTTAATTTAAAGCTATGCCCCCTCGTAATAGCTGACTCCATACGTGGAAAAAGGTTCTCATGTTCAACCCTATCTAAACCCCTAATCATCTTGTACACCTCTATCAAGTCACCCCTAAACCTTCTTTTCTCCAATGAAAATAGCCCCAAGTTCCTCAGCCTTTCCTCATACGATCTTCCTACCATACCAGGCAACATCCTGGTAAACCTCCTCTGCACCCATTCCAGTGCCTCCACATCCTTCCTATAGTATGGCGACCAAAACTGTACACAATACTCCAGATAAGGCCACACCAGAGTCTTATACAACTGCAACATGGCCTCAGGACTCCGGAACTCAATTCCTCTACCAATAAAAGCCAGTACGCCATATGCCTTCTTCACCACACTATTTACCTGGGTGGCAACTTTCAGAGATCTGTGTACATGGACACCAAGATCCCTCTGCTCATCCACACTACCAAGTACCCGACTATTAGCCCAGTACCCCATCTTTTTGTTACTCATACCAAAGTGAATCACCTTACACTTACCCACATTGAACTCCATTTGCCACCTTTCTGCCCAGCTCTGCAGCTTATCTATATCCCGCTGTAACCTGACACATCCTTCCTCACTGTCAACAACTCCACCGACTTTCGTAACATCCGCAAACTTGCTCACCCAACCTTCTAGCCCCTCCTCCAAGTCATTTATAAAAATGACAAACAGCAATGGTCCCAAAACAGATCCTTGCGGAACACCGCTAGTGACGGCACTCCAAGATGAACCTTTACCATCAACTACTACCCTCTGTCTTCTTCCAGATAGCCAATTCCTAATCCAAACCTCCAACTCACCTTCAATGCCATACCTCCGTATTTTTTGCAGTAGCCTACCATGGGGAACCTTATCAAATGCCTTACTAAAATCCATATACACCACATCTACCGCTTTACCCTCGTCCACCTCCTTAGTCACCTTCTCAAAGAATTCAATAAGGTTTGTGAGGCACGACCTGCCCTTCACAAAACCATGCTGACTATCCTTGATCACATTATTCCTGTCCAGATGTTCATAAATCCTATCTCTTACAATTCTCTCTAAGACTTTGCCCACAACAGAAGTGAGGCTCACCGGCCTATAGTTATTAGGGTTATCCCTATTCCCCTTCTTGAACAAGGGAACCACGTTTGCTATCCTCCAGTCTTCTGGCACTATTCCTGTAGACAATGAGGACATAAAAATCAAGGCGAATGGCTCTGCAATCTCCTCCCTTGCTTCCCAGAGAATTCGAGGATAAATGCCATCAGGCCCAGGGGACTTATCTATCTTCACCCTTTCCAGAATTTTCGACACCTCTTCCCTACATACCTCAAAGCCATCCATTCTAATTAATTAGCCAACCTCCAGTCTTCTGGTACTTTGCCTGTGACTATTGATTCAGCAAGAGTCCCAGTGATCAATTCCCTAACTTCCCACAGAGGTTCGGAGCACACCTGATCAGGTCCTGGGGATTTATCCAATTTTATGCATTTTAAGATTTCCTGCACCTCCTCTCAGTAATATGGACATTTTTCAAGATGTCACCATCTATTTCCCACATTTTATGTCTTCCATGTCCTTCTCCACAGTGAACACAAGTGTAAATACTCATTTTGCATCTCTCCCATCTCCTGCAGTTCCACACATAGGACCTCTCCAAGATTGTCAAGGCAGCCTATTCTTTCCCAAATTACACTTTTGACCTTAATATATGTTTGTAAAATCCCTTTGAATTGTCCCTAACCCTCTTTACCAAAGCTATCTCATGTCCCCTTTCTACGATCCTGATTTCCCTCATGTATATTCCTACTGCTGTTATACAGTATGGATTCACTTGATCTCTGCTCTCGATACTTGACATGTGTATTGTCCTTTTCCTTAACTGAAACCTCAATTTCTCTATGTAATCCAACATTCCCTAAGCCTACCAGCCTTGCCTTTCACACTAACAGGAATATACTGTCTCTGGATTCTCCTTATGTCATTTCTGAAGGCTCCCCATTTTCTAGCCGTCCCTTTACCTGCAAACATCCACTCCCAATAAACTGCTGAAAGTTCTTGTTTAATACCATCAAAATTGGCCTTCCTCCAATTTAGAATTTCCACTTTTGGATCTGGTCTATCCTTTTGCATCAGTAGTTTAAAACTAATAGAATTATGGTTTCTGGCCCCAAAGTGCTTGCCAGCATGGTGGCTCAGTGGTTAGCACTGCTGCCTCATAGCGCCAGGAACCCAGGTTCAATTCCAGCATCGGGCAACTGTTTGTGTGGAGTTTGTACATTCTCCAGTTGTCTGTGTGGGTTTCCTCTGGGTGCTCCGGTTTCCTCCCACAGTCCAAGACGTGCAGGTAAGGTGAATTGGTCATGCTAAATTGCCCATAGTGTTAGGTGCATTAGTCAGAGGGAAATGGGTCTGGGTGGGTTACTTTTCGGAGGGTCAGTGTGGACTGGTTGGGCTGAAGGGCCTGTTTCCACACTGTAGGGAATCTAATCACTTACACCACAGTCACTTGCCCTGCTTTATTTCCCAAAAGTAGGTCAGGTTTTGCAGCTTCTCTAGTAGGTACATCCACATACTAAATCAGAAAATTTTCTTGTGCACACTTAAACTCCTTTCCACCTAAATCCATAACATTATGGCAGTCTCAGTCTATATTTAGAAAGTTAAAATCCCATAGATTTACCACCCTATTATTCTTGCTGATAACTGAAATCTCCTTACAAATTCGTTTCTCAGTTTACTGCTGACTATTGGGGGGAGGGTCTATAGTACAATCCAATAATCCCTTTCTTATTTCTCATTTCCACCCACATAACCTCCCTGGACCTATTCTGAGGAATATCCTCCCTCTGTACAGCCATAATGTTATCCCTTATTAAAAATGCAACTCCCCCTCCACTCTTCCCTCTTTTTCTAACCTTCGTATAGTATTTGCACCCTGGAACATTAAGCTGACAGTCCTGTCCGTCCCTGAGCCATATCTCTGTAATTGCTACGATATTTCAGTCTCATGTTCCCAACCATATCCTGAGTTCATCTGCCTTCCACTGTGAGGCCTCTGGCATTGATATAAATACAATTTAATTTATCAGACCTACCTCATTCTGATTTGTTCCTGCCAGTCTTGACTGTTTGACTTGCTCCTTTTCCCAACTGTACCTCTTTGATCTCTTTCCTCACTATCTCTCTGGATCCCACCCCCCCACCTTACTAGTTTAAATCCTCCTGAGCAGCTCTAGCAAATCTCCCTGCCAGTATATTAGTCCCCTTCCAATTCAGATAATATCCATTCTTCTTTTGCAAATCACTTCTATCCCAGAAGAGATTCCAATGATCCAAAAGTGTGAACCCTCCTCCCCTGCACCAGTTCCTCAGCTACACATTCATCTGCCATATCATTTTACTCCTACCTTCACTAGCTCATGGCACCGGGGATAATCCAGATATTGCTACCCTTGAGGGCCTCATTTTTAAATATCTGCCTAACTTCCTTTATTATCCCTATCTTTTTTCCTTCAAATGTCAATAGTTCCAATGTGTATAATGACCTCCTGCTAGACCCACTCCCCTTTGACAATATTCTGCATTCCCTCCAAGATATCCTTGATCCTGGCACCAGAGAGGCAACACACTGCTGCCGGCCACAGAAACGTCTGTCTGTGCTTCTGACTAAAGAGACCCCTATCATTATCGATCGCTTGGAACCTGATGTTCCCCTCACTACATGAGAGCCGGTCTCAGTACCAGAAACTTAACTATTAGTGCTACATTCCCCTGAGAGTCCATGATCCCCATATTAACATATAACCAAAAAAACCCACTCCACTCACTATTGTAGATTTACATAAGACAGAAAGGTTATACTTAAAAACCATGCACTTATCTGCTGCCTTAGTGTGAGCACTCCCACAAAGGTTCTTCCAAGGTCAGCTGTGAGTTTTGCTGTTCAATAATTTTTCTAACTGCATTCCAATGTCCAGAAATACTTGAACTTAAACAGGAAAGGCAGTAGCTGTGTAGATTTATTGCTATGTCAGACTGCAGTGTAGGTTTCTTGCTTTCCTCGCTCTCACTGACAATGTGGTCCATGCTTTTGCCTCTCTTCCTTCTTTTTAAAGTGTCGTTGTTTTGATCTTTTCTCCCTCAAACTTCCAAAATAATGCAACAGCTTGAAAAACAATTACTGCTCCTGAAATTCAAGGTAGTCAGCTCCAACATCTAAAATACCTGAAAAAAAGGAGCAGCCATTACAGCCATAATGTTTTCTTGTCTTCCAAGAAAATAGAACATATAATAGTACAGTACAATGCAGTGCCTTCAGCCCACAATGTTGTGTCAAGCATTTACCTTAATCTAAGATCAACATAACCTGCGCACCCCTCATTTTATTGCCATCTATGTGTTTGTCTAGTAGTCACTTAAATGTCCTTAATGACTCAGACTGTACTTGCATTGCTGGCAGTGCATTCCAAGAACCCACCACTCTCTACTTAAAGAACCTATCTCCCCTGTACCTTCCTCCAATCATCTGAAAATTATAACCTCCCATGACAGCCATTTCTGCCCAGGGAAAAGTCTCTGGCTCTTTAGTCTATCTAGGCCTTCTACACCTCTGTCAAGTCACCTCTCTTCCTTCTTCTCTCCAGTGTGAAAAGCCGTAGTTCACTCAACCTCTCTTCATAAGACAAGCACTCCAATCCAAGCAGCATCCTGGTAAATCCCTCTGCACTCTCTCTAAAGCATCTACATCCTTCCTATAATGAAGTGACCAGAACTGGACATAATATTCCAAGTATGGTCTAACAAGGGTTTTATAGAGCTGCAGCAAAACCTCACTCTTAAAACTCAATCACTCTGTTAAATGAAAGCCAAAACACCATAAGTCTTCTTAACAACTCTATCAAGTTGGGTGGCAACTTTGAGGAATCTATGTACATGGATCCCAAGATCCCACTGTTCATCCACATTGCTAAGAATCCTGTCTTGAACCCTGTATTCAGCATTCAAAAATAGACTTTCCAGAATAAAGCACTTTGCATTTATCCAAGCTGAACTTCATCTGCTACTTCTCAGCCCAACATCCTGCAACAGCCCTCAACACTATTTATAACACCACTGACCTTTATATCATCGGCAAACTTACTCACACACCCTTCCACTATTTTATCCAAGTCATTTGTGAAAACTACAAAGAGCAGAGGCCCAAGAACAGATTGCTGTGGGACACCACTGGTCATCAAACCCCAGGCAGAATACTTTCCATCCACTATCAATCGCCGTCGTCTTTCGGCCAGCCAATTCTGTATCCAGACAGCCAAATGTCCCTGTATGCTAACTTTCTGAATAAGCCTACCATGAGGAACCTGACCAATACCCTTACTGAAATCCATGTATATCACATCTCGACCTCCATCAATTTGTCTTGTCATATCCTCAAAGAATTCAATAAGGCTTGTGAGGCATGACCTGATCCTCACAAAGCAAAGCTGACTACCTTTAATCAAACTATGTTTTCCCAAATAATCATAAATCCTATCTCTCATAATCCTTTCCAGTACATTGCTTACCACGGATGAAACACTGACTGACCGTAATTCCCAGGGATTTCCCTATTCCTGGATGAGGGCGTAGAAGGGTGGGTCAGTAAATTTGCAGACGACACTAAAGTCAGTGGAGTTGTGGATAGTGATGAAGGATGTTGCAGGTTACAGAGAGACATAGATAAACTGCAGAGCTGGGCTGAGAGGTGGCAAATGGAGTTTAATGCGGACAAGTGTGAGGTGATTCACTTTGGTCGGAGTAACCAGAATGCAAAGTACTGGACTAATAGCAAGAATCTTGGTAGTGTAGATGAGCAGAGGGATCTCAGTGTCCAGGTACACAGATCCTTGAAAGTTGCCACACAGGTTGACAGGGTTGTTAAGAAGGCATACAGTGTTTTAGCATTTATTAATAAAGGGTTTGAGTTCCGGAACCATGAGGTTATGTTACAGCTGTACAAAACCCTGGTGCGGCCGCACTGGGAGTATTGTGTACAGTTCTGGTCACTGCATAAGAAAGATGTGAAAGCTTTGGAAAGGGTGCAGAGGAGATTCACTAGGATGTTGCCTGGTATGGAGGGAAGGTCTTATGAGGAAAGGCTGAGGGACTTGAGCCTTTTTCCAAGTATGGTGACAGTGAGCACGAGGGGGCATAGCTTTAAATTGAGGGGTGATAGATATAGGACAGATGTCAGAGGTAGTTTAGATTACATTACATTACAGTGTGGAAACAGGCCCTTGGCCCAACAAGTCCACACCGACCCGCCAAAGCGCAACCCACCCATACCCCTACATTTACCCCTTACCTAACACTACGGGCAATTTAGCATGGCCAATTCACCTGACCTGCACATCTTTGGACTGTGGGAGGAAACCGGAGCACCCGGAGGAAACCCACGCAGACACGGGGAGAACGTGCAAACTCCACACAGTCAGTCGCCTGAGGCGGGAATGGAACCCGTGTCTCTGGTACTGTGCGGTAGCAATGCTAACCACTGTGCCACCGTAGTTTCTTTACTCAGATAATAGTAAGGGTACAGAACGCTTTGCCTGCAACGGAATTGTAATGCTCTGTAATGCTCAAAAGTTGTGACAGATCCTTGCTTCCTTAATCTTAAGTAAGTTTCCTTCTTCACCTTACCATTTCTTGCCTGTCTCGGTGAGACAATGTTATCCAACACTCAGAACAAGTAATCCTTAATCAGCCTCCACCGTGGGCAGCACGGTGGCACAGTGGTTAGCACTGCTGCCTCACGGCGCCAGAGACCCTGGTTCAATTCCCGCCTCAGGTGACTGACTGTGTGGAGTTTGCACATTCTCCCCGTGTCTGCGTGGGTTTCCTCCGGGTGCTCCGGTTTCCTCCCACAGTCCAAAGATGTGCAGGTCAGGTGAATTGGCCATGATAAATTGCCCGTAGTGTTAGGTTAGGGGTATGGGTGGGTTGCGCTTCGGCGGGGCGGTGTGGACTTGTTGGGCCGAAGGGCCTGTTTCCACAGTGTAAGTAATCTAATCTAAAAAAAATCTAATCTAATTTCTGTTGTACATTTCCTGTGGAACCATTGTTCCCAATTTATACTCCATAGCCCTGTCTAATACCAGTATCATTTGCCCTCCCCCAATTAAATACTTTCCCATACTGTTCCTATCCTTCTCCATGGCTATGGTAAAAGTGTGGTCACAGTCATCAAAATGCTTTCCCACCAAGAGATCTGACACCTGGCCTGACTTGTTGCCTGGCACCAAATCCAACATGGCCTCTGCTTAGTCGGCCTAGCTACACATTGAGCCAGGAACTCTTCCTGAACACACCTGACAAAATCAACTTCTTCCAGATCATTTGCATGAAGCAGGTTCCAATCAATATTGGGGAAGTTAACAACCCTGTTACATCTGCACTTTTCCAAGATCTGTTGTCCAGTCTGTCCTTCCATCTCCCTGATGTCATTGGTGGGCCTATAGAAAACACTCAATAAAGTGACTGCTCCTTTCCTGTTACTGACTTTGATCCATACTGACTCAGCAGACAAACGCTCCTCAACAACCTCTTTTACTGCAGCTGTGATGCCCATTCTAAACAACAATGCTACTCCCCTCCTCTCTTACCCCCCTCCCTGTTCTTTAAGAGATCTAAACTCTGGAACATTCCTGTCCCTGTGAAATCCATGTCTCAGTTATGGCCATAACACCATAGTTCCAAGTACTGATCTATGCTTGAAGTTCATCATTCTTATTCCTGACATTCCTTGCATTAAGACAGATACACTTTAACCCATCCCATTGTCCTACCATCTGTACATCCTTCCTGACAGACTCTCTGCATTCTATTTCTGCCTGTTCAACAACTACCCTCTCCTCTGATGTGTAGCTGTGGTTCCCATTCCCCTACCAAACTAGTTTAAACCCTCCGAAGTGCACTTGCAAATCTCTGGCCCTGGACATTGGTGCCCCTCTAGTTTAAATGCAACACGTCCTTCATGTACAGGTTCCACCTTCCCCAGAAGGTACACCAATGATCTATGTATCTGAAGCCCTACCTCCTGCACCAGCCCTGTAGCCATGTGTTCAGCTGCACACGCTCCTGGTTCCTTGCCTCACTAGCACGTGGCACCGGTAGTAATCCTGAGATTACTACTCTTCTTGTCCTGCTTTTTAGCTTCCAACCTAACTCCCTGAAGTCACTTTTTAGGTCTTCATCCCTTTTCCATCTTGGATTACCTTATACAACTCTAATAAAATCAAATGGAATGAAGAGTTTAATGCTGACTGTGCATCTACCGCCAGTTGCTGGAAAAACACATCAGACTCACTAATTTCCTTTATGAAAGGAAACTGCCACCTTTTCCTGGTTTGACCCACAGCAACATGGTTAACTCTTAACTGTGCTCTGGTTGATTAGGGATGGACAATAAATGCTGGCCAAGCCAGGCACGCCCATATCCCGTGAATAAATAAAATAAACTACTGATTGGCATGCAATCCCTAAACAGATTGTGTTTGGTCACTCTTACTTTCACTTTATTAAATTTGAAGAATTATTCTGTTAAAATTGGACATATAAAGAAAGCTACAAAAATGTACTTTCTTTGCCATTCAACTTTGAGTTCAATTGAACTTTTATGATGCAAAACTAAATGTCTTAACTGACCCGAGAAGTGGATTGTTAAACTTATAGATACAAGTTAATAACGTATTATAAATAACCTCCAAATTAATACAGTTTTGTTCATAAATTAATAGCAAATAATTACACAATTAATGAGATTTCAGCACACTGCCTCATTTCAAGAAATGGAGAAGCAAAACATTGACAGCAAGAGCTGCTGCATTTAGGAAGAATGCTTAAATCGCACTGAGGGTAAGAATGAGGTAGAGTAATTATGGCACAAAAAGCCATTAGACACAACAAGTCCTGTAGAATCACCCAGTCCATTCGATTTCCCCAGCCCCTCCCCCGCTGTTGCCATAACCCTGCATGTTTATTTCACTTGAGAGCCATCCAGCATGCTTTTCAAATTATTGATCACTTCAGCTTTCAACACTCCCCATTGAAGTCCAGGTCATTACTGTGCTTATTGTGTAGAACAATCTTTCTCACATCCCATTGGTATATTACTCAAAACCTTAAAACTGTGTCTCCTCTCATTCCATCAGCTAATGGTCAAAATCTTTTCTTTGTCTACCTTATCTAAAGCGGTGGTATTTTTTAATACCTACATCAAATGTCACCTCAATCTGCTCTGCGCATCTTTTTAAAACCATCTTTGTCACTAAAATTTCTCTGAAGATATTCTGATGAATCTCCTATAAACTCTCTCAAGGATCCTCCCATGCTTCTCAAGGTATGGTGATCAGAACTGGACACAACACTCTGGTTGTGGCCTATCAAGGTTTAAAAAGATTCAACATAACTTCCCTGATTTTGTTTGCTTGTTTTTATTCACTTGTGAGACTTGGGCATCACTGGCTAGCCAGTATTTATTGGCTTTTCCTTGATGCCCTTGAGAAGGTGATGGTGAGCGGACTTCTTGAACTGGTCCAGTTCACATGCTGTGGATTGATTCACAATGACCTTAAGAAATTCCAGGATTTTGACTCAGTGACACAGCAGTGATATATTTCCAAATAAAGATGGTGAGTGCCTTGGAGGGGAAATTTGAAGGTGGCGGTGTTCCCCTGTGCCTGCTGCACTCCTGGATAGAAGTGATTGTCAGTTTGGAAAGTGCTGTTTAAAGTTCTTTGGTGAATTTCTGCAGTGCACCTTGTAGATAGCACACATTGCTGCAAATGAGCATGACAGGTGGAGGTAGTGGATACTTGTGGATGTGGTGTCAATCAAGTGTGTTTAAGTGGTGAGTCTAATTGATTTTCTAATCAGTGTAACTCCCAGGATGTTCGTAATGGGGGGGGGGGGTCAATGACGGTGACATCATTGACTCCCCACCTTTTTGCAGACACTATTTTCTACTCAATACAGCCAATTATAAAGTTCAAGATCAAAACATGCTTTTCTAACCATTTTCTCATAAGCGATGGAACATTCAACAATCTGTGCAAAAGATCATCAACTTATTCTGGCCTTGCACATTTGTTTTTAAATCTGAGCTATTAAATCCAATTATCTTTTCTATCCTTTCCGTCAAAGGCGCAATTAATTATCACTCCCCTGTTTATTTCCTGTAGTTGTGTACTCTCACTTTCCTTAGCTTGCATTGCATGTTACTATCTTGATGAGGTTAGATATTCACACTATTCATAAATTCTAGGAATTAGGAATGAAATCTCACTCTTGATTCTATAATGCCATTCAATAAGACTGCGGCTGTTCTTATTACTTCACATTTTTCCCTACTCTAAATGTTTTCTACCTTTGCCTTAAGATTCTGCGTCTTACCTTTTGAGGAAGAGATTTCAAAGATGTATGACCTCTGAGGAGAAAAATCTCCTTATTGTTGTCTGAAATGGGCAATCCCTTTTACTTATTTTTATATATGACCCATATATAAAAATATAAAATTGGCAAATTATATCAAGTTATAGATCACAAGTCTTCAGTACCAATGCTGAAATGTTGTCAGGGCCCATAGCTTTTGCAGTATACAGTGCCTCCAACCATTTCTTGATATCATGGAGTGAATTGAATTGGTCTGCAATGTTGGGGATGACTGGAGGAAGCCGAGATGGATCATCTACTCAGCACTTCTGGCTGAAGGTTGCTGCGGCAGCTTCAGCCGTATCTTTTGCACTGATGTGCTGGGCTCTTCCATCATTGAGGATGGGGATATTTGTGGAGTCTCCTCCTCCAGTGAGTTGTTTAATTGTCAATCAGCATTCATGACTGGATGTGGCAGGACTGCAGAGCTTAGATCTGATCCCTTGGCTGTGGGATCGCTTAGCTCTGTCTATCACTTGCTGCTTATGCCATTTGGCATGCAAGTAATCCTGTTTAGTAGCTTCATCAGGTTGACACATCATCTTCAGGTAGGCTTAATATGCTCCTGGCATGCCCTCCTGCATTCTCCATTGAATCAGGATTGACGGTAATGATTGAGTCAGGTATATGCAAGGCCACGAGGTTACAGATTATGCCGGAGTACGATTCTACTGCTATTGATGGAACACAGCACCTCATAGATGCTCAGTCTCAAGTTGCTGGATCTGTTCAATGTCTGTCCCATTTAGCACAGTGATTATGCCAAATAAAATGGCGGAGGTTATTCTCATTGTGAAGGCACAACGTTTTCTCCAAAAGGTCATGGATAGATGCATCTGCAGGTGACAGATTGGTAAGGATGAGGTCAAGTATGTTTTTCCCTGTTGTTGATACCTTCAACACCTGCAGCAGTCCCAATCTGGATGCTATGTTCTTTAGAACCTGACTGACTTGATCAGTAGTACTGCTGCCCAGTCAGTCTTGGAGGTGGACATTGAAATTGCCAACCCACAACATATTTTGTGCCCTTGCCATCCTCAGTGCTTCCTCTAAGTGTTATTCAACATGGAGGAGTACTGATTTATCAGGAAGAATTGAATCAATGTTGTGGTTGCCGAGAGTAACTTCCTTAGTACCTGCTAAGCAATAAGCCCCACAAATATCCCCACTGTGCTGCCACCTCTGCTGGCTCGGTCTTGCTGGTGAGGCAGGAAATATCCAGGAATGGTGATGGCAGTCACTGAGACATTATCTGTAATGTGTGGTTCTAGGAGTATGACTCTGTCAGGATGTGTGACAGCTCTCCCAGTTTTGGCACAAGTCTCAGATGTTAGTGAGGAGGACTTTGCAGGGTCAGCAGGGCTGTTTCTGTCATTGTCTTATCCAGTGCTTAGGCTGATGTCAGGTGATCCATCCGGTTTTGTTTCCTTGAGGTTTTGCTGTGATTGGTACAACTGAATAGCTTGCTGGGCCATTTCAGGGGGCAACTGAGAGTCAACGACATTGCTGTGGATCTGGAGTCACATGCCAGCCAGACCAGGTGAGGGTGGCAGGTTCCCTCCCTGAAGACATTAGTGAATGAGATTTAATTTATGAAATTTAAGTTTCTAATACTGATTTTAGACATATAATACACTTCTGTATGAAAAATTAATTCATATTAGGATATTATAAAGTAATATTTCATTAAAAGAACCACCCCTTCATCTTTTTCCAGCTCACTGTACTTTCCCATTGTCATGTAATATTCAGGTACCAAACTATGTTATCCTGCAGATATGTTTCTGTAAAGACTATCAGATCATTTTTATTTACTTTTATTTACCTTATCTGTTCTTCCATTTTATTTAAACTGCTCCGTGCATTCAGACAGAGTCTCTAGTCTCATTTTTTAAAATTATTTTTGCAATCTCCAGCTTATCTTTTGATTTATACTGAGATTTTTACAATCTGTTTGTCATCAGTTTGTCATTTTTCATATGAATACCCTTCTCTTCTGCCTTGCTGCTATTCTATTATTTAGCGCACCACACTAAATTTGGTCCTTAGTCCACGCCATGTTATTTAAATGGAGAAAAATTGCAGAATGCTGCAACAGAAAGGGATACTTGTGCACAAAACACAAAGCTAGCACTCAGGTGTAACAGCTAAGTAGGAAGGCTAATAGAATGCTGGCCTGACTTCAAGAGGGTAGGAAGTAAAAACATAGAAGTTAGGGCTAGGAATAAGTTATTCATCTCCTTGAGCCTGTTCTGCAATCAACATGATCATGGCTGATCATTTAGCTGAATACCTTAATCCTTCAACCCGTCCCATATCCCTTGATCGCTTTTGCCAAAGAGCTACATCTACCTCCTTACCAAAACACAATGTTTTGGCCTCAACCACTTCCTGTGGCTGAACCCAGCAGGCTGTCCACTTTCGATGAAGAAATTCTCCTCACCTTAATCCTACATGATTTACCACTTATCCTTCAGCTACAATCCTGATTCTGGACTCCCCCATCCATTTTGCACATAGCCCGTCTAGACCTATTAGAATAGTAAAGGTTTCTATAAGATTCTCCCACATTAGAACATAGAACAGTACAGCACACTACAGGCCCCTTGACCTTTGGTGTTATGCCAACCTTTTATCCTACTCTAAAGATCAAACAAACCAACATACCGTTCATTTTACAATCATCCATTTGCCTATTTAAGAGTTGTTAAGCGTTCCTAACATATCTAACTCTACTACCACAGATGGCAGTGCATTCCACACACCCATCACTTTCTGTGTAAAGAACCTACCTCTGACATCTTCCCTAAACCTTCGTCCAATCATCTTAAAATTATGCCACCTCGTCATAACCATTTCTGCCCTGGGAAAAATGTCTCTGGCTATTCACTCTATGCCTCTCATCATCCTGTACACCTCTGTCAAGTCACCTCTCATCCTTCTTCACTCCATTGAGTGCCCTCAACCTTTCTTCATAAGACATGCCCTCCAGTCCAGGAAGCATTCTGATAAATCTCCACTGCACCCTCTAAAGCTTCCATATCCTTCCTATACACAATATTCTGAACACAATACACATCCTGAACACAATATTCCAAGTCTAGTCTAACCAGGGCTCTATGGAGCTGAGCATAACCTCGTGGCTCTTAAACTCAATCCCCCTACTTATGAAAGCCAACACACCTTACGCCTTCTTAACAACCCTATCAATGTATGTGGCAACTTTGAGGGATCTATGGATATGGACCCCAAGATCCCTCTATTCCTCCACACTGCCAAGAATCCTGCGTTTAACGCTGTATCCTGCATTCAAATTCAACCTTACAAAGTGAATCACTTCACACTTTTCAAGGTTAAAATCCATCTGCCACTTCTCAGCTCAGTTCTGCATCCTGTCATCCAGCTCACCCTTCCACTTCCTCATCCAAGCTATTCATTAAAAAAAAAATTACAAAAAAAAAGAGGTCCCAGAACCTATCTCTGCAGAACACCACTGAATACTTTCCATCTACTACCACCCTCTGTCTTCTATGGGCCAGCCGATTCTATATCCAGACAGCAAAATTTCCCTGTATCCCATGCCTCCCTACTTTCTGAATGAGCCTACCATGAACTTTATCGAACACCTTACCAAAATGCATACACACCACATCTGCTGCTTTATCAATGTGTCTTGTCACATTCTCAAAGAATTCAAAAAGGCTTGTTAGGCATGATTTCACCCTCACAAAACCATGCTGACTATCTCTAATCAAACTTTGGTTTTCCAAGTAATCATAAGTCCTGTCTCTCAGAATTCTGTCCAATAATTTGCTCACCACAGACAAAAGGCTGACTGGTCTGTAATTCCCAGGATTATCCTTATTCCCTTTGTTGAAGAAGGGGATAACGTTTGCCACTTTCTAATCATCTGGCGCTATTCCAGTGAGAATTCAAAGATCATTGCCAAAGGCACAGCAATCTCTTCACTCACTTCCCATAGTAACCTTGGGTATATCCCATCTGGCTCGGGGTACTTCTCTATCCTTATGTTTTCCAAACATTCCAGCACATCCTCCTTCTTGACATCCACCTGGTGAAGCATATCAGTCTGTTCCACGTCATCCTCACAAACAAGGTCCCTCTCAGTAGTGAATACTGAAACAAATTATTCATTAATGACCTCCCCTACCTCCTCTGACTCCAGGCACAAGTTCCCTTCACTATCCCTGATCGGCCCTACACTTATTCTGGCCATCCTCTTACACTCTCAATCAGGTTGTCCAAAGCACACTGCAACATCTCTTCATTGTCGTCACAACTCACCCTTCTACTCAACATTTGTGTTTTCTGCAAATTGAGAGATTACATTTACTACCGTCATCTAAATAATTGACATGGTTTGTGGAGTCCTATTACTGAGCTCTGTGGTATCCCATTAGTTACTGCCTACATTCAGAAAAAAGACCTATTTATTCCTTATCTTTGTTTCCTGGCTGCCAACCAATTGTCTGTCAATCGCAGTACACTACCCCAATCCAAAGCACTTTAATTTTACACATTAATCATTCATGTGGGACTTTTTTTTAAGCCTCTGTAAGTCCAAACCATAGCCACTGATTCCCTGATCAACTCTACTAGTTATAATCTCAAAGAATTCCAGTACATTTGTCAAGCATGATCACCCTTTTGTAAATCCATGCTGAGTGTGTCTGATTTTACCTGATTTTAAGCACTTTGCTATAAGATCCTTGATAATGAATTTGAGCACCTTCTCCCCTTCAGACTTTTGACTCAGTGGTCTATAACTCCGTGTTTTCTTTCTAATTCATTTTTTAAATTCTGGAGTTGCATGAGCCACTGTCTAATCTACTGGAATTGTTCTGGAATCTAAAGAATCTTGGAAGATGACTCCAAATGCATCTATTATTTCTATGGCCATTTCCTAAAGTACTCTGGGAATTAAGTAAACTATACTTTCTAAAGTACAAGGTGCTGCCTAGACCACAGCTGGAGTGTTGAGAACAGTTTCAAAATGCTAATTTAAAGAAAAACATCATTTCAAGTTCAGAGACGGTTTTCCCAGCTACAATCAGTTCTGGAGAAGGGTCTCAGTCACAGTCTTCTTTACCTGACAATTAACCAAACCAGAGAGCTGTCCTGAGGGCTGTGCCTACCTGCTGGAATGAAATATCCAAGTAATTTCCTTACCACAGCGTCAGCAGTTCAGACTGTAGCTCAAACTCTGAGTCAAAGCCATTCACATGCAAAAACGCATTGCAGACATGTTTGCCTTGGATCATGCTGAAATCCAGAAGCTCCTGCATTCTGCAATCACAGCACTTTATCCTCCATGCCAAGGTCAAATATGTTTTAATAAACTACTTAAATATTTTAGAACATTATTTTCCTTTTTAAATATATTTTATTAACATAACCATCAGTTCCTGTACTATTTTAAACTTTAGCAATTAATTCATCTTCATTACTTTGTTCAACTCTTACTCAAGTGACACGATATTTAAGTGATATAAAGTTTTTAAATTTCACATTTTCCAACAATGTAATATTTTACATAAAAAGATAATATAAGACCTCAACAACCACTTTATTTATTGTAAAAGTTTAGTGTTATAATAATTACTCCAACTACTAATTACTCCAGTGTAACAGCACAGTGATCAGCACTGCTGTCTCACAAAACTAGGGATCAGGGTTTGCACAAACTCCACATGCGCAGTTGCCCATTCTCCCCATGTCTGTGTGGATTTCCTTCAGTTGCTCTGGTTTCTTCCTACAGTCCAAAGATGTGCAAGTTAGGTGAATTGGCCATGTTAAATTGCACAAGTGTGCAGGAATTTGAAGGTTGGGTGGATTAACCATGGGAAATGCAGGATTTTGGGGATAAAATAGGGAAGGGGGTTGGTTCTACCTGGGATGCCCTTTGGAGTGTCAGTGTGGACTTGATGAGCTGAATAGTCTGTTTCCACACTGTAGGGATTCTATGATTCTAACTGAAATTCCATAGATTCAGGTAAAACAGGAAATATTCACCAGCCAATAACTTACCTCCTCTCCTCTAATGTCACACTTGAATTCATTGTTGCATGTATTCAGCATAAAATACAGGGTAAAGGGCATGCTGTGGCAGTACATAAACACCATTCAAATTAACTTGGAATATTTTTTTTAAAAAAGATAAAGTAAAGAGAAAGTGTCCAACTTTTCTCTCTCCACTGCTACAGTCCTGCTCCAGGCTTCCCAGCCTATGCTATGCCTCTGCTAGTGGGCATTTTGATTTTATTTTCCAGTCATGTGCTCTCCTCACTCCCCATATACACAGCTTTTGTGCCTCTGGGCATATCCAGTCTTTCAAATGTATTCTGTCACCAGTTTTCAGCCTTTCCACTATCTTCTGTCTCTTCCCCCACTGATATTTTGTTAAGAGTCCTTAGTAAATACCAATATGAAGCAGTTCTAAACATATCTTACCCTCCTTGTCACTAATAGAATCTACTTTGTCTCTTACTAACTACTTATTCACACCTGGCATAAAAGAGATCTATTTCATGTTGACTGTCAGCACAAACATCTTAATCTGCCTCATATCATCTTCCCTCCATAATAAGGTTAGACGTGGGGATGTTCACCGATGGTTTTATAATGTTCAGCACTATTCACAACTCCTCAGTTGCTGAAGCAGGCCATGCCTAAATGTAGCAAGACCTGAACAATATCCAGGTTTGGAATGATAAGTGGCAAGTGACATTCATGCAAGGCAATGATCATCTCCAACAACAAAGAATCTAACCTTCACCCATTGACATTGAATGGTATTACTATCCCTCAATCCTCCACTAAAAACATCCTGGGGCTTACCATTAACCCACAACTGAATTCACAAGCCATATGAATAGTGTGATTAAAAGACCAGGTCAGAGACTAGGGGTCCTGCAGCAAGTAACTCTTATTCTGACTCCTCAATGCCTGTCCACCATCTATACGGCATAAGGCAGGACCTTGATGGAATACTCACCACTTGCCTGGTTGAATGCATATCCAATGGCACAAAAAAAAATGTCTGACACCATCCAGGACAAAATAGCCCAGTTGATTGTACCATATTCATAAATATTCAGTCCCTCTACCACAGTAGAAAGATGCACTACAGAAATTCATAAACAATCCTTAGACAATATCTTCCAAGCCCACAATTACTTCCAGCAAGAAGGACAAGGGTAGCAAGGATACCATCACTCCAAACAACTCACCATCCAGACTGGGAAGGACATGATGCTGTGAATACCAGAGCTGATTTTACCAACATGCACAGTGATTGTACTGTGATAACCCACATTCATTGGGAAACCATGAGTTTGCTATGCATGCTTTTCCTTCCATTTAAGTGATTCATGTTGTCTCTAATTATACTCTTGCTAATTACCCCTATTATTGGCAAAGCCAAATCAAGGAATCAGCCATTTAATTAGATCTTTAATTTCCAACTGGATTCTGGTTGAACATCTTGTTTTTCACAATTCTTCAGTTTTTAAATACAATTTAAAGAATAGAATTTATGGTCAATAAGGTGATACATGTTGACTTTGCAATGGCGAAGTTATTCTGACAATTCAGCTACTTAATACAAAACAACTGTGCTCATTACAATCAATATTTCTATGGGAATTATCATCAGTGGTATTAATGTGTAAGTGAAATCAAAATAACATTAATACCTAAATATTTTGTAACTGAATCCCAAAAGTGCTTTGCTTTCAGGCATCATGCATATAATTTGCCATTTGAAAAAACTAAGGCATCCCAATAGTGGGGTTTAGTTGAGTGGTGAAAACAAACATTTGTTTTAGTATACGGCTAAGCTTCACAGATGAGAACAGTTACTTGAAAAGGGGTGCAAACCATAGAAATGGAACTGAATATCAAAGTTTGGAGGAAAATAAGCTTTGAAATGAAAAGAAGGTCACTGGACTGCCATTGGATAAAAGATCCTTGAGATCCACTTTGGAAAGGCACAAGATTATCATAATTACAAACTGGAATGGACCAAGACAAAAGTATCTATTGTCTTTGACAGTTTTGAAAGTATTTCAAAAATTATATTGACCACACCTAGACAAAATATGCTTATTTCATTAAAAATGATTCACTTAATTTTACAAAGTACAGAGCAATTAGTAGTTATAACACACACTTGGGTATTTAAAAGGCATCAGATACACAGACGAAAGTAAGAAAGTAACTTCAGGCTCATAGAATTAATATCAAATTTTAATTGGATTGAACAATTATTTAAGTAAAGGCAAACCTCAATATTTAACTTGGATATTTTACGTTTCTTAATTAATTGAAAGGTCTCAAATGATATCTTCCATAAAATAACTCACTAATACACTCTCAACACAAAGGAAAAAGAACTTTCCAGTATGCTACAAGCTACAAGTGGCTTTGAAGAAATGACTGAGCAATATTATTTGAAAGAATCTCGTGACAAAATTGGCTGTTGTTCTAAATACTTGTACTGCTGAGCAAGCTACACCTGGAATCAAGCAGTTCCAGTTCATCGAGAACAGTATTTAAGAATATGGAATTTTTTTTTCAGGAAGATTCTGACTGCAAAAGACTGGAAAATCCAACACAATTATTGCAACATCAGTTAATTCACAATTTTCAGCAAAGTGATGGAAGATGTCCTTAATAGTGTCATCAAGTAACACATTCAATAATAACCAGCTCACGCATTCTCAGCTTTGCTTCCTGATTATGTTGGTAGCACTCATCTCCTGAGTTCATTACAGCTATGGTCAAATGAGCTAGAATTTAGAGATGAAGTGAGAATGATAGAGTCATAGAGGTGTACAGCATAAAAACAGACCCTTCAGTCCAACTAGGCCATGCCAACCAGATATTCTACATTAATCTAGAAACATTTGCCAACATTTGGCCCCTATCCCTCTTAAACACTGTCCTATTCATTTACCCATTCAGATTCCTATAAATGCTGTAATTGTGCTAGCCTTGGAGACGGTTGGAGACTGAACACTGCAAAATCTATGGGCCCAACAACAATTCGGCAATAGCACTGAAGACTTGTGCTCCACAACTTGCCACTCCCCCAGCCAACCTGTTCCAGTACAGTTACAATACTGGCATCGACCCCCCAAATGTGGAAAATTGCCCAGTTATATCCTGTACAGAAAAAACAGGACAAATCCTACCCAATTAATTACCACCCCTGCTGTCTACTCTTGTTCGTTAGTAAATGATGGAAGCTGTCATCAACAGTGTTATCAAGTGTTAGCAGTGTTAGCAGCTGTTCAGCAATAACTTGCTCAGTTACGCCCAGTTTGGGTTCCACCAGGGCCACTCAGCTCCTGACCTCATTACAGCCTTGGATCAGACATGGAGAAAAGTGCTGAATACCAGATATAAGGTGAGAATAATACCCCTTGACATCAACGCTACGTTCAACTGCATGTGGCATCGGGGAACCCTTGCAAACCTCTCCAGTGGTTGTAGAGGAAAATGATCATGGTTATTGGAGGTCAGTCATCTCAGCTCCTGTACATCTTTGTCGGAGCCCCTCAGGGCAGTGCCCTAGGCCAAACCATCTTCAGCTGCTTCATCAATGTCCTTCCAACTAACTTAAGGTTAGAAGTGGCAATGTTATGATAGCACAATGTTTAGCACCATTCGTGACTCCTCAGATACTGAAGTAGTCCCTATCCAAATGCAACAAGATGTGGATAATATCCAGGCTTAGGCTGACAAATAGCAAGTAACATTCATGCCACATGAATGCCAGGCTATGATCATTACCAATTAGGATAAATCTACCCACTGCCGCTTTATGATCAATGGTGTTACCATCAATGAAACCCCCATTATTAACATCTTGGATGATATCATTGACTAAAAACTCAACTGAACTCACCGCATAAACACAGTAGCTACGAACAGGTCAGAGGCTAGCAATACTGCGGTGATAAACTCATCTCATGACTCCTCAAAGCCTGTCCACCACCTACAAGGCACAAGTCAGAAGTGTGATGTAATGCTCCCCACTTGCCTGGATGAACGCAGCTCCAACAGCACTCAAGAGACTTGATGCCATCCAAGACAAAGCAGCCCACCTGATTGGCACTGCATCCATAAACATCCACTCCATCCACTCTATAGCAGCAGTGTGTGTTATCTACAAGATGCACACAAAAATTCACCAAAGATCCTCAGCACCTTTCAAAGCCATGTCCACTCCCATCTAAATGGACAAGGGCAGCAGATGGGGGCACCATCACATTCAAGTTTCCCTCCAAGTCATCATCTTCCTGACTTGGAAATACATCAACTTTCCTTCACTGTTGCTGGGTCAAACTCCTAGAATTCCCTCCCTAATTCCATTGTGGGTCTACCCCCAGCAGGGAGACTGCAGTGGTTCAAGAAGGCAGTTCACCACCACCAGCTCAAGGGCAATTAGGGATAGGCAATAAATGTTGGCCAGCCAGTGATGCCTGAAACCTCACAAATTAATAAATAAACAAAAGCAAATTATCAGTCCTGCCTCACTCTCAGCCTTCCTCCTGCTGCCATTCATTATTTGATTTGCTCCTTTTTTCAGCTGTATCAGCCTCAGACTGATCTCTTTTCTCACTATCTCTCTGGCTCCCAACTCCTGTTTACTTGTTTAAATCCTCCCAAGTTACTCTAGCAAATCTCCTCATTAGTATATCCATCCCTTTCCAATTCTGATGCGATCTGTCCTTCTTATACAGGTCACTTTTATCCCAGAAGAGATTCCAATGATCCAAAACTGTGGTCCTTCTCCCCTGCACCAGCTTCTCAGCCACATATTCATCTGTTCTATCCTTCTGCTCCTACTCTCATTAGCAGGTGTGTCACTAAGCTGGTCCTTTTTAAAAACAAAATCTGTTCCTTTTATCAAGGATAGTGTGTGCTTGGTTTTTTTCCCAGAGGGGTTGAAACAGCTCCTGGCTTCGAGGTGGCTAGTTTGGTATAGAGATGAAAAAGGATTTTGAGAGGTCTTTTGTTTATATGTAAACAGATGAGACTGCAGGACAAAGTGGTCATGTTTTCGAAGTGATCTTTCTAATGAAAGGAGAATGGTCAGTTCTGAAAGCTAAAGTGAAGTTAGGGAATTCAGCTGTGGGCTGTGTAGAAACAAGCTGCTAGACTTTCTCTCCTTCTGCCCTTCTAATTTCAACTTGTAAGCCTTTGTTTCATTTTTAATGTGTTTGAGGGGTTTGCTGATTGGAACTGTTGTGTATATTCAAAACAGCATAATGAAGTCTAGTTTAAATAGACTTAGTTCTGTAGGGTTTTTTTATTATTTTCATGTGTTTCATTGCGTGATTTTGTGAATACATTTTTGGCTGTTTTAAAACCTGGTAGTCAACCTAGCTAACATACTCCGGGTAATGTTCACTGTAAACTTAGTAAAACAAATTCAAAGTTATGGTCTGGCTGCCTGCTTAAGAATGTTTTGGTTGGTCTGGCCTAGTCCATAACACGTGGTTCCGGGAGTAATCCAGATATTACTACCTTTGAGGACCTACTTTTTAACTTGCTGCCTAATATCTTATATTCTTTCCTCAGAATCTCTTCCTTTTCTCTTCCTATGTCATTGGTTCCAACATGAACAACAGCTTCTTGCTGGTTACTCTCCCCTTTGAGAATGTTCTGCACCCTCTCTAAGACATTCTTGACCCTCGCACCAGGAGGAAACACACCATTCTGAAGTCTTGCTGTCGGCAGCAGAAACATCTATCTGTGCCTTTGATGAGAGAGTTTCCTATCACATTCAATTGCTTGCAACCTAACATATCCATTATTACAGTACAGCCAGTCTCAGTACCAGAAACCTGGTTGTCAGTGTTACATTCCCTGAAGATTCCATTCCCCTGACCTGTTTGAGATGGGGATATTCTACGAGACTCCTGCACTGCCTGCCTACTTCTCCTATTTTTTTTAGAGACAAAAAAAATTAGAAGACATTATCTGCAGTTTTTCTACCTTCCTGAAACTGCCCCCTTGCTATCCAGATATTTGGCTGAATGTCCATCAAGGAACCCACAGCAACTCTAAAATTAATAGGAATCAGGGAGAAACCTCTTCACTGATTGGAGCCATACCTAATACATAAGAAGATGATTGTGACAGATAGAGGCCGATCATCTCAGTCCTAGGATACTGCTGCAGGAGTTGCTCAGAATAATGTCCTTGACCCAGTGCTCTCCCTTTGCTTCATCAATGACCATCCATCCACCTGAAGGTCAGAAGTGAGAATGTTGGTTGATATTTGCACCTAGTACAGTTCACAACTTTGTGAGTACCAAAACAGTTTGCATCCACCCGCAGCAGGAAGTTTTGATCAATATTCAGGCTTGGACTGATAAGTAGGAAGTAACATACATGCCACACACAATTGGGAAATGATCATCTCCTTCAAGAGAGTACCTAACCATTTTCCCTACGATATTCGATTGCTATCAATATCTCAATGTTAGCATTGGTACAAAAGCAGGTTAGACCTTGATCAGAACCCAATCCACCAGTGTATTATGTCCACTCTTTTCAAATGGGCAATGGCAAAATTGTGTACTATACACAAGATGCATAGCAGCAACTCAGCAAACTTCCTTCCAAACTTGTGGCAATGTAGAAAGACAAGGGTAAAATACTTATTGGAACATCATTCCATGCATGGTCCCCTTCAAGTCATCGTGACATGGAGGTATGTCACTGTACGTCTACAATCAGAGTCAAGTTTCTGGAATTTTGTTGCTAACAGCAGTATGGATATCCCTGCAGCAGTTCAAGAAGGTCCATCACCGAGTTTTCTATACTGGACAGTTAGCGATCAACAACAAATGTTTGATATTTTTAATCATGCTCGCAGCCCACAAAAGTAGCAAATAACCACCAAAATGTTCCAGTTTGAGAGAAAATATGATAATGTTTGTGAGACAAAGTGATGGCAACAGCGTGGGTTCAATTCCACTGAAGTTACCATGAAAGTCAGCCTTCGCAACCTCACCTTCTACCAGTTATCTCTCTCTCTAATGAGAGAGCAGCCTATAGTCATCTGGGACAATGGCAGCTTTACTTTTTACTTTTACTTTACATTGAAGACCAAAGACGAAAATGATCAATGGATAGAAATTGTCCAGGAAATCAAAATCTCTAAAATCTGTGTGAATGAAATAATAACAACCTGTTATTAACTTCTTCCCAGTTAGTGAAATTAACTGAGTGAATCATTCTTTGACTCTAATAAGACTAAACATCCAACATCTGAAAGAAAAATAAACAAAGGATTGCAGATGCTGGAAATCCAAAACAAAAACAGAAATTGATGTAAAAACTCAGCAGGTCTGGCAGTATCTTTAGGGAAAAAGTACAGTCAACATTTTGGGTCCAGTAACCCTCCACTGATGCTACTAGACCTGCTGAGTTACTGCAGCAATTTCTGTTTTTGTTTCAACTCAAATCCTACTTAGGTTTGATCCTCTCCAAAATAAATGGAAACATTCTGTTACCATCAGGAAATATGTTGAAAATTTAAGACAGGCATCTTAAAAAAAATGTGACAAAGAGAAGTTTATGTCTAGTCAGTTAGTCTGAAACGAGTCCCTTCCTGCATCTTCTGTATTCAGTCAATCTGAAATGACTGACTACAGAAGATGTAGGAAGGAACTCCTTTTGTTGATCCCAGTCAAAACTCAGTAACTTTGAGGTCAATCTGTGGAAGACATAAGACATCATATGTAGGAGCAAATTACTGCAGATGTTGGAATCTATATTGAAAACAAAAAGTGCTGGAAATCACAGCAGGTCAGCCAATATCCATGCAGAGAGAACAAGCTAACGTTTTGAGGCCTGAAACGTCGATTTTACTGCTCCTCGGATGCTGCCTGAACTGCTGTGATCTTCTAGCACCATTAATCCAAAAGCTAACGTTTTGAGTCTAGTGAAGGTCATCGTGACTCAAAACATTAGCTTGCTCCATCTTCATGGATGCTGCCTGACCCACTGTGATTTCCAGCACTTCTTGTATTCAGAAGACATTGTATAGGCTTTCTATAGGTGAAGCAGTGCAACTTGCTCATTCATCCTGACTTCAAGTTGTTATCAATCCTAGTCCTGAATGTTTTAAAATCTGAAAGATTGCAGTTTCTCCAACAATGTGCATCAATTAACTCAAACTGTCATATGGCACAACACAAAATGAGCAACAGATAACTGCAGCTGCAAATTCCTGGACTCTATCCCAAAGCTGAAGTGAAAGAATTTTTCCTGGAAATATCTAAAAATAAATGAGTAATATTAGAGATCTGACTTGTTTCCCAGTCACTACCTAAGCTCACGAAGTGTCCATTTTTATCGATCCCCTAGCTATTGAGTTCATCGTTCTCTGGCAGTGACCTTGGATTAAGACAGCCTATTTGCAATCTTGATGTCACATTTAATCCCAAAATGAGTTTCTAATCTCCTATTTAGGCCATCTCTTAGTCTACAGCCCATCTGATGCTGATAACAAGAACATGCTGCAGGGCACCTAAAGAATCAACCACTACGGTGTCATCTGGAAAAGGTGTGAAAAGAGCTTAGGATCTCAATTTGTATGTAATACCTCTTTCCTAGTTTTACTAGTTCTACTTATGCCATTGGTGTCTGTAGGGCCATGATTATTGGAACCTTCCCCTCAACTCCAAATTCCTTTTCGGCCCTGAGTAGGTGTCCCAAACCTGATACTATGTAGATGTCACAGCCATCTGGATTCTCAATTTTTACTGCAGAGATCAGTGTTAATCCCTCTCTCAGCACCCTACAGAACTAGACCATTGAAACTTGACTTTCTGACCTTTGTTAAAAAGTACCAAGTTATCTTCTTAGAATTAAAAATTATAATCCATTTATCTCAACTCTAAACTTCATATTTCCAGATGAAATTATAATATAAATCACAAGTGGAACTCCTATTATGAGAGGAATGGGAGAATGTAGCCTCCAGGCAGTCAGCATCACCTAGAGGAGCACATGAGAACAGAACTCAAGACAGGCAGTCAGAGACAGAGCAAGATTCATTGAAGCTGATTGGATTGGTTTTTGCTCTATGCAGAGAAAGAAACTAGCAGTTTGGTGACTCCTTGATAAGTGGTGAAGGTCTTTCCAATTCTTAAGTTTTAACATTGAATCAAATTGATGGTACAATTAATACAACATAAACAAAATTCGTAAGTGAGTGAATAATATGACCAAATAAGTAATTAAAACTCATTAAGAGTGACAGGACAGGTCAAATGTCAACTCTGCTGCATGTGGTAGCTCCTGCAAACCATTGTGATCCAGGACAAATATGTTGGCAGGCAGTGTTTGAAGTTTGTTCATCTTTGAAACTCTGAGTCAGAAGCTGAATTGCAGGCACTGCAATGCATCAGGAGAGGAAATTCTTTGAACGAAGAGATGATCATATCTGTTAGGACGGAGTCTTCTGATTTGGTCAATGATATGGGTCAAGAGGTATGGCCATGAGTGAAGAAATTTCAGAGGGCATGGGTGCGTGCTTCAGCTTTTTTTGGGCGAGAGGGAAGTGTTTAGATCATAAAAGAAGAGCAACAAATGTTGTTGCTGTAGGGCACTGAGAGAGGGATTAACACTGTTGCCTGCAGTAAAGAATGGGAATCCAGATGGCTGTGATATTTACATAGTACCAGGTTTGGGACACCTACTCAGGGCCGAAAAGGAATTTGGAGTTGAGTGGAAGGTTTCAGTGATCCTGACAGTATGAGAGACAGTATGAGGAGCTAAATACTAAATTAGAAAGGAGAACTTCAATGGTTATAATCTGCAGATTATTACCTGAGCAGCATACAAATTAGCATATGGTACATAAAATTAGAATTGAATATATGGCTGAAAATTGGTGTGGGAGAAGTGGGTTCTGGTTCATCATCGGACACTGACACCATACTGGAAAGAGTGGGGGCTGTATTACCTGGCAACTCCAACTAACTGCTAACTCCTCTGGCTCTCCATGTTGGACAGAAGCCATTATCATCTCAGGGCAGCAACCTCGACTATCTCATCCTTAGACATCCACATCAGACAGGCACCAGCCTCACTACACTTTCATGGCTCATCTTTGACCCACTTACAATATCGCAATGCACTTTATATTTTGAAGCATACCTGTCCCTTTTTGCATTTTGCATCATCAGCCAAAGCTTAAATGCTTATGGTTTTTCCATATTGCCTTAATGCTCAGCACAAACATGAAATCAGGAAGCTTGTCACAGTGGTCAACACTGAGCAGTCAAGGGCTGGATATGTTGCTCTGCACCACTGCACTTTGTCAATATTGCACCGGCACCATGTGCAAGCAGAGTATGCAATAAATACATTGCACGGGCTTCAACCATTTAACCATTTCTGAGTCCTTAGTGCAATGGAGATAGCCTTAAGTCAAAGAGTCTTGGCACAGTAAGTCAAGGGCTATCAGTCCAGGACCTTGGACATGGTCCATTATCTATCTGGGGTGTTGAAGTTGGAGACAAGGATCAGAGGATTTGTATCTTTATAGTCCAGGGAGTGAGCATGTTCAAGCTCCTGGCTTGATGGTCTGGTCAATGAAGAAAGACTGAAGAAGTTGTTTTTTTTTTAAGCAGAGGAGGTTGTTAGAGTTTTAGATTAGATTACTTACAGTGTGGAAACAGGCCCTTCGGCCCAACAAGTCCACACCGCCCCGCCGAAGCGTAACCCACCCATACCCATACATCTACATCTACCCCTTACCTAACACTACGGGCAATTTAGCATGGCCAATTCACCTGACCTGCACATCTTTTGGACTGTGGGAGGAAACCAGAGCACCCGGAGGAAACCCACGCAGACACGGGGAGAATGTGCAAACTCCACACAGTCAGTCGCCTGAGGCGGGAATTGAACCCGGGTCTCCGGCGCTGTGAGGCAGCAGTGCTAACCACTGTGCCACCGTGCCGCCCACGGTGAGATTGTGTGAGATTGTATGAGATTGTAGGGCAAAGATAGTCTAGATGTGAAGGAACTTTTTTCCCTTAGTAAGGACATCAATAACCAGGTATCATTGATCTAAAATAGGAGTTGGCAGGCTAAAAGAGGTGAGGAGAGTTTTTTTTTAGGGTGATAACTCACCATATGAAAGATTTGCTGAGTCAGAAATTCTCATAATATTTGAGTAGTACTTAGATATTTATTTATATCACCAAAACATCCAAGATGTTGGACCAAAAACTGGAAATGAGGTTAGTGTCGTTAAAGTCGAGAGTGTGGTGCTGGAAAAGCACAGCAGGTCAGGCAGCATCCAAGGAGCAGGAGAATTGACGTTTCGGGCATAAGCCCTTCATTATGATTCCTGATGAAGGGCTAATGCCTGAGACATTGATTCTCCTCTCCTTGGATGCTGCCTGACCTGCTGTCCTTTTCCAGCACTACACTCTCAACTCTGAGCTCCAGCAACTGCAGTCCTCACTTTCTCCTTACTGTAGTTAGACATTTGTTTACTGGCACGAACACAATGCGCCAAATGTCGTCCTTCTGTGCTATAAACAACCTGAGATTGACATCCACTTCAGGCAGGAGAGATAATGATACACCTCAGCAATTAACAATGAACCCCAGAAATGACCTCAGTAAAAGAAAAGTAATGAACATTGGACAGCAATTTCAACATTGTCCTGCACCGCAATCAGAGCAATCAAATAACCCTACTCTTCATAATCTTCCTTCTCTCCACCATCCATTGCCTGTCACAATGTCACACTACAATATGCCATGTCATCACGTCTATCAGTGTCAAGTTGTACATTTAGCTGGAAATAGAAAATCCAAAAGGAATGGAATAGAATATCACTATAGAAATAATGGCTCCTCATGCGATATTTCATGAGACAAGGAAACCTCTTCATCCACAGCAGTTCATTAGGGAACAGACATATTGATGTTGGAGACATTGCTAATTACAATCATTTCAACTTTATCAATTATTGGCAACCTAATGTTGTTAATTTATCACTTACAGAAAGTCTAATCATAAAATGATCTTGCCAATCTGCATAAAGCTCAAATTGATTTCCATTGTAAATTGAAACTTAGCCGGTTAATACTGAATTACCATTACATAACTGAACTGCCTTCGTAATTGGTCATAGATTTGTTAAATACTTCACTGAAATCCCTTCCAGGCTTTACTGGAGTAAATCTACAAGGGTCTTTAGACTGCTTCAGGATGTGTCGCTTTAATCGAAAAATGTCCTCCCTTCTTCATTCTGTCTGTAGTTCACAGAAAGGTAATACATTTCTCCCTGCTGACCACACTCACTGTAGCCTTTTGTCTTTTTGAGCAACAACCCCCCCTCTCTCTCTCTTTTTCTGCAGAAAACACTCTAAGTCTGTTCAAAGTTAACCTAGCTGTTCTTGTTTTTGTTTCAGATGTGAACATTTTGCAAGTGCATTTAATATGTCGCACCCTGGTCCTACCTGTAACCAAGACTTATTATTGGACAGAATTCATAGCAGATCACATGTCTTCTCACTGCCCTATTTTAACCTTGGGTTAAAAAGGTAGTCACAAGATACAATTAATTTATAAACCTGGCATTTTCTCTAAAAGGTGAAAATTATTGTCAGTGGTAGGTATAGCCAATCATAGCTGACATTATATAGACAAATAGAATTATATGAACTCTTTGAATTATACTTTTCTACCAAATGTGAGTTAACTTTACTGCTGTTGCCTTCACTTTCTGACATATATTACAACAAATCTACTTTCTCAATTTGAGTAGGTTCCATGTCATGTTAGAAAAGGTGAATGCATGGTCAGATTGGCTTTGTCAAGAAACATTTTTCCGTCAGAATTTCAAACTTCAAAACAATCTTTCAACTACTGGAAACAAAACAGTTTTGAAGTAGACTCAAAGCACATTCAAAACATCAACTCTGTTTTTGTCTCCATAAATGCTTGCCAGACCTGCTGAATTTCTCCAGCAATTTCTGTTTTTATTTCAACTGCCCTGCTCAGATATTAACTCTAAATCCCCATTCTGTCTTATAGTTGCAGGTTTATTAATGCCAGTTCTGTAAATAAAGTGTCAGCTGGCAATGCAATTGAATTGTCCATATCAATTTAAATGCAGGATTTAAAATTAAAGTATTTTTAAAACATGACAAAAAAAGGAAGAAATGCAGATTTTCAGGGGATAAGATTAAAAATAAATACTAAGTTGGCAAAATATAAAACAGCAATCAAAAACATTTAAACCGGTGTTGAACAAAAGCTAGGAAAAGTATATTTAGCTAAAAATGACTAAACAAACCAAAAACTAATGGGATACCATGAATGCAGTAAAAGGAAAAAGGAGTATAGTAATTAAGCATGTGGACAACAGAGCAGAGCAAGCTGAGAAAGAATATGAAGAAATTAGGAGCAAAATCATAACAATCAGGAAGCAAAATCTAAGAACATAAAATAAAATGGCAAGATATTCCAGTTATAATGTAAGTTAAAATACAGCCATAAACAAATTGGTGGGCCGTGGTTTGCAAACACTGCCAGATCAATCAAAACTGGGCATAATTTAACCTAACAATTCAGCAGATTTTGCAAGATAGCTAGAAGGAAAGTCTTCTGTAGAGATAGGAGGTCAACCAACCTTGAGATCCATATGGCATGTGTGTCTGCAACATGGGACTGTCAGCTTGTACATTGATGAAACTTGCAGACACATCTTACAAAAGCAGATACTCAATTGTATTGAGAACCATGAAAAGTGACGCCACAAAACATACCAACAGAGAAGGAAATGAATCAGATTGACCACATTCATTTGACTAATCAGCACCCATCTCACCTGAGAGGGCGAAACTAACACACTCCATTGAAGGAATGAAATTTGAAGGATGGAAATAATCAGGATTAACCTAAATGGCCTGATATAGAAATGATAGAAGCAGCAACTAGATTAACTGACTGACTACATTCAAACATGGACTGATTACTTTTAGTATACTTCTAAGTAAAGAAAGCTTTTTGTCCAAATATTATAAGCTACTATCCCATGTCTGAATACTACTGAAAATTAAAATTCCAATAACCAATTGAAGTTAAAACTTATCCTGATTCATAGCTAATTTTGTAACTACAGTAAAAACTGGATATAAATCTACCTTACAGCCCATTAATGGATAATGAGATCAAAGATTTCAGGCTACAATAGCGAAATGGCAAAATATGAAATAAGAAATGAATATTAAAAAAATATTAAAAATAACAAATTAAATAATTGTTTTGTTGCAGTATTTATCAAGATGAAGAATCAAGTGGACATGGTATTGGAAAATTAGACAATAGACAATAGGTGCAGGAGTAGGCCATTCTGCCCTTCGAGTCTGCACCACCATTCAATATGATCATGGCTGATCATCCTTAATCAGTATCCTGTTCCTGCCTTATCTCCATAACCCTTGATTCCACTATCCTTGAGAGCTCTATCCAACTCTTTCTTAAATGAATCCAGAGACTGGGCCTCCACTGCCCTCTGGGGCAGAGCATTCCACACGGCCACCACTCTCTGGGTGAAGAAGTTTCTCCTCATCTCTGTCCTAAATGGTCTACCCCGTATTTTTAAGCTGTGTCCTCTGGTTCGGCACTCACCCATCAGCGGAAACCTGTTTCCTGCTGCCAGAGTGTCCAATCCTTTCATAATCTTATATGTCACAGTCAGATCCCCTCTCAGTCTTCTAAACTCAAGGGTATACAAGCCCAGTCGCTCCAGTCTTTCAGCGTAAGGTAATCCAGCCATTCCAGGAATTGACCTCGTGAACCTACGCTGCACTCCCTCAATAGCCAGAATGTCTTTCCTCAAATTTGGAGACACGAACATCACACAATACTCCAGGTGTGGTCTCACCAGGGCCCTGTACAGCTGCAGAAGAACCTCTTTGCTTTAATACTCAATCCCTCTTGTTATGAAGGCCGGCATGATATTAGCCTTCTTCACTACCTGCTGTACCTGCATGCTTACCTTCATTGACTGGTGTACAAGAACATCCAGATCTCTTTGTACTGCCCCTTTACCTAAATTGTTCCATTTAGGTAGCAATCTGCCTTCCTGTTCTTGCCACCAAAGTGGATAACCATACATTTATCCACATTAAACTGCATCTGTCATGCATCTGACCACTCATCTAACCTGTCCAGGTCACCCTGTAATCTCCCAACATCCTCCTCACATTTCACCCTCCCACCCAGTTTAGTATCATCAGAAAATTTGCTAATGTTATTACTAATACCATCTTCTATATCATTAATATATATTGTAAAAATCTGCAGTCCCAGCACTGATCCCTGCGGTACCCCACTGGTCACTGCCTGCCATTCTGAAATGGAGCCATTTATCACTACTCTTTGTTTCCTATCAGCCAATCAACTTTCAATCCAAATTAGTACTTTGCCCCCAATACCATGCGCCCTAATTTTGCTCACTAACCTCCTATATGGGACTTTATCAAAAGCTTTCTGAAAGTCCAGGTACACTACATCTACTGGATCTCCCTCATCCATCTTCAGAGTTACAACCTCAAAAAATTTCAGAAGATTAGTCAAGCATGATTTCCCCTTCATAAATCCATGCTGACTCTGACCTATCCTGTTACTACTATCCAGATGTGTCGTAATTTCATCCTTTATAATAGACTCCAACATCTTTCCCACCACTGAGGTCAGACTAACTGGTCTATAATTTCCTGCTTTCTCTCTCCCACCTTTCTTAAAAAGTGGTACAATATTAGCTACCCTCCAATCCACAGGAACTGATCCCGAATCTAATTACCTGAGAACTGAATTACATTTAAATAAAAAGAGCTGAAAAATTAAATAGACTAATCAAATTTAAAGAATATAAATTTTTCAGCCAACTTTGTTCAGCTGTTTAAACAGATCACATCTGCTTACATATTCCAGTGGTGAGACCAGTGATGTCAATACATAATGCATATAAAATTCTATGTAGATACATGATAGCATACAGCGCTGATAAATTTTCATAATCTAATCAGTCAATGTGGCTGTTGGCAGAATTATTGATTCATTCAGATTCAGAATATATAACTTGTCAATGATCTGTGCTGAAGTCAGAGAAGTAAGAAAGACCACAAGAACCACAGATACCTCCAATCACAAAATCTGCACTTAAAGTAGAAGATTATCATAGAAGTGCTTGGAAAAAGAATCTCATTATACTATAAGTTCCTCCAGAAGATAATGTCTGAAGACAAACAAGATCACTTTGTTGAGCCTGCTAATCAATCTTTACTAAATAAATTATTTTCATAAGTTATTTCTTTAAATTCAAATTCGTTCAATATCTATTAACTTGGTTACTGTCAGAAATAGAATTATGGCCTGAAATAGCCAAATCTTTTAACTCTATTAATTAAGTATCCTTCAAAAGGGAAGGGGGAAGAGGAGCAGAGCATTAGTCATTGGGGACTCCATTGTTAGGGGGACAGACAGAAGGTTCTGTGGGAATGAAAGACTCACAGTTGGTGTGTGCCTCCCAGGTGCCAATGTTCATGATGTTCCTGATCATGTTTTCGGGATCCTTTGGGGGAGGGGGAGCAGCCCCAAGTCGTGGTCCACATCGGCACCAATGACATAGGTAGGAAGAGAGTTGGGAATTTAAGGCAGAAATTCAGGGAGCTAGGGTGGAAGCTTAGAGCTATGACAAACAGAATTGTTATCTCTGGTTTGTTGCCTGTGCCACATGCTAGCAAGACAAGGAATAAGAAGACAGAGGAGTTGAACACGTGGCTACAGGGATGGTGCAGGAAGGAGGGTTTTTGGGGCTTTTTCTGAGGTAAGTGGGACCTCTACAAACAGGATTGTCTTCACTTCAACCAGAAAGGTACCAATATCCTGGGGGGACTTTTGCTCATGCTCTTCAGGTGGGTTTAAACTAATTCAGCAAGGGGATGGGAACTGAAATTGTAGTTCAAGTATATGGGAGGTCAAGAGTAGGGAGGTCCAAAATATGGTTTCAGGGTCGCAAGAGGGCAATGGCAGGCAAGAAGTTGATTTGAAGTGTGTCTATTTCAACACCAGCAGCATCCAGAATAAGGTGGGTAAAACTTGCAGCATGGGTCAGGACTTGGGATTTCGATGTTGTGGCATTTCAGAGACATTGGTAGAGCAGGGACAGGAATGGTTGCTGCAGGATCTGGATCTAGACGTTTGAGTAAGAACAGAAAAGTTGGTAAAACAGGTGGGGGTGTGGCATTGTTAGTCAAGGACAGTATTACGGCTGCAGAAAGGATGTTTGAGAACTCGTCAACTGAGGTAGTATAGGCTGAGATTAGAAATAAGAAAGGAGAGGTCATCCTGTTGGGAGTTTTCTACAGGCCTCCAAATAGTTCCAGAGATGTCGAGGAAAGAATAGCGGGGATGATCCTCGATAGGAGTGAGGGTGACAGGCTAGTTGTTATGGGGCACTTCAACTTTCCAAATATTCGCTGGGAATACTATAGTTCAAGTACTTTAGATGGATCAATTTTTGTCTATTGTGTGCAGGAGGGTGTTCTGACAGAGTATGTAGACAAGACAGCAAGGGGCAAAGCCACATTAGATTTGGTACTGGGCAATGAACCTGGCCAGGTATTAGATTTGGAGGTAGGTGAATACTTTGGTGACAGTGACCACAGTTCAATTATGTTTACTTTAGCGTTGGAAAGGGATAGGTATATACTGGAGGGCAAGAGCAACAGCTGGGGGACAGGCAATTACAATGCGATTAGACAAGATTTAGGAAGCTTAGGATGGGGAAGGAAACTGCAGGGGATGGGCACAATCGAAATGTGTTCTTAACAAGTATGTACCTGTCAGACAGGGAGGAAGTTATCGAGTGCTGGAGCCATGGTTTATGAAGGAAGTTGAATCTCTTGTCAAGAGAAAAAGGAAGGTTTATGATAGGATGAGATGTGAAGGCTCAGTTAGCATGATTGAGAGTTACAAGGTAGCTAGGAATGACCTAAAGAGCGAGCTAAAATGAGAGAGGCAGGGACATGAAAAGTTGATGGCAGATAGGATCAGGAAAACCCTAAAGTTTTCTATAGGTACATAAGGGATAAAAGAATGACAAGAATAAGATTAGGGCCAATCAAGGACAGTAGTGGGAAGATGTGTGTGGAGTCAGAGGAGATAGGGGAAGCACTATATGAATATTTTTCATCAGTATTCACACTGGAAAAAGACAATGTTATTGAGGAGGATACTGAGATACAGGCTACTAGACTAGATGGGATTGAGGTTCACAAGGAAGAGGTGTTAGAAATTCTGGGAAATATGAAAATAGATAAATTCCTTGGGCCTGATGGGATTTATCCTAGAATTCTCTGGGAAGTCAGGGTAAGAGATTGCCAAGTCTTTGGTTTTGATCTTTATGTCGTCATTGTCTACAGGAATAGTATCAGAAGACTGGAGGATAGCAAATGTTGTTCCCTCATTCAAGAAGGGGAGTAGAGACAACCCTGGTAATTATAGACAGTGAGCAATACTTTGGTTTTGGGTAAAGTATTGGAAAAGGTTAAGATAAAAGGTAGAATTTATAATCATCTCAAAAGGAATAAGATGATTAGGGATAGTCAGCATGGTTTTGTGAAGGGTAGGTAGTGTCTCACAAACCTTATCGAGCACTTTGAGAAGGTGACCAACAGGTGGATGAGGGTAAAGCCATTGATGTGGTATATATGGATTTCAGTAGGATGTTTTATAAGGCTCCCCATGGTAGGTTACTGCACAAAGTATGGAGGCATGGGATTGAGGGTGATTTAGTGGTTTGGATCAGACATTCGCTAGCTGAAAGAAGACAGAGGGTAGTGGTTGATGGGAAATGTTCATCCTGGAGTTCAGTTACTAATTGTATACCATAAAGATCTGTTTTGGGTCCACTGTTGTTAGTCATACTTATAAATGACATGGTTGAGGGAGTAGAAGAATGGGTTAGTAAATTTCTGGATGACACTAAAGACGGTACAGTTGTGGATAGTGACGAAGAATATTGTAGGTTACAGAGGGACATAGATAATCTGCAGAGCTGGGCTGAGAGATGGCAAATGGAGGTTTATGCAGAAAAGTGTGAGATAGAACATAGAACATAGAACAATACAACTCAGAACAGGCCCTTCGGCCCTCGCTATTGTGCCGATCTATGAACTATTCTCAGCTTGTCCCCTACACTATCCCATCATCATCCATGTGCTTATCCAAGGATTGTTTAAATCTCCCTAATGTGGCTGAGTTGACTACATTAGCAGGTAGGGCATTCCCCGCCCTTACCACTCTCTGCGTAAAGAACATGCCTCTGATGTCTGTCTTAAATCTATCACCCCTCAATTTGTAGTTATGCCTCCTTGTACAAGTTGACATCACCATCCTCGGAAAAAGACTTTCACTGTCTACCTTATCTAATCTTCTGATCATCTTGTATGTCGCTATCAAATCCCCTCTTAGCCTTCTTCTTTCCAATGGGAACAGACCCAAGTCTCTCAGCCTTTCCTCATAAGACATTCCCTCCAGACCAGGCAACATCCTGGTAAATCCCCTCTGTACCTTTTCCAATGCTTCCACATCCTTCCCGAAATATGGCGACCAGAACTGTACACAATATTCCAAGTGTGGCCGCACTAACGTTTTGTACAGTTGCAGCATGATGTTGCGGCTCCAGAACTCAGTCCCTCTATGAATGAAATCTAACACACCGTATGCCTTCTTAACAGCACTATTAACCTGGGTGGCAACTTTCAGGGATCTATATACATGGACTCCAATATCCCTCTGCACATCCACACAACCAAGAATCTTTCCATTAACCCAGTACTCTGCCTTCCTGTTATTCTTCCCAAAGTTCATCACCTCACATTTAGCTGCATTGAACTCCATTTGCCACATCTCATCCCAATTCTGCAGTTTATCTAAGTCCCCCTGCAACCTGTAACATTCTTCCAAACTGTCCACTACTCCACTGACTTTAGTGTCATCTGCAAATTTACTAATCCATCCACCTATGCCTGTGTCTAAGTCATCTATGAAAATGACAAACAGTGGCGGTCCCAAAACAGATCCTTGTGGCACACCACTAGTAATGGGACTCCAGGCTGAATATTTTCCATCAACCACCACACACTGCTTTCTTTCAGAAAGCCAGTTTCTAATCCAAACTACTAAATCACCCGCAATTCCATGCATCTGCATTTTCTCCAAAACCTACTACGTGGAACCTTATCAAAGGTTTTACTGAAGTCCATGTATACCACGTCAACTGCCCTACCCTCATCTACATGCTTGGTCACCTTCTCAAAAAACTCAATGAGGTTTGTGAGACATGACCTGCCCTTAATGAAACCACGTTGACTATCTGAAATAAAATTGTTGCTTGCTAGATCTTATCTCTTATAATCCTTTCCAAAACCTTTCCTACAACAGAAGTAAGGCTTACAGGTCTATAATTGCCTAAGTCATCTCTACTGCCCTACTTGACCAAGGGCACAACATTTGCAATCCTCCAGTCCTCTGGTGCTAAACCTGTAGACAATGACGATTCAAATATCAAAGCCAAAGGCTCTGTTATCTCTTCCCTAGCTTCCCAGAGAATCCTCAGATAAATCCCATCAGGCCCAGGGGACTTGCCTACTTTCACTCCTTCTAGAATTGATAACACCTATTCGTAACTAACCTCAATCCTTTCCAGTCTATTATCTCGTACCTCATTCTTTTCCTCTACAATACTCTCCTTTTCTTGAGTGAAAACCAATGAGAAATATTTGTTTAGCACCTCTCTGATCTCCACAGGGTCCACACTCAACTTTCCACTTCTGTCTTTGACTGGCCCTTTTCCTACCCTCATCATTCTTTTATTCCTCATGTACCTATAGAAAGCTTTAGGGTTCTTCTTTATTCTGTTTGCTAAAGACTGCTCATGCCCTCACTTTGCTCTTCTTAACTCTCTCTTTAAATCCTTCCTAGCAGATCTGTAACTCTCCATCGCCTCATCTGAACCAACTTGCCTCATCAACACATAAGCCTCCTTCTTCTGTTTAACAAGAGATGCAATTTCTGTAGTAAACCACGGTTCTCTTACCATATCACTTCCTCCCTGCCTGACAGGGATATACCTAATCAAGGACACACAAGATCTGTTCCTTAAACCAGCCTTTCCTCATAAGATCTTCCCTCCATACCAGGTAACATCCTAGTTAATCTCCTCTGAACACTTTCCAAAACTGATTCACTTTGGAAGGAATAACAGGAATGCAGAGAACTGGGCAGATGGAAAAACCTTTGGTAGTATAGATGAGCAGAGAGATCTTGGGTCCATGTACATAGATCCCTGAAAGTTGCCACCCAGGTTGACAGAGCTGTAAAGTAGGCATAGGGTGTGTTAGCATTGTGAGTAGAGTGATCAAGTATGGGGACCATGAGGTCATGCTGCAGCTGTACAAAACTCTGGCTCAGCCACATTTGGAGTCTTGCGTACAGTTTTGGTCACCACATTATAGGAAGAATGTGGAAGCTTTGTAAAGTGTTCAGAGGAGATTAACTAGGATGCTACCTGGTATGGAGGGAAGATCTATGAGGAAAGGCTAAGGGACATGATGCTGTTTTCGTTAGAGAGAAGAAGGTTGAGAGATTCCTTAATTGAGACATATAAGATAATCAGTGGGTAAGACAGGATGGACAGTGAGACCCTTTTTCCTTGGATGGTGATGGCTAGCATGAGTGGGCATAGGTTCAAATTAAGGGGTGACAGATAGGACAGATGTCAGAGGTAGTTTCTTTATTCAGAGAGTAGTAGAGGCATGAAATGCACTGTCTGCAACAGTTGTAGACTTGCCAACTTTATGGACATTTAAATGGTCATTGGATAGGCATATAGATGAGATTGGAATAGTGAAGGTTAGATGGGCTTCAGATTGGTTTCACAGAGTGACGCAACATTGAGGGCTGAGGGCCTGTATTATGCTGTAATGTTCTATGTTCAGTGTTCTATGTTCTGGAAAGTAAATACTACAAAGTCTCCTGGGGTGTTTCCAATTTGATCTTAATTAACAGTACTCAGATATTGTTGTGAATAGTACCTAAAGTATCCACAAACATACAGATTAGGAGCTGAAATGGGCTATTCTGCCATTCCAATCCTCTCCCTCATGTACTAAAAAGATCATGGCTGACTCAGTCTGGTCTCAAATCCATTCTGCTGCTCACCATTGATCATCTATGAGACATTCATTAAACTAAATAAGAAGCTCAAAATATTGTAGTATGTCTCACCACATGTGAATTCATTATATATCTGTATTGATTTTTTAATCATACACTATTGCTACAACTGGGACAAGTTAAATAGGTACCTAACACATGGCAGCTGACACATGGAGGGAAAAAAAAGCTATATTTAGAATTAAGTTGCGATTTCCTGAACCATTCAATACACCTCAGAAATATAGAAATAAATAATAGAATCAAAGACAATGGTCATATGGTGCATCCATCATCTAGAAGCCCCAAACCACCACTCCAAAGTTAAAAAAAACTATACTATTTGGTTCATTTGCAGTCAGAAAGACTGAAACTATTTAAAAAATGATTGGCAGGTGCAGTTTCAAAGATTATTGTCCCAATCCATTGTACATCCAATTTCACCAATGCATTCCCAACCTGACTGACTCCATTGCAGATGTAGGTACACTTATTGTGCAGTCAACTTCTCAGTGATGTGGTTCATGATCTCATCAACCAAAGTCAGAATTCAGAGATCTTTTGAAAGATCAAAGTTCACATCCCCACCTCTTTCTTGCCAAATCACCTGCAACCCAAGCTTTTCCACTTTCCTGGCTCCCCATACCATACATATCAACTCATGGCACTTTCATGACATTCATCTCATTTCGGTAGAACATCAATGTCTATAGTAAAACTTTCATGTACAAAATTGCTTAGCAAAAATCCCCAATCACAATTTTTTTCAGGTGAAAAAAAACTGTTATTGGTATTACAGTGTATAGAAGAGTTAAACAAACAAACCATACAGTTTTGATACAGGAACTTTTATCAGGTCTCACACCTTAATGTTATGCAAATAAACATTAAGACATTTATAAAAGAGACCGTGAAAAAGTAACTTACTAGAAGCACACAAAGATGTCAATCAAACAAAGTCAACAATTCTCTCCAGCTGTGTAAACTCCTTCCCACTGGTATCATCCCTTTCAGAATCTGGGCTCTGGGCCAACTGTGCATAATGAGACTTGGCTGAGGGCCCAGAGCAATAAAAGGATCCATTCTATGGGAGTCCTCTCTCCACAGAAGATCTTCATAATGGTATGAATTTGAAGCTGGGAGCTGGTTTCAGGGTCAAGTATGACACCAAGGTTGCAAACATTCTGGTTCAATCTCAAACCATAACCAGGGAGAGGGATAGAGACAGTGATTAGAAAATAAAACTTGTAGCAGGGATTGAAAACAATAGGCTTTTGACCAAAAACATAAAAATCACACAACGCCAGGTTCGAGTCAAATAGGTTTATTTGGAAGCACGAGCTTTCGAAGTGCTGCTCCTTCATGACTACCATGGTGGCACATGGTTAGCACTGCTGCCTCACAGCACCAGAGACCTATGTTCGATTCTGGCCTCAGGTGACAGTCTGTGTGGATGTTGCACATTCTCCCTGTGCCTGCATGGGTTTCCTTCCACAATCCAAAGATATGCAGGTGAGGCAAATTGGTCATGCTAAATTGCCCATAGTTTTAGGTGTATGAGTCTGGGATAAATGTAGGGGAATGGATGCTTTTCAGAGGGCCAGTGTGGACTTGTTGAGCTAAAGGGCCTGTTTCCACACTGTAGGAATTCTAATTTCACTGATGTTTTATATCGGTAAGCTCAAATTAATTATCACATGCAATTCTCTGCTGCTAATCTTATTTTGGATGCATTATATTATACCACCATCGGGCTGGTCATGCACTATTTAATGGTAGCCAGCAGTGGAAGTACTCAGCACTGCTGGAATCCTCAGGGGTTTCCACCACCATATTTAAAGCTCAGCCATGTACTAAGCCAATGGCTGAATAAAAAGTCATGAATAGTCTTTCATAGTACACATAGTAGGAGGGGGAAAAAACGTTTTTGTGTGCACCTAAGTGGTAAAGGTGACAGTTCATTTGACTAATGTAACATCACGGAGTAAACCCTCATGCTTAATTTAAACCACAGAAAAATTTATCCTGTGCAGTAATCTATGAAAATTCGAGAGACCAAGAACTTGTTAAAGTAAAAGTAATAACTTTATTTCTTAAAGTATAACAGAAAATAATTAACGAACCACTATTTACAACACATTCCTCTAACCATTTTTTACATTCCTTCATATAATACTAGTCTGATAAAACCCCCGATTAAGATTTACCAAAATTCAATTTTCAAAACTAACCAGCTGTTGAATCCTTTCTTTATATCTTCCTCTGTCTTCTTTTCTTCTTCTTAGGGAATTCTGTTTCATAAGTCACCGATTGATAAAAATACCTTTAAGGGAACTATTTTTCGGGCAGTCTGCACATGCTGGTGGCTTGGCAGTTCTCTCTCAAATGTTCAGGTTTTCCCATTCTTATACACCCAAAGCATCAGATTATTTCATTGGCTTTTAAGATTGTCAATCTTGATTTCAAACTTGATTGGAGTCTGGTATTTTTGGGGCATAATTCAAACTGACTGGCCAAATTAGAATTTGTCTTATCACCTCCAGGCAACCCAGCGAAACTAGCTGTTTGACCAAATGTTACATTGTTGCCTTATTCAGAACACTTGTTGCGGTGTGAGGTAGTTCTTCTGGCTTTTAACTCTCTCAAAGGTACAGTACCCCGTATACCTTCATAACAATAGATGCTCACATTATGTAATGCTACATTACATCATCACCTGTTTAATGAACTGTCATTGAAACCGCAGTTAAAAGTATCACGCTACACAGTTTATCCATCTTCAGCGATAGACCATGTTAGAACCCTATCTAAAGGAGGGTTACGCTTTCTCTAATGCCAAAGGTACACAGAGAACAAAGGAAAAAGAAAATAACAGCACAGGAAGAGGCTCTTCAGCCCTCCAAGTCTGCACCAAACCAGATCCTTTATCTAAACCTGTTGCCTATTTTCTAAGGATCTGTATCGCTCTGCTCCCTGCTCATTCATGTATCTGTCTAGATACATCTTAAAAGATGCGGTTGTGCCTGCCTCTACCACATCTGCTAGCAACACGTTCCAGGTACCCACGACCCTCTGCATAAAGAACTTTCCACACATGTCTCCCTTAAATTTTTTTGGAAAGCTGACAGCCATGGCAAGCATTGTGAATAACTGTTTGAACAAGCAGTTGTAATTGCAGGGGTTGAAGACCAACAGAAGCTGAGGGGTTATGTACAATTGAAGCTGGTGGCAATTAGAACTTTATTAGATGATGGACTAGTAACCAGTTACAGATAACAATGGTCTTTTGCTTCCAAGAATGGCGTTCAGGTGAATAAGATACACAGAAATGATTTGATCTCTACTAGCTAAGTAGTCTCTCTGCAGTCAAAACTCACTTTAAACCTGAGGAAACCAGTGCATCTTTTCTTCAGCAGTTGCTGTAAGCTAGGACTCTTAACTGACAAAGAAGAAACATTATGCAAATGAACCAGCCACCCTCTACCTCTTAGAAACTGATGGAAGCATTTGGAAAAGGGAAACCAGGAAGAAATTTAGAAATTAGCAAAACTAACTCCACAGAACATTGGAATAAAAACTGATTATCAGTCCTTCCTGTTAACCTCTCCACCCTTTTTTTTCTGTCAATCTGAATGAAAAAAGAGGTGGTCACATGGGATTAGAATTTTAATTAGTCATGTTATGTCCTGACAGTTTATAACCATTTACCTGTAGCAAGAGTCTAATTACCTGTAATATATAGTAATTCTGTTAAGTACAGAAACTTGATCTGTGCTTTCTATCAACCTGGGCCTGACAATCAGCTAAATTGAACAATTAATATACTTGAAAATGTTAACTTTGTGATGAATGTGGGAATAGAGGGGCTATTCAGTACACTAGCTCACACTGGCATCTACCTGAAAATATGGAAAATTCCCAGGTATATCCTCCAGAGAAAAAAATGACAAATCTAACCCAGCTAATTACTACCCCTTGACATTCAATGGCGTCACCATTATGGAATCCTCCGCTATCAACAACCAAGGGAGATGACCATTGACCAGAAACTCAACTGGACTCATCAAATACATACAGTGGCTACAAGAGCAGGTGAGAGTCTAGGAATATTGCAACAAGTGACACGTCCTGACTCCCCAAAGCTTGTCCATCATCTACAAGTCACAATTCAGGAATGCGAGCAGGAGTAGTCCAAGCAGCCATTCAATATGATCATGGCTGATCATTGAACTCAGTACCCTATCCCCACTTTCTTTACAAATCCTTTTATCCATTTAGCCCTAAGAACTATATTTAACTCATTTTTAACAGCATTCAATGTTTTGCCTCAACTCTTCTGTGGCAGAGAATTCCACATGTTCACAATTGTCTGAGTGAAGAAACCTCTCCTCATCTGAACTTCATGTTTCTTTTTTTCTCACATTTTATGCTGATCTGACCTTCCACACTTTTCCAAGCAAGTTTCCACCTGGACCATGGTGCTCCAGTTTAGATACATTAACCATTGTGATACATGTTGTCCCGTTGAAGCTTGGATAGTGATGACTGTTACTGACCTTCCATCTCCCATCATCCTACAGAGAAACCTAGATCCTCCAATGCATTATAATCTCTCGCCTTTTAAGAACATTAGAACAAAAGTAGGCACTCATCAAATTAGGCCTACTTCACTATTAAGTATGAAGAAGACTCACCAAACACTTCAATGATATTTAGCCATATAATATGCACCATAATCCTTTGATAATCGAGATTGAATCAAACTCTACTTTAAATATACTCACTGTCCTTTGTACCAGAAAATTCCAATAATTCACCAACACTTCATTTGGTCCTAAATGGCATCCTTCTTATAGAGTCATAGAGATGTGCAGCATGGAAACTGAGCGTTCAGTCCAACTTATCCATATAAACTAGACATCCGAGATAAATCTAGTCCCAGTTGCCAGACTTTCACCCATATCCCTCTAAACACTTCCTATTCATGCACCCATTGTTATGACACAGTGGTAAACCCTTCTGCTAATTAAACCAAACACACAGAAAAGCTCACCTCACCTCGTAATCTGTTAAAGTATGAGTGACATAGGACTATCTAAATTCCACTATTTAACAAAAAGTATCAATTTATTCTTTAACTCTAAAAGTGAACACTAAACATCAACTGTTTACCACTCTAAGCAGCCTTTCTCTTAAAGGTTTGTTATCTACCTCCCACTCTGTAACAATATTCTGACCCAATAAAAGTCCCTATTAAATTTACAGCACCTTAATTTTCAAAACCAGAAAGTATCTATCATCTCCCATGTTGGTCTTCCTTTGTTTGTAGATCTCCCTGTGCTGTCTTTTGTCTTCTCCTGCAAAGATATTTCATTTGAAAAAACATTGACAAAGAGTGTAGTGCATAGCAGCCTTTCAATGGCAGCCTTTCTTTCTGGCCAACTGTGCAAAATGCATGCCTTTTGTATACCCTAAACATTGGATCATCTCATTGCTTCAATGTTGTCAAAACAGTGAAATTAAAATTTGATTGGATTTTAGTATCTTGGGGCATAATTTAACCTAACTGGTTAAATTCAAACTGCTGTGAATACAACTGAGATATCTAGGTTTTAGCCAAATGTTACATCTTGCAATTTTCCAGCACACTCTCTGACTGCTAGTCAGTCACATGACAAGTGTTTGCCAGCTTTCAGCTTCCACTCTCTCTTAAAGGTACAGTACACACCTTCAACTTCATAACATGTCTCCCTTAAGAAAAAAATGAACTATCATAATGAAGAGATGGCTTCATTTTTTTTCAAATTCTTAACCCTATTACCATGAAATACACAGGACATTAATCTAGGTTCATAGTAACATCTGCGCGTGCATGCGCGCAACACACACACACACACACACACACACACACATATATTACATTGATATCTGTTCAGTCTTATCTATATTTTTTCCATTAAATCCACGATAACGTATCTGCTACTACATTCTTATGACCCGCAAAACATACGATTTATTAATTAAAAGTCTGTAACATAAGGCTCCAATGAAATAGTCTCACATCTTTATTTTGTTCCAAGAATGTAAGAGGATTGTGATCCATGTACACAACTGTCTCTGACACATTGTTCATCACATAAACATAAAAATGTTGTAAGGCAAGTACCAAACTCGATAATTCCTTTTTAATCATAGAGTATTTTCTCTGGTGGGTGTTGAGTTCCTTTGAAAAGTAACCAACTGGCAGTTCAATTCCATCATCATCTTCCTGTAGCAGTACAGCTCTAACTCCTGTGTTGCTAGCATTGATTGCAACTTTGAAGGGTTTCAAAAACTTTGGTGTATCTAAAACTGGTGCAGTGGTTAATATTACTTTTAAATTGTCAAATGCCTCCTAGTATTGTTCTGTCTACTGAAATGTTGTGTTCTTCAGCAAATCTGTTAACGGTGCTTTTATTGCTGCTGATCTTTGGAACAAAGATCCAATAGAATCTGCTTAGTCCCATTCATCAAAGCACCTCATTGTTCAAGGTTGGTTGTGAAAATTCTTCGAGACCCTTCATCTTTCCATTCTTGGGGTCAACCTTCCATGACCGATGTTATGTCCCAAGAATGTCACCTCTGTCTTCGCGAATTTTGTTTTCTTTGTTTATTACCAGTTATGCTTCACTTAATTGTTTAAAGAGCTCTGCCAATTGTACCATGTGATCTTTCCAAGACTTACTACAGATCACCACATCATCCAGATAGACTGCACAGTTTGTTAACCCCAGCCACAACTCTGTTCATGAATCTTTGGAATGTGGCTGGTGCATTCTTTGTTCCAAAGGGCATTACTTTGAATTGATATAGCCCATTTGGGGTTACAAATGCAGTAATTTGTTTTGCTTTCTCTGATGAAGGTACCTGCCAGTAACCACGCAGTAAGTCAAACTTTGTGATGTAATTGGTTTGTACAACTTCCTCTATACAGTCCTCCAATCTCGGTATTGGATATTGGGAATAGGTCTGATTTTGTTGTGGCGTTAACCTTCTGATAGTCCACACAAAATCGTTGAGTCCCATTAGGTGTGGGAACTAACATGAACCCGACTAGCTCTGGCTCGGTTCAATGATATCTTCATTGAGCATCGCTTCCACTTCTGTCTGGACTTGTGTGACTTTGAAAGGGTTAACCCTGTAGTGGTGTTGTTTTACCAGAACAGCATTCTCTACATCTACCTCATGCACAATAGTATTAGTCCTCCCCATCTTATTCCTGCATGTGTCTTTATACTGCTGGACAAACCTTTCAACTGTGTTCTTTGTTGCTGAGACATACAGTTTCCTAACCCATGCCATTCCCCAAGGATTTCCTCATTGTTTAGCATATTTTGAGGCACAGCAATTTCCACAAAATCTGGATTTGATTCCTCACTCTGTGGGGCAGTAACTAACACCTGTTTCTCCAGTTCCTTCTCTCTATTATAATAAGGTTTCAACATACTCCCATGACATATGCGATACAGTTTTCTCTTATCTGGCATCTTTACTAAATAGTTCACCAGACTCAATTTTGATAGGGACAACTAAATCTGACTTTGAAGGGATCTCCTATCATTGGTAACAATACTAATACATCATCCCCATGGGAAAAGGTCTGAATTTCAGAGTTTTTACCTGCCACCTGTTTCATTCTATGTTGTGCCCTCTTCAGGTGCTGGTTAGTCAACTCCCCTACCTGATTTAATTTCTCCCTCACCTCCAATATATAATCCAAGTGTGAGATCTCCAACCTTGGTCATGTCAGTTTCTCTTTAATTAATTTCAAAGCGCCACTCATTTCATGTCCAAATATTAATTCAAAGGGACTGAGTAGATTCATTTGGGGCATCTCTAATGGCAAACAACACAAATGGGGTACCTTGATCCCAATCACTCAGGCATTGATGACAGAACATCTTTAGGATCTGATGTCATCTTTCTGAAGTTTCCTGAGATTCAGGATTATACGCGCTTGATTTAAAGTGCTGTATACTTAAGCTATCCATAGTCTACTTAAACAGTCTATCAGTAAACTTAGACCCTTGGCTTGATTGAATCTTTCTGGATGGTCCATATTGCATGAAGAAAGCTGCTAACTCCTCCATCACCCTTTTTGTCTTAATACTCCATAATGGAATTGCCTCTGGAAATCTGGTAGACACATCCATTATTGTTAGCAAGTTCTGGTTCCCTATTTTTGTTCTCGGGAGAGGACGTACATAATCAATCATAACCCGCTTGAAAGGCTCAAGTGTGTGAATTGGCAACAAATGTGCTGGTTTTATTACCGCCTGTGGCTTACCTACCATTTGGCAGGAGGGACATGCATGGCAAAAAGTTAAAAACATCCTTGTGCATTCCAGGTTTATAGAAATGTTTTTGTACCTTAGCCTGAGTTTTCCATACACTTAGGTTTCCTCCTGCTGGTAATTCATGTGCTACCAATCTGGCCCATTTCTTCTCTGCACTAACCTGCTGTGGTCTCCATTTTCATATTAGATCCTATCTTTAAGATAATAGTCTTCAGAAATATTCTCTGCTTCCTTTTCTGAGTATGCATCAACATATATATCTTTTATTGTCTCATCTTTCTATTGCAAGTCCCTTAGCCTTTCGGGACTAAACACTTCTGCCTGACCCTCTGCCTGTTCAAGTTTTTCTTGCATCATTATGTCAAATAGGCTGTCTGCTAACTGAACCTCAACTCCTTCATCTTGCTCTTTCGTTTTTGCTTTGTGCTGTGACTTATGATAGTGGGATCTTGTTACTCCACATTCAGGGAAAATTCCAGGGTATTTTTCTTTTAACTCCTCAGTTCCCTGGTTTTCCTTGGGTTTCTCCGTAACAATGGGTGATACTCCCACCTTGGATCCTGCTAAATCATTCCCAAGAACAAACTGTACTGTTAGAACTGGCACTCTGTCAATCACTCCCACTGTTACTTCCCTAGTCTTGAGTTGGTACTCCAACCTACTCTTATATAGGGAACACTGAATTTCTGTGCATCTATCTCATAAATTACCACACTCTCGTGTAACACGTCAGAAAGAGTGCAAACACGTTCATCTCTTAGAACATAGAATACAGAACATTACAGTGCAGTACAAGCCATTTGGCCCTCAATGTTGTGCTGACCTGTGGAACCAATCTGAAGCCCATACGTCCTACACTATTCCATTTTCATCCATATGTTTATCCAATGACCACTTAAATGCCCTTAAAGTTGGCAAATCTACTACTGTTGCAGGCAGTGCAATCCATGCCCCTACTACTCTCTGGATCAAGAAACTACCTTGGACAGCTGTCCTATATCTATTTAATTATCTATCTCTTACTATTAGAGACTGTTTAGATCCTGTATCTCTCAAAATTATAACTTATTTCCCTTCTCCCTCTGTTCTTTCTGAGTAAACTTTACCCACAGAGGTGAAGTCTTTATAGAGATCAAGACCTAACTCCATACCCAGCCCCTTCCCAGATTGTGCACTCTCCTGCAGCTCCTCAACTTTTCTTGAGGTTTCCTTTACTATTTTCACTCATTCCACTGCCTTAACTTCTTTTACCAAGTCTTTCCCACATCTTATCTTTCTTTAATGACCAGCACGGTGATTTTACATGTCCCACTTTACCACAGTAGAAACACCTTTCATTTCCTTTTCACCCTCTTGGGCTTCTTTTTCAACCTGTGGTAAACTATTATCAGTGTTCTCTACTCTTTGTTTTGTAATGTAGGATCTCCCCTTCTCCCAATTTCTGTCCCTCACAGGAAGCTACATTTTGCCTTATGCACCAATGCACATTCTTGTGCCATCTCTGTTACTCTTCTCACTTCTTGCAATTTCTGTCCATACACATGAATTCTTATCATCTTTCTTTTTTCTCTCTCTCTTTCTCTCTCCTTTTGTTTATCTTCTAACTCCATTTCCTTAATCATAATTTAAGTTCTTCTAACTCTACTGCACTTGTCTGCTTTTCTGACACACCTAAGTGCTTGCGTAACTCCCTTACAATTTCAGCTTTACTTTTGTCCATGGTTAAACCAAATTCTAACCTCTTTGCTAATTCTAAAATTATGGTATTTTCTTTTCTTTCTAAACTTTCTTGGCAAATTTGGGAATCGTCTTCAAACCCCGGAACCTCTTGAGCAATTTTAACAGTCATTTATCGCACTGTTAACTGACCAATGACAAATAACCGAAACTAAATAAATTGTCTCCTCTACGTTTTATTTAAATATCTAGGACAGTAATCAGCAAGTGTTTAAATCTTCTGGGATCTTTTGTACCCCAAATCTGTCCAAATCTCAGACTGGATCTGGCTAAACCTGTCCAAATCATGGGCCCAAGCCCCCAAACTGTTACAACATGGCGGTAAGCCGCTTGCTAATTAAACCAAAAGCACAGGAAAGCTCACCTTGCATCGTAATCTGTTGAAGGATGAGTGACAGAGAACTATCCAAATTCCACTATTTAAAAAAACACAATTTATTCTTTAACACTGAAAGTGAACATTAAACATCAGCTATTTATATCTCTAAGCCTCCTTTCTCTTAAAGGTTTGTTATCTACCTCCCACTCCATAACAATATACTGATCCAATAATGCCCCTATTAAATTTACAGCAACTTAATTTTCAAAACCAGACAGCAGCTGTCATCCTCCTCTGTTTGTGGATCTCCCTGGGCCATCCTTGGTCTTCTGCTGCAAAGATATTTCATATGAAAAAGCCACCTTTGAGAGTGTAGTGAATAGCAGTCTTTCAATGGTAGTTGGAGCTCTTTCTGCCTGACTGTCCAAAATGCCAGCTTCATTTTATATGCTGAAAATGTGTTGCTGGAAAATGTGTTGCGGGTGTCCATGGCTAGTCCTTTGGTTTGGAGGAAGTGGGAGGATTGGAAAGAGAAGTTGTTCAGAGTGAGGACCAGTTCAGACCGACTCCCACAGCTACCTAGACTACACCTCCTCCCACCCTACCCCCTGTAAAAATGCCATCCCATATTCCCAATTCCTTCGTCTCCGCCGCATCTTCTCCCAGGAGGACCAGTTCCAATACCGAACAACCCAGATGACCTCATTCTTCAAAGACCACAATTTCCCCCCAGACGTGATCGACAATGTTCTCCACCGCATCTCCTCCACTTCCCGCTCCTCTGCCCTTGAGCCCCGCCCCTCCAATCACCACCATGACAGAACTCCACTGGTCCTCACCTACCACCCCACCAACCTCCATATACATCGTATCATCCGTCATCATTTTTGCCACCTCCAAACAGACCCAACCACCAGGGATATATTTCCCTCACCTCCCCTATCAATGTTCCAAAAAGACCACTCCCTCCGTGACTCCCTCATCAGGTCCACACCCCCCACCAACCCAACCTCTACTCCCGGCACCTTCCCCTGCAATCGCAAGAAATGCAAAACTTGCACCCACACCTCCCCCCTTACTTCCCTCCAAGGCTCCAAGGGATCCTTCCATATCTGCCACAAGTTCACCTGCACCTCCACACACATCATTTACTGCATCCGCTGCACCCGATGTGGCCTCCTCTATATTGGGGAGACAGGCCACCTGTTTCTGAGAACACCTCTGAGACACCCGGACTAACCAACCCAACCACCCCGTGGCTCAACATTTCAACTCCCCCTCCCACTCCACCAAGGACATGCAGGTCCTTGAACTCCTCCATCGCCAGACCATAGCAACACGACGGCTGGAGGATGAGCGCCTCATCTTCCGCCTAGGAACCCTCCAACCAAAAGGGATGAACTCAGATTTCTCCAGTTTCCTCATTTCCCCTCCCCCCACCTTGTCTCAGTCCCAACCCTCGAACTCAGCACCACCTTCCTAACCTGCAATCTTCTTCCTGACCTCTCTGCCCCACCCCCACTCCGGCCTATCACCCTCACTTTAACCTCCTTCCACCTATCGCATTTCCAATGCCCCTCCCCCAAGTCCCTCCTCACCTTTTATCTTAGCCTGCTTGGCACACTTTCCTCATTCCTGAAGAAGGGCTCATGCCCGAAACATCGATTCTTCTGCTCCTTGGATGCTGCCTGATCTGCTGCCCTTTTCCAGCAACACATTTTTAGCTCTGATCTCCAGCATCTGCAGTCCTCACCTTCTCTTAGCTTTTTTTTATATCCCAAACATCAGATCATGTCATTGGTTCAATGTTGTCAAACAGTAAAATTCAAATTTGATTGGGTTTTAGTATCTTTGGACATATTTTAAACTGATTAGTTAAATTTGAACAGCTGTGAAAACAACTGAGGTATCCAGATTACAGCCAAATGTTACATCTTGCAATTTTCCAGCACACTCTGTGACTGCTAGTCAGTCACATGACATGTGCTTGCCAGCTTTCAGCTTCCACTCTCTCTTAAAGGTGGAGTACACACCTTCAATCTTATAACACCATCCAAATGCTTTGTAAATGTTGCAATTGTAACAGCCTCCATCGCTTCCTCTGGCAGTTTATTCCATACATGCATCACCTCTGCATGAAAAAGTCGCCCCTTAGGTTCCTGTCAAATCTTTCCCCTCTCACCTTAAACCTATGCCCTCCTGTTTTGTACTCCCCCACCCTGTGGAAAAGATCTTGTCTATTTACCCTATCCATGCCCCTCATGATTTTATAAACTTCTATAAGATCACCCCTCAGCCTCCAAGCTCCAGGGAAAATAGCCCCAGCCCATTCAATCTTTCCCCATTGCTCAAACCCTCCAATTCTGGCCTCATCCTTGTAAATTTTTTCTGAACCCTTTCAAATTTCACAACATCATTTCTAAAGCAGGAGACCAAAATTACACACATTATCCCAAACTGGCCGAACCACTGTTCTGTACAGCCTCAACATGACCTCACAACTCCTATACTTAATACACTGACCAATAAAGGAAAGCATGCCAAACACCTTCTTTACTATCCTATATGTCTGCAACTCTCCACTTTCAAGTTCTCTTTGTTCAGTAGCACACCCCAGGAACTTACCTTTCAGTCTACAAGTCCTGCCCTGAATTACTTTTCCAAAATGCAGCACCTCACGTTTTCTAAATCAGACTCCATCTGCTACTCCTCAGCTTATTGGCCCAACTGATTAAAATCCTGTTGTACTCTAAAGTAATCTTCCTCGCTGTCCACATCCAGATCATTTATATAAATGACAAAAAGCAGTGGATACTGCACTCAACTTTGTAGTACTCCACTGGTTACAGGCCTCCAATCTGAAAAGCAACCCTCAACCACCAGTTCTGTATCCAAATGGCTAGTTTGCCCTCTATTCTATGTGACCTAACCTTGCTAAGCAGTCTACCATGAGGAAGCTTGTGGAAGGCCTCACTGAAGTCCACATAGATCATGTCCACCACTCTGCTCTCATCAATCCTCTTCCTTATTGTTTAATTATATTAATTGATTTTAGACTATCCAGCCAAGGGAAACATTTTCTGCATCCACCCTGTCTATTCCTTTAAGTACTTTTTAGGTTTCAATGAAATCATCTCTCACTCTTTGAAACTCTACAGAATACATCTTAATTTGCTCAATCTCTTTCCATCCCCGGAACAGATCTTTTGAACCGGCCTCTCACCCCTAAAGTTCTGGGATTTTAATTGTGGGGCAGAGTGAGATTCGAGTTTGGACTTCCTTCAGTCCTCACCCTGGCTCACTACACTGCAGAACCTAATTAAAATCAGAATTGCTGAGTCAGATTGAGAGGGAGTTTTTTTTATTGTATTGGGAAGATTCAGAGGGGATGAGATGAAGGTTTTCCCACCATTCTTCCTCCAGCAGGATTTAGCACATCTGCAAAAGATTTTCAAGTTTCCATAGAATTCTAAACGTACATGTTTATTTTATTTGATATCTACTCTCAGCAGCATTCCAACAGAGTGACAACTTTGATAATTACACACCTGTTATGACTGAAATATAGTTTAGAATTTATTCATGATTCAGAATGGAACACATTATAAAGTACAAATTGTACTCCTTATTAAAGTACTGTAAATAATCCTATTTATGCTTTTGAATATTGCATTCGCCTGTCAAAGTATTCATACCAGTTTACTAAACCTTTGTCTTTCATAACACCAGCTCAGCATTCTAATTTTATTTAAATTGCTGAACATTTTGGAGACAGCTTCCCTTGTGTAATCAGTTTTCACATCACTCATCACTCTCAAAACTTTGATCACACTATGAATTTACTGTGAAGGTTTATGGTTCAGAGGTCATTAAATCACTTCTTTCAAAAGTGCTGTTGGAAAAATTGATTTGTGAATTGGTTTCTTAGCTGACAAAAGACTACAGCTGTGACAATAGATTACAACTGTGACAAGTAAATGGGAAATGTTTAAACGAGGCACTGTGGTTCTGTTGAATGAATATAATTGGGGATCCTTGCAGTCCTGTCAGAAGAAGAACTCGTGGTTCTCAGTACTGAAAGACCAAGACCTGATTTTCACTTCAACATCTTTTCAGGACCCATTGAGCAATAGATCTGTTCCAAGTAAGTGCATGTGTTTTGTTTTTGGCTTCATTTTCATCACCGAGCAAACCACCAGCACCATAGTGATTCCATCTGCTGGAGCACAGAAAGGTCTCTTCTGAGATGAGTGGAGGACAATTAGTTACTTATAAGTTTTAGGTTTAAGGTCAGATGATCTCAATGTGAAATACCTGGCTTTCCTTTACTTCTTACAAAACATTGTTCAATTATTTGACTAAAGCAAAATGGCTACATGCCTAGTGAATAATTTTACTTTAATGTGACATTCAGATATTTCATTTCATACTGCTATATTCATTGGATGTTTTAAAATTAGCCAAATGTAGAAATCTGGGTTATAATTCAATTCTGGTCAAATTTTGATGATAATGTTATATGTCTTCACCATCACAATTTCTTTGCATACATGAATTTGCTCAATGACAAACAACTTTTCAAGCTGTTGTCTCTAACATTATATCAAAATAACTATTTAAAATGTCCTCCTTTATTATTAGAAATACTGGAAAAAGTGTTAGATTTAAGAATCATCCCTCTTAATCATCATACTACACTACTTTTAATCTATAGATTTCCCATAGCTCAGAAATCATAAAATTTTCAACCAGAATGGCAGCTAGTCAGTTGCAATAATTCATGCTCTTTGAGATTTATTTTGTATGAATTGAGAACTTTTTTTTTACACTGTTAAACTGTTAGGAGCAAATTTTGCTTCAAGGTGCACTGAAATGAAAAGCTGTCATTTCATACAATATATATCAACATTTTCTGTAATGTAGCTTGTGATTTGCTTTCTGATGGTGGAGTTTCATCTCAAACAAAGTCAGAATATGCTTGCAGTGTTTCTCATTCATTGCTTCTGGTCAAAATAACATTTTTAAAAAAGCTACATTGGCCTATGGCATAGGCAACACTTCAAGTGCAGGCTAATAAAGACTGATTTTTTTGAAGTGGGACACAAGCTTTTACAAGACAAATGGAAAGTCAAGGGTTACGATCTGTAGTGAGATTTGACTACAAACAGCATTGCTCCTCAACTTTCAGTAGGTCAGCCACCATTACTTCTTTGAATCATTTAATGCTTTGAAAATTAATATACCAATTTGAACATACATACTTTTTTTAGTGTCTGTTTCCCAGAATTTGACAGCAAAATGTTTTGTAATGACATTGTAAGCACATCAAAATCAATACACATCACGAGAAATCTTAACAGACTTTCTACTGACTTGATAATGTAGTACAAAGATGACGACTAAGATAATACTTTTTATACTTATTATTTAAGTTGTCAGTCAGATAAGGAGATTATAATGGGATTATTGTGCCAAGAAGATTAGATGTTAACTCTGACTGCAAAGTAATGCTCACGCAGCTGGTGACTGAGCTTCTGAGCTTGATAAAGCTGATTACAGGCAACCTAATGGGCGAGATAACAAATCTACAAGTAAATATTATAATGATAACAAGTAGCCATTTTCAGTGAATAAATAGGACTATGAAATCGAATGTAGAACTTTAATAATTCAAGCTTCTTTCCAAGACACTTATGATTTTTTTTTCTTAAGTTGATATGGGATGTAACACCACAATAAACATTTAAGATGAAAGCATACAAGTATCAATTACATTTGTTCCAGGATTAATATACTTTAATACCTTGCAAAAATAAATCAAGAGCGCTTGATTAAAAATCCTACATTCTACTTCATTCACCTAAAGTTAAGATCAGCAATAGTAAGGACTGGCAAGCAATGGACGCTGAGGTGTCTGAACCATGGAACCAGAAAGCACAGAGAGTCAAAAAGCATGGAAGACGACTTGTGGCTAAGTATGCAGTAAGCAAAAGGGAGAAATAAATCAGCTTCAGTGAATAATATGGTACAGATACTAAAACACTTAGAAATGTGAAGAATTGAGTACTCCCAAAATATACCAATTGCCAACACATGGTGAGGTTAAGCATTAACCAAGCCACGAATGATCAACAAAGGCAGAAACCCGATTCAAATAGGTTTATAGAATTCATAAGTGCAAATAGAAAGACTAAAATGCAGCCACAGCAGAAGCACAGATAATTTAACAGAGTCCACAATGGTCTGCAAGAGTCCCAAAAGCAAGGGTCACTGAGAAGCAAGATGACCTCATCCTTGGCAATGTGACAGGCTCACAGCAAGAATTTGACTCCTAATGGTACAAAGGTACTGGATGAATTCTAGTATTCAGAGAGTAAGGTGAATGCTGGTAAAACTATTTTTAGATTGGATAACAGAGAGAATGTATCAAATCACAAGCAAGTGGAACCTGGATCTACAGAGCTCTAGATAAGATATCTTCCCTTAGTATCTTCTATCTACAGATATGTTTAATAAAACCTGTGGATAATCACACAAGAATATAACTCACACAATACCATAGTTAGCAAGTAGTTCACAGTCGACTGGAAGGTTTATAATGGTCAATGTTAATTCCCTTGGTTTTTTTCAAAGGTATATTATTGATGTCACCCCTGGTATATCATACACAATTTCAAAGCTTATGGATGATACTGAACATGGAAGTTCTGTGATTAGTGAAGAACGTAATGTTGAACTTCATAAGGGCATAGGCAAGTTGGAAAAATGAATGAACAGGTAGCAGATTAAATCCAATGTGGAAAAATGTGAAATGATACATTTTGGTGGAAAGAACACGGAGGGTCAACATAATATAAAGGGTTCAATTCTAAAGAGGGTGCAGGAGCACAGGAATGTGGGATTGGTTGTGTATAATCCGTTAAAGTTGTCAGGACACGTTGAGGGAGTAGTTATTAAAGTATGCAATACCCTCGGCTTTATTAATAGGAGCAGAAAGTGCAAGAACAAGGTGATTTTACATAATTTGTATAGAGCATTAGTTCAGCCTCAGAGTAGATTTATGTCATGTACATTAAAATCTGTGTACTGGAGTTTGTTCTTCTGGTCTACACAATCAGGAAAATCAGAATCTTGCAATGGGTCTGCCACATTGCCCAGGAAGACTTCACCCTCCTCCCCTTGTATTGCATACTACTGTAACACTGAGACAGCTATAGTCTGTGTTTTTGTCAGTGCCGCTGCAGCTGTGACCTGGTTTCTTTCTTGTTACTCACATCCTCTATAAAACTGGTTCAACTAGATGTCTGCTGCTAGGGTTTCTTTGCTGGATAGACTGTCATGCGTATATGGGGTAAAAACAATGACTGCAGATGCTAGAAACCAGATCCTGGATTAGTGGTGCTGGAAGAGCACAGCAGTTCAGGCAGCATCCGAGGAGCAGAAAAATCGACGTTTCGGGCAAAAGTCCTTCATCAGGAATAAAGGCAGAGAGCCTGAAGGGTGGAGAGATAAGCTAGAGGAGGGTGGGGGTGGAGAGAAAGTAGCATGGAGTACAATAGGTGAGTCGGGGTGGGGGGGGGGGGGGGGAATGAAGGTGATAGGTCGGGGGTGGGAGGAGGGTGGAGTGGATAGGTGGAAAAGAAGATAGGCAGGTAGGACAAGTCATGGGGACAGTGCTGAGCTGGAAGTTTGGAACTTAGGTGAGGTGGGGGAAGGGGAAATGAGGAAACTGTTGAAGTCCACATTGATGCCCTGGGGTTGAAGTGTTCCGAGCCGGAAGATGAGGCATTCTTCCTCCAGGCATCTGGTGGTGAGGGAGCAGCGGTGAAGGAGGCCCAGGACTTCCATGTCCTTGGCAGAGTGGGAGTGGGAGTTGAAATGTTGGGCCACAGGGCGGTGTGGTTGATTGGTGCGGGTGTCCCAGAGATGTTCCTCGTGTCTATGTGTACTTGCCACTGGTAGAATTTTTGAGCACTTGTTTCTTCCCCTCTCCTGTAAACACCTTGTATTTGATAAAATGTTTTACTCACTGTGGCCAATTGATATTTGCCTATTGCTTGCCATGTATTCTTGCTTTGGAATTTATCTCACTCTTTTATAGTTTTTGCCTGGCCTTTCCCTCTTTCTGATCTGATACCTGGATAAGCCTTGCAGTTCATCTAGGCTCCTATTAATATTGGGTTCAAATCATGGGGCTAACCTTATGGTTTACCTATAACACTGCACTGTTGTTGGGCTTTTGCTGCCCTTTGCCTCTGGTTCTGGCCACTGAGAGCCACACTTTTATGAGTGAACAGCAACAGTTTTTATTGAGCATCTCTATGTTCAGAAGTTGGAAGAATGGACACCTTATGTGGAGCCTTGCAGATATGAACTCCAGTACCACATAATTTGATGACACGATGATGCAGCTGCTGTTCAGAGTATATCAATTACATGCAACAGCATTTTCTGAGCCAAGCCTGTTTCTCACCCATGCCTTCTTCAAATTAAGCTGTATGTGAGACACTAACAAGCATTTAGGACGGCATGGTGGCTCAGTGGTTAGCACTGCAGCCTCACAGCACTAGCGTCCCAGATTCAATTCCAGCCTTGGGTGACTGCCTGTGTGGAGTTTGCTCTGGTTTCCTCCCACATTCCAAAGGTGTGCAGGTCAGGTGAATTGGCCATGCTAAATTGTCCATAGTGTTAGGTGCATTAGTCAGAGGGAAATAGGTCTGGATGGGTTACTCTTCAGAGGGTTGGTGTGGACTGGTTGGGTCAAAGGCCCTGTTTCCACACTGTAGGGAATCTAATCTAATAAAACATTTGAATCTAACTTTCCTTTTCATTTCCTCAGAAGCTGACCAAGGAATCCCAGTATGACTAACAATGGGTCTATGTAGTTCTTTTTCAAAGTCATTTATCTAAAATCAATTTATTTAGAAGTGGTGGATTAAAATGATTATGAGATAGGGTAAATTAATGTTATACTGTGATAATCAAACTTTAACAAATTACAACTCTGAAATAAATTATGGAATATTATTCAAAGGAATTATTGGAGAAGATTACATTCCAGAATGTTAAAAGGATGATATCGGCATATTGTAAATTTTTCATCCAATGAAATGTAAACCATTTCAGGCAGTAAGAGAAGGGCAAAAAAGATTTCTATATATCTGTTGAGGAGCAGTTTGCACTGAGGTCAAAGGGGGTCATAGTTAAAAGTTATACAGCAAGGGAACAGATCCTTTGATCCAACATATCTATGCGGACCACATTCCCAAACTAAACTAGACCCTCATGCTTTCATTTGGTCCATATTCCTCCAAACCTTTCCTATTCATGTACTTATCCATTGTATTTTAAATATTGTAACTGTACCTGCATTCATCACTTCCTCTAGCAGTTCATTCTATACACAAACGTTGCCCCTCATGTCTTTTTTAAAATTTTCTCCTCTCACCTTAAAAATATGCCCCTAGTTTTGAACTCTCACACCCTAGGGAAAGACCTTTGCTATTCACTTGATCCATGCCCCACATGATTTTATAAACCTCTGTAAGGTTACCCCTCAACCTGCTATGCTCCAGCCTATTTTTTTGAACTCAAACCCTCCATGCCCAGCAACATCCTAATAAATCCTTTCTGAACCCTCTCCAATTTAATGACATGCTTCCTATGGGAGGGTGACCAGAATTGCACACACTACTCCAGAAGAGGCCTCCCAGTTTGAGAACATGGTCAGCATGGACTAATTGGACCAAAGGGTCTGTTCTCATGTTATATAACTGGTCCTGTACATAATGTCCCAACTCTCATACTCAAAGGTCTGAGCAATGAAGGCAAGTGTGCAAACACCTACTTAATCACTGTGTCTACCCATGATGCAGATTTTAAAAAAATATGTAACTGAACCCTTAGGGCCCTACCATTAATTGTATAAGTCCTGTATTGTTTGTTTTTCCAAAATGCAATATCTTACAGTTAACATATATATGGGTATAAAAATCAAAATTTCTAGACTATTTTCTAAGGTTATCTTATGGGGTCAACCATTACATGGATACCATTTTTGAGGGGCTGAAATGCTACAGTCATGCTACAGTCTAAAATATCATATCTTTAGCAGAAGCCCAAATGATCAATACATGAATAAAGAAAAAAAAGTCAGTCAATTACAACTATTCCACAATTGCTAAAGGGGAACTGAGCTCAGCTGAGCTACACACAAAGGGAGGTTGTCACCTGATGTGTCTTAAACTTTCATACCAAATTCTTCCATTTCCCTCCATTTTATCTGGTTGTTGTTTTAGTTTTTCAAACTAATATTTTAAGCCTTTATCTCTGATAAGAAAGTTATCAAACATTTGGGGCCGCATGGTGGCTTAGTGGTTAGCACTGCTGCCTCACAGTGGCAGGGATCCGGATTCAATTCCAGCCTCGAATGACTGCACATTCTCTGTGTGTCTGCGTGGGTTTCCTCTGGGTGCTCCAGTTTCCTCCCACATTCCAAATGATGTGCAGGTCAAATGAATTGGCCATGTTAAATTGCCCATAGTGCTAGGTGCGTTAGTCAGTGGGAAATGAGTCTGGGTGGATTACACTTCGGAGGGTCGGTGTGAACTTGTTGGGCCGAAGGGTCTGTTTCCACACTTTAGGGAATCTAATCTAATTTGACTCTCATGCAGTCTCACCAATCACTGTAGCTGTGAGAAATTGTTAACATCTGTACTAAAATTATAGTGAAGTAAACGCATATAGTCTTACCTTACATAGAAGATGATGGTACGATAAACTTTGTATCATACTAATTAACAGGGAAGTTGAGTTTAAGAGTCGTGAGATTTCGCTACAGCTCGACAAGTCCCTGGTGAGACCACAGTTAGAATATTGTGTCCAGTTCTGGTCGCCCTACTATAGGAAAGATACAGAGGCTTTGGAGAGGGTGCAAAGAATGTTTACCGGGATGTTACCTGGACTGGAGGGCTTGCCTTATGAAGAAAGGTTGAATAAGCTCAGACTTTTCTCTCTGGAGAGAAGGAGGAAAAGAGGAGACCTGATTGAGGTGTACAAGATAATGAGTGAAATAGATAGTCAATGGCCAAAGACTTTTCTCCAGGGCAGGATTGACGAGTATGAGAAGTCATAGTTTGAAGATATTAGGAGGAAGGTATAAAGGAGACATCAGAAGTAGGTTCTTTATGCAAAGAGTTGTGAATGCATAGAATGCGTTGCCAGCTGTGGTGGTCGAAGCAGAGTCATTGGGGACATTTAAGCGACTGCTGACCATGTACATGGATAGCAGTGAGTTGAGGGGTGCGTAGGTTAAGTTACTATATTTCATATTAAGATTAAACCTCAGCACAACATCATGGGCCAAAGGGCCTGTTCTGTGCTGTACTTTTCCATGTTTCATGTTCTGTATACTAATTATAGCGCTCATTTGGTAATGAACTTAAGAACTGAAAATGTGTTGCTGGAAAAGTGCAGCAGGTCAGGCAGCATCCAAGGAGCAGGAGAATCGACATTTCAGGCATGAGCCCTTCTTCAGGAAGGAGGAAAGTGTGTTCAGCAGGCTAAGATAAAAGGTAGGGAGGAGGGACTTGGGGGAGGGGCATTGGAAATGCGATAGGTGGAAGGAGGTTAAGGTGAGGGTGATAGGCCGAAGTGGGGGTGAGGCGGAGAGGTCAGGAAGAAGATTGCAGGTTAGGAAGGTGGTGCTGAGTTCGAGGGTTGGGACTGAGACAAGGTGGGGGGAGGGGAAATGAGGAAACTGGAGAAATCTGAGTTCATCCCTTGTGGTTGGAGGGTTCCTAGGCGGAAGATGAGGCGCTCTTCCTCCAGCCGTCGTGTTGCTATGGTCTGGTGATGGAGGAGTCCAAGGACCTGCATGTCCTTGGTGGAGTGGGAGGGGGAGTTGAAGTGTTGAGCCACGGGGTGGTTGGGTTGGTTGGTCTGCGTGTCCCAGAGGTGTTCTCTGAAACGTTCCGCAAGTAGGCGGCCTGTCTCCCCAATATAGAGGAGGCCACATTGGGTAAAGCGGATGCAGTAAATGATGTGTGTGGAGATGCAGGTGAATTTGTGGCAGATATGGAAGTATCCCTTGGGGCCTTGGAGGGAAGTAAGGGGGGAGGTGTGGGCGCAAGTTTTGCATTTCTTGCGATTGCAGGGGAAGGTGCCAGGAGTGGATGTTGGGTTGGTGGGGGTGTGGACCTGACGAGGGAATCACGGAGGGAGTGGTCTTTATGGAATGCTGATAGGGGAGGGGAGGGAAATATATCCCTGGTGGTGGGGTCCGTTTGGAGGTGGCGGAAATGACGATAGATGATACAATGTATATGGAGGTTTGTGGGGTGGTAGGTGAGGACCAGTGGGGTTCTGTCCTGGTGGCGATTGGAGGGGCGGGGCTCAAGGGCAGAGGAGCGGGAAGTGGAGGAGATGCGGTGGAGAGCATCGTTGATCACGTCTGGGGGGAAATAGCGGTCTTTGAAGAAGGAGGCCATCAGGGATGTACGGTATTGGAACTGGTCCTCCTGGGAGCAGATGCGGCGGAGACGAAGGAATTGGGAATATGTTACCTAACATTGGTGTAAATCATACATCAAAACACATAATAGCATTAATAGATTCATTTCCTCATTGTAACTTTTATGTAGACGATAATATACTGACTCTCAACTGTTGATCTGTTATCTGTCAACAACTAGGATGACTTTTACACAAGATATATGGAAAATTCCAGATTGTTTTGGCCAAAAAAAAGGGGCGACTTTTACATGAGGTTGACTCATACTCCAGTATATATGGTATTCCAATTAATTTCCATCTGCCCAACTGGCCCAATTGTTCAAGATCTCTTTGTAATCTCAGATAATTATTACGGTTTATAAGTCTGCAAGTCCTGATGGGATTTATCTCAGAGTACTGAGGGAGGCAACAGAATAAATTGCTGGAATATTGACAGGCATCTTTGAATCCTATCTGAGCACAGGTGAGGTCCCAGAGGACTGGAAATAACCAATATTGTCCCATTGTTTAAGAAGGGTAGCAGGGATAATCCAGGTAATTCCAGGCTTGTGAACCTCACATCAGTGGCAGGGAAGTTATTGGAAAAGGTTGTCAGGGACAAGATCAAAATGCATTTAGAAGCAAATGGACTTAGTAGCGATAGACAGCATAGTTTTGTGAAGTTGGAAATTATACAGTGAATGGCAGAACACTTAACAGCATTGATATGCAGAGGAATCTGGGTGTGCGGGCCCACAGATCACTGTAGGTGGCAGCACAGGTAGAAAAGGTAATAAAAAATGCTGATGGATTACTTGCCTTCATTGGAAGGGGCATTCAGTTTAAGGGTAGGCAAGTTATGCTGCACCTTGAAAGAAATTTAGTTAATCCAACTTGGAATATTGCATACAGTTCTGGTCACCACACTACATGTGGATGCTTTGGAAAGGGTACAAAAAAGGTTTATCAGTATGTTGTCTGGTATGGGGATTTTAGCTCGAAAGAAGGTTTGGATATACTGTTTTTTTTTCACTGGAACACAAAGGTTTGAGGGGTGACCTGATGGAAGTTTATAAATTTGTGAATGGCATAGATAGAGTGGAAAGTATGAGGTATTTTTCCAGGGTGAAGGGGTCAATTATGTTCAAGATGTTCAAGATGTGGAGATCGGAGGGGAAGTTTAGAAGAGATGTGCAAGGCAGGATTTTCACATAAAAGGGGTGGTGAGTGCCTGGAATGTGCTGCCAGAGGAGGTGGTAGAAGCAGACACAATACCAGCATTCAAGAAACACCTGGATGAATACATGAATAGGAAGGGAATAGAGGGATATGGATCCTCTAAGTGAAAACAGTTTGACTATGGAAGGGAAAGATGTGTCAGTGCAAGCTTCAAGGGCTGAAAGGCCTGTTCCTGAGCTGTATTGTTCTTTGTTCTATTAACTTCTTGACTGTCAACTATCCCAGTAATTTTGGCATTACCCATAAACTTACAAGCCATGCTTCCTATATTCTCATCCAAATTGTTTATATAAATGACAAACAAAGTGGACCCAGTAGTCAGTTTAGCTCTGTTGGCTAGACGATTGCTTTGTGAATCAATGTGATGCAGACGGCATTAGTTCAATTCCTGCACTGACTGAGGTAACCATAAAGGACTCTCCTTCTCAGCCTCTCCTCTCACCTAAGGTATGGGAGCCATCAGGCTAAATCACCATCTGTCGTCTCTCTGTAATGAAAGAGCAGTTGTATGGTCTGGTAAGACTATGGCTTCACAACAACTGAGGTCAAAGAGCTCTGATCAGAAACAGCAGGTCAGAATGTTTACTCATAGCTTGCTTGTCTGAATTCCACTCTCATCACAAAAAGACAAACTTTAAAAACTCACTCTCAAATATTTCAACCAAAGTCTACCAGGAAAGACAAGGTGTCTTTTAAGGTTATTTGGTCATTATTGTTTGTGGGAGCTTGGTGCACCCAAGTTGATTGTCTAATTTTCTAGAATAGTGATGCTATTTCAAAAGTATTTCATTGGCTGCACAATGCTTTGGGCTCTAATCACTCTTTTTCTTCTGCTCACCAGACCATAGTCTGCTAACCACAGAGAAAACATTGAAGAATCTGGAAGAGGTTAAGAAGTCAAAGAGTATTAATTGATGGTTGTACTACAGAGGGTGTATATTAACCATTCACCATCTCTAGCAGATTGTTAAGTGCAATGTCCTGTGTTTATTCTGGGGCTGGAAGGGTCCTCATCTTACTTAAAAGAAAAGCATAGTTCTATACTCTATCTTGTAAGCAGGAAAACATTTATAGTTTCAATAATTCTTTTTTGAAAGTGTTTTTGATTACAACTTCAGGTGGGTTCATGCTGTTCAGCAGCAAAATATACATCGTCCCAGCAAGCATACTCACAAAGCTTCTCAGTCATGGACCTCGGAACTCATAGTGTCAGGTGCATTAGTCAGGGGTAAGTGTAGGAAGGGTTGCTCTTCGGAGGGTCGGAGTGGACTTGTTTGGCCGAAAGGCCTGTTTCCATACTGCAGGGATTCTAATTATTCTAATCAACAGAGCCCTGCGGGACACTACTCACCACTGACCTTCAGGCAGAATAATTTCCATCTACAACCATTCTGTCCTTGTTGGCCTTCTGTCAGCCAACCAATTCTGAATCCAGACAGCCAAATCTCCCTGTATCCCATACCTCCTGACTTTATGAATGAGCCGACCATGGGGTAAGTCACCTCTCAACCTTCTTCTCTCTTATGAAAACAGCCTCAAGTCCCTCAGCCTTTCTTCATAAGATCGTCCCTCCATACCAGTCAACATCCTAATAAATCTCCTCTGAACCCTTTCCAAAGCTTCCACATCCTTCCTATAATGCGGTGACCAGAACTGTACACAATACTCCAAGTGCAGCTGCACCAGAGGTTTGTACAGCTGCAGCATGACCGTGTGGCTTCGAAACTCAATCCCTCTCCCAATAAAAGCCAACACATTATATGCCTTCTAAACAACCCTCTCAACCTGGGTGGCAACTTTCAGGGATCACTCTGCTCATCTACACTACCAAGAATCTTACCATTAGCTCTTTATTCCTGTTGCTACTTCCAAAGTGAATCGCCTCATACTATTCTGCATTAAACTCCATTTGCCACCTCTCAGCCCAGCTCTGCAGCCTATCTATGTCCCTCTGTAACATGCAATATCCAATTATTTGATGACCAGAAAATGATCAGGAAAAGTTCTCTTTAAGAACATTTATCTCAACTAAAACCCTAATGAAGTACTACAAAATATCAGCCGCTCACCAGGCCTTCCACATTCATTGTGTTTATAATGCAACTGGAGATGAGTTTAGATTAGATTAGATTCCCTACAGTGTGGAAACAGGCCCTTCGTCCCCACAAGTCCACACCGAAGAGTAACCCACCCACCTCTCTGACTAATGACCTAACATTATGGGCAATTTAGCAAGGCCAATTCACCTGGCCTGCACATCTTTGGACTGTAGGAGGAAACCGCAGCACTTGGAGGAAACCCACGCAGATATGGAGAGAATGTGCAAACTCCACATAGATGGTCGCCCAAGGTGGAATTGAACCTGGGTCCCTGGTGCTGTGAGACAGCAGTGAGACAGATATTACTCCTAAATCAAGAAAATTGGTATTTGAATGAAATATTATAAAAGAGCCAGAGTTTCACAGTACTGCAGATTTTCTGTATTCAGCAGAATTATCTAAATGGCTGGTCGATGTTTGAGTGCACATATGCTTGAATGGGTAGCCCTTGGCTATTCCATCAACACTACCTCAACCTATGAGAACCATTTGACAATTATAATCTCAACAAGGATAAGAGATGGCTCATTGTGAGTACCTTACTCAAGATGCTGGAACAAAAGCTGAAAATGGTTGTTTTAGATATAAAAAGAGAGTTGACCCCGAGTGGGCTTTCTTTACTCCCTTGTAGCCTTCCATTTCATTGCATCTTTCTGATATTCTTGTTACAGTAATATCTTAGAGTCATAGGAATGCACAGCACAGAAACAGACCCTTCATTCCAACTCATCCATGCCAATTAGATATTCTAACCTAATCTAGTCCCATTTGCCAGTACTTGGCTCATTTCTCTCTAAACCCCTCCTTTCCTGTACCCATTCAGATGTCCTTTAAATGCTGTAATTGTACTAGCCTCCACCATTTCCTCTGGCAGCTCGTTCCATACATGCACCACTCTGTGTTAAAAAGTTGCCCGATGGACCTTTTTATGTCTTTCCCCTCTCACCCTAAACCTCCAGTTCTGGACTCCACCACCAGGGAAAAGACCTTGTTCATTTATCCTATCCATGCCCCTCATGATTTTAAAAACCTCCATGAGGCCACTCCTCAGCCTTTGACACTCCAGGGAAAACAGCCTCAGCCTATTCAGCCTCTCCCTATCGCTCAAATCCCCCAAACCTGGCACATCTTTGTAAATCTTTTCTGAACCCTTTCAAGTTTCACAACATCCTTCAGATGTCAAATAGTCAGGCAGGGAGGAACAAAGCAGAGAACAAGGTAGGACTGATAAGTTATACTGCATTTACTTCAATGCAAGAGGCCGAACAGGGAAGGCAGATGAACTCAAGTTATGGTTACGAACATGGGACTGGTGTATCATAACAATTACAGAAACATGGCTTAGGGATGGACAGGACTGGCAGCTTAATTGTTCAAGACAGAAATGTTACATAAAGGATTAAAAGGGGGGCAAGGAAGCAGGGGAAATCACATTTTTGATAAGGGGTAGCATTACTGCTGTACTTAGGGAAGATATCCTGGAAATACATTCAGGGAAGTTATTTGTGGAAAACTGAGAAATAAGAAATGGATGATCACCTTATCGGGATTATATTATAGACCTCCTAATAGCCAGCAGGAAATCGAGAAACAGATTTGTAAGGAGATTTCAGTTATTTATAAGAATCATTGGGTGCTTATGGTAGGGGATTTTAGCTTTCCAAACATAGACTGGGACTGCCATTGTGTTAAGGGTTCAGATGGAGAGGAATTTGTTCAGTGTGTACAAGCTTTCTGATTCAGTATGTGGATGTACCTACTAGAGAAGGTGCAAAACCTGACCTACTCTTGGGAAATAAGGCAGGGCTGGTGATTGTGGTGTCAGTGGGGGAGCACTTTGGGGCCAGTGACCATAATTCTATGAGTTTTAAAATAGCGATAGAAAAAGATAGACCAGGTCTACCTTGTTTTCTGTTTCATTTCTGCCTGCCCTGGCTCTTTGACTTGCTCCTTTTCCCAACTGTACTAGTCTCAGATTGATCTCTTTCCTCACTATTTCCCTGAGTGATCTCTTTTCTCACTATTTCCCTGGGTCCAATCATGCCACCACCCCACCCCACTCCACACCCACCTTAGTATTTTAAAACCTTCTAAGCAGCTCTAGCAAATTTCCCTGCCTGTATATTAGTCCCTTTCCAATTCAGGTGCAATCCATCCTTCTTGTACAGGTCACGTCTACTCCAGAAGAGATTCCAATGATCCAAAAATGTGAACCCTTCTCCCATGCACCAGCTTCTCAACTACACATTCATCTGCTCTCTCCTTCTATTCCTACCCTCATTAGCTCGAGGCACCGGGAGTGATCCAGATATTACTACCCTTGAGGACATCCTTTTTAAATACCTGCCTAACTTTCTACATTCTCACTTCAGAATCTCATCCTTTTCCCTTCCTATGTCGTTGGTTCTAATGTGTACAATGACCTCCTTCTGGGCCCTCTACACCTTTGAGAACATTCTGCAACCTCTTTGAGATATCCTTGATCCTGGCACAAGGGAGGCAACACACCATTTTGAGGTTTTGCTGCTAGCTGCAGAAACATCTGTTTGTGCCTCTGACTAGAGAGTCCCCTAACACAATCGATCACTTGGAACCTAACATATCCCTCATTACATTAGAGCCTGTCTCAATACTGCTCGTGCTACATTCCCATGAGAGTCCTTCACCGCCTACATTTTCCAAAACAGCATACTTGTTTGAGATGGGGATAGCCACAGAAGACTCCTGTACTACCTGCCTACCCCTCCTACCTTTCCTGGAGTTAACCAATTTACCAAACTGTGGTTTTTCTCCCTTTCTTTAACTGCCATCCATCACACCCCCTATCTCTTGTAAATTTCTTATTGCCTCGAACTGCCGCTCCAACTGATCCATGCGATTTGATAGGATTCGCAGCCGAAGACACTTCCTGCAGACATAATCATCAGTAACAAGGAAGCTCTCCCACATATGACAGGAAGAGCATAACACTCTACTATAGTCCATCTTTGCTCCTTCACAATCTGCAGACCCAGAAATTTGCACTGTCTTTTTGTTCTAAGTAACAGTGCTCCAGGCTAACTGAGTACTTATGGTTTATATTTTTAAAGTTTAATCAAGAGACAGATCTCAGTAAAATATACAATCAAGAAATAAACCACTCTACTCACTACTGTTGACTAACAGTAGGATTATACTTAAGAACACCGGGGTTATTGAGAGGGTTTACAGGGAGGAAGTCAAACCTCAGGCGCATTAAAGAGGTAGATGGTTTACCATCAGGGGACGGAAAGAGAACCGGCTGGCAGTGCAGGGAACCCCTGTGGCTGTTTTCTTCAATAACAAGTATACTGTTTTGGACACTGCTGGGGGGGATGACTTAGCAGGGATAAGCCATGGGGCACAGGTCTCTGGCACAGCGTCTGTCTCTGTTGCTCAGAAGTGAAGGGGGAAGAGGAGTAGAGCTTTAGTCATTGGGGACTCCCTAGTTAAGGGGATAGATAGAATGTCCTGTGGGAACAAAATAGATTCACAGTTGGTGTGTTGCCTCCCTGTGCCAGGGTTTGTGATGTCTCAGATCATATTTTCAGGATCCTTGAGGGGGAGTGGGACCAGCACCAAGTCATGATCCTCGTAGGCATCAATGATATAGGTAGGAAAAGGGATGGGGATCTAAGGCAGAAATTCAGGGAGCTAGGGTGGAAGCTTGGAGCTAGGACAAGCAGAGTTGTATCTCTGGTTTGTTGCTCTTGCCATGTACTAGTGAGGCAAGGAGTTGAACACATGGCTACAGGGATGGTACAGGAGGGAGGGTTTTGGATACCTGGATAATTGGGGCTCATTCTGGGAGGGTGGGATCTCCACAAACAGGATGGTTTACACCTTAACCAAAGGGGTACCAATATCCTGGGAGGGAAATTTGCTAATGCTCTTCAGGAGGGTTTAAACTAATTCAGCAGGAGGATGGGAGCCTAAATTGTAGTTCCAGTGTACAGGAGGTTGAGAGTGGTGAGGTCAGAATAAGGGTTTAAAGGTCACAAGAGTTCACCGGCAAACCGGAAAGTGGTTTGAAGTGTGTCTACTTCAACACCAGGAGCATCCAGAATAAGGTGAGTGAAATTACAGCATGGGTTATTACCTGGGACTTTAATATTGTGGCTATTTTGGAGACATGGGTAGAGGCTGTTGCAGGATCTGGGATTTAGATGTTTCAGTAGGAACAAAGAAAATGATAAAAGAGGGGGAGGTGTGGTATTGTTAGTCAAGGACAGTATTACAGTGGCAGAAAGGATGTTTGAAGATTCATCTACTGAGGTAGTATAGGCTGAGGTTAGAAACAGGAACGGAGAGGGTACTATATTGGGAGTTTTCTAGAGGCCTCCAGATAGATCCAGGGATGTAAAAGAAAGAATTGCAAAGATGATTCTGGATAGGAGCTAGGGTAACAGGGTAGTTGTTATGGGGGACGTTAACTTTCCAAATATTGACTGGAAATACTATAGTTGGAGTACTTTAGATGGGTCATATTTTGTCCACAGTGTGCACAATGTTTTGCTGACACAGTATGTAAACAAGCCAACGAGGGTCGTGGCCACATTGGATTTGGTACTGGGTAATGAACTCGGACAGGTGATAGATTTGGAGGTAGGTAAGGACTTTAGTGATAGTGACCACAATTTGATTATGTTCACTTTACTGATAGAAAGGGATAGGTATATAATGCAGGGCAAGAGCTATTGCTGGGGGAAAGGCAATTATGATACAATGAGGCAAAATTTAGGATGCATAGGATGGGAAAGGAAACTGCAGTGGATGCGCACAATTGAAATGCGGAGCCTATTCAAGGAACAGTTACTGCGTGTCCTTGATAAGTATGTACCATCAGGCAGGGAGGAAGTGGTTGAGCGAGGGAGCCATTGAGCGAGGGAGCCATGGTTTATGAAAGAAGTTGAATCTCTTGTCAAGAGGAAGAAGAAGACTTTTACTAGGTCAGATGCAAAGGCACAGTTAGGGCGGTTGAGAGTTAGAAGTTAGCCAGGAAATACCTAAAGAGAGAGCTAAGAAGACCCAGGAGGGAACATGAGAATTCATTGGCAGGGAGGATCTAGGAGAACCCAAAAGTTTTCTATAGGTATATCAGGAATAAAAGAATGACTAGAAAAGATTAGGATCAATCAAGGATAATAGTGGAAAGTTGTGCGTGCAGTCAGAGGAGATAGAGGAAGCGCTAAATGAATATTTTTTGTCAGTATTCACACCGGAAAAAGACAATGTTATTGAGGAAAAGGTTATAAGAGATAGGATTTATAATTATCTAGAATGGAATAAGCTGATTATGGACAGTCAACGCGGTTTTGTGAAGGGTAGGTTGTACCTCACTAACTTTATTGAGTTCTTTGAGATGGTGACCAAACAGGTGGATGAGGGTAAAGCTGTTGATGTGGTGTATATGGATTTCAGTAAGGGGTTTGATAAGGTTGCCCATGGTAGGCTACTGCACAAAGTACGGAGGCAAGGGGTTGAGGGTAATTTAGTGGTTTTGATCAGAAATTAGCTAGCTGAAAGAAGACAGAGGATGGTGGTTGATGGGAAATATTCATCTTGAAGTTCAGTTACTAGTGGTGTACTGCAAGGATCTATTTTGGGCTCACTGCTGTTTATCATTTTTATAAGAGGGCATAGAAGGATGGGTTAGTAAATTTGCAGATAACAATAAGGTCGGTACAGTTGTGGAAAGTGCAGAAGGATGTTGTACATTACAGAGGGACATAGATAAGCTGCAGAGCTGGGCTGAGAGATGGCAAATGGAGTTTACTTCACTTTGGAAGGAGCAACCGGAATAAACATTACTGAACTAATGGTAAGATTCTTGGTAGTGTAGATGAGTAGAGTGATCTTGGTGTTCAGGTACATAGATCCCTGAAAGTTGCCACTCAGTTTGATAGGGTCATTAAGAAGTCATACGGTGTGTTGGCTTTTATTGGGAGAGGGATTGAGTTTCAGAGTCATGAAGTCATACTGCAGCTGTACAAAACTCTGGTGTGGCTGTACTTGGATCAGTTTTGATCACCGTATTAAGGGAAGGATGTGGACACTTTGGAAAAGGGTTCAGAGAAGATTTACTAGGATGTTGCCTGGTATGGAGGTAAAGTCTTATGAGGAAAGGCTGAGGGACTTGAGGCTGTTTTCGTAAGAGAGGAGAAAGTTGAGAGGTGACTTAATTGAGACAAACATAATCAGAGGGTTGGATCAGGTTTTCAATGAGAGCCTTTTTCCTCAGATGGTGATGGCTAGCATGAGGGGACATAGCTTTAAATTAAGGGTGATAGATATAGGACAGATGTCAGAGGTAGTATCTTTACTCAGAGTAGTAGGGGCGTGGAATGCACTCCCTGCAACAATTGTTGACTTGCTAACTTTACACGCTTTTAAATGGTCATTAGATAAACATATGGATGAAAATCGAATACTGTAGAACAGATGGGCTTCAGGTTGGTTCCATAGGTCAGTGCAATATCGTGGGCCAAAGTACCTGTACTGTGCTGTAGTGTTCTATGATCTATCACTAATGACTGTAATGCTAGGTAAGATATTTGGGCAAATTTCATCTTTTTGATAATTGAAAAAGCTGATCAATGATGATTTAATTGACATTTTCACATTTTAAAATAACTAGAATTATGGTTTGAGATTAATTATTTTTCAAACTAAAATGACAATTACTGTATCATGAGATAGCAATTGACTTCAACAGACCTAATTTCAAAGGAATGGTGATTTTTTTTCAAATGCATTCTCAGGATGTGGGTATCATTGGTAAAGTTACGCACTTATCTGTTCCTGTGCTGTGAGCTCTCCCACACAGGTTGCTCCAAGGTCAGCTGTAAATTTTGCTGTTTGTTGGTTTTTCCTCAACACACTCTGATGTCTAGAGATACATGAACTCAAAAAGCAAAGGTAACTGTGCAGGTTCATTCCTGTGTCAGTTAGCTGTGTAAGCTTCTTTCTCTCACTCCTTCACTGCACTGTGATCACTGCCTTTTGTCTGTCTTCCTCCTTTTAAAAGTGCTGTTGTTTTGATTTTTTTTCCCCAAAGTTCCAAAACAGCATATAAAACAGTAACTGCTGCACCTGGAATTTGAGGAAATCACTTCCAACACCTGAAATACCTGAAAAAAGGAGCACCTCTTACAGCCACAATTTTTTTCCTGACCTCCATCTCAGTCAGCAGATGTGATCAGTGGTTTATGATTGTGTGAAGTGAACTGACCTGCCTTGCAGGTTGGTTTAAAGTATAGCAGAAACCTGACGTTAATTCCAAAGGCCTGGGTTGTTTGGTTTGTGTCGCAGAGGATGCATTTGATGCATATCACGTTTAATGCACTTACTTACTGCAGAGATAGTGTTCATTGATTCCATAGATGAAGCTCCAAGGACAGCTATGATCACACTGTGCCTTCATTAATCATGTGTTAGCACTCCACAAAGAAGATTGGACCCTGTACAGTGCATATGCCTGTACCAACAAGCATCATTGAAGTGGTAGAGTCTGGTACAGTTGCAACATTTATGAGGCATTTGGATGTGTATATGAATAGGAAGGGAATGGAGGGATATGGGCTGGGTGCTGGCAGGTGGGACTAGTTTGGGTCGGATATCTGGTCAGCATGGACGGGTTGGACCAAAGGGTCTGTTTCTATACTGTACATCTCTATGACTATAACAGTTACTAGGAAGGCTGAGCTAACCCTGGGTATAGGCTGGAAGACCCCACACAAGAACCACTTTCCAAATTACACTTTGTAGCTTCTGTTACCAGCTGTACAGCATTTCAAGGATGAGCAGTCAGGAGGAAGTGTGCAACCACACTACCTTTTCCTATTATAAATTGATAGTCTGTCCACAGTTTGCTGATTTAGATTATGTTAAATGGAGCTATCAACCCCAACTCTGCACAATCTCCCCCAAATGAAAATGCTCACACCTGTTACACTCTCACAATATTTAAAGCACCGTCTCACCGGCCAGGATTTGTACCCATCCCTCGCTGCTAACAAATATTCTCCTCCATCCCTGACCCTCTGATAGTGTACATTCCCTTATCAACCACCAAGCATTTAACACCCCTGACAATGTTTTCCTTCCTCCCCAAGCAACATCCAACTTCTTTCCTCAGTCCTCAACAGAGTGCAGGCCCTCCCTCACCCTGATATAAAGACTTCATTTTCCTCACTGCCCAACAGGGTTACTCTGCAATGTCCACCAAACAGGAAATAGGCATGAGAAGATGGATTGGGTATGGGAGAGAGTGAATGTTACCTGGGTCAAAGAGGGTATAATTTCAGGAGGAGGGGTGACGTTGCAGGAGCTAGATGACCATTATTTCATGATGACATGAAGACATGATGGGTTGAATGCATACTGGGCTTTTTTGGGGGGAGAGGGTGTGGAAATGAGAAGAGTTGCGGGGGTGGTGGTGAAGGATTTGGACAGTAAGTGGTGGAGGGGTCAGAATAAACACTGCAAGGGGAAAACGAATATTATACTGATGGGGGCTGAGCATTGAGGAAGGTGCTGGAGTGCTGATTTATTTAAAATTTCATTGTTTTTAGACCTGCCTGAATAGCTCCAAGTAAATGACAGGGAGATTATTGTTGTTTATTAATCCACAAGGCCAGGTAATGTTCTGGGGATCCAGATTCAAATCCTGCTATGGCAGATTTGAATTCAATAAAAAAGTCTAGAATTAAGAACCTACTGATGACCACAAATCTATGTTTGGAAAGAAAACCCCCATCTGGTTCACGAATGTTCTTTAAGGAAGGAACCTGCCATTTTTACCTGTTATGGCCTACATGTGACTCCAGACCCACAGTAATATGTTGGCGCTTAATAATTAGCAATAAACAATAAATGCTGGCCTAGCCAGCAACACCCTATTCCCATGAATGAGTAAAACAAAACTGAAGAAGGGCTCATGCCCGAAATGTCGATTCTCCTGTTCCTTGGATGCTGCCTGACCTGCTGCGCTTTTCCAGCAACACATTTTCAGCTCTGATCTCCAGCATCTGCAGTCCTCACTTTCTCCTCCTAAAACAAAACTGTGCAAGGCAGCTACAGAGCAACCTGTCCAAGGCTCAATGGTTCTGCCCATCTTATCCCATTGTCATTCTAGTCATGGATGAAAGCAAGCAGGATAAAATGTACAATGGGATATTTAAATTTCCTGATTTATTGCAATTGTGTAAATGTTGATCTTAACACACATCAGCAATGTAAACTGAATTGGAGGTCTCCCCAAGAGTGGAGGTTTTGAGCCATTAGTGGCAAGATGACGGCAGAGTAAGATACTCCAGCAGGAGTTCCTCTGCTCCGCCACTTCTTTTTCTTTCCTTGTTTCCCTTGTTTCCTCCCCTCTTTTCTGCCTTTGTTTTCAAATAATGACTTGGACTTAGCTAGAAGGAAATGGAGGAGTGGGTGAGCCCTGGAGGCTAATCCTAGAACAGAGGTCAGCGCGGGGAAGCAGTCCCGAAGAAGACTTATCATGGAGCAGTTGAGAGTCAGTGCAAAGTGGACTGGAGGCCTGGAGTGGAGTAGGGATGGTTGTTGGACCGGGGTCTGGCATGGGCAGTCAGATCATGCACAGAAGCTCCTGCCCTGAGCTACTGCAATATAATGTTTATGTATAATTTATTTGTCTGACTGCAATGTCTATCCTTTTAACTATTTCTTATTTCTAACTTATTCTATGAATCACTGTAAAGTAATGCAAACACTTTTTTTATTCCTGAATTTTTGTAGCTATGATTTGAACTTAGATACTTAAGATGGTGCCACAAGAGAAGACATTGTAAAACTTTTCACTATACACCAGCAGTCAACACTTGAGTACGTGACAAAGGATAGTCTAATTGAGACACCACTAAATGTTCTGTTTTTAACTTAGATAATATTTACAGTGCTTCACCTTAAAGTTTTGCGCAGCAGGTGTAACTGTTATACAGTAAAACACCAAAACATAGCACTGTAGCTTTTCTAAATAATCTAATTAGGTTTGCATTTGAAGTATTCCAATTGTTGCACTTCCCAAGAGATTGCCTCTGCACTATATCATCTTAATCTTGTTTGGCAAGATGTTATTAACTCAGGTCTGAAAGCCCTGAACAACACAGAAATCACTAAAATAAAACAAAGGGAATGGGGTCAATTGCTCAAACATATAGGAATATCAAAATGGAAACATTGCATTAGGAGGACTGTAATAGGACTGAAAACAAGACAGAGAAAGCACTACCTATGATTTTTCTAAATTATTTCATACCACCTTGTTTCAGATTAAGACAAATTTATATTTTTATAAAATCATTTAAACAGGACCAGGCTGAATATATCATGTCATTAACACGTTGTTATGTATCTGTACAGGGTTCAACAAATCCTTCAGGAAAAGCATTAATTAGCATAACTTACATCTGAATGTAAATGGATTGTGTGGGTGCATCACAAACTACTGCTGTAGAAACACAAAGGATTTGAGTAAATACATTCAGTGAATAAGCTTTACAAAAAAAAAGCAGATTTTTAAATGCAACAAGAGTTGCATTATTGATGTCTTCCAACAATGGTGGATTTTATCTTTTTCTCATTGCTTCAATTCTTAATGGATGGATTACATAATCTTTCAAAGTCATTTGTCAGCATAGTTTTGCAACCACTGACATGGAGAGCAACCATTTAGTTTCATTGTTAGTAATTTTGTCTATTGATCCTGTTTAAGACCAGGATTAATGGAGGAAATGCAGTAAGCAACTCCAATCAGTTATGATTTGGAGATGTCAGTGTTGGACTGGAGTGTACAAAGTTAAAAAATCCTCACTTCAAGAAAGGATCAAGACAAAAGATGGAAAATTATAGGCCAATTAGCCTAACCTTGTTTGTTGATAAAAATCTACAATCCATCGTTAAAGATGAGATTTCTAAATTCTTGGAAGTGCAGGGTTTGATTAGAACAAGTTAGCGTGGATTTAGTAAGGGGAGGTTGTGCCTGACAAACCTGTTAGAATTCCTTGAGGAGGTAACAAGTAGGTTAGACCAGGGAAACCCAGTGGATGTTATCTACCTAGACTTCCAAAAGGCCTTTGAAAAGATGCCTCACGGGAGGCTGCTGAGTAAGGTGACGGCCCATGGTGTTTGAGGTGAGCTACTGGCATGGATTGAGGATTGGCTATCTGACAGAAGGCAGAGAGTTGGGATAAATGGTTCTTTTTCGGAATGGCAGCTAGTGACAAGTGGTGTCCGACAAGGTTCAGTGTTGGGGCCACAGCTGTTTACTTTATACATTAATGATCTGGGTGAAGGGACTGGGAGCATTCTGGTGAAGTTTGCTGATGATACAAAGTTAGGCCGACAGGCAGATAGTTCTGAGGAGGTGGAGAGGCTGCAGAAAGATTTAGACAGTTTAGGAGAGTGTTCCAAAAAATGGCTGATGAAATTCAATGTGAGCAAATGCAAGGTCTTGCACTTTGGAAAAAAGAATATAGGCATGGAATATTTTCTAAACATTGTACAAAGCCAAAGTACAAAGGGATCTGGGAGTGCTAGTCCAGAATTCTCTAAAGGTTGACTTGCAGGTTGAGTCCGTAGTTAAGAAAACAAATGTAATGTCATTTAACTCAAGAGGGTTGGAATGTAAAAGCAGCGATGTGCTACCAAGACTTTCTAAAGCTCTAGTTCAGCCCCATTTAGAATACTGTGTCCAGTTTTGGGCCCCACACCTCAGGAAGGACATACTGGCACTGGAGCATGTCCAGCGGAGATTCAAATGGATGATCTCTGGAATGATAGACCTAACATACGATGAACGGCTGAGGATCCTGGGATTGTATTCATTAGAGTTTAGAAGGTTGAAGGGAGATCTAATAGAAACTTACAAGATAAGACATGGTTTAGAAAGGGTGGATGCTGGGAATTTGTTTCCATCAGGCAGGGATACTAGGATGCGTGGGTACAGCCTTAGAATTAGAGGGGGTCAAGGTAGAATGGAAATGAGGAGACATCTCTTCAGCCAGAGAGTGGAGTGCAGTGGAAACCAGGACATTAAATGTCTTCAAGGCAGAGATTGATAAATTCTTAATCTCGCAAGGAATTAAGGGATATGGGGAGAGTGCAGGTAAGTGGCATTGAAATGCCCATCAGCCATGATTGAATGGCGAAGTGGACTCAATGGGCAGAATGGCCTTACTTCTACTTCTATGTCTTAAGGTCTTATGGTCTTATGGTGACATCCATAAATGATCTGGAGGACGGTATCGGTGGTCTGATTAACAAATTTGCAGATTACACTAGGATTGGTGGAGTAGCAGATAGTGAAGGGGACTGTTAGAAAATGAAGCAGAATATAGATAGAGTTTGAAGATAGTTGGGTGGAGAAATGGCAGATGGTGTTTAATCTGGGCAAATGAGAGATCATGCATTTTGGAAGATCCAATTCTCGAGCAAACTGTATGTTAAATCAAATAGCTCTGGGGAAAATTAATGTCCAGAGAGACTTGAATCCTCAGGTCCATTGTTCCATGAAGGTGGCAATGCAGGTTGATAGAATGGCCAAGAAAGCCTACGACATTCTTTCTTTCACCAGTATGAGAGATGGCAGGTCATGTTGCATTTGTATAGGACTTTGGTTCGGCCACATTTGGAATACTGTGTACAGTTCTGATTGCCACATTACCAGAAGGATGTGGATGCTTTGTAGACAGTGCAAGGGAGGTTCACCAGGATGTTGCCTGGTATGGAGAGTGCTAGCTATAAAAAGAGATTGAGAAGATCAGGATTATTTTCATTAGGAAGATGGAGGTTGAGGGGGATCTGATTGAGGTCTATAAAATCATAAGATGTATAACCAGGGTGGATAGCAAGAAGCGTTTCCCCAGAGTGAGGGACTCAATTCCTAGAGGTCACAAGTTCAAAGTGAGAGGGGAAAAGTTGAAGAGATATGTGTGGAAAGTTCTTTCCAGAGAGGGTGGTGGGGTGCCTGGAATGTGTTGCCAGTGGAGGTGGTAGAGGTGGGAAGAATAGTGTCATTTAAGATGTATCTAGACAGATGTATGAATGGATAGGGAGCAGAGGGATATAGACCCCTGGAAAGTAAGTGACAGGTTTAGACAGAGGATCTGGATCAGTGCAAGCTTGGAAGACTGAAGTGCCTGTTCCTGTGCTATAATTTTCTTTGTTCTTTTATTTGTTCTTGGTACTTACTGATTATAGTTCTGCTTTCAACACCGTAATTCCAAACAAACTCATCTCTAAACTTCGAGACCTGGGCCTCAGCTCCCCTGTCCCTCTGTAATTGGATTATTGATTTCCTAATCCATTAACTGTAATCAGTAAGATTATGCAGCAATCCCTCCTCCACCATAATCCTAAAACCAGTTCTTCACAAGGCTGCAACCCTCTACTACACTCCTTCTGCACTGATGATTTTGTGACCAAATTGCTCCTCATCTCCATTTATAATTTTGTTGATGACATCATTGTTGTAGATTGGATCTCAAACAGAATACTGGAAAGAGACTGAGTGCTCAGTGGAATGGTGCAAAGACAACAAACTTTCCATCAATGTCAGCAAAATGAAGGAGCTGGTCATTGACTTCAAGAAGTAGAGAGGAGAACATGGCCCTGTCTGCATGAATGATGCTGAGGTGGAGATGATCAAGCATGTCAAGTTTCTGGGAATGATAATCACTGACAATCCATCCTCAACCCCTCCACATCAATGAAATAGTCAAGAAAGCTTATCAACATCTCTACTTCCTCAGGAGGCTGAGGAAATTTGGCATGTCCACAAGGACTCTTACCAGATATTATCGAGGCATCATAGAAAACAACTTACCTTGATGCATTAAATTGTGGTTCGAAAACTACTCTTCCCAAGACTACAGAATTGTGAACACAGCCCAGTTCATCAACAAACCAACCTTCCATCCATTGACTCCATCTATGCTTTCTGCTGCCTCAGGAAAACAACCAAACACAATCAAAGACCCATCCCACTTCACTTGTACTCTCTTTCATCAGGCAGAATATATATAAGTTTGAATACACACACAAACCTGTTAATTCTGATCTCGGTTTCTGCTATAACACTGTATTTCGCACTTTGTTCTGCTACCCTGATGTATGATATGTTCTACCAGTATAGCATGCAAAACAACACTTTTCACTGTAGCTCAGTACATATAACAACACTAAAACAATCATTCAATTGTCTAAAGTTAACTTGTACCTAAGCAAGTCGTAGTCATTTTTCATACCAAAGAAAATACGCATTCAATGACAAACTTGAAAGAGTGTTATAATCTTCCCTTTGCAGTGAGTTTCATGTTTGAGATCAGGATTGTATTGGAGGTGAGTGCCAGATTCTCCATTCAGCGTGCATTTCCCCTTAGCCCTGCAGTTAGTCTCTCATAACCTGCTCGCTATCAAACTATAACTGTAGTGAAACAAAAATTCTGCATGAGATGTATAGACAGGGTGGATAGCAAGAAGTGTTTTCCCAGATTGGGGGACTCAATTACTAGGGATCAAGAGTTCAAGGCAAGAGGGGAAAAGTTCAAGGGAGACATGCATGGAAAATTCTTCATGCAGAGGATGGTGGGTACCTGGAACATGTTGCCAGCGGAGGTGGTAGAGGCGGGCACAATTGAGTCATTTAAGATGTATCTAGATAGATACATGAATGTGCAAGGAGCAGAGGAATATAGATTGTTGGAAAGTAGGTGACAGGCTTAGATAGAGCATCCGAATTCGCGCAGGTGTGAAGGACCGAAGGGCCGGTTCCAGTGCTGTAATTTTCTTTGTTCTTTGTTCTTTACCTCTAGAGTAGGTGGGAGCTGAACACAGGCTTCCTGGCTCAGAGGTAAGGTCACTACCATTCCACCACAAGAGTCCTCAATGTCCTCGGAATTTAAGACATGTATAAGTGGCTGTACAAGGAATCAGCTGCACTATGAACCATGAAAATGTCAGGACCAAGCTTTTAAAATGAAAAGTCCATTCATCAGTCTGGTAATCTCATTAATACATATTGCAGAAACCTGAGAATGTTTGCAATCAATGGATATCTAATCAACTGCAGAATCTCTCACGCTAAAAGATAATTCTACCACAATCGTGCAACTGCTAAAAGAAGAAAATCTAATACTTGAGAAAAGTTATAAATGTGTGCAGAAGCTCAGAGTTGGTAAACTAACAGCCTTAGCACGTACATGTGTGAGTTTGTTCACAATATGGAGAAGCAATCCAGATGTGTTCACTATGTTGACAACTAACTCAAATTTGGCAACTTTGTTCGCAGCCTAGACTATACAAGTAAACAATGTGGATGAATATGGCAAGTATCCACAGAAGAACGAACAGAAAGATCAATATCAAAGGACAAGTTACAAGTATTGTGGAAAATATAAAATAAAACATAAAACACATAAAACAAAAAAAAGGCATGCCTAGTGCTTTGACTGCAAGAATTTTGCATACAAAGTTTAGTTAGGGACATTATAGCAATGAATACTCAAAAGATGTCAGGTGAAGATCCAGGCTATTCAACTGGATACCTTAAAGCAGATGGGCAATGTCAAATCTAAAAGCAGGAAATGATTTGTAACCATTGTGATGAAGACAGCAGGATGAGAAGATCAAATAAATACAAAATGGTAGATAGACACTAGTGCTTTTTGCAACAACATGTTCTTTGCAGGTCTACATAAGGTTACACCAGACAGCAATGCAAAAGCAAAACTGTGACAGAACAATGCTTACCGTCAGAGGACAAATTAATCTGAGAGTTCAAGACTGAAGATGTGGAATTCCATACATGACATGACACTAAAGCCACTATCCTCATCAGAAGCAAATCGAAGGCTCTGACTAATAACCCGCAACATTCTAGAAAAAGATTGATAAAATTTTGCTAGCCTCATTAACTCATGAGCAGGCAAACAGCAAATGACAGAGAAGGTCTAAATGCAAGAATACAAAGGAAACTTGGTGTCAACGTAAAAAAAACCAGAAAGGATTGCCTTGCCAAACACAACTGATGCAACTGAAGGAAATAAGTGTTCAAACTAAGAACATAACTCAGGGTCAGCTGAGAAAATGTTGCAACAAAGCAGAAAGCAAACAGTGAAGGAAAATAATAACAATCCACAAATGTACAATCACAACAGTTTAAAGCTTATACATGCCATGTAAGTAAATACATGGGCAAACGTGGGATTAGTTAGAGTAACAAACATGTTTGAAATGCATAAGGACCATTGATGCCTAATGTGGATAACTCAGTTACAAAAAAATGCAAAATTTTTTTGGACAGGAATGGGGATATTTGAAATGAAATGCAATCCTGTATGAATACCTTACTTAGTCCGTAGTTTAGTGACCTCTACCACGAGGCACACATGTTGTGAGCAAACATGAGTCTTATGCTGAACATACTCCTATGTAGTATAATCAAAATATCCAAGAATCTATGCTTTAATATATAAAATGTCAATAGTTTGTATTATCTTAAATTTAAACATTCAACAGTTAGTGTTTACATTAATTCTAGTGTAAAAGAAAACAAACTAATGGAAAAGGAAAAAGTAAAATATCAAATCAGGAAAAATGTTTAGGTTAAAAGATAATGAGAAAAGAATATCAAAAGAACATTTTGAAAACAAGAATAACAAAGGAAATATTGATTAAAATGAAATAATGTCAAGCTTTGATTAAATTAGGAAGAGGAAGCATTAGAAGACAAAACCAACATTAAGGTTCACGCACTACAAGTTTCCAAAAGGGAGATATAGGAAAATTATTCAATTACATTTCCTTATCTGTGATGAAAAACTAGTACAAAGTGTTCAAGCTTAAAAAAAGTCAAAGAATCTAAATCACAACATAAACAAGGCAAATGATTCTTTTTCAAAAGGAGAAGGAAACAATGAACAAAGCTTTATTCCCTCCTCCATGATGAGCTTGATGAATAGGATGGTCTTTTATGCAAGTAGGAAGGTAACATACTTCTCCATCCCAATTAGCTTGGGTGGGAAGGCCCATGGATAGATTTCCTGTGTTACCAACTGAGGCCCTTTACGGAATTAAGGTCCCCTTAGGAGTACTCATCATGCCATGAGTGTTGTTAAACCAATGGTAGGCTGAGGCTTGTCACATGGGAAGAACTACAAGCAAACATGTGGATGATTACTTGCCTGGTCCCTGGGAAGAGTCTCCTCACTCATAGCAGATTGAGGGACCTGGCATAAAGGAAAGCCTGCAGATAGCCACTGCCCTGTCATCACTCACCTCAGGCCTATGACCCAGTGAAGTTTTCAGGCCTTGGATGTATCAGAAACAGCTATTACTTCCAAAGTATATCTGCCAATCTAAAGAGCGTCTGCCTTGGCTTGGCCAGTGATTCCCACCTCTGGATTATTTGATCTCCAAAGAAGGCCCTCCATTAACCTGACAAATTGAGATTCAGGGGATTAAGGTTTGGAACCATGAGATTATGCTGCAGCTCCACAAAACTCTGGTGTGGCCACATTTGGAGTATTGCGTACAGTTCTGTTCACCGCATTATAGGAAGGATGTGGAAGCTTTGGAAAGGGTTCAAAGGAGGTTTACTAGGATGTTGCCTGGTATGGAGGGAAGGTCTTATGAGGAAAGACTGAGGGACTTGAAACTGTTTTCATTAGAGAGAAGAAGGTTGAGAGGTGACTTAATTAAGATGTATAAGATAATCAGTTGGATAGAGTGGACAGCGAGAGCTAGCACGAGGGGACCTGGCTTTACATTGAGGGGTGATAGATATAGGACAGATGTCAGAGGTAGTATAGTGTAGGTTAGATGGGCTCAGATTGGTTCCATAGGATGGCGCAATAGGGCCTGCACTGTGCTGTAATGTTCTATGTCCTCTATATTCTAAATGCCCAAATGGCACATGGTGTGGCAGGCCTTACCAAAAAGAGGCAATGGCATGTTCTCACTAATTCTCTCACACGGAGGTGGGCAACACTCTTGTCATCTTTAAAATCCACCCAACATATCAACTGAAGAAAATGAAAGCTTCAGATGAACACAAGGTGTGAACAGAAGTTTGTGTAACAGTAAACATGAAGAGGAGGACTACAGGAGCTCATTCCCAACTTAGTCAGCTCAACCCAATCGAACTCATTAATAAAGTATACAACTAGATAGCACCAGCTGATTTTCTTTTGGAATTTCAAAGTGTTTGTATTTGAAGATTAGACAATAAATAAAAATAACTTGTGATTCTCATTGTGCTGCTACACTCAAGTGGCAATCTAATTAAAATTATAGCCTATTATTGTTGGCTGGAATCCAGTAATCTTCTTTACTGAATATGATTAATATTGAATGCCAAACTGTGACAGCAGCATTGGCCAATTATTGGTTGATGTCATAGCTACAGATTTTATGTTCAATATTAATCATTGTCCACTGCTGTTAGTTAAAATACGTGTGTGTAGCCAGCTTATATTGCTGTTTGATAAAAATTCAGACTCAAATTACATTTCTCTTTTAGCATAGCTGATCATTGCTATGAACTTGTAAAAACTGCATTCCATGATTATTTATTATTCACAGTGGAATACAGATATTGAATTTACCCTGAAATGTAATTTACCATGAAATAAAACTACAAAAATAATGATTATTTCACTTGGTTCTTAGAAGTGACCTTTTTTCCTTGATTACAGGTTAATAATAAGACAACCAGATGGCTTGTGGATATAACCTGCAATGATTATCAATAATCAATTGGGAACATATAAAATTAATATCGGTTGTTCACCTTTAAATGCTTACTCCCCTACTGTGCTGAGGTTTTAATATGCATTTTTCACGGGATGAATTGTAGCAATTAACAGGCACTTTTAAGGAGTATCTCCCATACCTAAAAACCCAACCAGGTGAAAGGGGAAGAGCAATATGAGGATACCATTATCTCCAAATGTCTCTGGTTATAATTGCTGATGAGCGGTAGATGGTGTAGAATCTGCATGGGTAAAATTGAAGAATGGTAAAGGTTAAAAAAAATTAGATTATTTACAGTGTGGAAACAGGCCCTTTGGCCCAACAAGTCCACATTGACCCTCCAAAGAGCAACTCACCTCGACCCATTCCCCTACATCTAACACGACAGGCAATTTAGCGGGGCCAATTCACCTTACCTGCACATTTTTGGACTGTGGGAGGAAACCCACACAGATACGGGGATAATGTACAAACTCCACACAGACAGTTGCCTGAGGCAGGAATTGAACCCATGTCTCTAGCACTATAAAGCAGCAGTGCTAACCACTGTGCCACCATGCCACCCATAAATAGTGGGAGTGATATACATCTCTCTAAATAGTAGTCAGGAGCTGGGGCTCAAGATACTCCAGTAGATAGAAAAGATGTGTAGGAAAGGCAAAGTTACAGTGATCATGGGGGATTTCAATGCGCAGGTGGACTGGGAAAATCAGGTTGATCGTAGATCGCAAGAAAAGGACTTTGTGAAATGTGTACAAGATAGCCTTTTGAAGCAGTTTGTGGTGGAGTCCACTAGGGAATAGACAATACTGGATTTAGTGTTGTGCAAGGAGGCTGACTTGATAAGGGAGCTTAAGGTGAAGGAACCTTTAAGAAGCAGTGATCATAATATGATTGAATTTACTCTGCAATTTTAAAAAGAGAAATAGAATCAGAGGTAATTATGTTACAGCTGAATAAAGGCTTGAGGCAGGAGCTGGGTTGAATTGACTGGGCGAGGAGCCTAGCAGGAAAGACAGTGGAACAGCAATGGCAGGAGTTTCTATAAGTAATTCAGGCGACACAACAGAGCATTCCTGATGAAGGGTTTTTGCCCGAAACATTAATTTTCCAGCTCCTCAGATGCTGTCTGACCTGCTGTGCTTTTCTCGCACTCCACTCTCGACAGCAGAAATTCATCCCAAGGAAAAAGAAGCATGGCACAGGGAGGATGTGGCAAGCACAGCTGGCTAGGGAAGTCAGGGATAGCTTTAAAGCAAAAGAGACAGCATATAATGTGGGAAAGGGCAGTGGGAAATCAGAGGATTGGGAAGCTTACAATGACCAACAGAGGGCAACAAAAAAAAAGGAATAAGGAGAGAAAGGATTAAATATGAGGGTAAGCTAGCCAGTAATATAAATGAAGAGTGTAAGAGTTTCTTTAGATAATAAAGGGCAAAAGAGAGGCTGGAAAATCACACTGGAGAGATAGTATTGGAAAACAAGGAAATGGATGAGGAACTAAATAATTATTTTCATCAGTTTTCACAATGGAAGACACAAGTAATCCCAAAAACTCAAGAGAATGAGGGGCAGAGCTGAATTTGGTGGCTATCACCAAGGGGAAGGTGCTATAAAAACTGAATGGCCTGAAGGTGGATAAACCACCTGGACCAGATGGACTACACCCCAGAGTTCTAAGGGCAATAGCAGAGAGACAGTGGAGGTGTCAGTGCAATTGCTAGAATCAGGGAGGGTCTCAGAGGACTGGAAAGTCATTAACAAGACAGCCCTGTTTAAAAAGTGAGTAAGGCAAAAGGGGGAAAATTACAGACTGATTAGCCTGACCTCAGTCATGAAATCATGAAATCCATTGTGAAAGATGAGATTCCTGAATACTTGAAAGTCTATGGTAAAATAGGGCAAAGTCACATGATTTTGTCAAGGGTAGGTCATCCCTGACAAATCTGCTAGAATTCTTTGAGGAAGTAACATGCAGGTTAGCCAAAGAGAGCCAATGGATGTTATTTACCTGGACTTCAAGAAGGCCTTTGACAAAGTGCTGCACAGGAGGTTACTGAGTAAGATAAGGCCCCATGGTGTCATACACAAGGTGCTAGCATGGATAGAAGTCTAGCTGTCTGACAGAAAGCAGAGAGTGGGGATAAAAGGGTCCTTCTCAGGATGGCAGCTGGTGACAAGTGGTGTTCTGCAAGGTTCAGTGTTGGAGCCACAACTTTTCACTTTATACACTAACGATCTAGATGAAGGAACTGAGGGCATTCTGGCTAAGTTTGCAGATGATACAAAAATAGGTAGAGGAGCAGGTAGCATTGAGGAGGCAGGGAGACGGCAGAAGGATTTAGACAGGTTAGGAGAGTAGGCAAAGGGGCAATAGATGGAGTACAAAATGAGAAAGTGTGAGGTCATGGACTTTGGTAGGAAGAATAAAGGCATAGACTATTTTCTAAATGGGGAGAAAATTCAGAATTCTGAAGTTTAAAGAGACTTGAAACTCCAAGTCCAGGATTCTCTCAAGGTATATTGCAGGTTGAGTCACTAGTTAGGAAGGCAAATGCAATGATGACATTTATTTTGAGAGGTCTTGAATATAAAAGCAGGGATGTACTCATGAGGCTTAATAAGGCTCTCGTCAGAACAAATTTGGAGGATTGTGTGCAGTTTTGGACCCATATTTCAGGATGTCCTGGCACTGGACCGTGTTCAGAGGAGTTTCACAAGAATGGTCCCAGGAATGAAAAGCTTAACATATGAGGAATGTTTGAGGAATCTGGGTTTATACTTGATAGAACTTAGAATGATAAGGGAGAATATATTTGAAACATACAGAATACTGAATGGCCTGGACAGAGTAGATATTTGGAAGATGTTTCCATTGGTAAGAGAGAAGGAGATAAGGAGAAATTTCTTCAAGCAGACAGTGGTGAATCTATGGAATTCATTGCCACAGAAGGCTGTGGAGGCCAGGTCATTCAATATATTTAAGACTAAGATAGATAGGTTCTTGAGTAACAAGGGGATCAAGGATTTAGACATGGTGGCACCACTGCTACCTGATATGGAGCATGGAATGTCATGGTCTATGCCTTGCTGCAAATATTTAGGAATTGTTGTCAAGTAAACTCCAATGGCTTAGATCAAACAATGCGATCAGGCTATGATCAATTCATTGGCTGCAAGGAAGTAGAGAAGAAATGGTGGGGGTCCTGGCTGATATTTTTGTGTCATCATTAGCCACGCGTGAAGTCCTGGATGACTGGAGGGTAGCCGACCTCTCTTATCCTTCCTGGAGTTAACCCATCTATGTGATTGTATCTGAGACTTTCCCCCCTTCCTATAACTGCCATACATCACATACTGTTGCTGTTGCAAATTCCTCATCGCTTCTATCTGTCTCTCCATCAGATCCACTCGATCTGATAAGATTTATATCCAATGGCATTTATGGCAGATATAATCTGCAGTAACCCTTAAACTCTCTTTAAACTCCCACATCTGACAAGAAGTACATATCACTGCAAAAGCCATTTTTGCTCCTTCACAATCTACAGACTCAGAAAATAACACTGTCTTAATTCCTCTACAACACTGCCCCAGGTTAAATCAATAGCTATGGCTTATATTTTAAGTTTAATCATGAGACTTATCTCCAAGAACATATAATCAAGAAAGAATCCACTATATTCACTACTGCAGCCTTTCTCTTGGACAGACTTAAAACAACAATTAACTGATCTGATTCTGTGCTGTGAACCTCGCCCGACAGTTCCTCCAAGATTAGTTGTGAATTTCACTGTTTGTTAATTTCCCAGATGCACTCTGATGTCCAGCGATACACAAATTCAAACAGCAAAGGCGGTAACTGTTCTGTCTCTCTCTCTCTCTCTCTCACACACACACCTCCAATACCTGAAATGCCTCAAAAAAACAGAGCAGCTCTTCCAGCCAGAAATTTTTCACATCCTCCATCTTGGATTACCCACAATCCTTTGTGAGAGATCCTACTTCTTTCGTAAACCATGGCTTCCTCTCTTGAGGACTACCTCCCTGTCTGATAGCTAAATACTTATTAAGGACCCACAGTAGCTGTTCCTTGAATAAGATCTACATTTCAAATGTGTCTATTCCCTGCGGTTTCCTTCCCCATCCTATGCATCGTATGCATACATGGTAGGTTGCTCTGGAAGGTTAGGTTGCTTGGAATCCAGGTGAGCTGGAAAATTGGATATATATTTGGCTTGATGGTAGGAAGCAGAGGGTAATAATGGAAGGATATTAGTCAGACTGGAGGCCTGTGACTTGTGGAGTGTCTCAGAGGTCAGTGCTGGGCCTATTGCTGTTTCTTATCTATATCAATAATGTGGATGAAAATGTAGAAGGCATAATTAGTAAGTTTGCTGATGACACTAAAATAGGAGGTATTGTGCGTAGTGAGGAGAGTTATCAGAAATTGTAACAGGACTTTGATCAGCTGAGGAAGTGGGCCGAGAAATGACAAATGAAGTTTAGATTAGATTACTTACAGTGTGGAAACAGGCCCTTCGGCCCAACAAGTCCACACCAACCCTCCGAAGAGCAACTCACTCAGACCCATTCCCCTACACCTAACACTAAGAGCAATTTATCATGGCCAATTCACCTGACCTACACATCTTTGGACTGTGGGAGGAAACCCACGCAGACACGGGGAGAATGTGCAAACTCCTCACAGACAGTCGCCCAAGGTGGGAATTGAACCTGGGTCATCTGGCGCTGGGAGGCAGCAGTGCTAACCACTGTGCCACCGTGCCGCCTTTAATATTGATAAATGTGAGGTCTTACATTTCATAAAGTCAAATCAAGGTCTGATTTTCATGGTGAATGGTCAGGCCTTATGAAGTGTAGTGGAGTCATAGGTAGACAGGGCACTGGCCTTCATTAGTCAGGGCATTGAGAACAGAAATTGTGATGTTATGCTGCAATTGTACATGACGCAGGTGAGGCTGCACATGGAGTAGTGTGTTCAGTTTTAGTCACCTTGCTCGAGGAAGGGTTATATTAAATTGGAAAGAGTGCAGAAGAAATTTACAAGGATGTTCCCAGGACTCTGAGTTAGAGGGAGAGGTTGGGCAGGCTAGGACTTTTTATTTAGAATGTAAGAGACTGAGGGGGGATCTTAACAAATTTTATAAGATCATGTGAGGCATGGATAGGGTGAATGCACTCAGTCTTTTTCCCCAGGGTTGGGGAACTGAGGGCATCAGTTTAAGGTTAGAGGGGAAAGAATAAAAGGGAACCTGAGGTGCAACCTTTTTACACAGAGGGTGGTACGGACTTGGAATGAGCTGCCAGTGGAGGTGTGTAGATTAACAACATTTAAAAGGCATTTGGACAAATACATGGATAGGAAAGGTTTAGAAGGATATGGACCAAGTTCAGGGAAAGCGGTTAGCATTGATGGACATTCTGGTCAGCATGGACAGTTTGGGCTAAATGGCCTGTCTCCGTGCTGTAGGATGCAATGAGTCTATGACTCTATAAGTAAGAATACCTGGGCAAAGGGTTTGAATACTCCTTTTCAGGTAACTCCATACACCTATGTCCCTAGTAAATGACATTTATAATCTGGAAAAAAGACTCCTACTATCCATGCCTCTCATAACTTTCTGTATGATCTTAAGGACTGTTGAGGGACTGAAAATGTGTACGCTCCCATCAGATTACCTCCTATCCTTTGACATTCAAGTGAAAACAAGCAATTATGTCCAATCTCTCTTCATAGCTAGTATGCTTCAAGCCAGATGACATTCTGGTAAATCTTTTCTGTACTCTCTCCAAAGTTTCCACATCCTTCTGGTAGTGTGGTAACTAGAATTGTACACAATATTCCAAACAAGGCCTAACAAAAGTTTAATAAAGCTGGAACATGACTTGCCAATTTTTATACTGTAGCGGTGAAGGCAAGCATGTCATATGCCTTCTTGACCACTTTATCCACTTGTGTTGCCACTTGCAGGACATATTGGCCTATACACTTAGATACCTCTGTTTGCTGATGCTATTAAGGGTTCTGCCATTGTATACTACCCTTATGCATTAAATCGTCAAAAATACATCAACTTACATTTGCCTGGATTAAACTCCATCTGCCATTTCTCTTCCCAAGTCTCCAGCCTATCTGTATCCTGCTGTATCCTCTGGCAATCCTCCTCACTATTCACACCTCCCCCATCCTTGTGCCATCTGCAAACTAAATAATCGGAACAGCTACGAACTCTTCCAAATCCTTTATATATATTACAAACAAAAGGGATCCCAGCACTAATGCCTGTGGAACCATTGGTCACAAATGTCCAATCAGAAAGACACCCTTTTGCCGCTAGTCTCTGTCTTCTTTGTCTAAGATTGTTCTCTGTCCATCCGACCAGCTCACTATGGATCTAATTTGGCTTCAGCTTTTGTCGGAGCCTGCCATGATAGATTCCATCATGCCCTGAGGACTTGACTACCTTAATGTTTTTCAAATTAACCAATGCCTCCCTTTTTAGACTGACATGCCCTAGAATACTGAATTTCCCCTCCTGTGACTCACAATCCACCATGCCCTTCTCCTTTATGAATACTGATGTAATCACTCCAGAAATTTAGAAGCTTTTCCTGTGGAATTGTCTGACTGCTTCCAAGAATATTGCCATAGTTCCACTAAAGCTTATGATCTGACAGTGTGCCACCACTAATCCAGAATCTGGTTTCCAGCATCTGCAGTCATTGTTTTTATTCCTGATGAAGGGCTTTTGCCCAAAATGTCGATTTTGCTGCTCCTTGGATGCTGCTGTGCTCTTCCAGCACCACTAATCCAGAATCTGGTTTCCAGCATCTGCAGTCATTGTTTTTACCTACCAGATTGCATACTCCACCTTATCTTAGGTCACTTAAAGCATGACATTCTAATGGAATCACATTCCTCTTTTGTAAGCTATTAGCACAACACTGGGCCAGATACTTCTGTGCCAAAGGAATATAATGTTTGTAAATAATAGTAAGTTGTAGCTTCTTTAATATCATGATATTCATGCCCAGTTTCTTATGCTATTGAGATAACATAAGCAACATCTAAATCAAGTAAAACACCCTGTTGCAGTCCAACTTTAATCATGATTACAGTGGTGGTAAAAGGCTGTTAAAAGGTTCCAATATCTTGGTAGTCAACTCATAGAGCTGTACAGCATGGAACCAGACCCTTTGATCCAATTCATTCATACCATACAAACATAAAGTCATACGGTAACAGGGATGTACATTACAGAAACAGTCTCTTTGGTCTAACTTGTCCATGCCGACCAGATCTACTAGATTAATCTAGTTCCATTTGTCAGCATTTAGCCCATATCCCTCTAAACCCTTCCTATTCATATACACTTCCAGATGCCTTTTAAATGTTGTAATTGTAGTAGTCTCCTCTACTTTCTCTGGCAGCTCATTCCATACACATATGAACCTCTGCATGAAAAAGTTTTTTAAAATTTTCCCTTCTCACCTTAATGCTCTCTAGTTTTGGACTAATCCACCCCAGGGAAAAGACCTTGCCTATTCACCATTTCAAATGCCCCTCATGATTTTATAAACCTCTATAAGTTCAGCCCGCAGCTCCAGGGAAAACAGCCCCAGCTCAAACCCTCCAACCCTGGCAACATCCTTGTAAATCATTTCTGAATCCTTTCAGGCTTCACAATATGTTTCTTATTGCAGGGAGAATTGCATGTAGTATTCCAAAACTGGCCTAACCAATGTTCTGAACCTCCCAAGTCCTATACTCAATGCATTGACCAATAAAGGCAAGCATACTAAACGCCTTCTTCATTATCCTGTTTACCCGTGGCTCCACTTTCAAAGAACTATGAACCTGCACTTAAAGGTCTCTTTGTTCAGCAACACTCCCCAGGACCTTATCATTAAATGTATAAGTTCTGCCCTGATTTGCTTTTCCAAAATGCGGCACCTCACATTTTTCTAAATTAAACTCCAGCATCCACTTTTTGGCCCATTGGTCCATCTGACCCATTGTACTCTGAGGTAACCTTCTTGGCTGTCCACTATACCACCAATTTTGGAGTAAACTTACTAGCTATTCCTCCTATCATTAACAGCCAAATCATTTATATAATTAACAAAAAGCAATGGACGTAGCACCAATCTTAGTAATTAAAGATTAAATTAATTAATTAAAGATCAATTTAATGTATCCATAATGACTATAATCAATGTTTACAGATGCACAATGCAAATCATTCTATCCAGATGCAACACAGCTTGACATGACAACTGCTCTGCCCAAGATCGTAAGAAACCACAGAGAGTTATGAACGCTGTCCAATCCATCATGAAACCCAGCCCTCCTTCCTTGGCCTCTGTCTACACTTCCCGCTGCCTCAGGAAAGCAGCCAACATAATCAAAGATTCCTCTCATCTTGGTTATACTCTTGTTCATCCTCTTTCATCTGACAGAAGACACAAAAGTTTGAAAAGATGTTCCAACAGATTTAAGAACAGCTTCTTCCCCACTGTTATTAGACTTCTGAACAGACATCTCATATATTGAGTTGATTATTCTCTGCACCTTCTCTATAGCTGTACTGCTATATTATGCATTTTGTTGTATTAACCTAATTTACTTTTGTAAAGCGTGAATATTCTGGATAGAATGGAAAACAATATTTTTCACTGGATCGGTAAATGTCACAACAATGAATCAGATCAAATCAAATCAAAACTGGACAACAGAAAATTCAACAAAGGGATTGTTCTTCATACTTAAACAGCATCAGTTTCTAAAAATACAAATCCCTGTATAGATGTGTAGATAATAAATTAATTCTGTTTTCTTTGTGGACAATGTATTTGAGATTGGAATGCAAGCTGTTTCAAGATTATATAAATTAATGGGATTGACGTAATATATTTTTAAAAATCTGAATTACTGTTGAGTACAGAATGATACAGAAAGCTGGAAGGCCAGAACATTCTGTTCCTGACACTTGACTAGTAGTAACAAACAGTCTCATTCAGTTACAACTGCAAAATCTTACTGTTAAGGGAGGAGCAGATCTAATTTACATTGACAAAAAAAGTCAGAGGGACATGCCTTAATGTTTTTTTTAAGAGTGAAATCATGGAAACCAGAAGCTTCATTATGGATGGGGAATTGATTAACACCCCTGCTGAATTACATACTATTCAAACAATGTCTGTAATTCCATTTTACAGACCAAGTGATTGGTGATTCTGTGAAAAAAATTCTAAAGTTTTGCTTGCCATTAGTAAGGTAGCATTTCACAGAACTAATAGACACAGTTTCTCCATGAATGATCAGAACAGTCCAGAAAAGACATGGAACTTTCTCAAAGACCACCTCAAGCTAAGAATTAACTTCAAGGTTAAGACTACAACTCATGACACACAGATAAGCAATCTCAATACATTGACGTGTTTGTTAGAAGATGCTGCAGCACAGGATGTGAATGTAACTTCTCTCAAGGGGAAATATGAGACCGGCTCATTGAGTTAGTCATCACACCTTAACCAATTCATGACGTAAGGAAGGATCTTTTAGACAAGCATCAAGTTAATCCCAGAAAACTGTATGATTGTTTGTGGAATAATTTGTAATATTAACAAGTGTAAAAGCCCATCTAGGTATGTCCCTTTACAATGCACTTCAGACTTCAAGCCAGAAGTTGCAAAAGCAATTCAGCAGCCATCTTAGATAATGAACATTTTGAAAAGCTTAATATCTGAAACAAGCATTTGATGTCATACAGCATCCTGGCTTGGTCATGTTCTGTCCTTCCTTTATTATCTGCTGATCCAGTTCCTTGATATTTCTGTGCAACAGTTTGTTACACAGCCATAATCTGAACATTAGTGCCTTCTCATAATTAATATGACCATAAAACCTAGTAGCAGAAGTAGGTCATTCAGCCCATGGACTCTGTTCCATCAGTCAATAGGATCACGGCTGATTTCATAATCCTTGACTTTATCTTTTTGCTTTTTCCCCATAACCTTTGATTCCCTATTTGATTAAAAAAAACTGTCTTTCTTAACTTTGAATATACTTAAATGACCAAGCCTTGACAGGTCTCAATGGTAAAAAATTCCACAGATTCACTATCCTCAGAGAGGAAATTTCTCTACACCCCTGTTTTAAATGTGTGATCTCCTGTTCTGAGATTACGCCCTCTGGTCCTAGACTCTCATTCAAAGGGGAAAGCCTCTCTGCAACTTTGCTTTCGATTCCAATGAAAAATCTTCTATGTTTCAATAAGGCCGCCTTTCATTCTTCTGAATTCCAGTGAGTAAATGCCCAATCTACACAACAATTCCTCCATTCCTGGTATAAGCTGATTCAACTTTCTCTGGATTGCCTTCAATGTCAGTATATCTTTCCTTAGATAAAGGGCTGAAAGCTGTTCACAGTATTCCATCTGCTAGCTGACTAAAATCTTGTACAGGTTTAGCAAAACCTCCTTACTTTTATTTTGATTTGATTTGACTTATTATTGTTACATGTACCGAGATATAGTGAAATGTATTGCTTTGTGTGCTAACCAGACAAATCATACATTACATAAGTACATCAGAGTAATAGAACAGAGTGCAGAATATAGAGTTACAGTGACAGGGAAGATACAGAGACAGATTAACTCTAATAAAATGGAGGTCCACTCTTAAGTCTAAGAACAGTAATGAAGTAACTGTTCTTAAAACTGTTGGTACATGTTTTCAAACTTTTGTTTCTTCTGCCTGATGAAAGAGGGTGGAAGAGAGTATAACCAAAATGAGAGGGGTCTTTGATTATGTTGGCTGCTTTCTCAAGACAGCAGGAGCTGTAGACAGAGTCAATGGAAGAAGGCCTGGTTTTTGTGGTAGACTGAGTTGTATTCACAACTCTCTATAATTTCTTGCTGTCTTGCACACAGCAGCTGCCATACTAAGCTGTGATGCATCTGGATAGCGTGCTTTCTATGGTGCTTCTATAAAAATTGGTAGTAATCATTGTGGAAATGCTGAATTTTTTTTGCCTTCTGAAGAAATAGAGGTTTGGTGTGCTATCTTGACTGTAGCATCAACATGGATGGACCAAGATAGACTGTTGGTGTTGGTTCCCAGAAATGAGAAGCTCTAAACCACCTCCACCCCAATAACATTGATATAGATAGAGCATGTCCTCCACTATCCTTCTTTTCTTCATTCCTTTGGAAATAAAGGCCAACATTCCATTGCTTTTCTATACTCACTGAAAATTGCACGCTACTTTTTTTTTGATTCTCAAATAAGCACTCCCAAACCCCTCTTATCTATGGTAATCTTCAGTGTTTCTCAATTTGATTAATATTTTATTCCTGTATTTTTCCTGATAAAGTACACATTTTACATTTTTTAACATTATATTCCATCTGCCAAGTTAATGCCCACTCACTTAACCTCTGCAGACTCTTTGTATCATCCTCACCATTTGCCTTTCGTGTGTCATTAGCAAATTTGGCTATGGTACATCTACTTTCCTCATTCAAGTCCTTAATAAATGTTATAAATAACTGTGACCCTTGTATTCATCCCTGTTACAAGCCAATAGATACAAGTTGTCATCTTGGAGATGTCACCCATATCCCAACTCTCTGTCTTAAATTCGTCAGCCAAATCTCTATCCATCCCAGTAAACTACCTCTAACACCATGGGGTCTTATTTTATTAAATAGTCCAATGTGTGATACCTTATCAAACACTTGCAGAAAATCCACAAGTATTATATCCACTGCTTCCCTTATATCTATCCTATGTGTTTTCTCCTCAAAGAATTCCAGGAAATTTGTCAAGCATAACTTTCCTTCGCGAAGCTGACTCTACTTGATCATGTAGATTTCATAATGTTCAACTAATGCATTCTTTATAGTACAGCCTAATAGTTTCCAAATAATAAATTTAAGTTAACTAGCCTATAATTACCATATTTTTCCCTTTCCTTTTTTTAATTAATGGTAGTTAGCAGTAGGTAACCATTAGTAGTTTTCCAATGCTCTTGAACCTTTCCATATCTAAAGATTCCTGAAAGATTATTACCAGTGTATTTACTATTTTGGTGGCTACTTCCATTAATATCCTAGAATTCATCCTATCAGGCCCAGGCCATTTATTGGTCTTTAGCTCTTTTCTTTCTCTAGTGATAGTAATTGCATTTATTTCCTCTTCTCCTTCTGTCCCTTGATCAGTTTTGGAATGTTATTCATGTCATCCATTAGCTGATTTCAAGATACGCAACAATGCAGAATGGCCGAGCAGAGAATGATAGCCAAGTTCAATGTACATGAGAATGGCCTCAACCCTCTCACACACGCATTCACACACAAGCATACATACATACACACACACCCTTACACACTCACATACTCATGCAGACCCACTGTCACACACATGCTCTCTCTCACACATACGCCCCACACACTCACACCCCTGTGCTCACCCTCTCACAGGCTTATACTCTGTCACACTCATGCATAGACTCTACCAAGCACATATACTTGCACACGCTCACATGCATATACTCACAAGCACACACACATATGCACACACTCACACCCTTTCCCACACACTCACTCACTCTCTTCTCTCTCCCTCACATGCACACATACACATATAAGTCTATGGGGTGAATTTGCACTTGCAGAATTGTATTTGTAGATACATTCTAATTTGCTCAAAAAGCACACAATCTGCAGGCAATCAATGCAAGTAGTCAAACCATGTGACACTTCATAAATTCCTACATTGGAAATAAAACCAGTCTGACTTTAGACTGGAATACAAAATGACTTTAACATTGCACCTTTTTCTGAGCTGAGATGTCATCTTTCTTTTAATAAAACTTAAAGTTTTCTCGGGAATGTGACTTGAGAGAAGTTCTGTGATTTACATATTAATGAATCAAACCTGAAATCCATTCTGAAAGATGAAAGACTTAAAAGCAATCTAGGTTTGTTCAATATATCATATCAGTTGCATGACACTATGATTTTGTGCTATAAATTCTGTCTATTATGATCCTGCCCTAGTAGCTAACTGACGAAGAAGCAGCACTTTGAAAGCTAGTAGAGAACAACCTCAATTAACTAAACGAGACAGGCAAGGAGTATACTGTTCGGGTAACTGATTGTTCAGATAACTGATTGTTCAAATAATGGATAATGTTTTACAGGAGCTTGAGATCTTGTTCAGATAATCTGAAATTTGGAAAATTGACATTTGAATAACCCAGGTTGTTCTGTACTTCCAAATAATCCTGGTGGACTATAACCTGGTGTTGTGTGATTTTTAACTTTGTCCACTATGAAGATTGATGCAAAGTATTTATTCATTATTCTCTATTATTACGCCCCAGCCTCATTTTCTGAGAGCCCTGTGTTCATTTTGGTGTCGCACTTCCTTGTTACATAAGAAGCTCTTGGTGCCTGCCTTGATATTACTTGCAAGTTTATCCTCAAACTTTATCTTCTTCCTCTGTTTTTGGTCATCTTTTAATGTTATCTTTGCCAGTGATACTCACATCCTCCAAATGAATTTTAGGAAAATGCCCATTCCTTTGAAATTAGGTCTGTTGAAGTCAATTGTTATCTCATAATACAGGGATTGTCATTTTAGTCTCAAAAATAATTAATCTCAAACTATAATTCTAGTTATTTTTAAAATACAAAAATGTCAATTAAGTCATCTTTGATCAGCTTTTCCAATTATCAAAAAGATGAAATTTGCCCAAATATCTTACCTAGCATTAAAGCCATTAGTCATAGATCATAGAACATTACAGCACAATACAGGTCCTTCGGCCCTCGATGTTGCACCGACCTGTGGAACCAATCTGAAGCTGATCTATTGTACACTATTCCATTTTCATCCGTATGTTTATCCAATGATCATTTAAATGCCCTTAAAGTTGGCGAGTCTACCACTGTTGCAGGCAGTGTGTTCCATGCCTCTACTTACTTGCTGCGTAAAGAAACTACCGCTGTCCTACATCTATCACCCCTCAATTTAAAGCTATGTCCTCTCATGTTAGCCAACACCATCCTAGGAAAAAAGGCTCTCACTGTTCACCCTATCTAACCCTCTGATTATCTTGTCTCTTTCAATGAAGTCACCTCTCAACCTTCTTCTCTTTAACAAATACAGCCTCAAGCCTCTCAGCCTTTCTTCATAAGATCTTCCCTTCATACCATGCAACATCCTGATAAATCTCCTCTGCACCCTTTCCAAAGCTTCCACATCCTCCCTATAATGCGGTGACCAGAACTGTATGCAATACTCCAAGTGTGGCCACACCAGAGATTTGTATAGCTGCACAATGACCTCAAATTCCTCTACCAATAAAAGCTAACACACTGTGTGCCTTTTTAACAACCCCATCAACTTTCTGGGATCAATGTATATGGATACCAAGATTAATTAAATGTATAATCCTTTTATAAGCTGCCCCTTACACACACATACAAGAAAACTACTTTGGTTATGGATGGAGGGAAAAATTAAGAGAGTGATTCAGTGGTTTCTGTTCACAAGGGTTATTGAGATAATTCTTATGATTCATGTGCTGGTCAGAAAGTTACATATCAGTTGTCTTTGTCTGGCTGCTTTCTTTGGTTTGCAAGAGGCACAGAATGGCTGATTCACTAAAATAAGATTATTGACTTCTTGACACAAAGTCATAACTTACAGCAACTGCTGAACAAAAGATGAACTTGCTTTCTTCGGGCTTAAAGTTACTCACTGCTGACAAGAGAGAGAGAACATGCATACCTATTTTGGTGGTGGTCCAAACACTTCTCATGATCTTGTTCATCGCTCTGAACTATTCAGCTACCTGAGAACCAACCACATTACTGCCTGTAGGCAAAAAGACCTTTGTCATTGGTAACTAGTCAGTTGTTCACAAACCAATCTATTCTTTATTGCCAATAAAACTCCATTTGTTCACAAACTTTCAGCATCAGTTCATCTGTAAGCACACCTGTAACCCACAACTCGATAAAGTATCCCCAATGAGTATCTACTTATTTATTTTCAAACCTTGCAATCCTTTAAAAAGACAAGATCTTTCCAATGGGAACATTTGGAATTAAAATTAGTTTAATGATAATCATGAAACTATTGTCAATTGTTGCAAAAGTCGATCTAGTTCACTAAGGAAATCCACCTTTAGCTGGCCTGGCTAACACGTGATTCTGGACCAAAGCAAAGCAACTAACTCTTATCTATACCCTGAAAGAGTCTAGCAAGCCACTCACTCGTTCAGCCTAAAGAAAGTAATGAAATTAAATGGGCCGCTGACCATGACCAAGGCATTGGAAATGACAATGACAAACTTGTCCTGTTGACCGAGCAAAGTCATCGTTGTTCGCATATAAGCTAAAATAAGAAAGAGAAAGCTGACCCATAGGCTGCTCAAAGAAGAAAACATAGCCACAAATCATACTTTGTGTGGCAATGTTCTAAACATTAGCATCAACATCACTGGGAATATCTTGTTCCACTCGGATTACAGATCTGTTGTATAAGGGTGTAAGGGACTAAGTGTGTTAATACAGAGGAGTGTCTTAAGCACAACCTACCATGATAATGTCAAGTGTATTTGTGGGCTTCGAATTGCAGATGAGTACATGTAATTTGTCTTCAGAAATCATAACAACAAAATAACTTATAAATAGTTGCTAATATGAAATATACTTCTTTTTAGCCCATACAAAAGTGTCTTGCAGTTACACCACTAAGTCATGTTCCTCAAGCACAAAGACCAAGTAGGCCTTGTAGGTCCTACACTTAAAGAGGTCGATGGCAGCAAAACCTACCCAACAGTGAGATGCAGACTAGACATGCAATATGATGGGCAGCAGTGCAGATTCTATTTTGCTGTCACATACAACACAAACATTTGTCAGCATTTTTATATCAGTTTTAAATCACTGCTCATGTATACAGTCAGCAAACAGGAAGTGCTGACCATTTATGAACCTAATGAAAGAGACCCACATGGCAAGATTCAGAAACAGACCACATTGATTACATTCAATCAAGTGTTGTATCAAGGACGCTGAGCAAAACTGGAATCAATGAAAATTGGGGGAAAACTTTCCATTGATTAGACCTTGCACAAAGGAAGATGGTTGTGGTTGCTGGACGTCAGTCATCTGTACTCCAGGACAACTTTGCCAGAGTTTGTCAGGGGAGTGTCCTAGGCTCAATCATTTTCAGCTGCAGTGTTAGTCACCTTTTCTGCATCATAAGGTTAGAAGTGAAGATGTTTGCAGATGACTGCACAATATTCAGCATAATTTGTGACTCCTGAGATACTGGAGGAGCCTACATATAAAAACATCAAGACTTAGAAAATATTCGGACATGGGCTGAAAAGTGACAAGTAACATTTCCACAACAAATGCCAGCCAATGACCATCTTCATTAGGAAACAATCTGAACACCGTCCCTTTATGTCCAATGGTGCTAGTATCACTGAATCCCCTACTATCAATATCATGTGATTACCATTGACCAGAAGCTCAACTGGCTTCAATACATAAACACAGAGGCTACAAAAGCAAGTCCTGCAACAATTAACTCATAGACTCATAAAGATGCACAGCACAAAAACAAACCCTTTGGTCCAACTCATCCATGCCGACCAGATATCCTAAATTAATCTAATCCCATTTGCCTGCACTTGGCCCGTATCCCTCTAAGCCCTTCCTATTCATATACCCATGCAGATGCCTCTTAAATGTTGTAATTGTATAAGCCTCCACCACTTCCTCTGGCAGTTCATTCCATACACGTACCGCCCTCTGCGTGAAAACGTTGCCCCTTATATCATTCCACTCTCAACCTAAGCCTATACCATCTAGTTCTGGATTCCCCATCCCAGGGAAAAGACCTTGTTTATTTATCCTATCCATGTCCCTCATGATTTTATAAACCTCTATAATGTCACCCCTCAGCCTCCGACACTCCAGGGAAATCAGCCCCAGCCTATTCAGCCTCTCCCTATAGCTCAAATCCTCCAACCCTGGCAACATCCCTGTAAATCTTTTCTGAACCCTTTCAAGTTTCATGACATGGTGGCTCATTGATTAGCGTTGCTGCCTCACAGTGCCAGGATCCCAGGTTCGATTCCGTCCTTGGGCGACTGTCTGTGTGGAGTTTGCACATTCTCCCCGTGTCTGCATGGGTTTCCTTTGGGTGCTCCGGTTTCCTCCCACAATCCAAAGATGTGCAGGTCAGGTGAATTGGCCATGCTAAATTGGCCTTGGTGTTAGGTGCATTAGCCAGAGGGAAATGGGTCTGGGTGGGTTACTCTTCGGAGGGTCGATGTGGACTTGTTAGGCCGAAGGGCCTGTTTCCACACTGTGGTAATCTAATATAATCCTTCTGATAGTAGGGAGACTAGAATTGCACACAACATTCCAAAAGTGGCCTAACCAATGTCCTGTACAGCTGCCAAATGATGTCCCAACAAGTTTCATAACATCTTTCCGATAGCAGGGAGACTAGAATTGCACGCAATATTCCAAAAGTGGCCGAACCAATGTCCTGTACAGCTGCAACATGACCCTTCCCTACACCTATACTCAATACTCTGACCAATAAAGGAAAGCATACCAAACACCTTCTTTACTATCCTATCTAGCTGTGACTATGAATTATGAACCTGCAGTCCAAGGTCTCTTTATTCAGCCACACTCCCTAGGACCTTACCAGTAATTGTATAAGTCCTGCTGTAATTTGCCTTTCCAAAATCAGCACCTCACATTTATCTAATTTAAATGCCATCTGCCACTCCTCAGCCCATTGGCCCATCTGATCAAGATTCCATTGTATTCTGAGGTAACCATTTTCACTGGCCACTCAACCTCCAATTTTGGTGTCAACCAGAAACTTACTAACTTTGCATCCTAGTTCACATCCAAATCATTTATATAAATGACATAAAGCAATTGACCCAGCACTGATTCTTGTAGCACACCACTGGTCACAGGCCTCCAGTCTGAAAAGCAACACTCCACTGCCACCATCTGTCTTTTACCTTTTAGCCAGTTCTGTATCCAAATGGAGACCCAAATGGCTGTCCCTGTATTCCATGAGGTCTAACCTTGCTAACTAGTGTCCCATGGGGAACCTTGTCGAACACCTTACTTAAGTCCGTATAGATCAATCCTATACGTTACTCTTCAAAAAACTTAATCAAGTTTGAAAGACATAAGTTCCCATGCTAAAAACCATGTGGACTATCCTTAATCAGTCCTTGCCTTTCCAAATATATGTACACCCTGTCCCTCAAGATTCCCTCCAACAACTTGCCCATCACCGAGGTCTGGAGTTTCCTGGCTTTTCCTCACCCACCTTTCTTAAATAGTGGCACCATATTAGCCAACCTCCAGTCTTCTGGTACCTCACCTGTGACTATTGATGACACAAATATCTCAGCAAGAGGCCCAGCAATGACTTCTTTAGCTTCCCACAGACCTGATCAGGTCCTGGGAATTTATCTACTTTTACGCATTTTAAGACATTCAGCACCCCCTCCTCTCAAGATATCACCATCCATTTCCCCACATTCTATATTTTCCTTGTCTTTCTCCATAGTAAACACTGATGCAAAATACTCGTTTAGTATCTTCCCCATCTCCTGTGGCTCTACATATAGGCTGCCTTGATGATCTTTGAGGGGCCCTATTCTTTCACTAATTACTCTTTTGTCCTTAATGTATTCATAAAATCTCTTTGGATTCTCCTTAACCCTATTTGCCAAAGCTATCTCATGTCCCCTTTTTGCCCTCTGGAGTTTTCGTTTAAATATACTGCTACTGCCTTTATACTCTTCTAAGTATTCACTCAATCTCTACTGTCTACACCCAACATATGCTTCCTTCTTTTTCTTAACCAAGACCTCAATTTTTCTTGTCATCCAACATTCCCTACATCTATTAGCCTTTCCTTTCACCCGAACAGGAATACATTCTCTGGACTCTTGTTATCTCATTTTTGAAGTCTTCCAATTTTTCAGCCATCCCTTTACCTGCGAACATCTGCCTCCAAACAACTTTTGAAAGTTCTTGCAGAATATCATCAAAATTAGCCTTCATCCAATTTAGAACTTTAACTTTTAGATCCTACTTATTCTTTTCCTCTGCTATTTTAAAACTCATAGAATTATGTTCATTGGCCCAAAAGTGCTCTGCCATTGACACCTCAATCACTTGCCCTGCCTTATTTCCCAAGAATATGTCAAGTTTTGCACCTTCTCTAGTAGGTACATCCACATACTGAATCAGAAAATGTTCTTGTACACACTTAACAAATCCCTCTCCGTCTAAACCCTTAACACTATGGCGGTCCCAGTCTGTGTTTGGAAAGTTAAAATCCCCTACCATAACCACCTTATTATTCTTACAGATAACTGACTTCTCCTTACAAATTTGTTTCTCAATTTCCCACTGACTATTAGGAGATCTATAATATAATCCCAATAAGATGATCATCCCTTTCTTATTTCTCAGTTCCACTCAAATAACTTCCCTGGATGTATTCCCAGAAATATCCTCCCTAAGTGCAGTCATAATGCAATCCCATACCAAAAACAACATTCACCCTCCTCTCTTGCACCCCACCCCGCTACCCTCCCACACCCCCTTTCTATCCTTCCTACAACATTTTTATCCTGGAACATTGAACTGCCAGTCCTGTCCATCCCTGAGCCACATTTCTGTAGTTGCTAAGGCATCTCAGTCTCATGCTCCTAAACATGCCTTGAGTTCATCTGCATTGAAATAAAGGCAGTTTAATTCATCACTGCTGAAAATGTGTTGCTGGAAAAGCGCAGCAGGTCAGGCAGCATCCAAGGAACAGGAGAATCGACGTTTCGGGCATAAGCCCTTCTTCGGGGCTTCCTCAAACAGTTTAATTCATCAGTCTTACCTTGTTCTCTGCTTTGTTCCTGCCTGCCCTGACTCTTTGACTGGCTCCTTTTCCCAGATGTACCAGTCTCAGATTGATCTTTTTCCTCACTATTTCCCTGCATCCCATCCCCCCGCCCCCCCCCACCTTACTAGTTTAAAGCATCCTGAGCAGCTCTAGCAAATCTCCCTGTGAGTATATCAGTACCCATCCAATTCAGGTTTAATCTGCCTTTCTTGTATAAGTCACTTCTACCCCAGAAAAGATTCCAATGATCCAAAAATATGAACCCTTCCCCCCTGCACCAGCTCCTCAGCCATGCATTCATCTGCTCTATCCTCCTGTTTGTACCCTCACTAGTATGTAGCACCAGGAGTTATCCAGATATTACTACCCTCAAGGACCTCCATTTTAAATTCCTTCCCAACTTTCTATATTCTCCCTTCAGAATCTCATTCTTTTACCTTCTTATGTTGTTACTTCCAATGCGTACAATGACCTCCTGCTGGTCCTTCTCCCCTTTGAGAACATTCTGCATCCTCTCCAAGATATCCTTAATCCTGGCACAAGGGAGTCAACATAACATTCTGATTTTTCGCTGTCAGCAGCAGAAACGTCTGCCCATGCATCCAACTAGAGAGTCCCCTATCATAATCAATGACTTGGAACCAGATGTACCCTTCATTACATTAGAGCCATTCTCAGTACCAGAAACCTGGCTGTTCAAGCTACATTCCCCTGAGAGTCCATCACTCTCTATATTTTCCAAAGAAACATACTTGTTTGAGATGGGGATAGCCAGAGAAGACTCCTTCAAACCTGCCTACTCCTCCTACCTTACCTGGAGTTAACCCATCTATCTGACTGTATCTGCAGTCCCTCCTTATAATGGCCATCCATCACACCCCCACTTCCTGTAAATTCCTCCTTGCCTTTAACTGCTGCTCCAACTGATCCATACGATTTGATAGGATTTGCAACCAAAGACACTTCCTGCAGACATAATCATCACTAACATGGACCCTCTCCCTAAACTCTCACATCCAACAGGAAGAGCACATCACTCTACTAAAGGCTATCTTTGCTCCTTCATAATCTACAGACACAGAAAATAGCACCGCCTTATTGCTCTAACGAAAACACTGTTCCAGGTTAACTTAATACTTATTGTTTATATTTTTTAAAGTTAATGAAGAGGCAGATCTCAATAAAACATATAATAAAGAAATAACCCAATCTACTCACTATTATAGATTTCCAGCAAGGTTACACTTAAATGGTATGCACTTATTTGTTCCTGTGCTATGTGTTTTCCCACATAGTTTCCTCCAAGGCTAGCTGTAAATTTTGCTATTTGTTGACTTTTCATACATGCACTCAAATGTCCAGAGATACTTGAACTCAAACAGTAAGGGTAGTAACGGTGCAGATTCATTACTGTGTCAGAAAGCAGTGTAGGTTTCTTTCTCTGACCATGTGGTCAATGCCTTTGTCTGTCTTCCTCCTTTTTAACGTGCTGTTGTTTTGATCTTTATTCCCCCAAAGTTCCAAAACAATAAAAACCAATAATTGCTGCTCCTGGACTTCGAGGAAATCATTTCCAATGCTCAAAATACCTCATCAAAGAAACAGCTTTTAGAGCCATAAGTCTTCCTGTCCTCTATCTTAGATTACCCAGAATCCATCTCCAATCCATCTTTTGACTCCCACCATATACATGGCACCAGTCAGGACTGTAACAGAATACTGCCCACTTGCCTAAATGGACACAATTTCAAAATCACTCAAGAATCTTGATAACATTTGGAACAAAGCAGCCTGCTTGTTTGACACTAGATCAAAAACTTCCAAACGCTCCACCACCATTCAAGGGCAGCAATGTATACTATCTACAAGATGCATTGCAGTGAGTCACCAAAAATCCTTAGTCAGTGCTTTCCAAATTCACAGCCATTACCATTTGGAGGACAAATGCAGCAGATATACTGAAACAACACCACCTGAAAATTGCTTGCCAAGCACTTATCATCCTAACTTGGAAATTTGTTGTTGTTCTTTCATCGTTGCTGGGTCAACTTCCTGGAATTCTCTTTCTAATAGCATTGTAGGTCTACCTACAGCACATGGACTGCACCAGTTGAAGAAGGCAGCTCACCACTATTTTCTCAAGGATGGCTAAGGTTGGGAAAAAAATGCTGGACCAGTAAGTGATTAGAGTGTGGAAACAGGCCCTTCGGCCCAACAGGTCCACACTGACCCACCAAAGCGTTACCCACCCAAACCCATTCCCCTACATTTAACCCTTCACCTAACACTACGGGCAATTTAGCATGGCCAATTCATCTCACCTGCATATTTTTGGACTGTGGGAAGAAACCGGAGCAAACCCACACAGACACAGGGAGAATGCGCAAACTCCACACAGACAGTCGCCTGAGGCGGGAATTGAACCCAGGTCTCTGGCGCTGTGAGGCAGCAGTGCTAACATCCCACAACTGATTCAAAAAAAGAAACCCAGTAGCAGTGATCTGTAGGAGCAGTTAATATCAGTAGTCAATTGGTGACCAAACAGACATTGGAGAGTCTGTGACCAAAATAAAAGGCCTTGGGTGAGCAAGATACATCATTGAAGAATGAAATGTGATTCCAGGTTGGAATAATGAAAAATGAGGAAGATATTGGCAGGGAAAATTGAGCATCATTGCCATAGCAGGCAGGCATCATGAGGCAGAGCTACAGTAAATTAAAATAAAGACCATAAGAACAATCCAAACCAACCTCTCAGTCCCAAACATGTTGCACAGCCAGTATTAAAATGCCAAAAGGTCAGATTAGTGTCTAAACAACCTTTGTCTAATGGAAGAGGAATGTTAGGAATCTTTATTAGTGCCGCAGTAAAGGCTGGTGACTCTGAATTAAAGTTGTGTTAAAGGGTGGAAAAAGTTAAACTGAAAAGAACTAGAATCCTCTATTCTTGCCTCAAAACTTAGGAAACTCCTTTTGTAGAATAGCTCCTACAACAATTTGTTTTTTTAGAAAGGAAAGAAATAAACACATTAAGGAGGTATGATATAATAAATAATGTTTCCAGGAGAATTTTCTTTCAGATATGTCCCTAATAGAACACTGAATTGGACACCTTAGAGAGAACAATCATTACAATCAGTAAACAATCCAAGTTATATTCTAAATCAGAAGCTGAACAAGTAAATACAATTCCATATACAATTGGGTGACTAGCTGATAACACTATAGTCTGCCAAGGTGCAAAGGAAACAAAGTTATTCTTGAAGAAGTACTGAAAGTCCTTGCCATTATTTTATCCATGAAATAATAAAATTTTTTGAAGAGCAAGATTTTAAAGATCTATAGACGATAATATAGTGAAGATAGATACCAGTGACTAAATTTCCTTGCAATCGCTACATAGCAGAAAAAGAGCAATCGCTACAGGCACAAACAGGAGCCAGCAAGCCACAATCAGCTCAACCAGATCCAACAATAGAAAATGTGAGACCAGGAATGTTTTACCATCCATCGGTATTGTGTAGATGCCTGGCCAGACTGAGGAATCATCATATTGGCCAAAAAACATATTTTAACTAATGACACCATTTTACAATCATGCATGGCTTATTGGAATATGGTGAATGATGGGTCATTCCAGCTGCACTTCAGGAAGATATCATAGGAAAGCACCATCAAGAATCCTCAGGAATCACCAAGAACAGAGCTACAGCTCAGTCAACAGTGTGCTGACTTGAAATAACTGATTGAGAAACCTGTGATTGTACTGGATTAGAGGAGTAGAGGAATGTTGGATTCTACTAGCAAAAGAGACCAAAAAACAAGAATCAGCAAAGATTTTGAGGAAACACAAACAGTGAGATAGCCGATAATCACTCACTGTACTCACTTGAGCTAACTAATGATACTTTAAATGATGTAATTCAGGTTTCAATATAGCTTAGTGATGAAACAGTAATGTCAGATTCAAGTCTGATTTTATAGGAAGACGTGACCTGGAGGAGTTACTTTTAAGGAGAGAATTTAATTCCATCTCCTCAAGATGTATTCTTACAAGTAATGACAGCAATGATGCAAAGCAAGAAGTAATTCTCAAATTGTAGAACTGAGGAAGTGGACATGAAGATTTCACTAATAATGCAATATTTAAGATAGTCTGCAATTCACCCAGAATTCATTCTCTTCAAACTGGTATATTTTTTGTATTGAAGATCATTGATTTTCATTCTTTTCCTGACAGTGAGATCTGAGAAGTCCTTTAATTTCATGGATTTTGTTTGAGGAGGACAGCATCCTACTGAAACAATTTCTCCTTGAACATTTGGAGATTGGTCATCCCTTCTCAGTGGTGCCTTCCATGGAGTTGGAGCTATCACATCTTTAACCAGTGGCAGGAAAGTTTTATTTTCAATCCGTGATGTAGCGTCTAAACATTTTCACCCAGTGTGTTGAAAGCCTTGTAAATTCTCATATTTTGCTCCATGTTTATATCATTAGTGAAACCTTCATGTTTACTTTCTCAGTTCTGTAATTTGAGAACTGCTTGTTGCTAGGCATGACTGCTGTCATTGTTTGAGAAGATCCACCTTGGAGGTGGTGTGGAAATTAAACTCTTTGCTTGAATGTAACTCCTCCAAATCACCTTTTCCTCTTACATCAAAGTTGAATCTGTCATCCAACAAATGGTGATGGTATCTCAAACATCCTTATCCTCAATGATAGGTGAGCCTAGCACATCAGTGCAAAAGTCAAGGCTGAAGCATTTGCAATCATATTCAACCAGAAATGTTGAGTAGATGATCCATCCTGATGTCATTCTGAATTCCCCAGCATCAACCTGTAAGTCTTTAGCTAATTCAGTTCACTCCACATAACATCAAGAAACAAGCGAAGATGGTGAATCCTGCAAAGACGACCATATATACTCGTGTAAAAGTCAAATTTTTTAGACTATTTTTAATGGTTCAATTTATCGGGTCAACTACTACACAGGCACTAGTTTTGATGTGCTGAAATTCATGCTGTAGTTTGAAATACCGTATTATTAGCAGAGGTCAATTTGATTGTTCAACTAATCCTGGGTAAAGAAGAAAAACACAATGAATTATGGTAAAGACAATTACCAGATAAAAGCAAGAGAGACAAGAATGAATTACTGGTAATAAATTTTATTTTTACATACTGTTAAGAAAATCTATCATGTCAAAGATTCATTGAAATCCTGCAAAATCACACTGTTCAACATTGTCATGGCCTGGTATAATGGCACACTTCAAATTAAACATTTATTGAATTCTGAATATGTAAGCATTTTGAACCTACCCACCAAATTCTTCTGTTTCCCACCCATTTACTCTCGTGTGTAATGAAACTCAGCAACATTAACAAATTTGTCAAAGAATTAAAGATATAGGTAGCGAATATATCTTGCATTTATTCTGATATGATGGCAGAATTAAAATGGTTAACTTTTAAATGATATTACCTTTTGGATGTATAGTGGACAAAATGTGATGAGTACCAATAGACTTAGTCTGAATGAATGAATGAATCAAAACATGCTGTAGTAAACCAAATGGGCTAAGTACTGTTATCATTTAATGAATGGAGATGCAATATTGCAAACAAAGAGCGATGAGTAGAGTTACCGGTATGAATGAATGAACACAATTTCATTTAAGTGGGTTAATGGGAACATAGAGTCATAGAGATGTACAGCATGGAAACAGACCCTTCGGTCCAACCCATCCATGCTGACCAGATATCCCAACCCAATCGAGTCCCACCTGCCAGCACCTGGTCCATATCCCTCCAAACCCTTCCTATTCATATACCCATCCAAATGCCTCTTGAATGTTGGACTCGTACCAGCCTCCACCACTTCCTCTGGCAGCTCATTCCATACACGTACCACCCTCTGAGTGAAAAATTTGCCCCTTAGGTCTCTTTTATATCTTTCCCCTTCCACCCTAAACCTATGCCCTCTAGTTCTGGATTCCCCAACCCCAGGGAAAAGACTTTGCCTATTTATCTTATCCATGCCCCTCATAATCTTGTAAACTTCTATAAGGTCACCCTTCAGCCTCCGATTCCAGGGAAAACAGCCCTAGCCTGTTCAGCATCTCCCTGTAGCTCAGATCCTCCAACCCTGGCAACATCCTTGTAAATCTTTTCTGAACCCTTTCAAGTTTCACAACAATTTTCCAATAGGAAGGAGACCAGAATTGCACACAATATTCCAGCAGTGGCCTAACCAATGTCCTGTACAGCTGCAACATGACCTCCCAACTCCTGTACTCAATACTCTGACCAATAAAGGAAAGCATACCAAACGCCTTCTTCACTATCCCATCTACCTGCGACTCCACTTTCAAAGAGCTATGAACCTGCACTCCAAGGTCTCTTTGTTCAGCAACACTCCCTAGGACCTTACCATTAAGTGTATAAGTCCTGCTAAGATTTGCTTTCCTAAAATTCAGCACCTCACATTTATCTGAATTAAACTCCATCTGCCACTTCTCAGCCCATTGGCCCATCTGGTCCAGATCCTGTTGTAATCTGAGGTAACCCTCTTCACTGTCCACTACACCTCCAATTTTGCTGTCATCAGCAAACTTACTAACTGTACCTCTTACGCTCGCATCCAAATCATTTATGTAAATGACAAAAAGTAGAGGGCCCAGTACTGATCCTTGTGGTCACAGGCCTCCTGTCTGAAAAACAACCCTCCACTACCACCCTCTATATTCTACCTTTGAGCCAGTTCTGTTTCCAACTGGCTAGTTCTCCCTGTATTCCATGAGATCTAACCTTGCTAATCAGTCTCCCATGAGGAACCTTGTCGAACGCCTTACTGAAGTCGATATAGATCACATCCACTGTTCTGCCCTCATCAATCTTCTTTGTAACTTCTTCAAACATGTAGTTTCCTTTATAAGAGGTTTATAATTGATCTAGTAGGGTTGACCTTTACACAAGATCTATGGAAAATGCAAGATTCTTTGGCCAAAATAAGGGATCAACTTTCACATGAGATTATGTTTTACATGAGCATATACGGTATGTGCCCTGATACTCTGATAACAGGGCTGAAGATTTTTGTACCAAAATTAGTTGTTCCCTTAGCCAAGCTGTCCCAGTATAGTAATAACAATACCTGACATTATGAAAAATTGCCTAGTTAAGTCATTTCTGGAAAAACTAAAAGACATCTAATCCAACCTATTAAAGTTTCATTCAGCTACTCCTGATCATCAGTGAAGGGATGGAAGAGATCATCAGCTGTGTGATCAAGCAGCATGTGATCAATAATAAGCTGCTCACTGATACTCAATGTAAGTTCCCTGAAGGCCACTCAGATCCTGACCTCATTATAGTCTTTGTTCAACTATGTACAAAAAAGGTGAACTCCAGGGGAGAATGGAGAGCAGCTGCCCTTGGCATTAAGACAGCATTTAAATAAGTATGGCATTGAGGAACCCTAGCAAAATTGGAATCAAAGAAAAACTCTCCACTGGTTGAAGTCACACATAGCACAAATGAAGATGGCCTTAGTTATCAGAGATCGATCATCTCAATCGTGGAATCTTACATAAGGACTTCTTCAGAGTAGTCTCCTAGGTCCAAACATCTTTAGCTGCTTCATGAATAACCAACCTTCCATAATATGAATGACCACCTCCAACAGAAGAGAACCTAAAAAATAAATTTAACATAAATTGCTGAATCTCCCACTATCAACATCCTGAGAGGCATTGATTGACAAGAAACCGTACAGGGGCAGCCACATAAGTACTGTTAGTGAGATTTGAGAAGATTTGTAGCTGAGGTTGAGGTTCTGGATGTAGTTTTGCTTGCTGAGCTGGAAGGTTCATTTTCAGACATTTCGTCACCATATTAGGTAGCATCATCAGTGAGTCTCGGGTGAAGCACTGGTGGTATGGCCCACTTTTTATTTATTTCACATAAATAAAAAGTGGGCCATACCACCAGTACTTCAGCAGAGGCTCACTGATTATGTTACCTGATATGGTGATGAAATGTTTGAAAACGAAACTTTCTGTTCAGCAAGCAAATTAAATCCATAAATACTGTGGCTATAAGAACAAGTCAAAGGTTATGAGTTCTGCAACAAGTGACTTCCTGGAGCCAGTCCAGCAAAGGTCAGGAGTAAGATATGATATTCTCTAATTGTCTGGATGAGTGCAGCTCCAACACCACCAGGACTTTTGACATTAAACAGGACAAAAAAGCCCAGTTGATTATGACCTCATCCACCCCCTTCAACATGCACTTCCCCCACAGCGGAAGCAATGTGTCAACCACAGCATCATATGGCAACCTCTACTATCCAGAAGATAAGAACAGCAGATGCATTAGTTCCTCTGCAAGCTGCACATTATCTTAATTTGGAAGTATATCACTGTTCCTTCACTGACCATGAGTAAAATCCTGAAATTCCTTACTAACAGCTCAAAGTGGCAGCCCACCACTGCCTTCTCAAGGGCAATTTGGGATGGGTAATAAATGCTGGCCTAGCCTAACCAGATCACATGAACAAATAAATTGAAAGATTTTTCATAATAACTGATATATTGTAACTTGCTAGCCAACACCCTCGACACATATGTGGATAATACTGACTGTACCCACCATCATCCTCCCACTTATATCCACATTATTGGGCCCTTCCAATTTCACTCATCCATGCAACTGATTCCACCCTTTGTTCAACTCTCTATTCACTTGGAGCTCTTTTCTCCTGCTCCTCATACATAATGCCATACCACGCACAATTCCCCTCATCCAGTGATTCATCCTGGTCAGTAATAATTCTCCAAGTAATCTGCCAATACCATAGAATCCTACAGTGTTGAAGCAAGCCATTCAGCCCATTCAGTCCACACTTACCCTCCAAAGATCATCCCACCCAGAGCTACCAACCTACCCTATCTCTGCAACCCTGCATTTTCCCATGGCTAATCCATTTATCTTGCACATCCCTGGACACAATGGCCAACCTACCTAACCTGATCATCTTTGTACTGTGGGAGGAAACCAAAGCACTTGGAGGTAACCCACTCAGACGCAGTCACACAGACAGTCACCTAGTCTGGAATCAAACCCGGGTCCCTGGCTCTATGAGGCAGCAGTGTTAACGACCTAGGCACCATGCCACCCATTCTCTCTTGTGCATAGAATTATACAAGGAAACCTTACACCCAACTGCACAAAGCTGGTGCATAAGATTTTCATGTAACACTGATTTTATACCTCAGGTTTTTTTGTATAAATTGTTTCACTCTAATTAGTAGTCAAAGCATGCAAATGATATATGAGTAGGAACCAGCAATGGACTAACATAATCTGTAACATGCTTTAAACATTTTTAGCTTTATCACCGCAACTCAATCATCGGCAGGAAATCAAAATCTCATATCCTGCCTTATGAAGTCATCATAGGTCCCATTCTCAAAATGTGCTTAAAATGTCCCCCACGCCAAGTAATTTCCACAATTTTAGATAAATCAGAGCCAAGGTCAGGACCTGTGTATTGCATTCACAGGTAATCCTGCAAGGATCCTGCCACCTTATTTATTGGTTTTGCTGTGAAGCAGCAATTTTCATTAAGCAGTCTCTCATAATGTAGTGCCAAAGGTAAAATACATATTTTAGATTTTAAAAAATAGTATGTTGGTTGCATTCCAGGCCTCTAGCTTTCTGGCTTTTGTACAGTTCTTTCTTTCCATATTTTAAGTCTTAACTTTAAGGCCATGAGCTGATATTATGATCCATATGCATAATACAATATTCCAAATTTATTGCTTTGGCTGAGGCTGAGGATAGAGTACATTTTGTATGGGATCCGGTATCACTTCAGTCTTGGTTCAGTTTGGGATTATCATGATTTAATCCGGTCATTGTGACATCAAACATGTACTGTTGCTATCAAGGAAAATAAACTTGAATTACCTTTTTTTTTAAAAGAAATAGCTGAGTTGTACTCTTGGATACCAAAAAAAAACTCCTCGGGTATTATATTAACATAATGAATCCCTAATTCTTCAGTGGCTTTGTAATTAAACTATTTATGTATTTAAGCATTTTTAAGTAATTGAGGATTAATTACATATAGCTAGTATCTAGTATTTTTTATATAAAATATTGAATGGACTTGAGAATTCAATGCATTGATAAATGTAGTGAAATTTCCTAGATTATAACAATAACTACACTTCATAAATATACTTTTGAGGCTTCTGAGCTCATGAGACTATACATAATTTCAAGCTCTTTCTTAATTATCTGAGAAATGCAGGGTATAATTGGATAACAATAGCCTAGTTATATTTCTCAAGACTGCTCTTGAGCCAGAGGCTAAAAAAGAGAATTACTTGCATTCATCTGCATAGTGCAAGAAAAACATGGTGGGAAACTACACAGAATTTTTAATATAAATTTGCAATGATTTTACACATTTCATGACCTCAGGATATCAGGAATTGCTTTACATCCGATGATGTACTTCTGAGGTGCTAACTCTTAGACTTAGAAAAGTGACTACACCAGCTGGAAAATGCTTTGGGAGACTTGTGGTCATGAGACACATTATCAAGACCTTCTTAGAAAGAATGTGACAGCTAAATTATGCAGCCACTGTTCTTTATGTGTAAAGAAACCAGATTTTTTTTTGGAACAATTTGCCTTAAAAACCTGTATTTTTAAACTCAGCCTAACTTTCAACTAGTTTTAAAAAAGGTTGTTCGCTGACCAGTCACAGCTCGTGACAATGGATCTTGTGACAAAGAGTGGTCCAAATTATATACACCAAAATGTAACTGTGAAGTGCAGTTGAAACAGTTAACAGAAGTACAATGTCAGTCACTAGTTAGATAGTTGAGTAATCTTGCTGATGTAATGGACAAACGTGCAACACAAATCAGTCCAACTTTCTTCTCTTTGTAGGAGTTTGAATGTCAGATAATGTAGAAATAAAATTATGAAAAGTGGGACCACTGAGTTTGAAATTCAATATTGCAGAAGACAGCAAAGGAAATGAGTGGGCATGCAAATGTTTGAATTTAAAGTACATAAATTTGCGGTGAACAAAAGACCATCTTTGACATTTGGAGTGCTCAGGCAACAAAATCAGAAAGAAATCACATTGTTAAGCTGTGTTCATACCAGAAATAGTTTTCACCCTGGGATGTGCAGGTAATTTACATGTGCATAAAAAGTCTGTTAAAAAGTGATAGCTTTTCTATCATGCTGATAAATTGCTTTCTTCCACATTCTTAACAATAACATTGTATCAGGACTGGAAAGTTAGACCTTCTACTTCATTTCTATGAACATCCATTTGGACAGCTCCCTACAAGCTTTTTTTATCAAGTCAAGTGTCTGGACTTCATTTTGACTATAACACCTGGAGTTGAGCATTAGAGATGCTCTGGAATTATTAATCTGTAGTATTTTAACATTGTCAAACAAATCCAATTTTGATTAATACAGACCAGAATGCATATCCATACATCTCAGGGAACATAGATTTTGCATTTGCAAACACACACTGCCAACATACTCAGCAGTGAGAGAGCAGCTTATTGCTTCAGGATTTGGAATGTACTGCCTGAGAGTATAGTGGAAGCAAATTTAATCATCACAGCTTTTGAAAGGAAATTGTATAATAAGAGAATAATGTTTCAGCGCTATAAAGAAAGCAGAGAGATGCAACTAGCTGAGTTGCTGTTGCAGAGAGACAGCATCGACACAATGGGTGAAATGGTCTCCTTGTATGCCGTAACCATTGTATTAATCTATGATGATTGGAAGTTAAAATAAAATGTTCCTCTTTTGTTTAGTTAAACACAATGCCCAAGCAGTCCTCATATTTCAGCAATCACTGATGGAATCTAAGTTATTAGACATGCAGTGTTTCATATGTCCTTTGCGTTTCATCCCCATAATACCAGTGCCAAAACAAAATTGCATATCCACTAAACCATTATCACGACTCAACATACATGATGAGGGGATAGGTCTTTGTCCTTTTGGAATGATCTAAAGAAAATGACAACTAATGGCAAAACCAGGAATATTCACCAAGTGAGTCACTGCTGCAACAACACTCTGCACCTCGGCACTTACTCCATTATTCACCATAGAAGAGGACTGTGCGACAGTCTGTTAAAGGTCATCAAACACACACACACACACACATTTTGTCCACACTAATCTGAATGAAACTATATGCATCATGACTGGAACCTGCCACTGAATCCATGATGGCATACATCTGCCATCAAATTAGGTTCTACTGAAAGCTCATTCTTTTGCCAACCATGAACATTACAAGTTATGACCTTACGCAATCATGACCACTACATATTTGCATCAATTCACTACTTAAGTCATTTACCCACAATCATGCCAATGGGGCTGCATAATATAAAAGTGTACCAAATCATCATTACATGTTTTGCCCTCCATAACTGGAGCCAACAAAGGAAAATCCTGGAGTCAGATACAATGGGGAAAATAAGAGCAATTCTTTGCAAATAAGGATGAGGACATTGACCTGGAGAGACATGCAAGAGACCTCGTTAGAGGTATGTATTGCCAAGCTCAAAAGGCCTGACGTAACTTTTAGATGTGAACTGCCCATCATATACATTCCAGTATTGAACAGCAGTGCATTCCCTCGCAAAGCTGAGAGTCAGAAAACAATATTTCCTTCAGGCATCTGTGAAATTATCACTTGTTCTGTCCTCTTACTTATAGAGCTGGTGTAAGAATAGATGCTGTACAGTCCAGGTGTCACTACCCTTCTTCACATACCTCATAATCTCAGTGCTGTCTAAAATAAAGTGCAATGCCTGTTTAAGGATCTCCGATGTCTGAGGTTATCTACAGTCAAGTAGTCAGTTGCTTGTGCGAGATGGGCAATACTTAGCCATTACAACTTCTTCCATTCTTTGGACATTTGAAGATTTTGCTCATCTCTCACATGACTAAAATATTACCAGATCAGACAGCAACGAAAACATGAGGGGGCACATTTCAAAAGTGTCAAGTGTGTATCTTTACAAAGTGCCATCTGTGCCACTTAAACACCTTCAGTAGGGTTTTTTTCTGTCCTTTCTACTATATCTAAGTGCAATTCCAGGGTCTGCAGCTGGAGAAGAGTTGACCTTACCTTTCTGGAAGACTTGCCTGGTCATTGTCTGGGGTTCTGGATCAAGAGGACCCAAGCCTGCTGAGACCGTCCTGTCCATAGCAAAGTTCACTATTTTCAGCTGTGAATTTTCACAGGCTTCGGCATCACAGGCAGAGGGGAGAAAGAGGGGCCAGGTACCTCTACATTGTCCCAAGAGCAAATGTCAAAAGGATACCTGAATGTGACTCCATCCCTGACTGAGTATGTACAGGCATTAACCTTTTTCTCTGAGAGGTACCTGGAGTGTGGCTGAAGTTCCTTATGTTGCCATTCATGCTGAGCACCAGTGGCTAATACAATGGAGTACAGATCTGTACACTATCCAGCAGCCACTAAGTGTGTTGGACTTGGGTATCCATGAATGTTTCTAGCAAATTCATGGAGATAGCCAGGCACTACATGCCAGAGCTAGCACAGCACAGGACTGAATGCTAGTGAACTGGACTAACCTTCATTCTAATTTATCATGTTTCTGAGATACCTGCCTGCTGTTGCTGATCATTCCTGGGCAGTGTGACTCATGACTGAGAATGTGGAACAATTTTCTGCTTGATACTGGTGGTCCACTGGTCACCCTGAGTGCCAGAGACTTAGGCTCTTTCTTCCTCCTGCAGAATCAGTGATGGGCTCACTAAATTGTACTCCTGAGTTTAATCTGGATAGAATACCCACTTATGTGAAAGCTCTGAGTTGGTGAAAAATTCAGATGAAACTATTGCCAGTACATCCTTTGAAGATTGAATGGCTTTCTCCTTAGAGGTGGACATGGAGCTGAGAAACTCTGGCACTGTTTTCCTTGATATTTGAAGGTGCTAGATTTTTATATGGGTGGTCTCGAGGGTCCTTCTTTTGTTCATCACATCCATCATCACCTCCAAGTCTCTATCATTGAAACAATGTACCAGCTTCCCTTTCTGGGCTGGTTGTTCAGTGACAGCAGTGGACCATCAAACTTTTTGCCTTGCAGTGTGTGAAGTACATAGAATTGGCTTTCAATTTGGATACCAGAAGCATAAATATCATAAAGTTCCAGCAGCAGCATGCATTTTCACCACTCCTGTCATACATTTCCACAAACTGGATGCATTCATTGAAAAAGTCAACATAACAGGATTCCCTCCATGAATCTCTCCAAAATCAACACATTGCCAAAGGATAAGGAAGTTCAGCCCTTTGTAATTGTTCTGTTCTTTCTACCTCCTCAAAATTTACATTTATATTTCATTACCTCTCTACGGTGTTCCTCCCAAATTGCTTCACTTCGCCTTGATCCATCGTAAATTGCATTTGTCATCTGTGAAATTTTCATTTTACCAGTTTGCATTTTGCAGAGATGTGCTGCTACCCTGCTCACAAGATACTGCAAACATTTATATCTCTGATAGATTTTCCCATTATATTCTCTTTCATGAAATTCAGTCGTTCATTCAACACAAAAAGAAATAAGACTGCAAGAGCAGAATTAGGCCACTCAGCCTATTGAGTCTGCTCCACCATTCGATCATGGCTGATATATTTCTCAAACTCATTCACCTGCCTTCTCTCTGTAACCCTTGATCTTATTAATCAAAACCGTATCCATATCTCTTAAATACATTCAATGACCTTGCCTCCACAGCTCTCTGCGGCAATGAGTTCTACAATGTCACCAACCTGTCTGAGAAGAAATTCTTCCTCATTTGAGTTCTAAAAGGTTATCCCTTCAATCTGAGGCTGTACTCCCAGTCTAAGACTCTCCTACAGTGGAAATATCTTCTCCACATCCATTCTATCCAGGCCTCTCAGCATTTTGTAAGTTTCACTCAGAATTCCCCTCATTCTTCTAAACTCCACCGAGTACAGAGCCAGAGTTCTCAATCGATCCTCCTATGATATGCCCTCCATCCCCAGAATCATTCTTGCAAACCCCTTCTGGGACCCCTTCAATGTCAATACATCTTTCTTTAGATATGGGGCTCAAAACTGCTCACAACATCCAAATATGGTCTGACCAGAGCCGTATACAGCTTCAACAGTACATCCCTGCTCATGTTTTCTAGCCCTTTTGAAATGAATGCCAACATTACATTCGCTTTCCTATCCACCAACTGAACCTGTATGTTAACCTTAACAGAATCATATCCTTTTGCGCTTCAGATTTCCAAAGCCTTTCTCCACTTAGAAAATAATCTATGCTTCTAGTCTTCGTACCATAATGTATAACCTTACACTATGTCATATTGCCCACTTGCTTAGCATGTCCAAGTCCTTCTGCAGCCTCCCCATGTCCTCAACACTACCCGCCCCTCCATCTTTCTTTGTGTCACCTGCAAACTTAACAACAATCTGCTTAGTTCCTTCAGCCAGATCATTAACATATAGCGTGAAAGTTGTCCTAACACAGATTCCTGCAGTACTCCATTAGTCCCTAACTGCATCCTGAGAAAGACCCCTTTATCCCCGCTCTGCCAGTTAGCCAATCTTCTATCTAGTATATTGGGCTGTTGTCTTGTTTAGCAGCGTCCTGTGTGGTACCTTGTCAAAGGCCTTGTGGAAATCCAAGTAGATCATGCTCACTGGCTTGTTACCTTCTAACAGATTTGTCAGGCATAACCTTCTCTTGACAAAGCCCTGCTGACTCCATCTTATTTTGCCATGCACTTCCAAGTACTCCACAATCTCATCCTTTATAATGGACTCTAAAGTCTGACTAATAGCTAGGGTCAACCAACTGGCCTTTCATTTCCTGTCTTTTGCCTTCCTTCCTTCTTAAACAGAGATGTTACATTAGCTATTTCCACGAAGTAAAAACAATGACTGCAGATGCTGGAAACCAGATTCTGGATTAGTGGTGCTGGAAGAGCACAGCAGTTCAGGCAGCATCCAAGGAGCTTCGAAATCGCGTTTCAGGCAAAAGCCCTTTATCAGGTATAAAGGCAGTGAGCCTGAAGCGTGGAGGGATAAGCCAGAGGAGGGTGGGGGTGGGGAGAAAGTAGCATAGAGTATAATCGGTGAGTGGGGGAGGGGATGAAGGTGATAGGTCAGGGAGAAGAGGGTGGAGTGGATAGGTGGAAAAGGAGATAGGCAAGTAGGACAAGTCTGGACAAGTCATGGGGACAGTGCTGAGCTGGAAGTTTAGAACTAGGATGAGGTGGGGGAAGGGGAAATGAGGAAACTGTTGAAGTCCACATTGATGCCCTGGGGTTGAGGTGTTCCGAGGCGGAAGATGAGGCATTCTTCCTCCAGGCGTCTGGTGGTGAGGGAGCGGCGGTGAAGGAGGCCCAGGACCTCCATGTCCTCAGCAGAGTGGGAGGGGGAGTTGAAATGTTGGGCCACAGGGTGGTGTGGTTGATTGGTGCGGGTGTCCCGGAGATGTTCTCTAAAGCGCTCTGCTAGGAGGCGCCCAGTCTCCCTCAGATAGTCCCTGACTCCAGTGGTTCTTGAGATATAACCAGCACTGCCATTATTATCGTTTCTGCTATCTCCTTCAGAACTCTGGGGTGTAGTCTATCCCGTGTGGGTGACTTAGACCTTTCCAGTTCTCCAGCACTTTCTCCTTGGTGATGGCTAAAAGACTCACCACTGCCCTCTGACTCTCTTGAAGTTCTGGTATGTTACTGTTGTCTTCCACTGTGAAAACTGATGCAAAGCACCAGTTCTTCAGCCATTTCTTTCTTCTCCATTAATATCTCTCCAGACTCATTTTCCAGTGATCCATATCCATTTTTGGTCAAGAGTAGAGTGGTGCTGGAAAAGCACAGCAGATCAGGCAACATCCAAGAAGCAGGAAAATCAACATTTCAGGCAAAAGCCCTCCATCAGGAATTCCTGCTCCTTGGATGCTGCCTGACCTGCTGTGCTTTTCCAGCACCACTCTAATCTTGACTCTGACCTCCAGCATCTGCAGTCCTCACTTTTGCCATATCCATTCTTGCCCTTCTCTTACCATGTCGATATACAAAACACTTTTGCTGTCTTCTTTTATATTATTAGGTAACTTACTCTCATATTTCATCTTCTCTTCCCTTATTGCTCCTTAATTTATCTTCTGCTAATTTTTAATGGCTTCTAATCCTCTGGCTTCCCAAGAAATTCCGTCACGTTATATGGTCTTTCTTTTTGTTTCATGTTGTCTCTGACTTCCCTTGTCAGCCATAATCACCCCATCTTTCCCTTAGTATATTTCTTCTTCCTTAGGATGAATTTCTACTGTGCCTCCCAAATTACCATCAGAAACTTATGCCATTGCTGCTGTACTGTCTTCCTTGCATGGCTTCTTTTCTAATCAACTCTGGCCAGCTCCTTTTCATGCATTTGTAGTTACCTTTACTTAATTATAATAGCATCTGATTCAATCTTCTCCCTCTTAAACTGCAGGGTGAATTCTATCATATTATGGTCACTGCCCTCTAGGGTTTCTTTCATATTCAGCCTCCTCATCAAGTCTCCTCATCATTACACATCAGTAAATCCAGAACATCCTGGGGCCTAGTGGTCTCTACCATAAGCTGCTCCAAAAATCCATCTTGTCGACATTCTACAAATTCTTTTTCTTGAGACCCGATACCAAACTGGTTTGTCAAGTTCACCTGCATAATAAAGTCCCTATGATTATTGTGATAGTGCCTTTTTTACATGCCTTTTCTATCTCCTGATTTATTTTCTGCCTCACTTCCTGGCTGCTGTTAGGAAGTCTGTACACAGGGATCATCATGATCATTTTTTTCTTTGTGGTTCCTCAGCGTTACCCACACATATTCCAGGTCTTCTGACTTTATATCGCTTGTTGCTAATGATTTCATAGAAGAGTACCATATATTTCCTATTTAATTTCATTTTCCACAAACAAGACAACCCCATTGCCTCTGCCAATCTGCCTGTTCACTTGATAGGACATATATCCTTTGATATTTAGTTCTAGCCTTGATCCCCTTGCAGCTCCAAATCTGTGATGTCCACAACATCATACCCACCAATGTCAATCTGTGTTACAAGCTCATTTATCTTGTTTTGTTAACTGTGATCATTTAAGTACAACACCCTCAGAACTGCATTGACTGCCCCTTTTGTATTGGTTGTCCCCTTATCTGCTATGCTTGAAGTTAGATTTTTGACTCTTTCCATAATGTTCATCCTATTACTTGTTCTAGAAACTTTAACCTCTGCTGAGCCCTCACCCCTCCTTACCCCCCCAACTCATTTTCATACAACTGAATCCACCCCCATTCCCCACCCACCCTCGCCCCACCCAAAATAATTAGTTTGAAGTCCTACCTACATGCCCATTTATGTGATTTGCAATGTCTCTTTTCCCAGCATGATTCAGGTTGACCCCAACCCATCAGAACAGTTCCTTCCTTCCCCAGTACTGGTGCCAATGTCCCATGACTTTGAACCTATTTCTCGTATACCAATCTTTGAGCTGTGCTTTCTATCTCTGTAATGTGTCGACACTGTGCCAATATGCTCTTGGTTCAGGTAGTTATCCAGAGATTATTACCATTTTTGTTCTGATTTATAATTTAGCCCCTAGCTGATCGTATTCCTCAAGCAGAACCTCTTTCCTTTTTCTACCTGAGGCATTGGTAATTAAATGGATCATGACGACTGGATCTTTCCTCTCCCACTCCAAGCTCCTTTGCAGCTCAGATGAGATATCCTAAAACCAGGCACCAGGCAGACAACAAACCCTTTGGAACTCTTGATGCTGGCCACAGAGAATAAAATCCATTCCCTTGATTATACTATCTCTGATTACAATGACATTTGCTCCAATCCAATCTCACCATTAAACCAGCGGACAAAGGGGGGCCTAGTATTAGTTTGGCATACTGACCTCTACACTGCTGAAGCCAGGCACCAACTCACAGACACCTCCTCCTACTGCCCTTTGACCATGACCTCACCAAACCATTATCTCCCAGACCAACCACCAGTTTATTACCTCAAGGGATCTCCAAACCATACTTCCAACCTCATCCTCCCACGACTCTGCACCTCCCGGTTCTATCTCTTACCCAAAATTCACAAACCTGATTGCCCCAGTCAACCCATTATCTCTGCCTGCTCCTGCCTGACCAAACTTATCTCCTAATATTTTGACATCACCCTGTTCTACTTGGTCCAGGAATTCCCCACATGCATTTGAGATACTACTCAAACCTTCCTCTTCCATGACATTCGTTTCCCCAGCCCCCAAAGTCTCATCTTCACCATGGACATCCAGTCCCTATACACCTTCATCCACCATGGCAAAGGTCTGCAAATCCTCCATTTTTCCTCTCCCATTGATCCAAACAGTATCTCTCCATCAACACATGCATATAATTGGCAAAACTGGTCCTCACCCTCAACAACTTCTCTTTCCAATCTTTCCATTTCTTTCAGACCAGAGGAGTAGCCATGGGTACCCACATGTGCCTCAGCAGTGCCTGCCTCTTCATAGGATATGTGGAACTGTCCATCTTCAGCAGCTACACTGGCACCATCCTCCACTACATTGCTTACTGCATAGGCACCACCTCATGCTCCCATAGGAGATTAAACAGTTCATCAGCTTCACAAACATTTTCCACCCTGATCTCAAGTTCACCTGGACCATCTTGGACATGTCCCTCCACTTCCTATACCTCTCCGTCTCCATCTCTGGTGACCAACTCAACACGACATCTCCATCAAACCCACCAGCTCCCAAGCTACCTGAACTACATAACATCTCACCCCCCTCCCCTGTTAAAATGCTATCCCTTACTTCTATTTCCACTCCCTCTGCTGTATCTGCTCCTAGGAGGAGCAATTCCACTCCAGGACATCCCAGATGGCTCCAATTTCAAGCATTGCAAGTTCCCCTCACACGTGATCAACAATGCCCTCCAGCGTGCAGCTTATCCAATTGCTGCACCTTCGTCCTTGAACCCCACCCCTCCAACTGCAACAAGGATAGAACCTCCCGGTTCTCACCTTCCACCCCAATAATCTCCGGATACAGCTCATTATCTTCTACCATTTCCATCACGTACAATCAGGCCCCACCACCAGAGATATATTTTCCTCCCCAGCTCTACTGGATTTCTGTAGAGACCACTCCCTCCATGAATCCCTCATTAGGTCCACACCCACACCAACCCACCCTCCACTCCCGACACCTTCTCTTGCCATCACAAAAGGTGTAAAACCTGCACCCACATAACCCCCTTCACCTTCATCCAAGGCCCTAAAGGATCATTCCACATCCGGCAGAGATTTTCTTTCACATCCAAACACCACATCTATTATGTCTGTTGCTCTCAATGTGGTCTCCTCTACATGTGTGAGGCAGGATGCCAACTTGTGGAAAGTTAAAGGGATCATCTCTGGGACACTTGCACCAAACAATCCCACTGCCCTGTGGCCGATCATTTCAAATCCACATCCCATGCCACCAAGGACATACAAGTCCTGGTCCCCGTCCACTGCCGAATCCCAGGTACCCCCGACCTGGAGGAATCATGCCTCATCTTCCTCCAACCACACGGCATCAACTGCAACTTCACCAGTTTCTTCATCTCCCCTCCCCCCACCTCATCCCAGATCCAACCCTCCAACCTGGCGGCGCACTCTTGAACTGTTCTACCTGTCCATCTTCCTTCCACCCTCCCCTCCGACCTATCACCATCACTCCCCACTTGCATCTACCTATCGCCTTCCCAGCTACGTCACCCCCAACTCCCACCCTCCTATTTATCTCGCAACCCCCTTCCTCCCCCTACATCCCTGATGAAGGGGCTCCTGCACCTGAGATGCTGCTTGTTTGCTGTGCTTTTCCAGCGCTACACTTTTTGACTCTAATCTCCAGCATCTGCAGTCCTCATGTTCTTCGAGGGAGTATTCAGAATTTGAACTGGTTTCTGGACTGTGTTTTTTGTGAAAAAAAGTGTTGGGCTGTTGATGCTACAGCATTAAGACTTGAAAGTTCTCTGCCTAACCTCCCATGAATAGCTCTTGGAAGCTCAGAGATAGAAGACTAATTTTAAGTATTACCGCTTTTATCTGAGTAAACTGTAAAAGGTGACCATGTCTTCAGAAAATCTATCAAGAAGCAACCATCTATGCTTGTGGAAGCCACTTAAGTGATCTGGCCTCTTTTTGATTTTTTTTTTATTTATCCTTTAACTACATTTATTTATCTTTCATCTGACTGAGGCTGAACACAGAGGGTTCTCATTTTAAAGTGGAAACCAATTAGATTACTTTGTTGTTTAATTTTTGCTCTGCTAATGTTAATATGTTGCTAATAAATTGCGAAGTCTTTTGTTTAAGCAACAAACAGTTGTCTTGAATTGATCCTTTGCACAGCTTGAAATTGATTATTCCGAAGTTTGCTTAGGAACCATTAAAGTCAATTTTAAAGGTCTTTGAAAGATTACTGTGTTGTGATAGACATAAAAAAGACTGCTTTGGTTCAGTTTTCTATCTCTCCTTTCCTGGGCCTATGCTCTTCTGCAGTTAGGAAGAGTACTCCAGTGCTCTTCAGTGACAGCTAGCTTTATCAAGTGAGTCCTAACCCTGAGCTTTCACCATCCACCACCATGACCACCTCCCAGCCCTACCTCCAACTAGCACCAATCTTACTTGGTCGCATCAAGTAAATTCTTTTCATCTCCTTTGTTCTTAGTTGCAGTGAATTATTAATGACTGTGGGCTTCTTCTGAGCCCCTCGCGGCTCCCCCAACATGGAGCCAGTGACCATCTCCTTTTTCAGCTCCCCAGAATTTCTTCCAAGTCCTGATTACAACACTTAGTTACCTACTAGTTCTGAGAAACTCTTTGGGTTTGACAGCACAGAGGCAAACAAATACACTTGGCCTCTCACCAAGTCTCTTACAAAGAACCTACGTAGGTAATCTCTCTTCCCAGTAGAACAGCTTACTGCAACTCCTAACATGGAATCTATAACCTTGCATCCTTGGCATTTATGCACTGACTTTCTATAACCTTTGAACTCCTCTGCAGTAACACATGAACTACCCTGAATGACCGACCAAAAACCTTGCAATAATCTATTGCAATAATAATGATAATAATGCTCATAATCTAACCCTTCCCTATTGCTGGGAAAAAACGGAATGTTAATGAAATTTTGCAACAGTCAAACATAGGACAGGATCTCTTGTAACTGAATGTACCCTGACAGTTACATTCTGGAACTGGATTTCATCATACACTGCAATCATTCAAGTATCCCAATGATCCCAACCACCCCCTGACCACCCAATGACCACTGATGTAATCTGACTGCATACCTTACAATTATCGAATTAACTCCCGCAACCCAACTACCCTCCTGACCCAAGTAATCCAGCAGACCCAACCCAACCTAATGCAAAATCCCAAGTTCCAACCCAGTTATACCCCAAATAAATTATCCATTCACCCATTACCGACCACCTCTCATCTAAGCACTCTGCAATCACTCACCCATTCACTCATTCATTCACAACCAGTAGATTGCATCTTTAAAATGATCATATGGAAATTAGTATGTGAAAGAAGAACATGCCGATCTTCACCTGATTTGAAACCACTCCAACAGATCTCTCTAATGGTCTATGCATTTGTGAATGCCAGAATCGAGACTCAGAAGAAATGCAGCGTTGAGTGAGGAATGTCCAAACACAGCAGCAATATGACAATTCAGAAGATGTTTTAGTATAAATGCCACAAGCACAAAGCTGTAAGCAAGTTGTTGCTAATTACAAGCACAGATGGTTATCCATAAAAAGTGAAAGGACAATCAATAAAATTAACTATAATAAGACTGAATTTCTTATTAAAGTAGTTACCAGTGTATTTAAGCACTTTCAGAGGCAGGAGGTGCAAATGCATTTCCCTCTTACAATAACTTTGCCTGGTATATTTAAAAGAGGACAAACGTTAGAGTGACCAATGTATTAGGCTCCTTTTGTCTTTTGCTTCTTTGAAGTCACAACTGCAAGACTGATTTTCTCTGAGGAAGTCTGAATCAACTTTACGCAAGGAAATGTGGCCACCTGAAACTAATAAAGTCCATTTTTGAAATCTACTTAACCAAGTGGGCAGTAAGGATGAGCAAGAATGTTCTTCCTATCCCCTCTTTTGATTAATAAAAACTATTGGAATCTAATCAACCTTGTCCTTAACTTCCATACTTCACAGCAACTGATCCTCTGGAATTACTCCCAAAGCAGGATTTCTCTGATTGTGAGACTATCACAGTGTTAAAACTATAATGATTATAAGAGTTTACAAGACCTAAATGAGGTGCCTGGCTCTATGTTTGATTAACCAATCTGTTTTTAACTTTTGGAAAGAGAGGAATGAGCCATACTTTTACATCAGGCTCAGAAAGTCCTACTAACAATCTTTAAATCACTGATTGTTGGCAGAAATCCCAATGGCAGTGCCTGCCAAGTCCATGACAGTGAGCATGGTTCCTTCCACCAAACTGTTGCAAATCCAGGAGATTTGTAGGCAGCTTCTTGAGAAGGCAATGTAAAAGGCCATTGACCAATAAAACAATATGATGTCATGGCTTCTGGATGAACCGCAATGAATTAACAAACACTGAATGAGTGGCTGCATAACTGAGCCACACAATCATAATAGAGACATGCTGTGCAGTGAAGAAAGGGAGTATTTAAAAAAAATTGACTGAAGAAGATTGGATACATTCAATAGGTCGACATGAGGTGTGATCAGTCAAGTGACCTACGTCTGTGCTTTAGATTGTAATTCCATGTCTACTTAACATGGTGATGTTTCCACTAAGCTGCATGGGTACAAATAATCCAAGGACAGGTGACTTTCCCTTGCCAATGTGCAGCTATGCTGCAATCCTAAAGGGACTGTGTAATCCAACAGACCACATAGACCAAAGGGAAGTTAGAGGGAACATTACAGCATGTTTTAAGATCCAAAGCAGCAAAGATAGACAAAGTTAACTTCAAAAGACCAAAAAGGTAGAAAATGACAACAGCAACTGGCTGTGAAAGATTTGGAAGCAACATAATTTAACAGTGTTGTTTCACTCTCACAAATGAAGAGAGTTTTAATGAAATTATCATCACTGAATCCTCCATTATCAACATCCTTGAAACTAGCATTGACCAGAGACTGAACTGGACCAGTCATATCAGTGGTTAGAAGAGCAGGTCAGAGGCTAGGAATATTGTCGCAAGTAACTCATTCCTGATTCCCCAAAGCTTGTCCACCAACTATAAGGTACGAGCATGATGGAATAGTCCTCACTTGCCTGGTTGAGTGTGACTCCCACAACACAGAAGATGATTGACATCATCCAGGACAATGCACCACATTTAATTGGCATCATATCCTCAAACATTCACTTCCTCTAACACTGACACTCAGAAGCAATAGTGTTGCACCATCTGCAAGATGCGCTACAGATATTCATCAAGTTACCTTAGACAGAATCTTCCAAACCACAAACATTACTATCTAGAAGGACAAAGGCATCAGATACATCCATCCAAATATCATTTAAGTGTTGTAATTGTACCAGCCTCCACCACTTCCTCTGGCAGTTCATTCCATACACGCACCACCACCTTTGTGAAAAAGAAGTCCCTTATGTGCCTTTTAAATCTTACCCCTCTCACCTTAAATCTATGTCCTCTTGTTTTACACTCTGCTATCCTGGGGAAAAGATCTTGGCTAATCACCCTATCCAGGCCCCTCATGATTTTATAAACTTCTATAAGGTCACCCCTCAGCCTCCAACGCTCCAGGGAAAACAGCCCCAGCCTATTCAGGCTCTCCTGTAGCTCAAACCCTCCAACCCTGGCAATATCCTTGTAAATCTTTTCTAAATTCTTTCAAGTTTCACAACATCCTTCCTGTAGCAGGGAGACCAGGATTGCACAAAATATTTGAAAAATGGCCTAACTAATGTCTTGTACAACTGCAACATGGCCTCCCTACTCCTATACTCAATGCATAAAGGCAAGCATATTAAATGCATTTTTTATCATCCTGTCTACCTACGACTGCACTCTCAAGGAACTATGAATCTGCATCCCAGGGTCTCTTTGTTCAGCAACACTCCGTAGGACCTTACCATTAAGTGTATAAGTCTTGCCCTGATTTGCTTTCCCAAAATACAGCACTCCACATTTATCTAAATTAAACTCCATCTGCCACACTTCAGCCCATTGGCCCATTTGATCAAGATCCCATTGTAATCTGATGTAACCTTCTTTGCTGTCCACTGCATCTCCAATTTTGGTGTCATCTGCATAATTACTAACTATACCTACTATATTCACATCTAAATCATTTATATAAATGACAAAAAGTGGAGGATCCTTGTGGTACACTACTGGTCACAGGCCTCTGAAAAGTTGACCCTTCACCACCACCTTCTGTCTCCTACTTTTGAATAAGTTCTGTATCCAAATGGCCAGTTCTTCCTGTAATCCATGTGATCTAACTATGCTAATGCACCTACCATGCAGAACCTTGTTGAAAGCCTTACTGAAGTCCATACATATCACATCCACCACTTTGCCTTCACCAGTCCTTTTTGTTACTTCTTCAAAAAGCTCAATCAAGTTAGTGAGACACTATTTCCCACGCACAAAGCCATGTTGACTATCCCTAATCAGTCCTTACCTTTCCAAATACATGTCCATCCTGTCCCTCAGGATTCCTCCAACACCTTGCCCACTAATGATGTCAGGCTCACCAGTCTATAGTTTCCTGGCTTTTCATTACTATATTTCCTAAATAGTGTTACCACATTAGCCAACATTCAGTCTTCCAGCATCTCACCTCTGGTTATCCATGGTGCAAATATCTCAGTAAGGGGTCCAGGAATCACTTCCTAGCTTACCGCAGAGTTTTAGGGTACCTCATATCAGGTCCCAGGGATTTATTCTTATTTATGCATTTTAAGACATCTACCATGGCCTTGTCTACAATATGGGCATTTTTCAAAATTTATTTATTTCCCCACATTCTGTTACATTTCCATCTGATATAGAAATTGGCATCCATGATTTAAAAGAATATTGACTTGTTTGGATTCTATGAGGTTTCTCACTCATAGCAGCCCATGGTTGAGGTCAGTCAAACAATTCTCTAGCAAGTTTGAGACCTTGCAAGACTTTTTCCTCAGGAAATATTGATACTTGCCACTCCTATAAAAAAGGATTATTAAAATAGCTTTTTAACTTAACTATGTAAGAATCTTTTCTATTTACTTAAACAATTTTCTTTAAACAATTTTCAATACTTTTCTAAATACTTATTACCCACCTTCAAATTTCTATTCCTACTAAAGTGTTTGCAAATGGTATACACAAAGATTAGATTAGATTAGATTACTTACAGTGTGGAAACAGGCCCTTCAGCCCAACAAGTCCACACCGCCCCGCCGAAGCGCAACTCACCCATACCCTTACATCTACCCCTTACGTAACACGACGGGCAATTTAGTATGGCCAATTCACCTGACCTGCACATCTTTTTGGAATGTGGGAGGAAACCGGAGCACCCGGAGGAAACCCACACAGACAAGGGGAGAATGTGCAAACTCCACACAGAGAGTCACCTGAGGCGGGAATTGAACCCGGGTCTCTGGCGCTATGAGGCAGTAGTGCTAACCACTGTGCCACCGTGCCGCCCAAAGATGAAAAACTAATTCCTTCAGAGAAAACAGCCAGAGAGAAATGACTGAAGAATGTTGAACTGTTGATAAGTTCTTCCAGTCCTAATTGCATAGGCAGTATCTAATTAATGGCGATGAAATATATTTATTAGCAAAAGAAATACAGTTTATAAATTCAATGAAATTTTCTTAAAATGCGTTATACTTCAAATGAAGACGGGTTTCACGCTATTTGTAGAAAGATTAACTTCCATAATTTAGACCATCTTTACACTACTTCCATGGAAAAGTATGTATGAGGAAGGAAAAAGAGCAAGCCACTCGACCGATTGATGATGCTCTGACATTCAAGAAGATTATGGGTGAATCTGGTTTTAACCTCAACCCTATGTTCTCAATAATCCTTCATCATTTTTGTAATGAATTATCCACGTGTACCTTAAAAATATTTATAGATTCTGCATACACAGCATTTTGTGGAAGGAAATTCCAAAGGCTGTCAACTTCTGAAAGATAAAAACACCATCTGTCTTAAAATTGCTATCCATTAAATTTAAAAGTGATCCCTACCTCTAGATTATTCAACAAAAGGAAACATCCTTTCTATATTCACCAGTCCCTTCTGGATATTATATGCTTCAGTTGTGTAGCCTCTGACTCTTCACAACTACCAATGCAAGGAAGTCTGCTCTTTCCAGATATTAATTTAGCCAAACTTCTCCGAACTGCTTCCTATGCATTAATATCTTTATCTAAGTACAATAATCAGCACAGTACACAATACTCCAGATGCAGTTTCGCCAATGCCCTGTATAACTGAAGCATAACCTCCCCACTTTCATTTGATTCCCCTCACAACAAACCATAACATTGTATCTGCTTTCCTTGTTACTTGCTGTATCTGGACAATAACCTTCTGTGATTCATAAATTAGGACACCTAGCTCTCTTTGCATCTCAGAACTCCACAATCTCTCACCATTTAGATAATATGCTTCTTTTTTTCCTCTACCAAAATGAACAGTTTCACAATTTCCCATATTGTTCTCCATCTGCCGGATGTTTGCCCATTCACAGCCTACTTATGGCCCTTTGGGGGTTTATTATATCCTCTTCACAACTTACTTTCCTATCCAACTTTGCGACATTGTCAACTTAGCTTCCATACCTTTGGTCTCTTCATCCAAAGCATTTATGTAACTTGTAAAGAGTTGAGGCCCTGTGGCACACCAAACATAACATCCTGAAAAAGACTGACAATCTACTCTCTGCTTTCTGTTAGCCAGCCAATCCTCTATCCATGCCAATTTGTTACCCCCAACAGCTGATTCTTTTGCTTTCCACACAAGCTTTGATGTGGCACCAAATCAAATCAAATGTATTCTGGAAGTATCATATTTCAATATACAGATGGTGCAATGTGAATGTAGTTTAAAATGAGTCATATAAACCCATCATGAGGCTTAATCTAAACATGAAATTATAATATACAATAGTTAAATGTGGCAAAACTTACTGGTGTGCTTGTAGGAGGAAACAGAGACTGTTAGTCAATTGCAGTCATGCAAATGCTAATGTTGACTGCCAAGCATTGGAAGGCCCCCTGCTCCATCTTGATGGTAGGATATTGTTTTCAATGTCTCTTACAACCTTCACAGAGAAAACACAAGTGTTTTAATAGTAGTCTAGTCTTAGAGCAAATCAGTCTACCCATTGACACAAGCTGCTGAAGACCAGAGACATCGGAGCAGAATAGGCCATTCAGTCCATCAAATATGGTCCACTACTCAAGGACATCATGTCTGATCTAATAACCCTCAACTTGACTTTCCTGCCTTATTCCCATAATCTTCAATTGAATAAAAATCCGTCTATTGTAGCCTTGAATACACTTAATGATCCAATTTCAGCAGACCCCCATGGTAAAGAAATCCATAGATTCACCAGCCTCACAGAAACTTTTTTTCATCTGTCTTTAATGGCCAACTTATGAAAGTTGGTGCAAACCCAAACAAAATAATCCCTTTCATAAAATAATCTTCATTCAATTCAGTTGAGCGAGCATGGCTTGAAGAAATAAATATTGGTCTAGGGTCATTTGCTGACTTCAAAACTCACAATTGCGCACACCTCTTTACCATGTGTGGAACAGAGTTAAATCAGTTGGAAACTTCCCAAAGAAGTAGGAAGGTGGACCTGAAGAGGGAAAAGAACACATTAGATGCTCCAGGATTTACATTGTCTGCATCATATCATAACCATGCCAACAGGAAGCAGAACACTATCCATTGAGACATGTGCAAGTGAGAAAATTACCTTCCCTTGGCTCCTGCTAAATCAGGCATGGCAGCTTTAATACCAAACAGCTGCTTCAAAAGTGATCATGCATATGAATACAGGTTAATCTGCCTGCATCCATAAATAAAGATACGGAAATGCAACCATAAATAAGCGAGTCACGATTAACAGTAGTTGCTCTCAAGAGCAGTTATAGGAAATAGGTTAAAGCAGGATCCAGCTGGATCATAAAGCGTATAACAATAACTGCAAATGATCTTGCTGTTGAGTGTCACTTGGCATCTGGAGTTTTCATTGATTTCCGCACTAAGCTCCAGGATAATGTTTATGTTACATTAAAACAGAAACTAGATACTAAATTTAATGTACTCAACACATTTAAATCAAACAGAGGATCCTTAATCTATCAGGCCTCCAGCATAAAACAGTGAGAAACACATTTAAATAATATATAATCAAAAGAAATATCCGAGCTAACTGCTCTTGGGTGCAGAAATGCAGAAAACCAAGTACATTCAGCAATCAAGGTCTTGGATCCAAACTTCTATGAATACACACCTCCTAAGCATACTGCCAGACTTCTGAAAAGATCTCAGCTAAACAGTGAATGAGTTTTCTATTGACAGTTGATGAAAACGCCTCATCATATAAAAAGGAGGTTTGAGGGTTAATCAAAATAGGGCTGAAACTGCGATCAACAGAACCATATTTGATATGTTCTTGCAATGTAGAAAGCTGCAGCTGGACACATATAATATATAATTGCCTCTTTGGGGCAGTACAAGCTGTTCTTCTAATGTTAAAACACATTATTAAGGCACTCAAAAATAATCTTTATTCTTCTTGTAACAGGTGCTCAACCAACAGGGGAGTACTTGGTTTTTGACACAGCACAAAATTTGCTCCATTTTTCAAAGCACTTTCCTCATTTTGATGAGCTCAAAATTCACTGGCAATTTAAAGAAAAAATGGATCGTGAAGGCAGCATTACTTTTCGATTCCGTCATGGCCTTTTTATACCATTATTGTAACCTCGACATTTGGCTTTCAGGAAAAATGATTTAAAAGGAGTAATTATCTGACCATTTTTCGTACAAAGTCTTGCTTCTCTGCCACCTCTAACTCCACATCCCCACCCCTGAGCATGTATCATAAATGCCAAGCTCCAGAGTATTTTCATACCAGTTTTCATCAGATTATTATGCACTATCCTGCTTTCATTTCCAGTGTGACACATAAGGAGTAAAATTTTAATGCAGGCACCAAGTCAGAGTTTGATTGCTACAAGATTGTGAAGCAAAAGAGATCACTTTGATGAATGGTGCCAAATAAAATTTCACTCCTAAATAGCACATCCCAAGTTCTTCACACTTGCTAGGGCATGAGTCCACAGTTCTTTAGTCACCACTCTTTATTATTGAGCCATGAACACATCATACCCTACCCTATTCGATACCCAAAAAGAATCATTAAGCAGTGATCACACAGGATCACCAGTCAGTTTCCTTGTATCCTTGGTTTCAGAGTACTCAGGACAAATGCAGTGTCCCTACCACTACATAAATCAGTGTCAGCCAGCACAAAGCAGAAATCTAATCCATGGTTTTACATTATAGAAATGCCTTTAATTGCTGGGTCTACCAAATTATAGGAACAAAGAAATGTCTGTACAGGAGTAGGCAAATATAGTCTTTCTTGTCTGTTTCATAATTCGGTGAGCTTGGCAGCTCCGTGACTTTACCCATTAATACTTTGGTCAACAAAAACTCACCAATTTCAGATCCAGAATTAATTGATCCAGATCAACTGTCATATGAAAAAGAGAGTTCCAACCTTCAACAGCATTGTGTGTGTAAAACAGTCTTTTTTCATTTCACTCCAAATGTTTGACTCTAATCTTTAGATAATGCCCCAGGTCACAGACTTGGCAAACATAAGAAATATTTTCTACTCTCTGTCTTCAATTTCCCCTAACTAGAGAATAGTTGATTGAATATTCTCCACTTGTCTGGATGAATGTAACTTGAGAAACACTCAATCAGCTTGACATTATCCAGGACAAAGCAGCCTGCTTAACTGGTATGACATCCACAAACATCCATTCCCTCTACCACCAACACTCAGTAGCAGCAATGTGTACTGACTACATTTGCGCTGTCAAATTCATTAAAGTTCTTTTCAACAGCTCCTTCTAAACCCACAACCACTTCAATCCAGAAGGACAAGATGCACGCAAATATCATTGTAGTGAATGTAATGAGGTCAGCCAAGTTGATTTCATAGGATGAGTTCCCTAATTAGAACTGTTAATCTGGTCCAAGGGAGCCCTGGGTGATAGATGAAACCAGGAGCGTCAGACATCTGAAATGAAAACCAGAAGAACTATGGATGCTGTAAATAAGAAACAGAATCAAAAGTTGCTGGAAAAGCTCAGCAGGTCTGACAGCATTTGTGAACAGAAATCAAACTTAATATTTTGAGTCCAGTGACCCTTCCTCTGCGGAAGTGTCACTGGACTTGAAACATTAACTTTGATTTCCCTTCACAGAAAAGATCTGCTGAGCTTTTCCAGCAACTTCTGTTTTTGTTACAGACACCATGTTCACTCTGACAGCTAGCTCTGAGGGAGTTGAATCAGTGTCAAGCATTTCCTACGTGTAAAGAAAGGGTGACTTGGTGATGGGAAATTGGCTTCTGTGAAGGTATTTCAATCATCACCTGCAAGTTGTCTTCCAAGCCACAGCAACTGAACTCCATGGAACATTCAGCAAGCAGTGACTAAGGAGCATGAGATTAGAGTTCTATCCCCAGCCAGTTCTTTCCATTCATCATGAAACTGTGGTTTCATCACATCACTATATATCATTACTACAGATGTTTCTGGTGTTAATCGAATTACTTGACAGGTAGTGCCACCAACTGTTCACCTCCAGGCTAATTAGGGACTATGCGCCATGTCAATGATGAAGAATTATAGTGTGATCAAGATCCTGAGGAATTGGTTTCCTGAATTTGGATTGAAAACCCAATCTACAGAATAATATAAAAAAGCAGAAAAATAGCACCTACTGTGGTCAATAGCATATCAGGATGCAATCTTGGAATTTTTAGTGATAGTTATATATATCTGAAGCTTCAGTCCCATTGTGTATCACATCATTAGATCCATTCAGTTGGATCAGTTTACGATTGCTATCTGTGCAATACTTAGAGTTGTTTTCAACCCTTGCAATTTACACATTTCATGTCATACAAGCAGATGGTGCACAGTCGTGCAGCCCAGTTCACACCACTTTCTCATCAGACCAAGCTGGGCTCTAATGTTTTCTGAACACTTGTGCAGCACTCCACCCTCGCTTCCAAATGCTGGGGATTTCATAAAATCAGGTGAGAGCTAATTATGCAGTTACCAAATTTCCAACAACAACAATGTTCAGATTTTTATTCCTTTCCTTCTGCAAACAGGCTTCATTAAGGTTCCTTAGAGAGCACTTTCCAAAACAATGGCCACTACCAATAAAAAGGACAAAGTCAGCAAATACACAAGGACTCCACCATCTACAAAGTTCCCAAACCAGACACCATCCTGACTTGGAAATATATCACTGCTGCTGAAGTATTGTCAGGAAATATCCTGGAATTTTCTTTTGGGTCTACTTACACCAAATAGAATGCAGCAGTCCAAGAAGGCAGCTCGCTACCATAGTCTCAAGGAAAACTAGGGATCGGCAATAACTACTCAGCCAGGGACTCCCACAGCTTGTAAATTAATAAATAAAGATGCATCTGTTTAGTTAATTTACAACAGGATGGAACAAATGGATGAACAAAATTCTTCTGGAAATTGCAACAAAATACTGAACTGGGTCAAGTAACATCTTTGGATAAACAGCATTAACATTCAAGGTGAACATAATTCATGTTAAAGTTTGGGAACTCTCATCCCGGATTATACTTGAAGCAGAGACAGTGAGCATCTGACACTGCTAAATAATACAGGTGAAGGAAAATGCTAGGTTCTGAATTATATCGAAGATACAGCACTAAAAACAGCAAAAGTATTTCCTGCAAGTGACAGAGTTTGTTGCCGACAGTCTTAAGAACTTTCAAAACACAGTTTGATTGAATTGGCAGTTAAACTGGAGATAGCATTGCCTGGCAGAACTACAAAGGCAGAGGTAGTTGATGTTCTAGCAAAGCATTTGAATTTAGAGTAAATAAGAGAGACATCAGCTACTCCAACTAGTGAAAGATTGGAATCAGGAGTTATTTGGTTATTGTTAAGGCAACCTGAACATGAGAAGGAAATGAAATATCAGGAATGGAATTCCAAAGGAAGGAAAAGATAAAGATAAAGAAATGGACTGAAGAAAAATGGAAATCAGAAGACTAGGATTAGAATTGCCAAGAACAGACAGTGAGAGAATTTCAGCTTAAAAGGAAACAGTTGAAACAGGAGATATCAGATATTGTTTGCAGGCCTTTGGGGGACAATCCGTGTCATCTTTTAAAGTCCAATAAGGAAACATCTAAGTTTACACATGCCAGACTGAAATTTGAGGAAAAGGTATCAAGGCATTCTTCATGTCATGTAAGAAAATGGCTCTACAAATGAACTGGCAAAAATAGGACTAGACATTGCTCATGCAAAGAAGATTAATGGGTGAAGCATAGGAAATTTATGTTTTACCACTATTTTGCTCTGGATTGTAAAGTAAATTATTAGTGCCTGAGGTATATCGGCAAAGGTCCTGGAACATAAAGAAACAGCTAGGTAATCCTTTACTGCATTTGAAAGGGTGAAGCAAAGTATTTTGATTCATGTATATGAGTATTAGAAATTGAGTTCATGTATGAAGCTCTTAGACAGATTATTTTCCAGAGGAGTTCACAAGCTCACTACTTCCTGCAAGAGGAATCCATGTAGGGGTCCAAAAAGTTACAATTGCAAGACAAGCAGCAATAATAGCAGATGGGTGAGTCAATCTATAAACAAAATTATTTTTCCATCAACCACATAAATCTGCAAGGGATAGAAAATGGGACAGTTAAAGGAAGGCAAAAAGCCAAGGTAATGAATTGTTAAATGTGTTCAAGAAATCTTTATTTATCAATATGTACGTGTACTTTCTCTTGGGAAATAAGGCAGGGAAAGTAATTGAAGTGTTACTACACAAGCACTTTTGACCATTGAGCATGATTGTATAGTAGTTTTAAAACAGTTATGGAAAAGAATAGGCCTTGTATAAAAGTTAAAGCTCTTAATTGGAGAAAAACAAATCTTGATGGTATGAGATAAGAACTTCAAGAGTTGACTGGAGTACACTGTTTGCAGGCAAAGGGACAACTCGCAAGAGGAAGGCTTTCAAAGTGGGAAAACAAGAGTTCAGACTCATTATGTTCCAGTAAGAGTAAAAGGTAAGGTTGACAAGAGCAAGGAGCAATGGATGAATAAAGATATTGAGGCTCTGGTCAAGAATAAGGAGGAGTCATATATTAAGTATAGACAATTGGAATCAAGTGAACCTCTTGAAAAGTATAAGGGGTCTCGGGGCATTCATAACAGGAAAATCAGGAGAGCAAAAAGAGGACATAAGATTGTTTTGGCAGGTAAAGTTAAGGATAATCTGAAGAGAATTTATAAGGACGTTAAGAGCAAAAGAGCAACTAGGAAAAGAATAGGGCACCTTAAAATTAATGAAGTTGACTATGTGTGCAACCATAGGAGATGGGAGAGATACTAAATGAATGTATCATGTCAGTTTTTACCATGTAGAAAGAAATGTAGGCTGGTAACTAGGAGAAAAAAATGATGTCTTGAAAACAATACAAACTACAGAAGAGGAAGTGCTGGAGGTCTTTAAAAAACATCTCCGGGAACTGATCAAGTGTATCCTAGGACATTATGGAAATTGAGGAAAGAAATTGCAGGGCCCCTAGCAGAGGTACTTGTACCATCTACAACCACAGGTGAAGTGCTAGATGACTGGGGGGTGGCTAGTTTTGAAATCACCCACCTAGGGAAAAGACCTTTGCACTTTATCTATGTCGCTCATGAATTTATATACCTCTATAAGGTCACTCCTCAAATCCCTACAATCTAGTGAAAAGGTCCTAGCCTATCCAGCCTCTTCTTACTACTCAAACCCTCCAGTCACAGCAATATCCTCATAAATCATTTCTAAACCCTCTCCAATTTGATAATATTTTTCCTATGTTAGGATGAGCAGAACTGTACACAGTACTCCAAAAGTGGCTATCATTGTGATTGTATTTAAGAAAGGCTGTAAGGAGTAGTCTGAGGACAGCAGACCTCTGAGTTTGGCATTAGTGGTGGATAAGTTGATGGTGGGGGTTATTGAGAGAAAGGATTTACATGCATTTGGAGAGACAAAGACTGAATAGTGATAGGACAGGAACGAGTAGTCATGTCTCACAAATGTATAGGATAGCATGGGAAATCATGTCTCACAAACGTGATTGAGATTTTTGAGGATGTAACCAAAAGATTGCTGAGACCACAGCAATGCACATTATCTACATGGACTTTAGTAAAGCCTTTGTCAACATTCCATATGGTAAACTAACTAGTAATGGTAAATCACATGGGATTCAGGGAGCACTTGACAATTGGATATAAAGTTGGCTTAACTATAGAAGACAGATTGTGGTGGTGAGTGTTGTTTTGTGGAGGCCTGTGACCAGCAATGTTCCAAAAGGGATTGGTGCTGGATCCATATTAGTTTGTAATTTATATACGGGATGGATGAGAATTTAGGAGGCATGGTTAGTAAGTTTGGGATATCGGGTCGGCATGGATGGGTTGGACCGAAGGGTCTGTTTCCATGCTGTACATCTCTATGACTCTGTGACTCTATAAGCCAAAAGATAACTACTTTATTTCATCTTTCTAATACAAGTACCTCCTACAAACAAGTCAGAGAGTCACACAGCACAGAAAAAGAACTCTGGTCTAACTCCTTAATGCTGACTAGATATCCCAATCTGACCTAGTCCCATTTGCCAGCGTTGGTCCAGACTTTTCTAAACCCTTCCTATTCATATACCCATCCAGATGTCTTTTAATTGTTGCCGTTGTACCTGCCTCCACCACTTCCTTTGGCAGCTTGTTCCATACATGCACCATCTTCTGCATGAAAATGTTACCCCTCAGGTCCTTTTAAAATCTTTCCCCTCTCACCTTTGTCCTCTAGTTTTGGACTTGCCCACCCTGGGAAAAAGACTTTGGCTATTCACCCTTTCTCTGCCCCTCTTGATTTTATAAACCTCTTTAAGGTCACCCTCAGTCTTTAATGCCCCAAGGGAAAAATGCTTGAGCTTATTCAACTTCTCCCTATAACTCAAACTCTCATTCGCAGCAACATCCTTGTAAATGCTTTTTGCACTCTGTCAAGTTTAACAACATCCTTCATATTGAAGGGTAACCAGAATTCTACGTAGTTTTCCAAAGGTGGCCTCAACAGTGGTCCTATAATAATAGCATAATATTCCAACTCCTACTATTAATGTTATAACCAATGAAGGCAAGCATGCCAAATGCCTCCTTCACCATCCTGTCTACCTGCAACTCCACTTTTTGTTCAGCAACACTCCCCAGGGTCCTACCATTAATGGTATAAATCCTGCCCTGATTTGCCTTACTAAAGTGTGACACTTCATATTTATCTAAATTAAACTCCATCTGCCACTCCTTAATCCATTGACCAATCTGGTGAAGTGAAAGTATCTGAAGAAGGAAGATTGAGAAAGAGAATTCTGATCAGCAAAAGAATAGAGTTTTAAATAATAAAGTTTTCATTTATGGCTGTTCATGCTTGTTTACCTGTAACTAGAATCTATTTATTTATAATAAATGATAAGTATTGTTCATTACAGAAACTTGGTCAGTGCTTTGTTTCAATCTGAAAGACAAGTTGAGAATTCTTTGTATTTATAAAAATCTTTAACTTTTGTAAAGGCTCCAGGAAAAGTGAGGCTTTATTTCCAATGCACTACTCCAAGTGAGACGTAACACCTCCACTGCCAAGAAGTGTTCACTAGCTGCTCAACTCCAACAGAGAGGCATCGAAACACAACTCCAATTGCCGACCTCCTGTCAGAGCTCTGGAAGCTCATCAAGCTTCGTAAGATCTTCTTAACTGTCTTTTATCTGGCTTGTTGGAATGAAATATTTTTCTAACCTTCACTCACAGCTTACCTCTCCTGCATGTGATTAAATAATTTCTGGTTCTCACCTCTCCATCTTAAGTAGATTGCCCACTCTTTTGGTAACCAGTTCTATATGTAATAAAATCATGAGGGGTTTGTTAATTCATCTGGTTGGACAGCTGGTTGACAATATTGAGTGATACAAACAGTGCAGCTTCAATTCCCACACTGGCAGGTTACCATGAAGATCCACCTTCTCAACCCCTTGCTTGATGTATGGTGACACTCAGGTTAAACTGCACTAGTTAAGAGAACATTCTTATGATCCTCTTGAACTTTATGGCGACTTTATGAGTTTAGTATAAGTATAACCATAAGCAAAGCATTAAATCAACCAGTCTCAATTACATTGGTCTAATGCTTCAAGGAATGAATAGGCAGAAAGACTCTTACTGAAAAGAAAGATGAAATATCCCATTTATCCAGGTGACAGTGATCACAGGCAATAAGGAGCACATTCGACTTTCTGTAGGTATAGCTGCTGTTTCCACTTCATTAATTTGGCTGCTGCATTATGAAAATCACTGGTCCAGAGCAAGAGCACCTCTGCATTCACTGGTGAAACTCTTAACTTTGATTATATCACTTAACCTGAAATTACATTTCCTTCAATTAAACACTATCTGGCATAATCCTACAGGAGAGAGTGAAATTCTGCAGATGATCTTATAGTTGTCTGTGATAATATCAGACAGAACCTTGGGAGAAAGGACAAAAGAAACTCCAACCTCTCCATCCACCACTTCATGATTTCTCTTTTAAAAGGCATATACTTTTATTAAGTATCATGCATCTAATTTGGAGAACCCTTGAAAGATAACAGCCAGCATTAGTGCTATCTGCAGTTTTGTGCACTTCATTACAACTCCTTTCTGGACAAAATTTATGACCAACGTAACATTAAGCTTTTAGGCAATTCAGTGAAATGCTTGAAATGCTTTGAAATTTGTCACAGCAGTTATACTGTGTCCATACAAAGCCAAAAAGGTATGGAACGATCTAATTTAGCTGGTCTCCTAATACTAACAAAATGAGACATGCTGCTCATATATCACTGTAGCTTGAAAAATGTTTCACATCCTGAATAAGGCATGCAAGATAACCAGTCCATTAGAGCTGTAAAAAACGTAAGTGCCTTTTTATACTTTCAAGAAGCAGATCAGTGAGGAACGGTATTAAATGCAAAAAAAAATTAAGCTTAGATTCAGTAACATACAGGTCATTCTTCATTATTTTTGTACAAGCATTGGTCGAAAGTAACCATATAGACTTAACGAATTGTATTAACTTTTATACATATTGACTGAAGCACTTTGGAATGTCCACCGTTTTATAAAAGACGCTGTATAAATGCAAGCTTGCTTTTGTTAGATGAACTTAAACACTACCTTGGAATGCTTTTTCCAAAAACATACACATATACAAATCTAGTTGAAGAGTGTGGTGCTGGAAAAGTCAGTCAGGCAGCATCTGAGGAGCAGGAGAATTGACATTTCGGGCCTAAGTCCTTCATCAGGAATGAGCATATAGAAATCTATTTTGCTTTGAAATAATTGTGAATCGCTCACAGCATCCAATCTGCCCCTTTTCCCCAGACAGAGCAACTCATGTTGTGACCCTCATACTAACACCCATTACTTACAAAAAAAATTGAACAAGGTGGAACTGTAGAGCTTGCAATTCATCCACAAATGGAATCAAAGTCAACGGATAGTTAGGGAAAAACTTGTGCAGTCTGGGTTACTTACAATCTTTTTTCATTTTTAAGAATGAAAAGCATTTGAATTATGATCTTCAAATAGTATGAATTTAAAACTATAAAGTTATTCTAAAATGCATACAGAGACTTCACAAGTTAAGAAAGTTCACTAACAATCTTAGACTTCGCAGAGTCCAAGAGATGGCAGAGGAGTAGGACGCTCCAGCCAGATCTGCTCCGCTCCATCGATTCTTTTTCTTCTTTTTCCTTCTTATCTTCCCTGTCTCCTCTGTTCTCTCCCTTCTCTCAGCCGCGACTCCTGGCCTCCAAAGCAAGAACAGTGGTTGGTGGAGACAACAGCAGCCAGATTGGGGACACCAGCAACCAGTGGCCCACTGCAAAGTGTGTTGGCAGTGGCCCAGCTCAGAACTGGGATAGCAGCCTGGAACGGGAGCATACTGACAGCAGTCCAGTGTGAGCCAGTGATAATGGCCTAATGCAGGATATGGTGGCAGCCAGCTGTCAGATCACATGGAGGTCCACTATGTTGGTCTACTGAGGAGAGCCTAAGGAAGGACACTGCATCATAGAGTCATAGGTGTTTGTCTTTTTAACTTTGCTTTCTTGCTTTTCCTGATCTATGGAAATACTGTGTATAGTGGTAATGTAAACTTTTTATTCTTCATTTCTCTATTCTGTAACCAAGTAATGTGCCTAGGTACCTTTGTTTCTAAGATAGCACTGTAAGTGGCGACTTATAAACTTTTCACTGTACTCATTTGAATACATGTGACAATAAAGCTAATTCATTCAATTATGTATCAAATATTCTGAGACACGGAAAGCACAGATTGCCACTCAGCCAGTTATTTTTTTCCTTTAATACTGAGCTTCACATTCTAACCATGAGATTCAGCTAGCAACGTGACTAATTCATCACATTCCTGATGAAGGACTCATGTGCAAAATGTTAATTCTCCTGATCCCTGGATACTGCCTGACCTACTGTGCTTTTCCGATGCCACAACTTCTAACGTGATTAGTTTGTACAATTGTAGATACCGAAGGTCATCAGCCTGATCATAGCTCACTGATTGGCTCCTAGACAGGTGTACTGCTTGGGAGTTGACATTAAGTTGGGAGTAGTGTCAGGACTACTGGAAGAACAGGCTCTGTGTCTCTATACGGTGGTACAGTGGTTAGCACTGCTGCCTCACAGCACCAGAGACCCGGTTCAATTCCCGCCTCAGGCGACTGACTGTGTGGAGTTTGCACATTCTCCCCGTGTCTGCGTGGGTTTCCTCCGGGTGCTCCGGTTTCCTCCCACAGTCCAAAGATGTGCAGGTCAGGTGAATTGGCCATGCTAAATTGCCCATAGTGTTAGGTAAAGGGGTAAATGTAGGGGTATGGGTGGGTTGCGCTTCGGCGGGGCGGTGTGGACTTGTTGGGCCGAAGGGCCTGTTTCCACACTGTAAGTAATCTAAAAAAAAAATCTCTGCAATAAAATATGTAAAGCCTGAAGGAAGCCAGTTATTTTCTCCCATTGGTTGCTGTAAGCTGTTAACTTTACTCAATAAGTAAGAGAATTTGTAATGTGTGTACCAAACACTCTGTGTCTCCTGCAAGGAAGTGAAAGAAACTAGAGAAGGAGGTTGAAGAACAGAAGGATTTGGGATGCAAAAGGAACATCTCATTGAATCCAATGGATTGGTGCTGTGAACTATTTCTACAGTAACTTTCACTCCACCCACAACACCATTGCTTTTATTTGCCTGTGCCTACCTATATGGTTCAGCTATTTTAGAAGGGAATTAGAGTTTTAACTAGTACAGGTATATGCTGCTAGTTCAGCTTGTTTACCCGTGACTAGATATTATTTATGTGTAGCAAACATTATTTCTTGTTAAGTATGGAGACCTGGTCTGTATTTTCTATGGGTCTAACCATCAAAATGGTAAATTGGGGACTTGCATACATTGATGAGCTTTTGTGCTGAATCTTGTGAATAGTGGAACTTGAGATTCAGCACAGTTTTTCAAACAGGTCATAGCAAGCAATGTTGTAAGTGACCAGCAGCACAGCCAGCTACTGTTGCTGGGAAAGGGTAAACATATCGGTAATGTGGCAGGAGATGGGTGCCATTGTCGGCAGCTGAGAGCTATCACAGCCAGCTACAGTGAGGAATGCGATGTTGGGTTCCAGGGAGATGTTTTGATGGTTGTTGTTAGGACAGCAGGAGTTATAGGGGTCAGTTGTTAGTGGGGAGATGGTAAGCTGGGTGTGTCAGCTTAATGTTAACTCAGTAGTTAGACTATGTTTTTAACATTTCCTGAATAACAAGTAGAATCTTTTGAAGTCTTTGACATTAACAGGTTTTCCAGAGGATTCTAGATATAGGGGATTTGTCCCATGGAATCTTTAATTTTTTGAAAACTTCCAGAAGCTCCTGTCAGAAAACTCCAATCCATGCTACTCCAGATGACTATCTGGCCATCAAAATAGCCAGGTCAACTATTCCTTAAACAAATAATTGATAGCCCATTTCTCTTCATCTCTATGGTAACCCATCAACTAATGCTCGTGATGTACACAAAATGGTAGTTGGTTCCCAGATTTTTAGCACTTTCTCACTATTCTTTCTTTCCAAATCTCAACTAGCTGTCGGACCAAGACTCTCAAAATTGGTTCCTAAATTGAAGGTGCTTTCATCTTGGGCCATTTTCATACCTCCCACTCCCACACACATCACCACCACCCACACTGTCTCACCACACACTCCTACATACCTCCCTTCACCACCACCACACAACCCTACATATCTCCCTGTCACCACCACCCACACTGTCTCCCCACACAATCCACAGGCAGTTCCACTTTCTGGATTAGTGGTGCTGGAAGAACACAGCATTTCAGGCAGCATCAAACCACTAATCCAGAATCTGGTTCCCAGCATCTGCAGTCATTGTTTTTACCGAGGCAGTTCCACTTTGTTGTCCCACACAACTCTGCTTAAGACTGAAAATGAAATGAGGATCAAAACATAGTAACAAGGTATTAGAAAGAATGTTAAAGAATGCTTTTGAAATAGTAATTTCTTTGTATTGTATCTATATCAGGAATAGCATGAAAGAAATGGGAGCAAACATCCTTTACAAAACTGCCTTTATTTTTAAATCTGCATTGACTAATAACACAATATGTTTTCAAACCGACGATCCTGTTTCATGCTTAACGTGTTTGTGGTTCACGAGAACATAACTAGAACACAAGGTAGATGAATGGTAGTGAGAAAGTGGGGTTCTGAGGAAGGGTCACTGGACCTGAAACGTTAACTTTGATTTTTCTTCACAGATGCTGCCAGACATGCTGAGCTTTTACAGCAATTTCTATTTGTGCATATGTGTAGATGAATGGTAGACTTGAATAGGGAAAACTTTATTGCACATCCTTTGCAATAGTTCTTAGACAGTCTATCTACCTCCCACCTCCAGATCACCTGACCTACTCTCTTAAACGGGTAACGCACACCTGAATTTCTTCGCTTTTGTTTTTTTTTTCCTCTGCTTCCTTCTTCTTGGTGATGTCCCGGCTTTGGCACGGACTCAGAGACCTGGCTTCAGCATGGACCTAGTGAGGCAGTGTCCTCACCCGGCATGGCAGTTATCCAGCATGTTGTCTCTTTGTGGCATATGGCAGTCTTTTGGCCTGGCATGGCCTCAGCATGGACTGCCAAGGTGATTCTAGATCAGTCTTCTGGCCTCAAGAGCGTCGGGATGAAGACCGATGGTCTGGAGTCAGAGGCTGGGTAATCATGTGTACTGGGTTGGAAGGATCATTGTTCTTAATTTTGTATTCTTTATTTTCTCATTTATTCTTATAATCTGTAATGCTGGACCTTTATTTCTTTATTTTCCTATTTTTGTTTCCTTAAGAACTTATACTGAAGAATCTATACATAGGTACTTTCTATCTAAGATGACGCCATAAGTGGCAGCTTCTAAACTTTTCACCATACTCATTTGATTACATGACAATAAATCTAATTCAATTCAAATTACACACATAACAATGCCTGTATTACTAGAAGTGTCTGTCTTCAAAAGCTTGAAAATGTCAAACTAGAGAACTGTATTGCAATTCCATTCAACGGATTTGCCCCTGTTATGATCAGCTGAAGACAGGCAATGAGTTTCCCCTGCCTGCCCTGTCCAGAGCAAATGTCAGGAAACATACAGTGCAGCTTCATGTTGATGGTTCTTGTTGCATGCACAGCTGGCTTTTATAGATGGCATGGGTGCAAGAGATGGCAGTGAATTCTAAATATCTGCTGGGTGACAAATTATTCTAGGAACAGCACATATGGCAAAATGGGGCTACAATTGAATGAAAGGGATGCCGTGAAGGTGGAATAAGTTGTTAAGGAGACAAGTGTGGGACAATGAGATAACTTGCTAGGCCTCAAGGAGGGACTTGCTCCAAAAACTTGGTTGAACTCATATTTTGCTCAAAAAATAGAAGATTCTTTGATTTATTTGACTTATTTCTACTGCCAGAAAGTACTGTATATAGTCAGTATCCTGCAATCACCTATAGTGAGACATGCAATTTTTTAGTTTGAAATTGCTACAATCATGTTAAAAATAGCCCTGTTTTCTCAGATTATTAGTGGTTCAGACATCCACTGTGCACTTTAATGCTATTTGGTTCTAGTGCAGACTTGTTCACCCCTGAAGGAATTATATTTTCCAGACTAAGAGATTCAGAAGGGCATCCTAAGTGCCAACTTTTCCCTGAGGCACAAGCTGCATATTATGAATCAATGTTAATATACATGGGAAATGAAAAATAGGCATGACACATATACCAGATGATGCTGTAAATATTCAGCAGGTTAGGTAGCAGGTGTAGAGAGAGAAACAGAATTAATGTTTTAGGTTGAAGATCTTACGTTGAATTAGATAACATTTGAGATGTAACAGGTTTTATGTAAATAAATAAGCAGGGTGGTTAAAATAAAGGTAAGGGTGAGAAAAGCAGGAGTGGTTAAAAGGCATAATGGTGCAACATAAAAGGAGATTGTAATAGGACAAGAACATAAGCAAAAAAAATCACATTTGCACATAGGTGATGCATCACCTTTTTACCTTTCCCTTCCCAAAAGTCAGGAACCTAACCTTCCTGCCAGACAAAACTGATTTATTTGTATTTCTTTCATTTCAGTATACTATATTCATGACTCATGAAGTAACTTCCTTAACGGTGGGGAGATCTAACATTGATCAAATTTTAGAGCACCTCTGCACAGTCTGTAAGGATGACTATTGAGGTTTGGGTCACTTCTTAATTTAACTTGCTGACCCAATTTCACTCTAACTTCTCTGAACTTCACTTCCTACTGAAGCTCCCTGGACATGTGAGGAACAGCAATTCATCCTTGGATTAAACATTTTACAACCTTTCAAACTCACTGCTTGGTTCAATAATTTCACATTGTAATCACAGGCTCCATTTTGTTCAGACAGCAGCTGTTGGTGATGATTGGGAGATTGCCAGGCTCACCTCCTCTAGATCCATCTGTTCTTTGTTTGTTTGCCCTATTACCACCTCCTTTTCGCTTGTACTGCCATCCCTAATGCCATTTAATTTCTTACTTTCCACGCTATAACAGATCTTCCCCAAGCCATAACACCTTTTGCCCACTTCTGTACTCACTTTAAGCCAGTTACATTTTCCCGTTTCTATTCAACCATTACCAACCTAAAACATTAACCCTTACCTCTTTCCACTAAAGTTGCCTGATTTGATGAATATTTGCAGCATTTCCATTTTAATTTTGGGTTTCCAGTATCCAGAATATTTTGTTATAGTATAGGTTAGTGGGTCCCAAAGCTTCCTTTTACTCAATTCCTCTTCTCCGAATGCATTTCAATGCAAAAGGCTTTTTCTTTTTTTTAAGTTAAAAATCACACAACACCAGGTTATAGTCCAATAGGTTCCATTGGAAGCACACTAGCTTTTGGAGTGATGCTCCTTCATCAGGTGATAGTCACTCTGAAAGCTAGTGTGCTTCCAATTAAACCTGTTGGACTATAACCTGGTGTTGTGTGATTTTTAACTTTGTACACCCCAGTCCAACACCGGCATCTCCAAATCTTTTTTTTAAGATTTCAACATATATGCCAAAATCATTAACATTTAGATTACAGAATTTCCTGATAAGCAACCTGCACCCAGATTGGGAACCAAGAATATATTCCAGGCCATTTGTATATTACACCAACCAGTGTTATCAGAATTTATTCATATCGAATTTCTTCTAAAAGTTCATTGATGGAATTTCAAATATTTTTATTTTTACAAAGCAAGGAGTAAGAAGAATTCTTCTACACAAAAATGGACACTGAAATAAATGATTTGGATGTGAACATAGGAGGTATGGTTAGTACTTTTGCAGATGACACCAAAATTAGAGGTGTAGTGGACAGTGCAAAAAGTTACCTCAGAGTTCAATGGGATCTTGATCAGATAGGCCAAAGAGCTCAAGCGTGGCAGATGGAGTTTAATTTAGACAAATGTGAAGGGCTGCATTTTGGAAATGCAAATCAGGGCAGGACTTAAGCACTTCATGGTAAGGTCTTGAGAGTATTGCTAAACAGAGAGTGCAGGTTCACAGTTCCTTGAAAATTGAGTCACAGGTAGATAAATAGGTGAAGATGATGTTTGATATGCTTGCCTTTGTTAGTCAGTGCTTTGAGTATAGGAGTTGGGAGACCTTGTTGAGGCTTTGCAGGACATTGGTTAGGCTATTTTTGGAATACTGCGTGTAATTCTGATCTCCTTGCCATAGGAAAGATGTTGCAAAATTTGAAAGGGTTCAGTAAAGATCTACAAGGATGTTAACAGGATTGAAGGGTTTGAGCTATAGGGAGAATCATAGAGTCAGAGAGATTTACAGCATGGAAATAGACCCCTCGGTCCAACTCGTCTACACTTACCAGACATCCCACCCCAATCTAGTCCCACCTGCCATTACCCAGCCCATATCCCTCCAAACCCTTCCTATTCATATATTCACCCAGATGCCTTTTAAATGTTGCAATTGTACTAGCCTCCACCACTTCCTCTGGCAGCCCATTCCACATGCTCACCACCCTCTGCATGAAAAAGTTGACCTTTAGGTCTCTTTTATATCTTTCCCCTCTCACCCTAAACCTATGCCCACTAGTTCTGGACTCCCCCACGCCAAGAAAAATACATTGTCTATTTACTCTATCCATGCCCCTCATGATTTTATAAACCTCAAAAGGTCACCCCTCAGACTCTGATGCATGCGATATTCCAAAAGTTCCTAAAGAGATTGAATAGGCTGGGGCTACTTTCCCTGGAGCATGGAAGGCTGAGGGGTGACCTTATAGAGGTTTACAAAAACATGAGGGACATTTGAAATGGTGAATTAACAGGGTCTTTTCCCAAGAGTGGTGGAGTCTAGGACTAGAAGGCAGTGAGAGGGTTAAGATCTAATGGGCAATGTTTTCACACAGAGGATGGTGCGTATATGGAATGAGCTGGCAGAGGAAGTGGTGGAGGCTGGTACAATTACAACATTTAAAAAGATATCTGGATGGGTATATGAATAGGAAGGGTTTAGAGGAATATGGGCCAACTGCTGACAAGTGAACCTAGATTTATTTAGGATATCTAGTTGGCATGGATGAGTTGGTCCAAATGGTCTGTTTCAATGTTGTACAGCTCTTAAGACTCTAAGAATAAGCTATCACGGAGATCTATAAAAGTTGATGAGAAATGGGTGTCAACTGGATTAGGAAATGGCTATTTTGTGGCGAAATGAGTACTGAGGGACATCATGGATGATCTACTTCAATCCCATTCATCCACATTGTCCCCACATTCTCTAACCCATACAATTCCTACAAGTCTATGGAATTCTGTCTTGAGTGTACTCAACAACCAAGCAGCTAAGCAAATTATATATTAATTCTAAGTAGTTAGCGAAATTTAACTCAGGATTTGCTTTTGTCCTTACAAAAAAGCAATAGCTAAAAATTCTAGCAGGTAAGATTACAAGACATGTAATGTGTAACTCTATAAATAGACTTGAGTAAAAATTGATTTTGGTTCTTTTGTTCACTTATTGCTTTCGTAACATGACAGCAGGGAATATTGCTTATATGTAAAGGTTAGGAGTTAAGCAAAAAAAAAAAATCAGATGGAAGAGTATAAACGTACTGACCATTGTAGAAAACAGCATGTGGAACTATAAATGATCAGAGTATGAGTATCTCCAGATTTTCTTGAAGTCTGAACTATCTGACTAGCAGACGTGAATCTATAGACATGAAGCACATTCGTACCAAAGAGCAAGCAAGGAATGTCATTGGTGATATCACTTTGTTTGTGGGGTAAGTCAGAGGTAAAGAATATTGTAGTATAGGTACCTATCAGTTTAATCATGGGAAGGGGGATGGGTGGAGATGATTTGTTTACAGTTGTTGACACTAATTCTATTCCCTACAAACTGGAATAAAATATAAAGGCAGATCCTACAAGTTATAGCATGACGTAAAAAAGGTTAAATTTGCTTTTTCTATGAACAGATAAGGTTTTAACTCTACAGAAAGACGTGGTTCATATTTTTTGCTGTAATTCATTATTTTTTTCTGATCAATGTGACAGCTTTACAGAGACTTTGAGAAGTCACTTTTCGATGGAATGGCAGTTCTCTTTTCCTCATGGAAAAGAATTAAGACAGTCATGTACAAGTTAAGAAATATTATTTATGATCACCATGGAAGCAACATTTACTTTCCACTGAGTCAATCCTGTTGCCTTATCACTGAAACAATCATAAAGTTTGACAATTGAGTGCCTTAAAGGGCATATAACATCACAACTACAAAGAGGGGAATCAATCACTTTGGGTCAATACATCTGCTGTTAGCAGTGTTTTCAATAATTGAACTTTAAATATGTGCAAGACTGCACTTAGATAGTTTTAGCCAGTGAGCCAAATGCTTCAGTTATGTCTCTTAAGTAACATTTTTGAGCAATGACCACTATCCAAAACTAATGAAGTGCAGAACAAATCAAATGAAAACTTGGAATATTTAAAAGCTAAAACAAAACAGAGGGTAAGGGCAGCTAACTAATGCATTACACCTTGATGATGTATTGCCTTGTGAATTTGAAGAGGCAGATTTCTGGGTCACCTTTCTCTTTTGCTCATCTTCAATTCCTTTGCATCAAATCAACTGAAAAAATGAATGCAAGGTACAGTGCTATTACAGCAAAATGCTTTAGAAGTTGGAAATCTGAAATAAAACTACTTGAGGCTAACATTCTCAGCAGATTAAGCAGCACCTTTGGAGAGAGTAGATAAATTTATGTTTTAAGTCATCCTATTTTTATTGGATGTCAACCTTCTAGTTGACATCCAATAAAAATAGCTGCAGAGGTTACAATTTGTAATTGTTGAACTTAATATTTAGCATAAAGAAGGTTGTGCAGTGCTGAATTGAAAAGATCTGATGCTGTTCCTCATGTTATGTTGTGTTTCATTGGAAAGGTGTAGGACGTCAAAAAGTGATGTAAGGGTGGGAATGATGTGGAAAATTAAAACAATGCATGAACTGAGGTTTGGGGAAGTTGACATTTACAGACTGAATAGAGATGCTACATTGCATGCAGCAGCTAGTTCTCAGTTCTCAGCCATGATTCTGCTCATCCTGGAAACATTCTGTTCTGGTCCCGTCTGCTGTTTCTTTATTTGATCCATTAACATTTCCCTTCCCCTATCATTTCTTTTGTAATTTAATCAGCTCAGTACTTCAAATTATTACAGGCTTTTCTCCTAACATTGACATGGAAATCCAGAATGGGTGATTGGTGACTCCAGTTCACCATTTGCTCCTCTGGACCATCACCTTGGATACCTGGCACTAACACCACTAGGCACACTCCATGGACAGTGAACATATGCATGTCACATCCACACACCTTGATATCCTTACTACATCATCATGCTACACCTCTGATCCATTTGTAATATGGTTTGCCCTTCAATGCAGCAGTTTGGAATACACTGGCACTTTTCATTGTAATGAGGCTACCAGAAAAATATGCACAGGGATGGACACCCACCTTATGGTTTGGATCAAGTTGCATCTTAGTTGCTCTTACTTATAGTTACTCACACACTTTATGCCTACTTTGATGCTCACGGTATCTCTGCCTTTCTTTGTCTTACTCCCCTCAGTCAAACTTTCAAGTTCCTGGACCTTCTTTCTTCACAAGGCCCTGAACTTCCCTAAGGCCCTATAAAACCCATCTAAACAAATCTTCATCTCCATACTTTACCAACAACTAACTCTCCCACCCCCAGCCACCCTAGGCATATCATCTATATGTCAGAAATAATAATGCACCAACCCCCATCAAAGCTAGTCTGCTGCTAATTGTTAATGATGCTCCTATGCCTCCCTTTTCCTCAGTGCCTGATCACCTCCCTGATTATATATTGTCATCACAATTGTAATGCTGTCTCCAATCTTCACAATTAAGCCCCCAGTGTCCTTAATACACCCCACCCCTCCCCCCAATAGGAATAGTTACCAAGAAGGAATGCATACAGTTGGGTGTTCACCAATGTTAAGACACTGAGCCTGAGAGTCACTAAGTGAGTAGCAACTGGTGCTTCCTTCCATTATGCTGTAAATAACAAGTTCCCAGTGGAGATGAAAATAGCTGCTTGTACACCTGGGCTGGGTAAGGTAAGTGTCTCATTGTATGAGGAAAAAGGCTTCACTTTTGAGTGAGGTGAAGTCTTTTGTAAGGGGCAACAGCATTCCACAGACTCCATCCATTGAAACACAGCTGAAGACCCTGCATGCTTTGTGAACTTTAGGCATTAACCTACTGCATGCTGTCCAAATACTTAAGCATAAGCATTCTTAACTATATCACGTAACTTTATGAATTAATCTCATGTAAGCCTGTGATGCACTAAAAATGTTTTTAGGCCTGGAAAGATTAAATCTAATTGCCAAAGTTGCAATCACCTGCTATTAACTTAAAGCCAGTACACCATGCAGGAACCACTCACTTCACACCTTGGACCATGAAATATCATGCAACTCAAAAGATCCCTTCAGTCTTCCAGTTGTGACTTGATGCGGATTCATGCACAACGTTAATGAAGAACAGATTTTTAAAAAGTCATTCACGGACTATGGATGTCACTGGCTGGGACAGTATCTTTTGCCCATTCCTAGCTGCCCTTGAGAAGATATTGGTGAGCTTAAAGTGTTGAAGACTGCTGGGTGTAGGTAGATTCTGATTAAGGAGGCAATTCCAAGAATTTGGGTCAGTCACATTGAAGGAACAGTGATATATTTCCAATTCAGGATGGTGAATAGCTTGGAGATGATTGAACGCATGTTTGCCCATCCAGCAGTAGGGACTGTACCACAACACACAAGAACAAATGGCCTTCAACAATATTTTTAATAAAATTGTTCAGACATGTTAGGAACCACCCCTGGAGAGATTAGGATTTGAAGCCAGGTCTTGCAGCTCAGAGATAGGGACACTACCATGACACCATAACAGACCATGCCTCCACATCCGAATCATCGATACAAATTGTGAACAACTGGGATACAAGCACTGATATTACATTTACAGATCACAGCTGCTAACCTGAGAATGACCCATTTATTCTGAATCTCTTCTGTTTGCTTGTTAACCAATCATCAATCTTTGTTAGGCTATCACCACCACCACCATCACTCACACACACACACACTTATATACTCAAATTACTAATCTCCAGTGTGGGACTTTTTTGAAAACTCAAAACTCCACATCCACTGATTCACTGTATTGACTCTGTTAATAACAGTCAGTTGTGATCACCCCTTCATAACTCCACATTTATTCAGTCCACTCAGACAATTATTCTCCAAATATCCAGTGGTCACATCCTTTGAAATAGACTGATGTGTTTCCCCTAGCACTAAAATCAGACTGACAGATATGTAGTAATTTTCTCTTTCCTTCCCTTCTTAACAATTTGGGTGTCATATTTATAACCTTTCAACTCTTCAGGAATTACTACAGAATTTAAAAGAATCTGGAAGATGGTCACCAATACATCCAGTGTCTTTTTCAACACTCCAGGGTGAAAGTCATTGACTCCCAAGGATATGTCAACTTTTAATTCCACTAAGTTCTTCAATGCCTTTTTATTTTTTCTCTTTCAGAGCTGTACTCTTTTGAGATGCTTTGATTTTAATTATTACTTGATGGACACTTCTCATGCCTTCCAATTTGAAGACTGACATAAAAGACTGAACCATTTTTTAAAAATCTGAGTTAAGTATTGGGAGAGATTTCCATCATGAGGCCTCACAGGTTTGCTCATCATATTTTTCCAAACACATCTCATTAACCACCGACCCTGCCCCTGTGGCACTCCCACATCCAATTCTGGGGGCACTATATGCCATTGCAAATCAACTCGCCATTGGCTAGATGTCCCAGAATTAGTCAGCATTATTTTTAAAAGCTTGGTTGAACCTGAACAAGCACTGTTAGTCCAAAGCTTGTCCCAGACAAGACAGATAGGGATAATATCAGTGTTGCTTGATCAGGTTCTGCTTGGTGGGGTGGTACACAAGCAGAACATCCTTGGTCCCAGGAACAACCCAGACTAGCCAAGTCCACAGTTAGAGTCACAGAGTCACAGAGGTGTACAGCACGGAAACAGAACCTTCGGTTCAATTTGTCCATACCGACCAGATATTCCAACCCAATCTAGTCCCACCTGCCAGCACCTAGCCCATATCCTTTCAAACCCTTCCTATTCATATATCTATCCTGATGCCTTTTAGATGTTGCAATTGTACCAGCCTTCACCACTTCCTCTGGCAGCTCATTCCATACACGTACCACCCTCTGCGTGAAAAAGTTGCCCCTTAGGTCTCTTTAGTATCTTGCCCCTCTCACCCTAAACCTATGCTCTCTAGTTCTGGACTCTCCAACCCCAGGGAAAAGACTTTATCTATTTATCCTATCCATGCCCCTCATGATTTTATGAACCACGATAAGGTCACCCCTCAGCCTCCGACAGTCCAGGGAAAACAGCCCCAGCCTATTCAGCATCTCCCTATAGCTCAAATCATCCAATCCTGACAACATCCTTGTAAATCTTTTTTGAACCCTTTCAAGTTTCACAACATCTTTCTGATAGGAAGGAGACAAGAATTGCACGCAATATTCCAACAGTGGCCTAACCAATGTCCTGTACAGCTGCAGCATGACCTCCCAACTCCTGTACTCAATACTCTGACCAATAAAGGAAAGCTTACCAAACGCCTTCTTCACTATCCTATCTACCTGCGACTCCACTTTCAAGGAGCTATGAACCTGCACTCCAAGGTCTCTTTGTTCAGCAACACTCCCTAAGACCTCGCTGTGGCATGTCGGAACTGGCGGTCGATGAGTTGAGCATCGTACCCCGTCCTTATGAGAGCATCCTTGAATACTTCCATCCTTGAGTACTTCCTGCGCACGCACACACACACACATGTTTGTGGGGTGAATTTGTATTTGCAGAATTACATTTTGTTTTGCTCAAAAACTGCATGAATCTATGTAAGATTCTGTAAATCCCTTTTTTAGATTAGAATCGGTCTGAACATTGGGGCACAGACAGTCTCACCCAGGGCACCTCAATGCATTATCTGGGCTAACATGGCACCTATTGTTAAAGTTCACTTGAGAATGTAACTTTTAAAAAGTTCTGGGAGGTCTTTTTTAATATATAATTTCAGTTACATCATACTGTAAACTTTTACTATAAATTCTGTGTCTTATGATGTAATACTCCACAACCAACTGATGAAGGAGCAGTGCTCTGAATGTTAGTGCTTCCAAATAAACCTGTTGGATTATAACCTGATGTTGTGTGAAGTTTCAGCATCGTAGAAAAAGAGTCAATCTCTTTCTCCACTCTGCCAACATAAGTATCACCATTTTCTCTCCGATGTCTCTCACTCCCTCTATATCTGCTTGAGATTTCCTCCACTCTCACTACTGCCTGCATCATTTCCCCAAAGACTATCAGCCACCAAAGCCCTCGACACCAGTAACCCTACATGACCGTTGTGCTGCCGACTCAGTCACTCAGGGCACTTGCCCCACCTGCACCAGCAGTAATATTTGTGTCACATACTTTTATCTGCCTTATAGAAGTGTAGAATATTGGAGCAGAGTGAGGCTATTTGGCTCTTCGAGCCTGCTCCGCCATTCATCACAATCATGGCTGACCGTCCAACTCAATAATCTAATCATGCTTTCTCCCTATAACCTTTGATCCCATTCATCCTGAGTGCTATATCTAACCATCTCTTGAATACATTCAATGTGTTGGCATCAACTACTTCCAGTGGTGATGAATTTCACAGGTTCAATACTCTTTGGGTGCAGAAATTGCCTCTCGTCTCAATCCTACACAGTCTACCCTGAATCCTCAGACTGTCACCCCTGGTTCTGGACACCCAACATTGGGAACATCCTCCCTGCATCCACCCTATCTAGTCCTGTTAGAATTGTATAAGTCTGTATGAGATACCCCTAATTTGTCTGAACTCCAGCGAAAATAATCCTAACCTAGTCCATCTCTCCTCATATGTCAGTTCCGCCATCCCCGGAATCAGTCATGTAAAGTTTCACTGCACTCCTTCAAGAGCAAGAGCATCCTTCCTCAGAAAAGGAGACTAAAACTGCACACAATATTCTAGGTGTGGCCTCACCAAAGCCCTTTTATAATTGCAACAACACATCCCTATTCCTGCACTTGAAACCTCTCACAATGAAGGGCAAATTGCCATTTGCCTACTTTACCATCTGCTGCACCTGCATGCTTCAGCGACTGGTGCACAAGAACACCCAGGTCCTTCTGCACACTCCCCTCTCCCAAATTATAGACATTCAGATAGTAATCTGCCTTCTTGCTTTTGCTTCCAAAGTGAATAACCTCACATTTATCCAAATTATATTGCAACTGCGATTGAATTGCCCACTAACCCAACCTGTTCAGATCATGCTGAAGGATCTTGGTCACAGTTCACCCAACTTGACATCTGCAAACTTTGAGATGTTACATTTTGTCCCTCATCCAAATCATTAATATATATTGTGAATAGCTGAGATCCCAGCACCGATCCCTATGGAACCCCACTAATAACTGCCTGCCAATTTGAAAAGGACCCATTAATTCCTACTTTTTGTTTTCCCTCTGTCAACCAGTTTCCTACCCATCTCAGTATACCTGAAAGTTGTCAGTGAGCCACTCAGGGTGTTCATACACAACGGGTGACAAGCTGAATACTCTTCCCCCAAACTGATTCACTTTACTCTTACACATAACCTCTTATGCCTCCCCTTTCTCAATCAAGGAGGAACACTAGCTTCAGTAGGCCAGAAAGAGTCAAGACAAGTGTTGGGTGGTCTGACATTCAGTTTGTCACTCGTGGGGGAACAGACTGATTCTGAAACATCCTGAATGGTTCACTGATCACTTTCAAGCCCCAGAACTGATATTGGAGCTGTCTTTGACTTACTATTCTGGAATCAACTAAGACTGAAATAACTGCACAGATGCTGGTATCCTGTCACCAAGTCACCTTTTATTTTCTTGCTCCCAGTACGCTGGTTGTGGCCAGCCAACCCAGAGTCAGTCCCCTGAACTGAGAAGATTCAGAATCCCCTATTAATTTTGGTCAGCCAGGCTTCCCAATTGGGCCAGGTTAACAACTCTAACCAAGGATCTCATAGTCTTTGTTGTGATTAGAATCATGTTGATTTTGTTGACTATCTCCCTTGACTTGACTTCACTGACGTTTGCTGACAACCATGACCAGTTTGCTGGTTTCCCACTTGCAATCGATACCAAGTCAAGACAGAAGCTTGTCAGCTGTCAGCTGGAATCTATGGTTGAGGGACAAAACACAAAACAGTGCAATGCTGTAAGCATCCAGGTAAGCTCGGAGAGAGTAAGCACTAAGAGAGCAAATGAAAAGCCAGGTCCAACTATGTGTGTCCCTCCGTGCAATGTCTTTACAGCAGCATGATGATTATAGTTTCTATTGCAGCCCAAATGCAGCACTGGGGTGCAGAAGCATCCTGTGAGTGGATTGGAGATGAGCAATAAGGATTCTTGGAAGCTGGCACATGTCAGATGAAGATGTTCTTGGATATGCTGTTCATGTAGCAAGTGCCAATGGGGCATGCTGTGAGATATTGGTGTCCAACCTGTAGGTCCTTTAGACAAACTGGCAAGTTAATTCTCCAGGTACTTGCTTTGATTTCCATTTCATTTTTCACGTCTAGCTTGGTTGGTGCATTTGGTAAGATACGTTGAACATTAATAAGATGGGAGAACCATTAATTAGGTGTTTAATCAGCAATAATTCCAATCAGTTGGCAACTCACTACTGCCTGGGGGAATCTTACCGCACCACTTGTTAAAAGAATAAAAGATGAAATGAGAACTTCCTGTCGAAATTGCCCCGGGACATCTCATTCAATTCTGTAGCAAGCGTCACCATAGTCCATGTCACACAGCTCCCTATAAGATTCTGCCCAATGCATCTACTTAGCTTCAGAGCCACTTGCCTATTCCTTATTTTAAATTGTCTTTCATTTTTCAGCAGGAGAGGGAGAGGCAACAGCGAGGACCAAGAGGCTGCCGTGAATATATTTGGGCACGTGTAGTGTCTCCTACCCGCCCTCCTCCTCTAACCAAAAAAAAGGACTCTGAGGTGTGTTGCTAAGGTAAAGTTTTTCTATGTCTTCTGTATTGTGTAATTGGTTTAAAATTTACCTTTTTTAAATTATCTATTAATTGGTTATTTGAAAAAGACCAAAGCAGATAAGTATTTAACTCATAAATTCATATAAAGTAATTAATTAAGTAGAGATGGCTGGGCAGGTGATGTGCTGTAGCTGTATGATGTGGGAGCTGGCTGATCCCATTGTGAATGGCAGTGACGACATCTGCCGTGAGTGTTGGTTGCTGGAAGAACTCTGACTCAGAGTTCATGATCTGGAACCTGAGCTTCAAACACTGCGGCACATCCTGGAGGAGAAGAGTAACCTGGATTCTTTGTTTCAGGAGGCAGTCACACCTAGTAGATTAAGTAATTCAAATTCAGTTAGTGATCGGGGGCAATCATGAGTGGCTGCAAGTGAGACAGGTAGAGGGATCCTGAGTTCAGGAATGGAGGAGCCTCTACTTTTGACCTTATCCAACAGGTATGAGATTCTTGCTCCCAGTGTGAATGAGGAAAAGGATTGCGGGGAAGATGAGCCAGCTGACCATGGCACCTTGGTGCAGAAGGCCATTCAAGATGGGGTAGCAAAAAGACAAGTGGTAGTTACAGGAGATTCTATAACTAGGGGGATAGATAGTATCCTCTGCAAGCTGAATCGGGAGTCCTACATGGTGTGTTGCCTGCCCAGTGCCAGTGTACACGACCTCTCTAACTGGCTTGAAAGGATATTGAAGCAGGAGGGGGGGGGGATCCAGTTATTGTGGTCCACGTTGGGACTAACAACATAGGTAAGGCTATGAAGGAGGACTTGTTTGGGGAGTATCAAGCACTAGGATGAAATTAAGGAACAGCTCCTTAATGGTCATTGTCTCCGGATTACTGCCTGAGCAGTATTGTCATAGGGATAAGAAAATTAGGGAAGTAACCACATGGCTAAGAGAGTGGTGTAGGAAAAGAGGGGTTCCATTTCATGAGACATTGATATCAGTTTTGGAACTGGGGGGATCTGTACTGATGGGACGGTCTCCACCTGAACTGATCTGGAAACAGTGTTCTAGCGAAAAGGATAAATAGGATGGTCACTAGGACTTTAAACTAATGAGTCGGGGGAAGGGAAAGGGAAAACAACGGGGGGTATGATGGTAAATGAAAAGGTAAGCAGCAGGTTAGCATCTGTGCAGGAGGGTTTAACTACAAGGCAGACTATGAAAGAAGTAAAAAGAAAGAATAACTCAGGAGATTTTATTAGAGATGTTGAAAATCATGAGGGTAAGAAAGCCAGCATAAAGGCTGTTGAGTTAATAGCACAAATGATTGTGAATTAATATGATTTGGTAGCCATTATGGAAACAGGATGGTCACAAACAGGAGTTAAATATCCAGGGATACCCGACTGTATGGAAGGACAGACAGGGAGATAAGAGAGGTCATGTAGTTCTGATATGGAGAATGGAGAATGAGGTTGAATCCATTTGGGTGGAAATTAGAAACTCTGAGGAAAAAGTCACTGATAGGCGTAGTCTATAGGCCACAAAATAATAACATCACAGTGAGGTGGGCAATAAACAATGAAATAATTAATGCCTGGAAAATGATACTGCAGTTATCATGCTGGAATCTTAATCTACATGTAGATTGGTCGAAACGGCTTGATGAGGGTAGCCTTGAGGAAGAGTTCAGAGTATGGTGCTGGAAAAGCACAGCAGGACAGGCAGCTTCGGAGGAACAGGAAAATCGATGTTTCGGGCAAAAGTCGTTCATCAGGATTGAGGCTGTGAGCTGAGGGGGTAGTAAGGGGGTGGAGCTGGGGGGAAAGGTAGCTGAGAGTGTGATATACAGATGGAGGTGTTGGTAACAATGATAGATCGGAGAGGAGGATGATGCAGCTGTGTGGGAAGGAAGATGGATGGGTAGGACAGGTCATGAGGTTGGTGCCAAGTTGGAAGGTTGGAACTGGGATAAGGTGGGGGAGGGGAAATGAGGAAACTGGTGAAATCCACAATATTTGAGTGTATCCGTTGAGTGTATCCATGATAGTTTTCTTGAATGGTATGTAATGGAACCGACGAGGAAGCAAGCTATCCTAGATCTGGTCCTGTGTAATGAGACAGGAATAATTTATGACCTCATAGTTAGGGATCCTCTTGGAAAAAGTGATCGCAGTATGGTTGAATTTAGAATAAAGATAGAGAGTGTGAAGATGAATTTCAATACCAGGGTCATGTGCTTAATCAAGGGGACGACAATAGAATGTGGGAGGACTTGGCTAAAATTGACTGGAAACAAAGATTTTATGGTGGGACAGTTGAACAGCAGTGGAGGACTTTCAAAGCAATGTTTCAAAGTGCTCAGCAAAAGCATATTCCAGTGAAAAGGAAGGATTATAAGAAAAGGGGTAATCTGCCCTGGGTGCCTAAGGAAATAATCTTCGAGGAGAATGTGAGGACTGCTGATGCTGGAGATCAGAGCTGAAAATGTGTTGCTGGAAAGGCGCAGCAGATCAGGCAGCATCCAAGGAACAGGAGAATCGACGTTTCGGGCATAAGCCCTTCTTCAGGAATCAGATTCCTGAAGAAGGGCTTATGCCCGAAACGTCGAATCTCCTGTTCCTTGGATGCTGCCTGACCTGCTGCGCTTGTCTAAGAAAATAAGTGAGGCTATCAAATCGAAAGAGAAGGTATACAAAGTGGCCAAAAACAGCAGAAAACTAGAAAAGTGGGAAAATTTGTAGGTCAACAGAAAGTCACAAAAAGAGCTATAAAGAAAAGTAAGACAGAACATGAGGAAAAACTAGCACAGAATATAAAGCCAGTAGCAAAAGTTTCTGTAAATGTATAAAACGTAAAAGAGTGGCTAAAGTAAATGTTGGCCGTTTAAAGGATGAGAAGGGGCATTTAGTTATGGGATATGATGATATAGCCAAGGCACTGAATGGGTATTTTGCATCAGTCTTCCCAGTGGAGGACACTAATAGCGTGCCAATAATTGACAAAGAGGCAAATGTAGGTGAGGATCTGGAAACAATCATTATTATGGAAGAGGTAGCGTTGGGCAAGCTAATGGAGCTAAAGATTAATAAGTCTTCCGGTCCTGATGGAATGCTTCCCAGGGTACTAAAAGAGATGTGGGGGAAATAGCAGGTGCACTGATGGTATTTTTCCAAAATTCGCTGGATTCTGAGGCAGTCCTAGCAGATTGAAAAACAGCAAATGTGACACCACTGTTTAAAAAGGGAAGTAAACAAAAGATGGGAATTATAGACTGGTTAACTTAACCTCTCTAGTGTGGAAGATACTTGAGTCTATTATCAAGGAAGAAGTAGCAGGGCATCTCGATAGAAATTGTCCCGTTGGGCAAACGCAGCATGGGTTCATGAAGGGCAGTTCATGCTTGACAAATCTTTTGGAATTAGAACATAGAACATAGAACATAGAACAATACAGCACAGAACAGGCCCTTTGGCCCACGATGTTGTGCCGAACTTCTAACCTAGATTAAGCACCCATCCATGTACCTATCCAAATGCCGCTTAAAGGTCGCCAGTGATTCTGACTCTACCACTCCCACGGGCAGCGCATTCCATGCCCCCACCACTCTCTGGGTAAAGAACCCACCCCTGACATCTCCCCTATACCTTCCACCCTTCACCTTAAATTTATGTCCCCTTGTAACACTCTGTTGTACCCGGGGAAAAAGTTTCTGACTGTCTACTCTATCTATTCCTCTGATCATCTTATAAACCTCTATCAAGACACCCCTCATCCTTCGCCGTTCCAACGAGAAAAGGCCGAGAACTCTCAACCTATCCTCGTACGACCTACTCTCCATTCCAGGCAACATCCTGGTAAGTCTTCTCTGCACCCTCTACAAAGCTTCCACATCTTTCCTAAAGTGAGGCGACCAGAACTGCACACAGTACTCCAACTGTGGCCTAACCAAAGTCCTGTACAGCTGCAACATCACTTCACGACTCTTGAATTCAATCCCTCTGCTAATGAACGATAATACTCCATAGGCCTTCTTACAAACTCTATCCATCTGAGTGGCAACCTTCAAAGATCTATGTACATAGACCCCAAGATCCCTCTGTTCCTCCACCTGACTAAGAACCCTACCATTAACCCTGTATTCCGCATTCTTATTTGTTCTTCCAAAATGGACAACCTCACACTTGGCAGGGTTGAACTCTATGAAGACATTACAGTGGACAATGGGGACCCAGCGGATGTGGTGTACTTAGATTTGACAAGGTGCCACGTAAGAGGCTGATGCGTAAGATAAAGATGAATGCCTTTACGGGTAAAGTATTAGAGGACTGGCTGACTAACAGGAAGCAAAGAGTGAGGATAAATGAGTGCTATTCTGAGTGGCAATCAGTGACTAGTGGAGTGCCTCAGGGATCAGTGTTGAGACCGCAAATACTTACAATTTGTATAGATGATTTGGAGTTGGACACGTGGAGAGTAATAAGGTTTGCTGATGAAACTAAGATGAGTTACAGAGCAAAATGTGTAGAGGGCTTTTGTACTTTGCAGAGGAACATAGATACATTGAGTGAGTAGGCAAAGGTCTGGCAGATGGAATACAGTGTAAATAAATGTGAAGTCATATATTTTGGAAGGAGTAATAGTAAAAAGGATTATTACTTGAATGGTAAAACATTGCAGCATGCTGCTATGCAGAGGGAACTGGGTGTCCTTGTGCATGAATCACAGAAGGTTGGTCTGCAGGTACAAGTAATTAGGAAGGCAAATGGAATGTCGTCCTTCATTGCTAAAGGGATTGAGTTTAAAAGCAGAGAGGTAATGTTGCAGCTGTACAAGGTGCTGGTAAGGCCACACCTGGAGTACTGTGTGGAAGTTTGGTCTCCTTACTTAAGAAAGGATGTACTGGCACTGGAGGGGGTGCAGAAGAGGTTCACTAGGGTTGAGGGGGTTGACTTTTGAGAAGAGATTGAGTAGATTGGGACTATATTCATTGGCATTCAGAAGATTGAGGAGGGATCTTTTGTAACACAAAATTGTGAAGGGAATAGATAAGATAGAAGTAGAGAGGGTATTTCCACTGGCTAGGACAAGAGGGCATGTCCTCAAGATTAGAGGAAGCAGATTTCGGACGGAATTGAGAAGGAACTTCTTCATTCAGAGGGTTGTTAATCTATGGAATTCTTTGCCCAGTGAAGTAGTTGACACTACTTCAGTAAATATTTTTTTAAAGCTAAGGTTTTTTTTTGAACAATAAAGGAATTAAGGGATATGGTGAGAGCACGGCTAAGTGGATCTGAGTCCACAAAAAAAATCAGCCATGATCTTATTGAGTGGCGGCGCAGGCTTGAAGGGCCGGACGGCCTATTCTTGCTCTAGTTCTTATGTCTTAATTTCTATGTCTCCAATGGACATACCTTACTCACCTTTTTTTCCTTTTTTGCACATCTATAAACACTTTTGTAAACCATTTTTATGCTTTTCTAAATTTTACATTCATATTTGCTTCTCTCTTCCTTATTTTTGTTTTTGGCCCTCTTTTGCTAACTTCCAAAATTTCCCTAACCTTTACACCTTTTTTTGACATTGTTATAAGCCTCCTCCTATGATCTAACACTTTCTTTAACTTCCCTTTTTAACCCTTGCTTTCTCACTTCTCCTGTTGGATATTTTTTGCTTCAAATTTTTTTTTAAACTAATTATTTATTCTTTAAATACTTGTCATTCCCTAATGACTGTCAAAACTTTTTAAATGTTTTATTTTCAATCCACCACAACCAATTTCCTCCTCACAATAGTGGAATTCCCTTATTGCTCTTCATGAGACACATGGAATATGCCAGATGATTGGAAAATTGCAAACATTATGGCCTTGTTCAAAAAATGCTGCAAATATAATCCCAGCATTTACTGATCAATCTGTTTAATTTCAGTGGCAGGGAAGCTTCTAGAGATAATTATTTTGTGTAAAATTTGTAGTTACTTGGAAAAAATGGATAGATTAGGAAGAGTCAGTGTGGATATCTAAATGGGGAAATTGTGTTTAATTTGCTGAGATTTTTTGAAGTAGTGGAAAACTTGAGAATAAAACCAGTGATGTGTTTTAGATGAACTTTCAGAAGGCTTTTGATACAGGATCACAAAACAGACTTGTGAGCTCAGTGGTCACATCGATACAAAATTAACTGAGTGATAGAAAACAGAGAGTAATGGCCAATGGAAGAAGGTTTGCAGTTGAATTCAAGGGTCAGTACTGGCTTTCTTTCCCTGTTAATAGTCTAGATCTTGGTATGCAGGAGGCAATTTCAAAGTTTGCAAATAACACAAGACTGGCAAGAATTATAATCTCTAAGGAAGGCAGTGCAGAATTCCAGAGGACATTGACAAGTTGGTGGAGTGGGCAGATGAGTTTTAATGCAGAGAAATGTGAGGAGATGCATTTGGCAGAAAGGACATTGAAAGATAATATAAAATGGAGTCACAGTTCTATTTGTGGGTGTGGAATTGTAGGAGCAGGGGATTTGTGTGCAGAAACATCCTTGAAATGGTAGAACAGATACAGAAAGCAGTAAATAAGCATACAGTCTCCTCAGTATTATTAGAAGGGGCATACAGTACAAGAGCAAGGAGGTAATGGTAAGCATGTTCAAGACACTTGTTAGACCTCAGCTGGAATATTGTACACTGATTATAGGAAGGATGTAAACTCTTTGGAGAGAGTCCACAATCGGTTTACAGGAATGACTCCAGTTATGAGAGATTTCAGTTATGAAGATAGACTGAAGACACTTGGACATTTTTCCTTGAAGAGAAGAAAGCTGAAATGAGATTTGACAGAAGTTTTCCAAGTTATGAGTGGACTGTATGGAGTAAATGGGAAAAACTGTTTCTACTCAATGGAGGAGCAAAGGCATGCCAGGCATTCAGGGTGATGGTCCAGAGGAGCGAGTGGTGAGCTAGAGTCATCAAGTGGCCACTCTGGATTTCCATGTGGATAACTCTCACATCTAATTTCTATCTGTTGGATGGTCGAATGGGAAAACTGCATGTTAAGGAAGTGAGACAAGGTAATAGTCAGGAGGGTAGTAAGTTATAATTCAGGCTAATAATAGGCCTCTTGCCAATCATGAGTTAGAATCTCATATTGCCATTCAACACTTGATTGGAAAATGAGACATTTTGGTCTTTGCTTCTCACTCAATCTTCCCAAATTTCCTGCATTGGCCCATTTCATTTAGGGACTGGGAAGATTCCATCCACAACCTCCAAGAAAAACTACTCAGAACAGAATTGCATCTTTCAGCACTTTGTAAGATGATGTGTTAAAGTCTTTCGACTTAACCTAAAATGACAGTTGGCACCCTACAATGCAAGATTTATCTCAATGGTAACTGCTTCTCCTGGAAGCTTGATTACTCCCACATTATTGAACACAACCATCTTTTTAACAACACAGTTTTGAAATGGCAAGCTGTTATGGGGTCAGCAGTGATCCATACAACATCTACTAACAATAATCAACACTCCTACTTCCTTGCTACAAAGAAACAGCCTCTGGCCTTTAAAATGCAGCCACCAACCTGAACTCATGCATTTAGTAAGTAAACTGCCTTTCATCAAAACAATGAAGCATAAGTTACATTTCAGATGAATGGTCTCAGAAGACTTTCATGGGGATTTTCAAGGAGAAGAAACCGCTATAACTCCTCCACAGCTAAAAAGCCAATCAAACCAATTTCCATTTTAACTGTACTTCAATGTTTACAGTCCTTGCAAAGTTAGAGCCCGCCATTGGATAGAATGGGAAAAATATGACCCCACTGTTCAATAAGAAGGATAAAAATTAAATAACAATTTGCTTATGGACAGCTGGTGAGACCTAGTCAAGAGATTTGACTTAAAACTTGCAATCTATCAAGAAATATTACTTACTGAGAGTTCTTTTTGGTTTGTCTACCAAACAACATCTGTTCCAGCAACAAATATACAGAATGACAGACAATGTGCCTGGATGTGTATACACTGGCTGTGATGGTGTATTAAGCAACACAAATAAACAAAATGACTGGAACTTCACTCACTGATGGTAGTAGAATTGTGTGAAGGACTCACTTTCAACTATGCAAGAAGTGCCGGGGAGGTATATGTCCGATCTTTTTATTTTGTCTGAAAATATTCAGCTTGCAGAATCTGTCTTGGGCCAGGCAAAGATGATGTACAACAAGACAAAGATAACGTACAGCGATGCCTTGGATCCTTTAAAATCATGAATTTTGCTGACTGGCAGCAACATTGAATGGGCTCCTAAAGAAGTAAGTACCATATGCGGGGCAGGAAAAATATGTTCGAGTCTCAAACAAATACAGTCAGCAGATAGCTGAACCCTACAGTGCTTCACCCCAAAGAAGTCAGCAATCCTGGAAGGTGACTCTCTGCAGTAAAGGCTAGGATCATGCATTGGCCAAGATGGCAAACCAATTGCATTTGGATCAAAACGTTTATCACAAGCACAATCTATTTTTCTCAACAAAGTGCTTGAAACACATGTTCTAGTGTGGAAAATCCGAAAATGTCATATATAACTGTTTAGGAAACAATTCACTGTAGAAACCGATCACAAACCATTCAAAGTAATAAGTGCAACAGCTTCTGTTGCAACAACTTCTTGTAAAAGTACAGGAATATAATTTTGATAACTGCTGTAAGTCTGGTGCTAAAATGGTCACTTAGGGTGTGTTAAGCAGGTTGTCAAACATTGCAAGGATACAAGTTTTCAGCAAGATCTACAAATCAACAGCATCCACGTTGGGGTGAAAGATGTGCTTAAAGATTAATTTACTGCATTTTTGTTCATTATAGAAACAACCAGCTTCAATTGCAAACAACTAATGACCCACAATCAAAGGCCCTGAGGAAAGCTATCAGTGATATATAGCCTGACATGATTAAAGTGGTGTCAGACATCTTGGATAATTTGGCTTCACAGAGATGAGCTTGTATTATGCTCAAAGGAAAACAAATACTTGTGTCTGAAGCTCTGTGCCAATTGCAGCAATACCAAGGAAAATGGACATTAACTGGATGAGACAATGAGCACACGATGACAATGAAATGTCAGTGAGGATGTGCAAGGAATGCCATAGCCATCTGCCACAGCAACATAGAGAATCTCTATATCATTATGAGATCCCATCAATCCATGCATCCAAAATCATCACTGATTTATGTACAATGAATTGAGACAATTTCTTCTCAGTCACCAATTATTTCCCCAAATTTCCAATTAGCAGACAGCTAAAGAATACTTCAAGCACATCTATGATGGACAAACTAAATGCCATAATCAGTTCTGTTATGTGCATCTGAGTTAACCATTTATATTAAGAGGCCATTCAGAGATGTAAACATCATAATCATAGAGCTTTGCAGCTGGAAACAGATCCTTCGGTCCAAATTGTCTGTGCTGACCAGATATTCCAATTTGACCTAGGATCATTTGGCCCATATCCCTTCAAACCCTTTCTATTCATATACTCATTCCAATGCCTTTTAAATGTTGTAGTTTTACCAGCTTTTACCACTTCCTCTGGGAGCTAATTCCGTACATGCACCACCATCTGTGGGAAAATGTTGTCCCTTAGGCCCCTTTTTAATCTTTTCCCTCTCACCTTAAACCTAGCCTTAGCTATTCCTGACCCATACCCCTCATGATTCTATAAACCTCTGTAAGGTCAACCCTCAGTCTCCGATGCTCCAAGGAAAATAGCCCCAGCCTATTCAGCCTCTTCCTATAGCTCAAACCCTTCAACACTGACAACATCCTTGTAAATCTTTTCTGAACCTTTTCAATTTTCACAGCATCCTTCCTTTGGCAGGGGAACCAGAATTGAATGCAGAATTCCAAAACTGGCTCAATCAATATCCTGTATAACTAAAGCAGTGATGTTCAAGGCACAAAAATATCTACAAGCCATTTTTATAATGATATTGTGCGGCAGTTCTATTTGGATGGTGTGAGTTTCTCGATATCATTGAAAACAGTAAAGTCACCATTATATTGCATTAGTGCTCTGTTCATCTCACAAGGTCCCATTCCATGAGTCTCACGCAACAATGACTAACATCAACATGTTATATTCACTCAGACAGTAGGCAAGAAAATGTAAATTTCAAGCCAAGTCTTTTCGACTGCCAGCTTCAGTTTGTCAATGCCATGTGAGGCCTGAACGACAGAAACTGACAACATTAGCACAGTTTAAGTCATTTAAATCTCGACAGGATTTAATACAAGTTCTTCACATTCACTAACGTTGTTTGTTTAAAATTGAGACTGCAAGTCAACTGGCTCAGAAAATATCATACACTGTGGAATCTGGCATTATTAATTTCGAACATTTGAGAATAGATAAATTTACTTGAAACCACAAATGATAATTCTTTGTGTGGATAGTAACAAATTAGATCATTATCTTCCAGTTTATTTAAACATTTGCATGCACTTAAATGTGAATTAGCCAAATTATCCTGTTCCATTTGAAAAATATTACTGAGAATAGGAGTGAATAGGAAAGATTTATCATTGTGAACACAAAGAACAAGATAGGGTATCATTACAAAGGGTATTAATGTAAATATTTAAAGGATGGTTTAATTTGTGTAAAACAATAAAGCCATGCGTGAGTTCTTAGATCGGTCAGAGGTGATATCATTCTATGATAGAGGGTCCATCTAAACATTAGCACCCATCAAAGCTTCCTTCACACTGATTGTCTTCTGTTTGTGATCAATCTGAAAAGGTCAGTCTGATAAATTGTAGAGCTGAATACTTAGACCTTCTGATTTAATGTTTAATCCCAATAGTACCCACTAATCTAACTTTTTTTTGTTATTACATGCCAGAAATTTACAAATTCCAAGGTACACACACTGCATACCTATCAAAGGTGAAGAAGTGCATCATTTTTGGGGAATTAGATATCCTACAACAAGAGTTTCTACCTTTTTGAGGATTCAAAGAGAAATTCACAGCATCTATTACTTATCAGATATCCAGGTTTGTTGGATTGGTTTCATGTACTAGGGCAGAATACTGAATGGGTTTGTAGAAAATGTCACTCTTCACTTAGAATGAAAAATAGTAATATATATTTCCAGGAATATAGGCCTGATGACATGAGTCAACATAATCAGAGATGGCTTCAGATGTTGGTTTTACCAATTGGAGTCTAGGGAGTTAAATACTGAAAAACATTTGGAAGAACTGTGGATACTGTAAATCAGAAATAAAAACAGAAATTGCTGGAAAAGCTCAGCAGGTCTAACAGCACCTGTGAAGAGAAATCAAAACTAACGCTTCAGGCCTAGTGACCCTTCCTCAGGAGTGTTTAGGTAGAGATGCTAACCTTGTAATTTCAGTCAATCGCTTTCAAGTTGCAGAATGGATTGGAATCACTGCTCCTCATCCCAATTCCCAGAGTTATATCCAAGTATCACACATTGTGAGGTGAATTATGATAGATATAACATGACTTAGTTGGATATCTTCTTGGCAAAGATAATGATCAGGACAAAAAATGTTCCAAATGGCTCAAATAATCATTCTCTGGACCAAAAGCAGCCAGAGTATGTGTGGTTATTGGTAAACCAATTACGATGACATAGCAGAGGAAGAAGGGTCCCCTTAAGCCTTGATCAGCATAACAAAGGGAAACAATGAATCCAGACTTATGGCTTAGAGATTTTATTGATGCCATCTGAGTTCATTGGGCCATAACAGACAAGCTCGAGACTAAAGGGTGATGTCCACCAGAACAAACTACATTTTATCTAAGTGTGCCCACTGCACAGATTGGAAGAAAATAAATGATTCACTCCTACTTAAATTCAAAAGTAAGTCCTTTGATCTTGAGAACAGGATGAAAATATCAGCTGCAATGATAATGACAACAGCAGCCGCAGCTTCAAGTCTGCATGTAAGCTGTTCACATTATTATTTACTTTGACGATGGTACAGAGATCATCACTCATTAGTACATGAGTGACAAAGCAACCTTTGCTCCTGAATTGGAGAGGGGACGAGAAAATGTGGCCTAAACAAATGCTTATCTCAACATCAGCCAGTTAGCTTGAAGCAGTCGATACCTATTATTGTGACCAAATTGTGACAAGGAAGAAACCATGTACTCCAAACTTCAATTCCAAAGGTGGAAAGAGAAATGAAATTATGGAACTAATTGATTTTAACGTGAGACCAAAGCTTGACTCTGATAATGATTATAATGCGCAAAAATGCTCAGCCGTGGTAGCCCATGAGCTAGGCAGACTAGACATCAACATAGCAGTCTAAAGTGGTATTTTTCGACCAAGACAGCCTGACAAAACAGAATAAAAACCAAAAAAAACTGTGGATACTGAAAATCAGTAACAAAAATAGAAATTACTGGAAAGGCTTAGCAGATTTGGCAGTATTTGTGGAGAGAAATCAGAGTTAATATTTCAGATCAAATTACTTCAGAAATCTGAGGAAGGTTCACTTGACCGAAAACATTAACTCTGAGTTCTCTCCATAGATGTTGTCAGACATGAGCTTTTTCCAGCAATTTCTGTTTTTGTGGCAGAACAGATTGTTGGCTATGCAGTCTATTCATTAAGTAGACCTGAGAGTGGACAACACTTCCTCACTGTCATCTTCATGATGCAGATGATTTCTGTCACTGAATTTTGAAGCCTGACAATTGACCATTCCTAACACACCATGTCCTTGCAACTCCCCCTCCAAAGACCAAGACTACCCTTGTCAACATTTATGCTTCAACCCTAATGGCTATCGCAGTTGACAAAGATAAGTTCTAATATTCAACATCAATCTGCATACACTCATCCAGAATGTCTCTGCCCAAGTTGCTGATTTCATGGAAGGGAGCTCTCAGAAACCATATGGTCGGAAATGGAAATTAAAATACACATCTACTTCCAGAACTTCATGCAGAAAAGCTGTCCATAGCCAATATTTTCTTTCAACAAAAAAAATTGCTTCAAAACCGCATGGGTTCATTCTCTCCATAAAGAATACATCTTTTCTTTCTGTATTTTTGATTGTGGACTGGAATAGGAAAAGACCTGTTTTAAAAATCATGGGATTATGGAAGGGATTGCTGCATTGTTTAAAGCACATTATCTGACACTTATGAGAAGCATTGTTTACATTGCTGTTTTTCAAGCAGTCAGAGGAAATCTAGTTACAGATATGCTGGGACCAAGGAATATGAACTAAAAGAAATTCAGCTGTCAAAAGTAGCCATATTGGTGTGGGGAATGATGACCAGTTACCAATGATAAAGGCCTTCTGTCTGTTAGGACTTGTGACTGATTCTCAGGTAGCTGAAAAATTTGTGGGTGGACAGAAGCCAACAGGCCTCTGAAAGGGAACAAAGTGCCACTTCTTTGAACTAAAAATAACCTCAAACTTGAAGAAAAACCAGTTTACTTTCTTCGTCAGTTGCTGTGGCTGTTACCAACAGATCACAGACTGCAAGCAAGTTAAGTTACCTGGAGAAGGAAAATGAAGGAGCAGCAGACTCTGATCAGCCAGAGGACAATCTCAGCAAAGTCTGTGAACAGAGGCCAGTGAACTACCTTCCCAGTATCTCCTTCCATCCATGAAACCCAATTTTGTTTGTGTCTATCTGTCTTGGTGTGCAGGTGGAATTTTGTAAGGGGGTTAAGAGTTTTAACTAGTGGAGCTATGTATTGAGGTTTCATGATTCTTTACCTGTAGTTAGAATGTATTTATACATAAAAAATGGTAATCATTGTTAAGTTATGAAACCTGGTCCATACTTTCTATCAAACTGCGTCTAAAAGACAGATTAATTTGGGAAATTTGCATACTTTTATAAAATCTTAAACTTTCGTAATGACTACAGGAACTGTAGGGACTTGACTTCCAGCAGGCTACCCTAGTGAGGCATAATGTCTCTCTTAATACTAGCAACTGATAGATTATATCTTGGTGTGCCAGTGTGATTGAAAGGACATCCTGCATACCAGAGTTATGAATCATACTAATAGTCATACAGAGCACAAGACTGTTCAATCAAAAGCTGAAATTCTCTTTCAAACCTAAGTCCAATGGCATATCTACAAAAAAAATTATTCAAATTTCAAGGAAGCAGCCTGTGAACCTTACCCTGCAGAGATAGATTTCAAGCAGCCTTACAATCCTGATCTCACAGCTGTTTCTGCTTAGTAAGAGCTCTGGAACACATCAAAGCTGCTGCACTGAATACTTCCAACAAAGACATTGCACCCAGCATCAAGAAGAACAGAAAGTGGTTTGATGAAAATGACAAGGAAACCCCCGAGATCTGTGAGCAATGAAACACTCAGCTGATCAGGCTCACCTCCTCAGGAGTTTTGAGATACTGTTATCCTCACCTTGTACAAAATCAAAAACGATCAGTCAGGTGTCTTCAACTATTGCTGGGATGATTTTGGTTTAAATACACCCGAACAGTCTTGTGTCTCCCATTGTGGAACAGAACTTCCCAGAGTGCTAGTGTGGTTTCAGAGCCAATAGAAATACCACAGAATGACATCAGTACTCAGACAAATATAAGAAAAGTTTGTGGACGGCACGGTGGCACAGTGGTTAACACTGCTGCTTCACAGCGCCAGAGACCCAGGTTCAATTCCTGCCTCAGGCGACTCTCTGTGTGTGGAGTTTGCACGTTCTCCCCGTGTCTGCGTGGGTTTCCTCCGGGTGCTCCGGTTTCCTCCCACAGTCCAAAAATGTGTAGGTTAGGTGAATTGGCCAAGTTAAATTGCCCGTAGTGTTAGGTGAAGGGGTAAATGTAGGGGAATGGGTCTGGGTGGGTTGCGCTTCGGCGGGTCAGTGTGGACTTGTTGGGCCGAAGGGTCTGTTTCCACACTGTAAGTAATCTAATCTAATCCTCCGTCAGGCAACCTAGAGAAAAAGATGAGCATGCAACAGCTTTCAACATAAATTGAGGAATGTTCCAAATTACTGACGCATTGCATTTGTGGAAAACCAAGTCAATTGTTCATAAATAAGAGAAACTAAAGAAGCTCTATGAAACCCTTAAATCTGTCCAAGGAGTTGAATATGAAACCACAGAACCTTATAGAACACTATTGGCAAGATGCTGCGCACACAAAAAAGGAGATAGTCCTTGAATGTTGGGCAGAGCATTTTGTATCACTTTTCAACACCAACTGCATGGCTCATGATCGTGTCATCAACTGCAAACAATTACCTGTCAGAAAAGACATGAATGAGAGTCCAACTCTGGGAGAAACTGTGTTCAACATCAACCAGATGAAGAGCAGCAAGCCCCTGAGAAGATGATTGAAGCACAGCGGCCCTGACTCCTTGCTAAACCCATGAGTGTCTTGTGGGTTGCTGGCAAAAGGGCAATATTCCACAGAAGTTTTGAGATACTGTTATCCTCTACCTTGTACAAAATCAAAAATGATCAGTCAGATGTCTTCAACTATTGCTGGGATGATTTTGGTTTAAATACACCTGAACAGCCTTGTGTCTCCCATTGTGGAAGAGAACCTCCCAGAGTGCTAGTGTGGTTTCAGAGCCAACAGAAATACCACAGAGTGACATCGGTACTCAGACAAATATAAGAAAAGTTTCAAGAACAAATCAAAGGCCTGTACATATAGACCTCAATATTCAACATGGATGGGCTTTGGAAAGACATTGAAAATATTGGATGCCAAACCAGGTAAAGCATGATGAAGCAGTTTCACAAAAGTGAGTACAGGTAAAAATAAGGACTGCAGATGCTGGAAACCAGATTCTCGATTAGAGTGGTGCTGGAAAAGAACAGCAGTTCAGGCAGCATCAGAGGGGCAGGAAAATCGACGTTTCGGGCAAAAGCCCTTCATCAGGAATAGAGGCAGAGGCCCTGCAGGGTGGAGTGATAAATGACATTGTGTGTGTGTGTGTGTGTGTGTGTCTGGGGTGGGGGTTTGTGAGTGTCTGTGAGAGAGAGTGTATATGTGTGTGTATGAGATGTAAAGTGGTCTAAGTTTGTGAGAGGATGCATGCATGAGTGTGGGGGCATATGTGTCTGTAGGAGTGTGTGTGAGTGTGTGTGTGTGTATTTGTGTATAGGACTGCCTGTGTGTGTGTGTGCAATGGTGGTCACGTTTTAAAATCGTGATGGAAAAAGATAGACCAGATCTAAAAGTTGAAGTTCTAAATTGGAGAAAGGCCAATTTTGACATTATTGGGCAAGAACTTCCGAAAGCTGATTAGAGACAGATGTTTGCAGGTAAAGGGGTGGCTGGAAAATGGGAAGCCTTCAGAAATGAGAGAACGAGAATCCAGAGAAAGTATATTCCTGTCAGGGTGAAAGGGAAGGCTGGATGACTAAAGAAATTGAGGGTTTGGTTAAGAAAAAGAAGGAAGCATATGTCAGGTATAGACAGGATAGATCGAGTGAATCCTTAGAAGAGTATAAAGGAAGTAGGAGTAAACTTAAGAGGGAAATCAGGAGGACAAAAAGGGGACATGAGATAGCTTTGGCAAATAGAATTAAGGAGAATCCAAAGGGTTTTTACAAATATATTAAGGACAAAAGGGTAACTAGGGAGAGAATAGGGCCCCTCAAAGATCAGCAAGGCGGCCTTTGTGTGGAGCCACAGAAAATGGGGGAGATACTAAATGAATATTTTGCATCAGTATTTACTGTGGAAAAGGATATGAAAGATATAGACTGTAGGGAAATAGATGGTGACATCTTGCAAAATGTCCAGATTACAGAGGAGGAAGTGCTGGATGTCTTGAAACGGTTAAAGATGGATAATTCCCCAGGACCTGATCAGGTGTACTCGAGAACTCTGTGGGAAGCTAGAGATTGCAGGGCCTCTTGCTGAGATATTTGTATCATCGATAGTAACAGGTGAGGTGCCGGAAGACTGGAGGTTGGCAAACGTGGTGCCACTGTTTAAGAAGGGCGGTAAAGACAAGCCAGAGAACTATAGACTGGTGAGCCTGACCTCAGTGGTGGGCAAGTTGTTGGAGGGAATCCTGAGGGACAGGATGTACATGTGTTTGGAAAGGCAAGGACTGATTAGGGAAAGTCAACATGGCTTGTGAGAAATCATGTTTCACAAACTTGATTGAGTTTCTTGAAGAAGTAACAAAGAAGATTGATGAGGGCAGAGCAGTAGATGTGATCTATATGGACCTCAGTAAGGCGTTTGACAAGGTTCCCCATGGGAGACTGATTAGCAAGGTTAGATCTCATGGAATAAAGGGATAACTAGCCATTTGGATACAGAACTGGCTCAAAGATAGAAGACAGAGGGTGGTGATGGAGAGTTGTTTTTAAGACTGGAGACCTGTGACCAGTGGAGTGCCACAACGATCGGTGGTGGGTCCCTTACTTTTTGTCATTTACATAAATGATTTGGATGCGATCATTAGAGGTACAGTTAGTAAGTTTGCAGATGACACCAAAATTGGAGGTGGGTTAGTGGACAGCGAAGAGGGTTACCTCAGATTACAACAGGATCTGGACCAGATGGGCCAATGGGTTGAGTAGTGGCAGATGGAGTTTAATTCAGATAAATGCAAGGTGCTGCATTTTGGGAAAGCAAATCTTAGCAGGACTTATACACTTAATGGTAAGGTCCTAGGGAGTGTTGCTGAACAAAGAGACCTTGGAGTGCAGGTTCATAGCTGCTTGAAAGTGGAGTCGCAGATAGATGTGATAGTGAAGAAGGCGTATGGTATGCTTTCCTTTATTGGTCAAAGTATTGAGTACAGGAGTTGGGAGGTCATGTTGCAGCTGTACAGGACATTGGTTAGGCCTCTGTTGGAATACTGCATGCAATTCTTGTCCCCTTCCTATCGGAAAGATGTTGTGAAACTTGAAAGGGTTCAGAAAAGATTTACAAGGATGTTGCCAGGTTTGGAGGATTCAAGCTATAGAGAGAGGCTGAACAGGCTGGGGGTGTTTTCCCCAGACCGTCGGAGGCTGAGGGGTGACCTTGTCGAGGTTTATAAAATCATGAGGGGCATGGATAGGATAAATAGATAAAAGCTTTTCCCTGGTGCCGGGGAGTCCAGAACTAGAGAGCATAGGTTTAGGGTGAGAGGGGAAAGCTATAAAAGAGACATAAGGGGCAACGTTTTCAAGCAGAGGGTGGAACGTGTATGGAATGAGTTGCCAGAGGAAGTGGTGGAGGCTGGAACAATTGCAACATTTAAGAGGCATTTGGATGGGTATATGAATAGGAAGGGTTTGGAGGGATATGGGCTGGGTGCTGGCAGGGGGGATTAGATTGGGTTGGGATATGTGTTCGGCATGGACAGGTTGGACTGAAGGGTCTGTTTCCATGCTGTACATCTCTATGACTCTGTGACCTTTAATGTGACATGAACCCAAGGTCCCGGTTGAGGCCCTTCCTGTTGGTTCCGAACTTAGCTATCAGCCTCTGCTCAGCCACGTTTCGCTGCTGCCTGTCCCGAAGTCCACCTTGGAGGATGGTCACCCGAAGGTCCAATGTTGAATGTCCTGGACCGCTGAAGTGTTCTCCAACTGGAAGTGAACACTCCTGTCTGTTGATTGTTGTGCGGTGCCCATTCATCCTTTGCTGTAGCATTTGCTCGGTTTCCCCAATGTACCATGCCTCAGGGCACCCTTGCCTGCAATGTATGAGGTAGACAATGAGATAGACAACGTTGGCTGAGTCGCATGAGTATCTGCCATGTACATGGTGGGAGATGTCCCTATGCGTAATGATGGTATCTATGTCCACACTCTGACACGTCTTGCAGTGCCTACTGAGACAGGGTTGTATGGAGTTGTCCTGAAAGCCGGGAAGTTTGCTACAAACAATGATCTGTTTGAAGTTTGGCGGTTGTTTAAAGGTGAGCAGTGGAGTTGTGGAGAAGGTCTTGGCGAGGTGCTCATCCTCATTGTTCTTTGGCTCCTGGGAAGTACGGGACAACGAAGGGTACCCTGTCGGTTGCAGCACGTGTCTGTCTCCAGAGGAGGTAATTGCAGTTCCTTGCTGTGGAACGTTGGAACTGGCGGTCAATGAGTTGAGCATCGTACCCCATTCTTTTGGGCACATCCCTGAGTATTTCCATGTGTTCCTCCTCATCTGAACAGACCTGGTGTACATGTAGGGCTTGTCCATAGGGGATGGCTGTTTTAATATGTTTTGGGTGGAAGCTGGAGAAGTGTAGCATTGTGAGGTTGTCTGTGGGTTTATGGTAGAGTGTGGTGCTGAGGTGCCCATCCTTGATGGAGATGCATGTGTCTAAGACAGATAGTAGAGAGTAGAGAGTAGTCCATGATGAGTTTGATGGTGGGATGAAACTTGTTGATGTCACTGTTTTATCCAAGTTTTATCAGTAACTCCTCACCATGGGTCCAGAGGAAGAAAATGTCTTCAATGTACCTGGTGTATAATGTTGGTTGGAGGTCTGATGTAGAGAAGAATTCTTGTTCGAACCTGTGCATGAAGATGTTGGCATATTGGGGTGCAAATTTGGTCCCCATGGCTGTTCCATGTCTAGATGAAGAACTGGTTGTCAAAGGTGAAGACATTGTGATCAAGGATAAAGCGGATGAGTTGTAGGGCAGTGTTCGGAGATTGGCAGTTGTTGGTATTGAGTACTGAGGCTGTTGCCACAATGCCATCATTGTGGGGAATGCTGGTGTAGAGTGCTGAAATGTCCATTGTGACGAGGAATGTTCCCAGTTTGATTGGTCTGTGGGTGCTGAGTTTCTGTAAGAAATTTGCAGTGTCATGACAGAAGCTGGGGATCCCCTGTACAATGGGTCTCAAGATGCCTTCAACATAGCCAGAGAGAGTCTCATACAGTGTCCCATTGCCTGATACGATGGGACATCCTGGTATATTCGCTTTGTGTATCTTTGGAAGGCAGTTGAAGTCACCTACATGAGAAGTACATGGGATGAGGGCATGTAGGGAACTTTGAAGGACTGGATCCAAAGTCCAGATCAATGTGTTTAGTTCACGGGTGTGTTCTTTGGTCGGATCAGCCAGTAGTGCCTGTAGTATTCCTGGTTGTTCAGTTGTCGGTACACTTCCTTGCAGTAATCTGTTCTATTCTGAATGATGATGGGTCCTCCTTTATCTGCTGGTTTGATGACAATGTTGTGATTGGTTTTGAGACCATGGATGGCGTTGCGTTGTGAACGGGTGATGTTTTGCTCTACCTTGTGGGTACGACTGATGGATCTGGCATTTATATATTTCCTGATGGTTTGAGTGTTGCTGGAAAAGCGCAGCAGGTCAGGCAGCATCCAAGGAACAGGAGAATCAACGTTTCGGGCATCAGCCCTTCTTCAAGAATGAGAAAAGTGTGTCCAGCAGGCTAAGATAAAAGGTAGGGAGGAGGGACTTGGGGGAGGGGCGTTGGAAATGCGATAGGTGGAGGGAGGTCAAGGTGAGGGTGATAGGCCGGAGTGGGGTGGGCGCGGAGAGGTCAGGAAGAAGATTGCAGGTTTGAGTATACATGTCAAGGCCAGGGCAGCAGCCCTCCAGCGGAGTCCAAGTTGACTCCTTCTTTGGTTGTTCCTCTACAGATCCCTGTGATGACTGTTCCAGTTCATCAGTGGGCTCATTGAGATCACTGCTGGCACCTTGAAAGAATTCCCAGAGTCTCATTCATCTGATGAACTCCTCCGTATCTGCTGCAAGACCCACGGCTTCCATTTTGGTGGTGGGTCAGAAATTGAGACCTTTGCTCAGGACTTCAATCTCTTCCGGTCGAAGGGTGTTGTCCGATAAATTGATAATCGACTTCCCCACGGTGATAATGTTATTCACTGTGATGCCAGGGTGGCCTTCACTACTACTGGTGAGAATGCCAATTTTCTCCAGTTTTTTTTTGTTCCTGGTGTGCATGTAAGTGATGTAATTTTGTCACCTTGTCTGTTTGGCAGTCGCTTAATTGTACTGCTGTATCCTGAGCGCAAGATGAGAGTGTGAACTCTATCTGAATTTTAAGGTTGTGACGCCTGTTGTAGAGTTGGTGCACAAGATGATTGAGAAGTTTGTGAAAGGTACAGTGGCAAAGTTTCTCTGCGTAGTCTGTGTTGTAGGTCGACTTGAGCGGGTTCGTGATCTGTAATATTTTTGGGATATTTCCTGCTTGCCTGCATTTCTGTAGAAACTTGCTGTCTGTGTCGATATGTACGGTCTTTTTGGAGATCCTCTCCAATTCAATTCGGCAGTTAGTGGTGTCGATAGTAGTCATGATTTGGAGATGCCAGTGTTGGACTGGTATTAGACTCCAAATCAAGAGATAGGTGAGTGTATGTCTATTTAAATTAATCCATCACTTCAACCTTTCCATTTCTGGAGTCTTTTCTAAGCCAGAGTCCCAAACCCCCTTTCTCAAATCTGTTTTCTGACTCTGCCATCTTGTACATTTCGACTACTGGCAGCTACCTAGCCCCAGTGGTACGGAATTCCTTCCCATTATCCCTCTGCATCTCCATGATAACCATCTTTTGAAAATCCTTTCGCTTGGCATTTGTTTTTCCATTATTGCTGAAAAGTTACCATTGCAAATACCTGTCTTGCTTTTAACGTTTAGTCAGGTTTGTTGGCTCTAATCAGTTTATCAAATGGCCTGAGCAGCTTTCCTTTACTGGTGCAGCCATAGAGTCAAATATTTAACTAACTAATAGTATTATTCAGGAGTATAACAATTAAATGCATTGCATTTTGAAACAGAAAAGTATCTTTGACGTATTCAAATCTTCTTGAAAGTAAATTCATATATAAATTATCATACGAGGCTGGTTAGAAATTAATATGCTTTATTTCATAAATGACAAGACGTGACTGAACTAATTTGGACCTGACAATTAGTACAATTGGACTTTGAGTAAGAAAATAAATAAATGAAAATGCTCCATTTCCCTTTATCGGCAAGCCATCTTGCTTGATTAAAACAAAATAACTGAAAACAATGAAAACATTTGAAATATGACAAGTGCCTAGGGATTTTTTTTCTTCATGTTAAAGCTATTTTAATAAGTGCAAGTGGTTACTCAATATTATGATACAGATATTATGCCATTAAATTCTTTGGGTAATGACTAAGGTTCTCTTTACAATAGAAGAAAATTTTGTCTTAAGTACCTGGGCTTAACCTTTACCAATGTGGTTTGCATATAGAAAAACATAGAAAAACAAAGAAAAATACAGCGCAGTACAGGCCCTTTGGCCCTCGATGTTGCGCCGACCGAAGCCTACCTAACCTACACTAGCCCAATAACCTCCATATGCTTGTCCAATGCCCGCTTAAATGACCATAAAGAGGGAGAGTCCACCACTGATACTGGCAGGGCATTCCATGAACTCACAACCCGCTGAGTAAAGAATCTACCCCTAACATCTGTCCTATACCAACTTCCCCTTAATTTAAAGCTGTGTCCCCTAGTAACAGCTGACTCCATAGGCGGAAAAATGTTCTCACTGTCAATCCTATCTAAACCCCTAATCATCTTGTATACCTCTATCAAATCTCCCCTAAACCTTCTTTTCTCCAATGAGAACAGCCCCAAGTGCCTCAGCCTTTCCTCATACGATCTTCCCACCATGCCAGGCAACATCCTGGTAAACCTCCTCTGCACCCGTTCCAGTGCCTCCACATCCTTCCTATAGTATGGCGACCAAAACTATACACAATACTCCAGATAAGGCCACACCAGAGTCTTATACAACTGCAACATGACCTCAGGACTCCGGAACTCAATTCCTCTACCAATAAAGCCCAGTACGCCATATGCCTTCTTCACAGCACTATTTACCTGTGTGGCAACTTTCAGAGATCTGTGTACATGGACACCAAGATCCCTCTGCTCATCCACTCTACCAAGTAGCCTACCATTAGCCCAATAATCCATCTTCTTGTTACTCCTACCAAAGTGAATGACTTCACACTTAGCTACATTGAACTCCATTTGCCACCTTTCTGCCCAGCTCTGCAACTTATCTATATCCAGCTGTAATCTGCCACATCCTTCTTCACTGTCCACCAATCCAGCAACTTTCGTATCATCCGCAAACTTGCTCACCCAGGCTTCAAGCCCCTCCTCCAGGTCATTTATAAAAATGACAAATAGCAATGGTCCCAAAACAAATCCTTGTGGAACACCGCTAGTAACTGCACTCCAAGATGAACCTTTACCATCAACTACTATCCTCTGTCTCCTTCCAGCCAGCCAATTCCTAATCCAAACCTCTAATGCACCCTCGATGCCATACCTCCGTAATTTTTGCAGTAGCCTACCATGGGGTACCTTATCGAATGCCTTGCTAAAATCCATATACACCACATCTACTGCTTTACCCTCGTCCACTTCCTTGGTCACCTATAGGAAAACTTTAAAGGGAAGATCACATATTTTGCACAACATAGCATATTTTACTGTCATTTCTTAGATAGGTGGATAAGTAGGGGAGTTGTAGCACGAATGCGCAATTCTTGTTCCTAGCTTTTGCTCTTTCTTTCATAACTTAACCACAACGACAAAAATCAGAGAGACCTTGTCACTTGTATCAACTCTTAAGATTTCATATGTATGCTCATAGTAGTAGAAATTGAAATTTATGTTTCCTCATTAAGAGTCAAAAAGCCAAAGACAAAGATATTGTGCCATGTAGGGGAAAATCAGAGCCTTGACTCCAGCTAGAGATAAAAAATGTTAGTTAATCTCCTGCAATTAAAATGAGCTCCATCATAGAACAGACATTTTCAAAGTTTGTGGCTTTCTTTTTCATTCCCTTTTGTACAGTTATGAATAGCTGGTACGCACAGTCTGCAAGTGTATTGGAAACAGATTCAATTATAACTTTCAAAAGGAAATTGCTAGGTACTATCTGGACAATGTGAATAAAATAGCAGGTGAGTGGGACTAATTGAATGATTCTTACAAAGAGCAAACACAGGCACAATGGGATGATAGGCCTAATTCACTTCTATACAATTCTCCGTTAAGCTGTGTTCCTGAAAGGGAGCTGAATACAGGAGTTCACAGTTTGGTTTAGCACTGGGAGTACTAAATCAATTCCTTTTTGGAGAAAACTCCTCTTTAAATCAAAATAAATATTCAAGAATCCTCCAAGAACAAACCTTGAAGGCTTTGTGTAGACATATATAAGTATACATGTTTTGTTTTTACTTATACATATGTTTATCAATCATTAGTTACTGAAAAGATTGCAGTGTTGCAGGGATAAAACAGTAATTTCTGGAAAACAAACTTGTCTGGCAGCATCTATGGAGAGAAAGCAGAATTAACATTTCAGGTCCAGTGACTATTCCTCAGAACTGGTTTCTTTGGTAAGTACTATTTTTTGTTCAATTTCCAGCATCCACAGTTCTTTGAGTTTTTTCTAAAGTGTTGAAGTGATTGGGAAGTGGTTATGGAATGCATTTGTTGCCTTAGATTTTGAGGTGTCTTTGGATTGGTGGGCTCTTCATCCGACTACCAGAACTAGATAAGAAAAGCATTTCAAAAATAGATGTTCAAAAGGCTGAAGCCATTGTCTTTAGACCCTACCATAAACTTTGTTCCCTCACCACTGAGTTTATTCCTCTCCCCAGTGACTGAGTGTCACTGAATCAAATTGTTTACAAACTTGTGGCATGGTGACTCAATGGTTAGCACTGCTGCCTCACCGCGCCAAGAACCTGGGTTCAATTCCAGCCTGTCTGTGTGGAGTTTGCACATTCTCCCCGTGTCTGCGTGGGTTTCCTCTGAGTGCTGTATTTTCCTCCCACAATCCAAAGTTGTGCAGGTTTGTTGAATTGGCAATGCTAAATTGCCTATAGTGTTCAGGGATGTGTAGGTTAGATGCATTCGTCAGAGTAAATGTAGAGTAGGGTAATGGGTCTGGGTGGGTTACTCGTCAGAGGATTGGTGCCAACTGTTGAACCAAATGGCCTGTTTTGCATTGTATGGATTCTATAATATTTAATCCCATGATAAACTTCTGACAACATATCAGAACCAAATAAAATTAACTGATTTTGGTCTACTTTGAGCAGATGCCCTAGGGAGACTGTGCAAAGGACACTTGTGCATCAGCAAGTGCAGAGCCAAAGATCAATTAGTGGTGTGATGGCCTAAGATCTCCTAGATTATTGAGAGTCTAAACACCAATTGTAAGACCTGAACTATTCACAGAATAAAAAAAGTCTTTGATAGCCCAATATGTTCCCCACCAGATGCTCTGGCAATCTGGTGGCACAGATCTACTTCTATTCCATAGAAGGTTTCACCTTATTGTCATTGATTAGTTGCCCTGATAGAAAGAAATTCAAAAGTTGTATTACATGACAATGGAAGCAGTTATAGGAACAAATTACTGCAGATGCTGAAATCTGTACTGAAAATTACAAATGCTGGAGATCATAGCAAGGCAGACAGCATGCATGGAGAGAGATCAAGCTGACATTTCATGTCTAGATGCTATCTAATTCGCTTTGATTGCTGGCATTTGTTTTTTTTTTCAATAGAATCAGTTGTCAGAATCATACATGAGCTAATTGCAAAGCACGATGACAGACCACAGCTCACTAATACAGTAACTGGTCCAGGTGATTTGCTACTAGTTCTGAATCTAAACCTGCCACAAGCTCACCAATTATTTTTATTCATTCATGGGGCTTGGGCATCATGGCTGGTCAGAATTTATTGCGGATCTGTAGTCGCAATTGAGGTGGTGATGGTGAGCTATCTTCTTGAACCACTGCCGTCCACGTTGACCCACAGTGCCGACCTGGAAGGAATTCCAGGATTTTGACCAAGGAACAACAATATATTTCTAAGTCAGAATGGTGAATGTTTTGGAGGGAAACTTGCAGGTAGTGTGTTCACATGTATCTGCTGTCCTTGTCCTTGAAATGGTCATAGGTTTGGAAGGTGCTGTCTCAGGTTCTTTAATGAATATCTGTAAACATAACACATTGCTACTATTCATTGTCAGTGGTGCAGGGAATGGATGTGGTGCCAATCAAGTGGGCTGTTTTGTCCTGGATGGTGTTAAGATTCTTGTGGGTTGTTGGACCTGTACCCATCTAGGCAAGCGGGGAATATTCCATCACATTCCTGACTTGTGAATTGTAGATGATGGACAGACTTTGGGGAGTCAGGAGAGTTACTCACTGCAGAATTCCTACCCTCTGTCCTGATCTTGTAACCACTGTGTTTATGCGGTGAGTTCAGTTCAGTTTCTGGTCAGTGATTCAGTGATGGTAACACCATTGACTGTCAAGAGGTGAAGGTTAGATTGTCTCTTATTGGAGATGGACATTGCCTCGCATTTGTGTGGTGTGAATGTTACTTGCCACATGTCAGCCCAGTATTGTTGCATTTGAACATCGATTCTTAAGTATCTGAAGAGATGCGAATGGTGCAACCATTGGCGGATATTCCCATTTCTGACCTTAAGATATACCCACAATCATATGGAAAATATGAGCACATGTGCCAGAATAGTTAAATCACACTTGAAAGTGATTGCCACTTTCAAATGGCATAGCTTAATTACAGACCCACTGCATTCAAGTGTTCTAACACCAGAATTGCTGATAGCAGGAAACTGAAATCTCAGAGCCGCATCTTATTGAAGCAGTTGAATCTGTATTTATGTCTACAGTGCCATCAAATTATCATTTTTCCAAGCCCAAGTGAATTCTTTCTAGAAGTATAGTGTGACGTCCTGTATGTTGTGATGATTCAGGAGACCAGCTATGAAGCTTTTGTATTAATAATTTAAAGGTCAGTTCTTTCTAAATAATTACTGAACTTTTGCTTGTGTAAAGAAATAAAGTTATGAATTTGCAAAGTTAGAGACTTTGGTAGAGTTGGAGCAATGGCAAATGTAATTACATATAGAAACGTATAATATTACTAATAAGTGAAAAAAGATTGGGGTGGGAAAGTTATTTATGGGTCTAAATGGGTTCATCGTGAGAAGTGTCATAAGTATCATATACTTATGACACATGTTTTAAATTGGATTTGTGGGCAGAGCAGTTTAACATTTCAAAAGAGTGACAACGAACATGTGGTCCTCCTCAAAGTCTCTACACCAATGTCCATCATATGAATTTAACCTGTAACTGTTTGCTAACATGTAATAAACTTGTTAAGTAAAATAAACTCTGCTTAGTAGACCATGAAGTTGTTCTCCTCTTCAAAGCTCTTAATGAGAATGGTAGCTGCAGCCTTCATCATGGAACGGTCATTCATAGCCTGTAGTCAAACAGTACACCTATATAACACCATATTCCTTGCTTCCTTTTAAATATAACATCAGCCTTTCAGCATCAATCTTGTAAAATCTTATTTGCACCCTCAATATTTTTCTTGTTCAATGGAGAGCAGAACTGTGACCTTAATACAAAGTGTGATCTCATCATGTTGATAAGAGCTTGGTTACAGCAATTTGAAAAGATTTCATTTTGAACTTTTAGTATTAGCAAGTTTTGAGAAGACCTGTAGCTCAGGTTGATGTTCAGCTGCATTAGAACATTATTTCAACGAGGCACCACACACTACAGCACAGAGGAACTAAGCAGAGCAGAGGAAAATCACCTATATAGTGCATTCAAAACGAACGGGTATCTAATGAACACAGTCCATTGATTTCTCAGCAACAAACCCCAACATGGAGACGAAATACGTCCAGAAACCCGAGCCACTCCCCTCGACATCCAAAACATCTCGGAAATAACTGCCAGACTACTCTTGACATCATGGTAGCCCACAAACCCACCAACACACTAAACCAGCAGCTAATGAACTTGAAAGACCCGATACAAACAACAAGCAAAACTAACGTCGTTTGCAAAATAAATTGCAAGAACTGCAACAAACACTACATTGGACAAACAGGCAAAAAACTAGCCACCAGGATACATGAACATCAACTAACCACAAAAAGACATGACTACTCTCATTAGTATCCTCACATACAGATAAGGAAGGAAACCACTTCGACTGGGACAACACATCCATCCTAGGACAAGCCAAACAGATTCCATGAGAATTCCCAGACCATGACATTCTAACCAGAACTCTATCAACAAACACATTGACTTTGATTCCATTTACCATCCCTGAGAAAAAGAACAGGAAGTGACATCACCACAGGAAATGGCATCAACAACCCAAGGAAACCTAAACAAATAAACAGAAAGCAGGCCATGCCACCAGTGTTTCATCTGGAGGCTCACTATGATGTTATCTAGTATGCTGACAAAATATCTGAAAACAAACCTTCTATTTCAGTGAGTAAATCACATCCACATCTTTTAGTATTTGTGATGCACAATATTACCTACAAAGAATCAGCAGAGTGCAAATGAAAAACAAGTACAAAAGTCAGAAACTCCCCAGGAAAATGGAAGCTTGCTATATTTACAATTTCTTTACCTCAAATTGTTTTAACATATTTTGTGGTAGGATGTTGACCTTGCTGGCAATTTGTTGCCAATCCCTAATTACAATCACAAGCAAGCAGCTTCGTAGGCCATTGGAAAGGGCAGTTCAGAAACAGCCAGATTCTTGTGGTTCTGGAGTTTCATGTAGGCAAATCTGGTTAAGACAACAAATTTCCCTCCCTACAGCATAGTGAAGTAATTCAACTTTTACAAATGATGCCAATTTCTCCACTACAGAGACTGGCTTAAAATTCCAAATTTATTAACTGGATTTACCACTTACCATGCTGGGATCTGAATCTGGATCTCCAGACAATTATTTGGGGCTTCGGGATCACTAGTCCAGTGACATTGAGCTGTGCCACCAGCCTCTCCATCAATTGTCCAAATCCAGCTCTGCTAAAATTAAAATTACACAGAAATTGGTTGTTTCTGTCTGAGGCAACACACCAAGAATGAAGTAGGTGAAACAATAAAAGGACCATTTTCAGGTTGATCGAAGAGAATGGAATCAGTAAGAGTTGTGCGTGCACATGACTGAAGTCCATTACAGTGTTTTAAAGTTGGCCTTTTGCTTCCTCTCTACTTTCCAGACTCGAAGCAATCTGTTGCACTGACAGGTACGTTCAGAGTGCAACATTCCTGTTCATTTCCAGGGGAGAAGATCAGAAACTAGCATTTTGCCTCTGTCCCCATGAGCTTATGTGAAGGAAATAGCTGGGAATCTAGATCCCAGGTCAATCCAGCACTTGGCTCTGAGAGTATAAAGTTTAGAACAATTCACCTGTAATGTTTTGCACTATTGTATTGTCTGTTCATACAATGCATGGTTAGAATTAACAACAATAACTTGGATATATTGTTATGAAGATGTAGAGGTCCTGTACCTTTAAGAGAGTTGAAAAGCTAGCAAGGCCTGCCTTACACAGCGCAAAGTGTTCTGAACAAGGCAACAATGTAACATTTGGTCAAAAGAGCTAGCAGCAGCAGGGTTACCATGAGACATAAATAAATTCAAATTCTACCAATCAGTTTAAATTATGCTCCAAGATTCCAAAATACAATTAAGTTTGAATTTAGTATTTTGATAATGTTAAAACCTTTGAAACAATCTGATGTTTTGGTTATAAAACCAGGCATTTTTGAACAATTGAGAGAGAACTGCCACAGAGACTGCTAGCTCAAGAGCTCTCTGAAGGCTGCATGTCTGGGGAAGGAGTTTGCACAGCAGAACATCGAGGCTGACCTGGAGAGAATCTACAGAGGAAAATCTACAAAGGACACTTGGCAAAGCTGACTGGTTTTGAAAAGTGATTTTTTTTTTGCAAATCTTAATCGGGATTTTTTATCGGATTAGTAGAGTGAGAGGTAAAACACAGGTTTAAGAGAAAGGAGTTGCAAATAGTTGTTGGTTTTTAATATTCTCTGTTGGACTTAAAGAGTAAACTTGTTAATTTTTACTTTAAATAATGACCTCTGGGATAGTTCTTTGCGTCTTGAATTTTAATAGATTACATCTCGGAGTGAATTTTTTCTGTGTTGCTGGCTTAAGTTAGCAGAGGGGTTTACCCCATGTCATAATAATATCAGTGAAATACAAAATTCCTGACCTCTCAAGATTGATGCTGAAAATGTGTTGCTGGAAAAGTGCAGCAGGTCAGGCAGCATCCAAGGAGCAGGAGAATCGACGTTTCGGGCATGAGCCCTTCTTCAGGAATGTCTTCCTCTCAAGATTGATAGCTCATATGCTCCCAAGTCAGCTCAATTTGGTAGCCAGTGCTAACCATGCATTGGACCTTCCTTACCAAGGGGAACACAAAGGAGAAGAGCAGTTAGAGTAGTTTCTTACGCAAGGGAAAGAGTTGTAACTACCAGGTGTATCACCCTTGTCATTTGTAATGATTCTGATGAAAACAGACCCTGAAGCATGTGCTTTACTCCATTAAAGGTTCATTTATTACTGAAGGTTCTTCATGAATTAAAAAAAAGTTATTTACAAAAAAGAATTACAAAGTAAAATACAGAAACAAGTACAGGTATGAAAATATACCTGTGAGAAGAAATGTCCAATAAGTCTATATCGTATACAACTGGGGTTCTTTGATTGAGTGTTTTTTTTTGTGAATTCCTTTCTCAGCCTCTTTTGTTCAGTTAGAGTCAGAGTTTATTTGATAAATGTCTATAATGTCTTGACTCCTCTTTTTATGACACTAAGTGACATAAATTTTAAAACTCACTTTTGAATCCCTGAAAAAAATGGCCTTACTTAAGACAGAGTTTGACATATTTCCTGGAATGAAGATATCAGTGACCAAAACCAAATCTCATCTCAACCATTTTATGTCTATAAAACTGGTGCAATGAAATCCAATTTCAAAAGCTACCAGAGGTAAGATCCTTTCCTGCTACTATGATTATAATAGAGTTGGTTGGGAGCACAATGAGAAGCATCGAACTGCAATTTTAAACATTTACTTGGCATTTCTGTCAGTTGGACAGTGAAAAATCAGGACTGTGGTCTTAATTCTAATGGTATTTCAAATTAGTTTTAGGAACTGTTACCTTCTTTCTAAAGCTGAATTTTGCTTTGAAATTTCCACTTACTCATAATGAGACATTTTAGGAGCAAATGACAAAAGTCCTTCTATTAACTTAGAAAATTCCTCGACCTTGAAGAAAGACTGAACTAAGTATAAACTGCAAACTTTTGAAACAAATGTAGAAAACAACGATCAGTGTCTTCATTAAAGAAACATAGAACATAGATAGAACATAGAACAATACAGCACAGAACAGGCCCTTCGGCCCACGATGTTGTGCCGAACTTCTATCCTAGATTAAGCAGCCATCCATGTACCTATCCAAATGCCGCTTAAAGGTCGCCAATGAATCTGACTCTACCACTCCCTCGGGCAGCGCATTCCATGCCCCCACCACTCTCTGGGTAAAGAACCCACCCCTGACATCTCCCCTATACCTTCCACCCTTCACCTTAAATTTATGTCCCCTTGTAACACTCTGTTGTACCCAGGGAAAAAGTTTCTGACTGTCTACTCTATCTATTCCTCTGATCATCTTATAAACCTCTATCAAGTCACCCCTCATCCTTCGCCGTTCCAACGAGAAAAGGCCGAGAACTCTCAACCTATCCTCGTACGACTTACTCTCCATTCCAGGCAACATCCTGGTAAATCTTCTCTGCACCCTCTCCAAAGCTTCCACATCTTTCCTAAAGTGAGGCGACCAGAACTGCACACAGTACTCCAAATGTGGCCTAACCAAAGTCCTGTACAGCTGCAACATCACCTCACGACTCTTGAATTCAATCCCTCTGCTAATGAATGATAATACTCCATAGGCCTTCTTACAAACTCTATCCACCTGAGTGGCAACCTTCAAAGATCTATGTACATAGACCCCAAGATCCCTCTGTTCCTCCACCTGACTAAGAACCCTACCATTAACCCTGTATTCCGCATTCTTATTTGTTCTTCCAAAATGGACAACCTCACACTTGGCAGGGTTGAACTCCATCTGCCACTCCTCAGCCCAGCTCTGCGTCAGATCTAAGTCCCTCTGCAGCCGACAACAGCCCTCCTCACTGTCCACAACTCCACCTATCTTTGTATCATCTGCAAATTTACTGACCCACCCTTCGACTCCCTCCTCTAAGTCATTAATAAAAATTACAAACAGCAGAGGACCCAGAACTGATCCCTGCGGAACTCCACTTGTAACTGGACTCCATGCTGAATATTTACCATCTACCACCACTCTCTGCCTTCGACCGGTTAGCCAGTTTTCTATCCAATTGGCCAAATTTCCCTCTATCCCATGCCTCCTGACTTTCCGCATAAGCCTACCATGGGGAACCTTATCAAATGCCTTACTAAAATCCTTGTACACTACATCCACTGCTCTACCCTCATCCACATGCTTGGTCACCTCCTCGAAGAATTCAATAAGACTTGTAAGGCAAGACCTACCCTTCACAAATCCGTGCTGGCTGTCCCTAATCAAGCAGTGTCTTTCCAGATACTCGTAAATCCTATCCCTCAGTACCCTTTCCATTACTTTGCCTACCACAGAAGTAAGACTAACTGGCCTGTAATTCCCTGGGTTATCCCTATTCCCTTTTTTGAACAGGGGCACAACATTCTCTACTCTCCAGTCCCCTGGTACCACCCCAGTTGCCAGTGAAGACGAGAAGATCATTGCCAACGGTACTGCAATTTCCTCTCTTGCTTCCCACATAATTATAGGATATATCCCGTCAGGCCCGGGGGACTTGTCTATCCTCAAGTTGTTCAAAATGTCCAACACATCTTCCTTCCTAACAGGTATCTCTTCTAGCTTATCAGTCCGTTTCACACTCTCCTCTTCAACAATACGGTCCCTCTCGTTCGTAAATACTGAAGAGAAGTACTTGTTCAAGACCTCTCCTATCTCTTCCGACTCAATACACAGTCTCCCACCACTGTCCTTGATCGGACCTACCCTCGTTCTCGTCATTCTCAGGTTTCTCACATACGCATAGAATGCCTTGGGGTTATCCTTGATCCTATCCACCAGGGATTTTTCATGCCCTCTCTTAGCTCTCCTAATCCCTTTCTTCAGGTCCCTTCTGGCTATCCTGTATCCCTCCACTGCTCTGTCTGAACCTTGTTTCCTCAACCTTATGTAAGCCTCCTTCTTCCTCTTTACTAGACATTCAACCTCCCTCGTCAACCAAGGCTCCCTCACACGACCATTTCTTTCCTGCCTGATCGGTACATACATATCAAGGACACGTCATATCTGCTCCTTGAAAAAGTCCCACATTTCCACCACATCCTTCCCTGACAGCCTATGCTCCCAACGTATGCTCCTCAAATCCTGTCTTACAGCATCGTAATTTCCCTTCCCCCAATTGTAAAAACTTCCTTGTTGTGCGCACCTATCTCTCTCCATAACCAAGGTGAAAGTCACAGAATTGTGGTCGCCATCACCAAAATGTTCACCCACTAACAAGCCCACCACTTGTCCCGGTTCGTTACCGAGTACCAAATCCAATATGGCCTCCCCTCTGGTTGGACAATCTACATACTGCGTTAGAAAAGCTTCTTGGACACACTGCACAAACACCGCCCCATCCAATCTACTTGATCTAAAGAGCTTCCAATCAATATTTGGGAAGTTGAAGTCGCCCATGACTACGACCCTGTGGCTTCTGCACCTTTCCAAAATCTGTTTCCCAATCTGTTTCTCCACATCTCTGCTGCTATTGGGGGGTCTATAATAAACACCCAACAAGGTGACTGTACCTTTCCTATTTCTGACTTCAGCCCATACTACCTCCAGAGGCAGATCCCCCTCAAACTTCCTTTCTGCAGCCGTTATACTATTTCTAATTAGCAATGCCACCCCCCCTCCTTTTTTACCACCCTCCCTAATCTTACTGAAACATCTGTAACCAGGAACCTCCAACAGCCATTCCTGTCCATCATCTATCCATGTTTCCGTGATGGCCACAACATCGTAGTCCCAGGTACCGATCCACGCCTTAAGTTCACCCACCTTATTTCTGATACTCCTTGCATTGAAGTATACGCACTTGAGCCCATCTCTGTGTCCGCAAGTCGTCCCTGTCAGTGCTACCTTCTCCACAGCCTCCCTACAGTCTTGGACATCCTGACACACAGCTAGCTTACTTGCTGGACTACAAGTCCGGATCCCATCCCCCTGCCAAATTAGTTTAAACCCCCCCGAAGAGTGCTAGCAAACCTACCCCCCAGGATATTGGTGCCCTTCTGGTTCAGGTGCAACCCGTCCTGTTTATACAGGTCCCACCTTCCCCAGAATGCAGTCCAATTGTCCAAATATCTGAAGCCCTCCCTCCTACACCATCCTTGCAGCCACGTGTTCAACTGCACTCTCTCCCTATTCTTTGCCTCTCTGTCACGTGGCACCGGCAACAACCCAGAGATGACGACTCTGTCTGTCCTAGCTTTTAGCTTCCAGCCTAACTCCTTGAGCTCTTGAATGACCTCCCCACCCCTCTTCCTACCTATGTCGTTGGTGCCAATGTGTACCACGACTTCTGGCTGCACACCCTCCCCCTTAAGGATTCTGAAGACACGGTCCGAGACGTCTCGGACCCTAGCACCTGGGAGGCAACAAACCATCCGAGAGTCTCGCCCATGTCCACAGAACCGCCTGTCCGTCCCTCTAACTAGAGAGTCCCCTATAACTAGCGCTCTCCTCTTCTCCCCCTTTCCCTTCTGAATCTCAGAGCCACAGACCCCTTCACTGCAGCTTACACCTGCAAGGCTGTCCCCCCCAACAGTTTCCAAAGCTGCATACTTATTTTTTAGGGGAACGACCACAGGGGAACCCTGCACTGCCTGCTTTTTCCCCTTCCCACCTCTAACTGTTACCCAGCTACCTCTGTTCTCCGGCGTAACTATGTCCCTGTAGCTTCTATCGATCACCCTCTCAGCCTCTCGAATAATCCTCAGCTCATCCAGCTCCAGTTCCAGTTCCCTAACTCGTTCGGTGAGGATCAGGATCTGACTGCATTTCCTGCAGACGAAGTCGGCAGGAGTATCGGTGGTCACCCCTACCTCAAACATCCTGCAGGAGGAACATTCCACCGCCTGCGCTGCCATGACTGTACACTGTCTCCAAAAACAAGAACACTGAGTCAATAACCTGTGGACTTTAAAGTTAGGTTAGAGGAGGAGGGTGGGAGGGAGGCCCTACGAAAGTAGGACCTGGGGTCTGGAACACACCCACTCAAATACTAATCACTTACCTTCCCGCCCAGCTATGCGCTCCAACCTCACTTCCGCTGCCCGCTACAGGTAAGTAATTTTGAAACAAACTGTCTTACCTTAGCTGTAGTCTCCCGGGTTCGTTTTTCCTCGGCCGCTGCTCCCACTCAAATGACCAACTTAAAAATGTTATGACTCACAGAATCAGAATCACAAAACTATTACAGTGTAGTAGGCCATTCTGCCCATTGTGCCCTCACCAGTTCTATTACTTATTGCCAATCTCCTGCCTGTTTCCCCATTCTGCATACTATTGCTGTCCAAAATCTAATAGTGTCTCTTGATGACCTCAACTGAAACTATCTCCACCACATTTTCATCCTGTCTATTTCATACATTAACTACTCATGGTGAGAAAACATTTTTTTTTGCTGACTTTGTTTTTTTTCCTGCTTTGTTTGCACACCACTTTAAATCTATGCTCTGTTGTTTTTGTTTCTTTTATCAGTGGAAATAGCTTCACCCCATCAACTCTATCCAGTCAGCTCATGATGGTTTTGAAAACTCAAACATGAATTATACACTAAATGTTCATAAAGTGTGTTTTCAAGCCATTAATTAACATTTTTACATGCAAATATTTAAACTATCATTAATTAGCTTGGAATAATTAGTGAGCAAATAGTGGAAGATTCTAAATGACTTGCAAGATTGAAATTGTCCAAATACTTTACATTGTCATTTATTATTTAGTGCCCTCAGTAACTATTTGCTCAGGAACACAGTCATTCATGAAATGCAGTAGCATCATTACAGCTAGTGAGACATTAGCCAGTCAGTCAGAGTTTTGAAAGGAGTAGTTGTCCTGCTTCCTAAAATACATCAATTGGGTGTTATCTAACCGTCTGGTTGAAAAGCATTAGCCTAAAATTCAGAAGACCATTGGCCAACATGATCTATTAACATCAGAAAATAAATCAGCACTGTACAAACTCAAACGGAAGTTGATTGTTATATTCAATATACTCCAGGAGACACATTCTGTAACTGAATTCATGACACTGCAATATAAGCTAATTGTAAACCCAGCTTGAGCCAAATAATTGGCAAAACATGCTAGCAGTATAATTTCAGAATCCAGACATGATGAAAAATATTAAGATATGATCAGTTGAAACAAAACTGCAAAATCACAGTTGAATTGCTAACTTTTAAAATAATGGAAAAGCCTTTTAGATTTCAGGCATGGATTTTGCGCAGACACCTAATTTGCTGCACAGAATCTTCACTATTAAACTCTTGATAATGAAATGAGATAAAAAGAAAGCAGTCTGTAAGGTTCATTGGTACAGATGAGGCAGACTGATGATCTACCTGAACTTTGCATTCAAAATCTCTTGTGAGTGATTCTAAGTCATATCCAACACAAGATAAGTGATGGAGCATTGTGTTGCAAATTTATAGTAGGATCTTTGAATAGGTTGCAGGACTGGGTATTGTATTGTCAAATAAACCTAAGGATTCAATAATTGAGTTTGAGGCAATTGGTGCCCCTAATTATCGAGTTTGAATTTAAATCAGGGAAGCAAAATCCTTACAGTTAATACTGACATACCTGAAGTGCAGAAGATTGGTGTTAGAATTATGGACACCAGGAAAGCCAACTGCAACTTATATTAACATTACTGAAAGCAAGTACTTCTATTCTTGCATTGCCATGACCACTTACTTATTATTCCTTTTTATTGTTGCCCCTTACTTTGTTAAAACCATTTATTCTGTGAACCCCCAGAATGTGTGAATGCTTTTTACATAATCTCTCAATCATGGAGGCCTCAGTACATTGCCTCGGTACATTTATCTGCTTTCCTTCTCGAAAATAAAGAGTGACTGATTCAAGAAATATTGTACAATATCAAGACTTTAACAGCACTGAGCATGTATGATTGCCTGTGTTTTAAACTTCCATTCAAAATAGCTGTAAGGTTGAAAGCATAATAGATTATGACTATTTGAAAAATCTTCATAAGAAATTATGTATGAGTATTAATCAAATAAAAACATCCAGTATCTAATATATTTATAGTAATTTTGTACAAATGTCATAGTGAAAACTTAATAGAATTAATGACAGTGGAATTACATAATTGGTACAAGTGAACTATAAATGTGGTAATGTGATGATTCCAAATGCTAAAATGAATATCTTTACTTTTAGGAATATGCATCCTCAAACTTTAAAAACTTTACAAATCAAGCACTACAAAGTACTGACACACAAACATTTATAATTTATGTAGAATATAAGGTTAACTAGACCTTAACTCAAAGAATTGCTAATGAGCATGTGTATACAGAGCATGTATAATCGTGTCAGGTCACGTGGAACAGCAACTCGAAACATGTACGTTGCCAGATGTCCTGTCTTTAAAACAATGCTTAATAAAGTCTATTAATGATAGAGTCATAGAGTCATAGAGATGTACAGAATGGAAACAGACCCTTCGGTCCAACCTGTCCATACCGATCAGATATCCCAACCCACTCTAGTCCCACCTGCCAGCACCCAGCCCATATCCCTCCAAACCCTTCCTATTCATATACGCATCCAAATGCCTCTTAAATATTGCAATTGTACCAGTCTCCACCACATCCTCTGGCAGCTCATTTCATACACATACCACCCTCTGCGTAAAAAAGTTGCCCCTTAGGTCTCTTTTATATCTTTCCCCTCTCACCCTAAACCTATGCCCTCTAGTTCTGGATCCCCGACCCCAGGGAAAAGACTTTGCCTATTTATCCTATCCATGCCCCTCATAATTTTGTAAACCTCTATAAGGTCACCCCTCAGCCTCCGACACTCCAGGGAAAACAGCCCCAGCCTGTTCAGCCTCTCCCTATAGCTCAGATCCTCCAACCCTGGCAGCATCCTTGTAAATCTTTTATGAACCCTTTCAAGTTTCACAACATCTTTCCGATAGGAAGGAGACCAGAATTGCACACAATATTCCAACAGTGGCCTACCAATGTCCTGTACAACCGCAACATGACTTTCCAACTCCTGTACTCAATAATCTGATCAATAAAGGAAAGCTTACCAAACGCCTTCTTCTCTATCCTATCCTGCGACTCCACTTTCAAGGAGCTATGAACCTGCACTCCAAGGTCTCTTTGTTCAGCAACACTCCCTAGGACCTTACCATTAAGTGTATAAGTCCTGCTAAGATTTGCTTTCCCAAAATGCAGCACCTCGCATTTATCTGAATTAAACTCCATCTGCCACTTCTCAACCCATTGGCCCGTCTGGTCAAGATCCTGTTGTAATCGGTCCACTACACCTCCAATTTTAGTGTTATCTGTAAACTTACTAACTGTACCTCTTATGCTCGCATCCAAATCATTTATGTAAATGACAAAAAGTAGAGGGCCCAGCACTGATCCTTGTGGCACTCCACTGGTCACAGGCCTCCAGTCTGAAAAACAACCCTCCACCACCACCCTCTGTCTTCTACCTTTGAGCCAGTTCTGTATCCAAATGGCTAGTTCTCCCTGATCATTTACCCAAGTATAGACTGAGTCTTACTGTATAATAGTAATGATAACCAGAATCACAGGGCTGGAAACAAGCAGCAAGGAGTATCTGCAGTGAAGTCCAGTGTTGATATAGTACTAAGGATGAAGGAAAGGTAAATTCAGCCATCTGACCACAGGAGTTGGTGAAAAATAAGAAGAAGTAGCCCAATAACATTGTATTACTGCTGGCAAAAATAAATAAAGGCACCAGGCCATGAAGGGGGAATACTGGATTAGTGGTGCTGGAAGAGCACAGCAGTTCAGGCAGCATCCAACGAGCAGCGAAATCGACGTTTCGGGCAAAAGCCCTTCATCAGGAATAAAGGCAGTGAGCCTGAAGCGTGGAGAGATAAGCTAGAGGAGGTGAAGGGGGAATCCCTGCTTAATGCTTACAAAGCATGGCAAAAGGAACATGACAAGCTGCAATAAATCAGATGATACAGTGGAGTCAAAATACAATAAATCAGAAATCTTTACATAGAAAAGAATCATCGCAAAAGAGAAAGCCCAAAGGAAAGAAAAAGAAAATGTTTTGGTCACCATAGGCTATATAGTAAATCTGTCAATGATGGAAAAAGCCTTGATTTTAGATTGTGCAGAGGGCCTTGACCACATCATAAACTGGATAAACTGATTTAAATAAGTAAAACTTCCAATGTTATTCTCATTCACCAAGATTAATGATGGAGCAGTGCAAATTTGTCGAACTAATTCAGCGAAATTACATGATGTGACAATGTAATGCAGGCTTTTGACTCCTGTTTTAGTTTAAAACAAAACTTCATTATGGACCAAGATTATGTTGCCAGAGCTGAGAGAAACTAATAATATATATAGCTTCGTACATTTTGAAAGATGTGTTCATATAGGACTGCACCAAGACATGTAGTTGCTGGATTTTTAAACATTTATTCATGGAAAGTGGGCATCACTGGCCAGGCTACTTTTTTATTTCCCTTTCCTAATTGTCCTTGGGAAAGCTGCCATCTTGTATCATGAAAGAGGTCAGTCTGTGAGGAAGCTGGGTGACATGGTGGCTCTGTGGTTCTCACAGCTGCCTCGGTTAATTGTCTGTGTAGAGTTTGCTCATTCTCCCTGTGCCTGTATGGATTTCTGCCAGTCCTCCCACACTCCAAAAATGTGCAGATTAGGTGGATTGGCCTTGCTAAATTGCCTATAGTGTTCAGAGAAGTGTAGGCTAGGTGGATTACCTATGAAAAAATCCAAGGCTTTGAAGACAGAGTGGAGGGGCTGGGTCTGAGTGAGATACTTTTCAGAGACTTAAAGGGCCAAAAGGTGGGGATTCTATGATTCTTAGAACTTGACCATATAAGGATGATCTTAAAATATAAAAACAATGCAGTTTTCTAGATAGGCTAACATTCATAAAGATAATTAACATTTTATTCAAGGGGACAGAAAGTTTCCCTGAGGTAAGAATACTGTCACTGACTCAGTTCAATTTGTTAATCAGAACTGTGCCAATTAAGAGGAGAACAGCCACAATATGAAAAGAGATGATTGGGAGATGCTGGTGTTGGACTGGGGTGTACAAAGTTAAAAATCACACAACACCAGGTTATAGGAGAAAGTGAGGACTGCAGATCTGGAGATCAGAGCTGAAGATATGTTGCTGGAAAAGCGCAGCAGGTCAGGCAGCGTCCAAGGAGCAGGAGAATCGACGTTTCGGGCATAAGCCCTTCTTCAGGAATACCCAAAATGTCGATTCTCCTGCTCCTTGGATGCTGCCTGACCTGCTGCACTTTTCCAGCAACACATTTTCAACACCAGGTTATAGTCCAACAGGTTTAATTGGAAGCACACTAGCTTTTGGAGCGACGCTCTTTCATCAGGTGGTTGTGGAGGGCTCGATCGTAACACAGAATTTATAGCAAAAATTTGCAGTGTGATGTAACTGAAATTATACATTGAAAAATTGATGTCTGTTAAGCCTTTCATCTGTTAGAATACAGTGAGTTTCACTTCTTTCATGTGTAAATCACAAAACCCTTTTTTTAAAAGTTGCATTCTCGGGTTAGCTGTTAACAATGGTGATAGCTAGACAATATGTTGAAGGTGTTAGCCCCCTGTGTTCTCTATGACCTGATGTTTAGATTGATTCTAATCTAAAACGTGAGATAACAGAGTTTTACATAGATTCATGCAGTTTTTGAGCTCAGAGTTCTACATGAATGTATGCAGTTTTTGAACAAAGTGCAATGTAACTCTGCAAGTACAAATTCACCCCATAAAATATATGCGTACATGTGGGTCTTTGTCTGTATGTGTGTGTGTGTCTGTTTGGGGTGGGGGTTGTGAGTGTGAGAAAGTGTGTGTGTGCATGTGTGTACTGAGTGCAGAGTGTCTTAAGTCTTTGAGGGGGTGCATGCGTGAGTGTGGGAGTGTGTGTGTCTATAAGGCTGTGTGTGGGTGTCTGTGTGCGCGTCTGTGTGTACCTGTGTCTCTGTGTATGTGAGAGTATGAGTGTGTAGGAATATCTGTGTGTGTGTGTAGTGCAATGGTGATCACCTGTAATGTGACATGAACCCAAGGTCCCGGTTGAGGCCCTCCCTATGGGTACTGAACTTAGCTATCAGCCTCTGCTGCCAGTCCTGAAGTCCACCTTGGAGGATGGTCACCCGAAGGTCCAAGGCTGAATGTCCTGGACCACTGAAGTGTTCCCCAACTGGGAGGGAACCCTCCTGTCTGTTGATTGTTGTGCGGTGCCCATTCATCTGTTGTCATACCCTTTGCTCGGTTTCCCCAATGTACCATGCCTCCGGGCATCTTTGCCTGCAACGTATAAGATAGACAACGTTGGCTGAGTCACATGAGTACCTGCCATTTACAAGGTGGGAGGTGTTCCCACGCGTAATAGTGGTATCTATGTCCACTATGTCCACCCCTTCACAGACTTAAGACACTCTGCACTCATTAAACACACACACACACACACACACACACACACCATTGTTAACAGCTAACCTGAGAATGCAACTTAAAAAAAGGGTTTTGTGATTTACACATGAAAGAAGTGAAACTATCATTGTATTCTAACAGATGAAAGGCTTAACAGACAATCAATTTTTCAATGTATAATTTCAGTTACATCACACTGCAAATTTTTGCTATAAGTTCTGTGTTACGATCGAGCCCTCCACAATTACCTGATGAAGGAGTGTCGCTCCGAAAGCTAGTGTGCTTCCAATTAAACCTGTTGGACTATAACCTGGTGTTGTGTGATTTTTAACTATGAAAAGAGAGTTAGCACTGTTGCCATTGTTTCCTGTGTGTCTTGTGGTGGTAAAGCTCAACATCAGAGATCACTGCCCAGCTACCTAAGCAGAGAGTCATGGTTGTCATAAGTTTTTTTTTGTGTGTGTGCTGAAATAATAGGAAACTCCTGTCTGCTGCATGGAAGTTTAAAAGCAGGCCATTTCAGGCAGCAGCTCCCCAAGAAGGAAATGAGGAAATACTGAGGAACAGGATACATTCTTCTTGGAAGAAATTGTAAATTCACAAGATGATTCCCAGCATGCACCTTTAATGGGAAGGCAATTAATACAAGGCAAGTGCATCCATTCTGTCAGATTTCCATCACTTTGTTCAAAGACTCAGTTTCTTCCATCAAATATCAAGGTCCAGGAGAATTCACAATATGTGCACAAACCCAGATGCAAGCTATAGTTTGCTACATTAGGAGATTTTTTTAATTCATTCTTGAGATATGAACATCTCTGTCTTGGCCAGTATTTATTGCCCATCTCTAGTTGCCCCTGAGAAGGTGATAGTGAAGTCTTCTTGACATCTTCTGTAGTTACACCAGCACCACTCCCCATCTCTTCCTCCGCTACATTGATGACTGCACTGGCGCCACCTCGTGCTCCCGTGAGGAGGTTGAGCAATTCATCAACTGCACCAACACATTCCACCCTGACTTTAAATTTACCTAGACTATTTCTGACACCTCCATCCCCTTCCTGGTCCTCTCCATCTCCATTAATGACGACCGATTTGGCACTGACATTTTTTACAAACCCCACTGACTCCCACAGCTACCTGGATTACACCTCTTCCATCCTACCTCCTGCAAAAATGCCATCCCATATTCCCAATTCCTCCGCCTCCGCCGTATCTGCTCCCAGGAGGACCAGTTCCACCACAGAACACACCAGATGGCCTCCTTCTTTCGAGACCGCAATTTCCCTTCCCACATGGTTAAAGATGCCCTCCAACGCATCCCGTCCACATCCCGCACCTCCGCCCTCAGACCCTACCCCTCCAACCGTAACAAGGACAGAACTCCCATGGTGCTCACCTTCCACCCTACCAACCTTCACATAAACCAAATCATCCGACGACATTTCCGCAACCTCCAAACGGATCCCACTACCAGGGATATATTCCCTTCCCACACCTTTCCGCCTTCCATAAAGACTATTCCCTCCATGACTACCTGGTCAGGTCCACGCCCCTCAACAACCCACCCTCCCGTCCTGGCACCTTCCCCTGCCACTGCAGGAATTGCAAAACCTGCGCCCACACCTCCTCCCTCACCTCCATCCAAGGCCCTAAAGGAGCCTTCCACATCCATCAAAGTTTTATCTGCACATTCACCAATATCACTTATTGTATCCGTTGTTCCCGATGCGGTCTCTGGGACACCTGCACCAATCAACCACACCGCCCTGTGGCCCAACATTTCAACTCCCCCTCCCACTCAGCCAAGGACATGGAGGTCTGGGCCTCCTTCACCGCTGCTCCCTCACCACCCGACGACTGGAGGAAGAACGCCTCATCTTCCGCCTCGGAACACTTCAACCCCAGCATCAATATGGACTTCACCAGTTTCCTCATTTCCCCTTCCCCCATCTTATCCCAGTTCCAAACTTCCAGTTCTTCACCCGTCCCCATGACCTGTCCTATCTTCCTTTCCACCTATCCACTCCACCCTCCTCTCTGACCTATCACCTTCATCCCTACCCCCATTCACCTCTTGTACTCTATGCTACTTTCTCCCCACCCCCACCCTCCTCTCATTTATCTCTCCACCCTGCAGGCACTCTGCCTCTGTTTTTGATGAAGGGCTTTTGCCCAAAACATTGATTTTCCTGCTCCTCGGATGCTGCCTGAACTGCTGCGCTTTTCCAGCACCACTTGAACAGTTGTAGTCAGTTTGATTTAGGCAGAGCTGCAATGCCATTAGGGAGGGAGTATCAGGATCTGGAATCAAAAACATGGAAGGAATGGCAAGATATTTCCAAGTCAGGAAGGTGACTGTCCTGGAGTGCAGGTGGTCATGTCCCTATTTATTTGTTGCCTTGTCATTCTAGATGGTATTTGTAATGGGTTTGTCTAAGGAGCCTGAATGATTTTCTGCAGTGCATTTTGTAGATGGTACACACTGCTGCTACTGTGTGCACCCCAACAAGAATCAGTGGCATCAGGAGAGTAGAAAAGATGGGAAAGAAAGAATTCAAAGTCATGATCTTCTTTGTCAAAGCAAAGCTGTGATATCTAGAAATGTATCTTTGAAAACTCAGAGGTTTTATACATCAACCTTTATTTAACAAAGCCTTTGATCTCACACAAACTAACCTCATCATCTCTAGCAAGTGAAAATGATTTATCTGGTTTTGCTGGTAACCTCCTAATGATAAGCCTAGTACACTGAAATGAAATTATTGAACTGTGAATTTTTATAGAAATCTTTGGACATAAGTATGCACAATGGCTTCCAGAGCAGGATACGTTAACACGCTGAAAGATTGGGTACCAATTGAATGCACCATTTCAGAAGTTAATCTGAAGGAAGATTGAAAATTATAGAATACAGATGAAACTGAAGGTTTAAAATCATGAGCAGAGTCCAAATGTGAATTTTGAAAATTGCCTGGTCCTGAAAGTAAGAATTCCAGGTTATTTTAATGTTGCAGCCAACTGGTGAAAGGAAAAAAGCTTTCATTTATTGTTTGATAGTTCTATTGAATATGGAGTTTAAATCAAGAAAACTGTTGATATAAGCCCACTACTTAAACTCACAAAGGAAACTTGCATCAATTGGAAACAGATTTTGTAGATGTTAGACTTCCAAAGTAGGTTGAAAAAGTCAGTTGTATGTGTCATACTCCACTCTCTTTGAGGACTTTTATTGTCTTCTCCTCTCCCGACACTAACTTTCTTTCAGCATTTACCTTCTTGGTTCCATTTTTTATAGATTGATTCCCAAATAAAATATTTCATGGGACCTTGCTGCAGTATTCACTAAATGTTGTTGACCTGTTGGCTTCTGACACATCGCACTTTGCAATCATTAATGATTTCTGTACTGTTATGCTTTACTGAAATATATAAAGCACTGTCGATGCTAGAGATAAAATAAACAAACAAAAATAGAAAATGCAGAGAGAAATAGAAGTAAGGTCACTGGACTCGAAACGTTAACTCTGTTTTCTCTTCACAGATGCTGCCAGACTTGCTAAGTTTCTCCAGTAATTCTTATTTTTCTGAGTTTTGTAATTTACTAGTAACAAACACAAAAGAACAACTCTTTGGAGTAGAAAACATGCTTCATAAAGCACAAGGAGTGTGCTGAAGGTAAATGGGCTGGAAGTGAATGTGAAAGAATATGAAGGAAATGTTCTAAAGTACAATGAGTACACATTTGATTCCAGATGATTAGAAAATAGATAATTTTCTTTCAATTTTTGTGGGTTAGATCCTGGACATTATGTTTGAGAGAGCCTACACGAAGAAACTAATGGAATGAACTATAAAGGAAACAACTCAAGAGCAGCTGAAAATAAACAAAGCACAAATGCCAACTATACTGAGCTTATGTAAAGCAAGCTGTACTTAAAAACATTTTGGAATATTTTTGAAAGGTAATAGCTAATGTTTTTAAAAATGCACTACTTAAATACTAGCACATGAATTTTTAATGCATTCAGACAGACAGACACATTAGCAGAAGCATTAACTTGTTCATTTTAAAGGGGTCAGTGACTGCTAAAGAATTTCATAGAAATGTATTAAGTAAACAAATGTTGAGATACAAAGTCTATCATGAATGTTGAGCATACATCTTGTGAAACATTTAATAACATTTGCCAAAAGAAAACTATGACTTCAATGAAAGCTCACGACACTAAACCTAAGTTGAATATATAGGGAATATGTAATAGAAAGAGTTAGCAGCAATATTCATTGTGATTCTTTTCTTAATTCAGTGGTTCACAGAGATCTGTACTTTTTTTTGTTTATCATTGATGACCTTCACTCGTCATCAATTAATATCTATTTGAACATAGAACTGTACAGCACAGGTACAGGCCCTTCAGCCCACAATGTTGTGTCAAATGTAATGGCAAATTAAACTAATCCCTTCAGCCTGCCCTTGGTTCATATTCCTCCATCTCTTGCATATTCATGTGCTTTTCTGAAGGTCTCTTAAACACCACTATCATCATCCTTGGCAGCGCATTCCACACTCCTACCACTCTGTGTAAAAAACCTGACCCTCATGTCTCCTTTAAACATTCCCCCGCTCACCTTAAATGCATGCCCTCCAGTTTTAGACATTTCAACTCTGGGTAAAAGGTTCTGACCGTCAATTCTATTTATGTATCTTATATGCATATTCTAGATTTCTATTAAGTCTCCCCTCAGCCTCCGATGCTACAGAGAAAACAGCCTGAGTTTATCTAGCCTTTCCTTATTCTTCTGATTATGGTTCAATTAAATGTCATGATTTGGAGGTGCAGCTGTTGGACTGGGGTGTACCAAGTTGACAATCACACAACACCAGGTTATATTCCAACAAGTTTATTTGGAAGCACAAGCTTTCGGAATGCTGCTCCTTCATCAGGAGTGTGGAGTATAAGATCATAGGACACAGAATTTATAGCAAAAGTTTACAGTGTGATGTAACTGAAATTATACATTGAAAAAGACTTGGATTGTTAGTTAAGTCTCTCATCTTTTAGAATGGGCATGTTGGTTTCAGTTCTTTCATATGTAAATTCCAGAATTTTCTTAAAGTTACATTTTCAAGTGAAATATAACAATAGGTGCCATGTTGGCCCAGATAATGCATTGAAGGTGTGAGGCTGTCTGTGCCCCAATGTTCAGACTGATTCTAATCTAAACAAGAGGTTTACAGAATCTTACATGGATCTAAGCAGTTTTGAGCAAAATAAAATGTAATCTGTAAGTACAAATTCACCCCACAAACTTAAGTGTGGGTGTGTGTGTGTGTGTGCAGGGGTGGGTTATGAGTGTCTGTGAGAGAGTGTGTGTTTGTGTGTGAGTGTGGGAGTGTATGTGTGAGCAGAGAAGAGAGAGCTTGTGTATGACAGAGGGTCTGAGGGAGTGTAGGAGTGTGTGTGTGTGTGTATGTGTGTGTGCGTGGTAGTGAGGTCACCTGCAGTGTGACATGAATCCAAGGTCCTGGTTGAAGCTTCTGCTTGTCCACTTTGCATTGTTGCCTGTCCCAAAGTCTGCTTTAGAGAATGGTCACCCGAACGTCTGAGGTCGAATGTCCTGGATCGCTGAAGTGTTCTCCAACTGGGAGGGAACACTCCTGTCTGTTGATTGTTGGGCGGTGTCCATTCATCCATTGCCGTAGCCTCTGCTCGGTCTCACCAATGCACCATACCTTGGGGCATCCTTGCCTGCAGTGTATGAGATAGACATGTTGGCCGAGTCACATGACTACCAGCTACGTACATGGTGGGAGGTATCCCCACGTGTAATGGTGGTATCTGTGTCAACACTCTGACATGTCTTGCAGTGTTTACCATGACAAGGTTGTATGGTATTGTTCTTAAAGCTAGGCAGTTTGCTACGAACAATGATCTGTTTGAGATTTAGTGGTTGTTTAAAGGCAAGACGTGGAGGTAGGGGGAAGGTCTTGGCGAGGTGCTCATCTTTATTGATAATGTATTACAGGCTGCGAAGAACATGGTGTAGTTTTTAGGTTGCTGGGAAGTACTAGACAATGAAATGTACCCTGTCGGTTGTAGCTCGTGTCTGTCTCCTGGGGAGGTCCTGATGGTTTCTCCTGATGGTACATCAGAAGTGACAGTCGATGAGTTGAGCATTATACCCTGTTCTTACGAGGGCATCCTTGAGGGTATGGTACGTTGGTGAGACCGAGCAGAAACTACGACAACATATAAATGGACACCGCACAACAATCAAAGAGAGGAGTGTTCCCTCTCAGTCGAAAAACACTTCAGCGGTCTGGGACAATTGACCTTGGAACTTTGGGTGACCATTCTCCAAGGCAGTCTTCGGGACAGGCAACAACGAAAGTGGCCGAACAGAGTCTGATAGCCAAGGGATGGCTTCAAACGGGACCTTGGGTTCATGGCACACTACAGGTGACCCCACTGCACTACATACACAAATACACATATAAGTTTGTGGGGTGAATTTATACTTGCACAATTACACTCTATTTTGCTCAAAAACTGCTTAAATCCATGTAAGATTCTGTAAATCCATTTTTTAGATTAGAATCAGTCTGAAAATTGGGGCACAGATAGCCTCACACCTTCAATGCATTATCTGGGCCAACATGGCACCTACAGTTAAAGTTCACTTGGGAATATAGCTTTAAGAAAGGAATTTACATATGAAAGAACTGAAACCAACATGCCCATTCTAAAAAATGACAGACTTAACAAACAATCCATGTCGTTTTTAATATATAATTTCAGTTACTCACACTGTAAACTTTTGCTATATATTCTGTGTCCTATGATCTTATACTCCACAACCACCTGATGAAACAGCAGCGGTCCGAATGCTAGTGCTTCCAAATAAGCCTGTTGGTCTATAACCTGGTGTTGTGTGATTTTTAACAATGTAATGTCGATCAATGTCTTTCAGATATACGCTTCAGGTTTACAGCCTCCTAGGCTTCACCTACACAATTGATTGTGTGACCAGATATTGATCTCCTCCATGATCAGTCAATGGGACATTGGTAACGTGTTTCAATAAATATTTCATCAACAGAGTTTTCTGTGTCTTCTGAAGATCTAACAAATGCTATCAGCTCTTGCCTTTGATCCAGCCTATCCTTGTTGCCCCATGTTGGGCTAGAACTTGCTGTAGCAGAGCATCAATCAGAATCTGTTATTAGTAACTAGTAAACTACTACAGAGGAGTATTGATAACTAAGAGAATGGACAAAACTGTGGCAGATGGAGCTAAATATATGCAAAAGTGAGATTGTCCATTTTGGACCAAAACAGATCAGTGTACTTTCTAGATGGATGTTCAAAGAGATTTGTGGGTTTAGCTGCATTGACGTTTAAAATAAACCATAAGGCATAGGAGCAGAAATTAGGCCATTCAGCCCATCAGGTTTGCTCCAACATTCAATCATGGCTGATAAGTTTCTCAACCTCATCCTCCTGCTTTCTCCTTGTAACCTTATATCCACTGATATTCAAGAACCTATCTATCTCAGTCTTAAATATACTCAATGGCCTCCACAGCACACTGTGTCAGTGAATTTCATAGATTCACCACTCTTTGGCTGAAGAAGTTTCTCTTTATCTCCAGTCTCTCCTGCCAATAGAAACATCTTCCCAACATGTACTCTGTCCAGGCCATTCAGTATTCTGTATATTTCAATTAGATGTCCCCTCATTCTTCTAAACTCCATCAAATATATACACAGAGTTGGAATCCCTTGTTAAATGGAAGAGGGCGACCTTTGTAAAGATGAGGCGTGAAGGTTCAATAGGGGCGATTGAGAGTTATAAGGTAGCCCGGAAGGACCTGAAGAGAGAGCTAAGAGCAGCAAGGAGGGGACATGAAAGGTCCTTAGTTGGTAGGATTAGGGAAAACCCTAAGGCTTTCTATAGGTATGTTAGGAATAAAAGAATGACTAGGGTAGGAATAGATCCAATCAAGGATAGTAATGGGAAGTTGCGTGTGGAGGCTGAAGAGATTGGGGAGGCACTGAATGAATACTTTTCGTCAGTATTCACTCAGGAACAGGACATTGTTGTCGATATGAATACTGAGGCACGAATAAGTAGAATGGATGGCTTTGAGATATGTAAAGAAGAGGTGTTGGAAATTCTGGCAAGGGTGAAAATAGATAAGTCCCCTGGGCCTGATGGCATTTATCCTAGGATTCTCCGGGAAGCAAGGGAGGAGATTGCAGAGCCATTGGCCTTGATTTTTGTGTCCTCTTTGTCTACAGGAGTAGTGCCAGAGGACTGGAGGCTAGCAAACGTGGTTCCCTTGTTCAAGAAGGGGAGTAGGGATAATCCTAGTAACTATAGGCCAGTGAGTCTCACTTCTGTTGTGGGCAAAGTCTTAGAGAGAATTGTAAGGGATAGGATTTATGCACATCTGGATAAGAATGATGTGATCAAGGATAGTCAGCATGGTTTTGTGAAGGGCAGGTCGTGCCTCACAAACCTTATTGAATTCTTTGAGAAGGTGACTAAGGAGGTAGATGAGGGGAAAGCGGTAGATGTGGTATATATGGATTTTAGTAAGGCGTTTGATAAGGTCCCCCATGGTAGGCTACTGCAGAAAATACAGAGATATGGCATTGAGGGTGAGTTGGAGGTTTGGATTAGGAATTGGCTGGCTGGAAGAAGACAGAAGGTAGTAGTTGATGGCAAAGGTTCATCTTGGAGTGCCGTCACTAGCGGTGTTCCACAAGGATCTGTTTTGGGACCATTGCTGTTTGTCATTTTTATAAATGACCTGGAGGAAGGGTTAGAAGGTTGGGTGAGCAAGTTTGCGGATGATACGAAAGTCGGAGGAGTTGTAGACAGTGAGGAAGGATATGGCAGGTTACAGCGGGATATAGAGAAGCTGCAGAGCTGGGCAGAAAGGTGGCAAATGGAGTTCAATGTAGCTAAGTGTGAGGTGATTCACTTTGGTAAGAGTAATAAAAAATGGATTACTGGGCTAATGGTAGACTACTTGGTAGTGTGGAAGAGCAGAGGGATCTTGGTGTCCATGTACACAGATCTCTGAAAGTTGCCACCCAGGTAAATAGTGCAGTGAAGAAGGCATATGGCGTACTGGCTTTTATTGGTAGAGGAATTGAGTTCCGGAGTCCTGAGGTCATGCTGCAGTTGTATAAGACTCTGGTGCGGCCGCATCTGGAATATTGTGTGCAGTTTTGGTCGCCATACTATAGGAAGGATGTGGAGGCACTGGAACGGGTGCAGAGGAAGTTTACCAGGATGTTGCCTGGTATGGTAGGAAGATCCTATGAGGAAAGGCTGAGGCACTTGGGGTTGTTTTCATTGGAGAAAAGAAGGTTTAGGGGTGACTTGATAGAGGTGTACAAGATGATTAGGGGGTTAGATAGGGTTGACAGTGAGAACCTTTTTCCACGTATGGAGTCAGCGATTACAAGGGGGCATAGCTTTAAATTAAGGGGGGGTAGATATAGGACTGATGTTAGGGGTAGGTTCTTCACTCAGCGAGTTGTAAGTTCATGGAATGCCCTGCCAGTAGCAGTAGTGGACTCTCCCTCTTTATGGGTATTTAAGCAGACATTGGATAGGTATATGGAGGATAGTGGGTTAGTGTAGGTTAGGTGGGCTTTGATTGGCGCAACATCGAGGGCCGAAGGGCCTGTACTGCGCTGTATTCTTCTATGTTCTATGTTCTAGTCCTCAAACATTCCTCATATGTTAAGCTTTTCATTCCCAGGACCATTCTTGTGAACCTCCTCTGGACATACTTTAGGGCCAGTACATTCTTCCTGAGATGTGGGGCTCAAAACTGCACACAATACTCCAAGTGTGGTCTGACCAGAGCCTTACAGATCTTCAGAAGAACATCCCTGCTTTTTTTATTCAAGTCCTCTCAAAATAAATGCATTCGCCTTCCTAACTATTCAATCAAACTGCAAATTTACCTCGAGAGAATCCTGGACTTGAACTCACAAGTCTCTTTGCACTTCAGACTTATAAATTTTCTCCCCATTTAGAAAATAGCCCATGCCTCTATTCTTCATACCAAAGTGCATTACCTCACACTTTCATAAATTGTACTCCATCTACCATCTCTTTGCCCACTTAACCTGCCCAAATCCTTCTGCAGCCTCCCTGCCTCCTCAATGCTACCTGTCCCTCTCCCTACCTTTGTGTTCTCTGCAGACTTAGCCAGAATGCCATCAGTTCCTTCATCTGGATTCTTAATGTATAAAGTGAAAAGTTGTGCTCCCATAACTGAGTCTTGCAGAACACCACTTATCACCAGCTGCCATCCTGAGAAGGACTCTTTTATCCCCACTCTCTGTGTTCTGCCACACAGCCAAACCTCAATCCATGCTAACATCTTGCCTCTCGCACCATGGGCTTTTATCTTACTCAGTAGCCACCTGTGCGGCACCTTGTCAAAGTCCTTCTTGAAGTTCAGCTAGATAACATCCATTGGCTCTCCTTGGTCTAACCTGCTCGTTATTTCCTCAAAGAATTCTAGCAGATTTGTCAGGCATGACCTCCCCTTGATGACACCATGCTGACTTTGCCCTATTTTACCATATATTTCGAAGTGTTCAGAAATGGCATCCTTCAAGATCTTACCCATGACTGAGATTAAACTAATCATCTGTAATTCTCCGTCTTTCGCCTTACACCATTTTTAAATAAGGGTGTCACTTTAGTGAATTTCCAGTTGTCTGGTACCTCCCTGATGCTTGTGATTTCTGAAAGCTCACTACTAACACCTTCACTATCTTTTCAGCTATCTCCCTTGGAACTCTGAGGTGTAGTCCATCTGGTTCAAGTTATTTATCCACCTTCAAGCCATTCAGTCTTTCTAGCACCTTCTCATTGGTGATGGCAACCATACTCAGTTCTGCCCCTCACTCTCTTGAATTTTTGGGATACTACTTGTGTCTTCCACTGTGAAAACTGATGCAAAGTAATTATTCAGTTCCTCATCCATTTCCTTGTTCCCCACTGCTATCTCTCCAGCATCATTTTCCAGCAGTCCAATGTCCCCTTTTGCCTCTCTTTTGCTTTTATATATCTAAAGAAATTCATACTGTCTTTTTTTATATTATTATCTAGCGTACCCTCATATTTAATCTTCTCCCTGCTTATTTCTTTCTTCATTGCTCCTTTGTTGGTCATTGTAAGCTTCCCAATCCTTTGGTTTCGCACTACCCTTCAATACATTATTGCTTTCTCTTTTGCTTTCATGCAATCCCTGACTTCCTTAGTCAGCAATGGTTGCCTCATCCTCCCTGTACCATGCTTCTTTATCCTCAGAATGGATTTCTGCTGTGTCTCCTGAATTTTTTTTTATTTCAAAATATACTTTATTCATGTAAATAAATCTCTGGTACTTGTACAATTTTTCCATGTTGTTCATAGACATTGCCTGTCTTAACATTACAAAGAACAAATTGAATTAATCGAATTCACAGTTATCCTATTAACAGTTACATTTATTAACTATCCAGTCTCTTGGTATTTGGCTGTGGCTTCAGCGGAACCCACCTAAATAGTGGGTGCCCTGTTATATGAAAGCAAATTTAAACTTCTTTAACCCCCAGTTTATGGGGTTACCATTGTCCATTTGACTGTCCTGTCTCTGGGGTGGCTTGTCTACATCCCCATGGTAAGCACGAACTGCTGGACCTTCGCTGGGCTGAGGTAGCTATCCAGCTCCTCTCTGGGGTCATTTACCCGCCCTGGTGTCATTGAGCCAAGGCAAGGGTCCTCACTGTCCAGTTCTGTGTCTGACAGTGGGACTTTCACAGGATCACAGATCTCGGTTGCCTGTAGTTGTGGGCCAGTGGGTACCTCCTGGTTCTCACTGGGTGGAGGGTGGACTTCAGGGGGTCTGTTGTTTCCTGGTTGGGAGGAATTGCCCTCCTCTTTACCGACGGCGCTCTGTCTCTTCTTCTGGTGGTGATGGCCTTCTTTGTGTCCATCTTCCTCCTCCGAAGAGCTGGCCGTCCCTCCCTTGTGCAGCTGTCTTTTCCCCTTTTGCTGGGGGGCTTTGGGAGCCTGGTAAGATTTCCTCTTCCTGTTTTTAACAGGTATCCACTCCTCTGCCTGCTTGATTACCTCCTCCTCCGTTTCTTCCATCTGCCCGGCTAGAGCTAGGATCAGCTGCTCTGACTCCCCGCTGGCTGCCGCCTCCTCCACTCCAGCCTGTTCTTCTTTCTGGGTGCCACCAGACTCCGTTTCCCTGCTGTCTGGGTGGACCTTACTGGTCTTTGGGGGTCCACGGCTCACATTGCCACCTCCAGCCATCTGTGCGTAAGTGGGGCCCCCACGTCTTGGACAGGTCTTATACATATGGCCCACCTCTCCGCACAGGTTGCAGCTCTTTTCTTCCTGACAGTCCTTAGTCAAGTGACCCTCCTGTTTACAGTTCCTGCAGATGGTCACTTTGCAATCCGCCGCCACGTGTCCCGACTTCCCGCAGGTTCGGCACACTTTCGGCTGCCCTGCATATGTCAGGTAGCCTCTGCTCCCTCCGATTGCGAAGCTCGAGGGTGGGTGGAGGATGTTCCCACTGTCATCTGCCCTCAGAGTTACCCTGACCTGCCGCTTACTGGTCCAGATCCCAAAGGGGTCGATCACATCAGTGGCTTCTCCCTCAACTTGGACGTACCTTCCCAGGAAGGTCAGGACATCAGCCGCTGGAAAGTAAGGGTTGTACATATGGATTGTAACAACCCGATTCCTCTGTGCAGGAAGCACACACAATGGGGTCGCCGACAAGATGGAAAACAGCGGCTCCCCTTCCTTTTCCTTGAAGACCTTCAGGAGCTGTTCGCACTGCTTCACGCTTCTGAAGGTCACATCGAAGTAGCCTGCCCCAGGGAAATCCTGCAGGCAATACACGTTTTTTTTTTATTTCAAAAATATACTTTATTCATAGAATGATTTTATGGTCTGTACATTTGATCATGCCATACATGTCCATATTTACAAACACAGATTCGACTTTATCCTTGTCATTCGCATTTACAATCCTGTGCATTTTTCAATCTTGTACATATACATATATTTGGCTGAGGCATCAGCAGAGCCCAAAAAACGTCCGCATGGGCCCCCTGTTCTTCTTTAGGCAGGCCGATTTTACACGGTGGTCTTTCCCCACCGCTCCTTGGCGGCAGCTGCCCCAAGCTTCAGCGCATCCCTCAGCACATAGTCTTGGACCTTGGAATGTGCCAGTCTGCAACACTCGGTCGGGGTCAACTCCTTCAGCTGGAAGATCAACAGGTTTCGGACCGCCCAGAGAGCGTCCTTCACCGAGTTGATGATCCTCCAGACGCAGTTAATGTTCGTCTCGGTGTGAGTCCTGGGGAACAGGCCGTAGAGCACGGAGTCCCGCGTCACGGCGCTGCTCGGGACGAACCTCGACAAGCACCACTGCATTCCTCTCCAGACTTCCTCTGCATAGGCACATTCCAGAAGGTGGTGTGTGACAGTCTCGTCCCCCCCGCAGCCACTTCGAGGGCAGCGTGCGGTGCGGCAGAGAGTCCGGGCGTGCATAAAGGATCTCACAGGCAGAGCCCTTCTCACCACCAGCCAAGCCACGTCTTGGTGCTTGTTGGAAAGTTCTGGCGATGAGGCATTCTGCCAAATGGCTTTGACAGTCTGCTCAGGGAACCGCTCGACAGGATCCGCCCTCTCCTTTTACCGAAGGGTCTCAAGGACGCTACGTGCTGACCACTTCCTGATGGACTTGTGGTCAAAGGTGTTTTTCCTCATAAATTTCTCCACGAAGGACAGGTGATACGGAACGGTCCAACTACTCGGAGCGTTCTGCGGCAGCGAGGCCAGGCCCATCCTTCGCAACACCGGGGACAGGTAGAACCTCAGTACGTAGTGACACTTGGTGTTTGCGTACCGGGGATCCACGCACAGCTTGATGCAGCCACACACAAAGGTGGCCATCAGGGTGAGGGTGGCATTGGGCGTGTTTTTTCCCCCATTGCACCGGTCTTTGTACATAGAGTCTCTTCGGACCCGGTCCATCTTTGATCTCCAAATGAATTGGAAGATGGCCCGGGTGACTGCGGCGGCACAGGTCCTGGGGATAGGCCAGACATGTGCCACATATAGCAATACTGAGAGTACCTCACACCTGATGACCAGGTTTTTTCCCGCGATGGAGAGCGACCGTTGCCCCCATCTGCCTAGTTTCTGTCTCATCTTCCTGATCCGCTCCTCCCAGGTCTTGGCGCACGCCCCAGCCCCCCCGAACCAAATACCCAGCACCTTCAGGTGGTCAGTCCTGACGGTGAAGGGGATAGAGGATTGGTCGGCCCAGTTCCCGAAGAGCATGGCCTCGCTCTTGCCTCGGTTTACCTTGGCCCCCGAGGCCCGTTCGAACTGGTCGCAGATGCACACGAGTCTGTGCACGGACAGCGGATCCGAGCAGAAAACAGCGACGTCATCCATGTACAGGGAGGCCTTAACCTGCAGGCCCCCGCTGCCAGGAATAGTCACCCCTCTCAGGCTCGCATCCTTCCTGATAGATTCGGCAAATGGCTCTATGCAACACACAAACAAGGCGGGTGAGAGGGGGCATCCCTGCCTGACTCCAGATCTTACAGGGAAGCTATCTGATTCCCATCCATTGATTGAGACTGCACTGACAATGTTGGTGTAGAGCAGTCTGATCCAATTTCCGATTCCCTCCCCAAAGCCCATTTTGGAGAGGACATCCCTCATATATGTGTGCGATATCCTGTCAAAGGCTTTCTCCTGGTCCAGGCTGATGAGGCAGGTGTCCACCCCTCTGTCCTGCACGTAGGCGATCGTATCCCTGAGGAGTGCGAGACTCTCAGAGATCTTCCTGCCCGGTACAGCACAGGTTTGGTCCGGGTGGATCACCGATCCCAGAGCAGACCTGACCCGGTTGGCGATGACCTTTGACAAGATTTTGTAGTCTGCATTTAACAGTGAGATCGGTCTCCAATTTCTAATTTCCTCCCTCTCCCCCTTCCGCTTGTAGACGAGGGTGATGATGCCTTTCCTCATGGATTCACTCATGGTACCTGCCCGAAGCATACTGACATACACCTCCAGCAGGTCCTGGCCGATCAAGTCCCAAAGAGCGGAATAAACCTCGACCGGTAAGCCGTCGCTTCCGGGAGTTTTATTCTTTTCGAAGGACTCGAGGGCCTTGGTCAGTTCATCCAGAGATAGCGGCTGGTCCAGCCTCTCTCGTGTTCCGTCATCTAGGACCTCCGTGATAGAGGACAGGAACGACTGGGAGGCCGCGCTGTCGGTTGGCTTCGAGTCATACAGGCTGGCGTCGAAGGATTTGCTGATCCTCATGACGTCAGCCTGAGATGACGTTACCGAGCCATCTTCTTTCTTCAGGCTGCTGAGCACGGAGCTCTCTTTGTGCACCTTCTGGAAGAAGAAACATGAGCACGTCTCGTCCTGCTCCACCGAGCGGACCCTGGACCGGAAGATTATCCTGGAGGCCTCCGAGGCAAAGAGCGAGGCTTGCTGGCCCTTCACCTCCTTGAGGTCCTCCGTGACATCGACCCCCATCGTCTGCAGCAGGAGCAGGTTCTGCATACTTTCCTGGAGCTGGGACAGTTTTCCCCGCCTCTCTCTCGCCTCCTGGACACCTTTGAGGATAAAGAACCTCTTGATGTTCCCTTTTACCGTTTCCCACCAGTCCGCTGGAGACTCAAAGAGGGGCTTCACGGTTCTCCAACCTGCGTAATCCCTCTTGAGCTCTTCGATGTTTCCCGGGGTCAACAGCTTAGTGTTCAGTTTCCACGTTCCCTTGCCCGCCCGCTGTTCGTCCTGTAGGTGACAGTCGGCCAGCAGGAGGCAGTGGTCAGAGAAGAACACCGGCTTGACGTCGGTGGATCTGGCTGAGAGCGTTCGGGACACAAACAGGTAATCTATCCTTAAGCGGATAGACCCGTCTGCCCGTGACCAGGTGTATCTACGCTGCGCTCCATCTGCAGGGGCGCTGAAGACGTCGTGCAGCTTGGCGTCTTTGACCGTTTCCATCAGGGCCCTGGACGTAGCGTCCGGTTACTGTCCCCCCCGCCGGATCGTCCATCTGCATCAATGATGCAGTTGAAGTCTCCGGCCAGAATAACCGGCCTGGACGTAGCCAGCAGCAGTGGAAGCTGTTGCAGGACGGCCAACCGTTCACTCTTACCCACTGGGGCGTACAAGTTGATTAGTCTCACGGGAGCGTTTCTGTATTTAACATCCGCGACGAGGAGGCGCCCGCCCACCACCTCCTTAACCTCGGAGATGGTGAAGTTGCCTCCCCGCAACAGGATACCCAGGCCGGAGGCGCGGCTATCGTTGCCCCCCGACCACACTGACGGCCCGTGGGCCCACAAGCTCGACCATCTCCTGTAACTGCTGAGGTGCGGTATCCCACACTCCTGCAGAAACAGGACATCGGCTTTGACGTTGGCCAGGAAGGCCATCGCGTAGCCGATTTAATGCTACGCACATTAATGCTGGCAATTTTAAACCCCATTTTGCCAGTTTACGGGGTTACCAGTGTCCATTTTCTTCTGGTCTTGCTCCAGTGGGGAAGCTGCGTGCATCCCCGTGGTGACGGCAAACTGCTGGACCTTCCCAGGGCTGAGGTAGTTGTCCAGCTCCACACTGGAGTCATTTCCCCGCTCTGGTGTCATCGTGTCAGACCCAGGGTCCGCATCGCCCCGTTCTCCATCTGACAGCAGGGCTGTCACAGGGCCGCTGCTCCCAGTTACCTGGAGCTGTGGGCCGGTGGGTACCCCTTGGTTCTCACCGGGTAGGGGGAGGCCTTCACCCATCCCCTCAGAGGGATCGTCTTTTCCTTCTTGGGCGGTGCTGCCCTCCTTTCTCCCCACGGCGCTCTGCCTCTTCCTCCGGAGGTGACCCTTCTTGCGCCCGTCCTCACCCTCGGAGGAGCTGCCTGTATCCTCCTCTTGGAGGCGTCTCTTCCCCCTTCGCTTGGTGGCTTTGGGGCCCTCGAGAGGTTTCCTCTTCCTGTTTTTGGCGATAATCCACTGCTCTGCCTCCTTTGATCCCTCCTCTTCCATTTCCTCCGTCTGTCTTGCAGGAGCTTGGGTCGGCTGCTGCATCTCCCCGCTGTCTGCCGCCTGCTCCACTACAACCTGCCCTTCCTTCTGGGAGCCTCCAGGCACCGTTCCTGTGCTGATTTACGGTACCTCGCTGGATTTACGGTACCTCGGAGGTGGCAACACGAGCCGCGGACCGACAAAGTCCAGCGAGGAGATGCAGCTGTGCGTAGGTGGCGGCTCCTCGTCTTGGGCAGGTCTTATACATGTGGCCCGCCTCTCCGCACAGGTTGCAGCTCTTTTCTTCCCGACAGTCCTTCGTCAAGTGACCCTCCTGTTTGCAGTTCCTGCAGATGGTCACTTTGCAATCCACCGCCACGTGTCCCGACTTCCCGCAGGTTCGGCACACTTTCGGCTGCCCTGCATATGTCAGGTAGCCTCTGCTCCCTCCGATTGCGAAGCTCGAGGGTGGGTGGAGGATGTTCCCACTATCATCGGCCCTCAGAGTTACCCTGACCTGCCGCTTACTGGTCCAGATCCCAAAGGGGTCGATCACATCAGTGGCTTCTCCCTCTACTTGGACGTACCTTCCCAGGAAGGTCAGGACATCAGCCGCTGGAACGTAGGGGTTGTACATATGGATTGTAACAACCCGATTCCTCTGTGCAGGAAGCACACACAATGGGGTCGCCGACAAGATGGAAAACAGCAGCTCCCCTTCCTTCTCCTTGAAGACCTTCAGGAGCTGTTCGCACTGCTTCACGCTTCTGAAGGTCACATCGAAGTAGCCTGCCCCAGGGAAATCCTGCAGGCAGTACACGTCCGCAGCTGCAAGCCCGCAACACTCCAGCAGAACTTCCTTCACAAACACCGTCCGATCCACCGGTGTGTGCTCCTCCACCTTCTTCACAGTCACCCTGACTGTGTTCCGAATGCCCTGGCGGCGAGTGGCTGCTGAGGCCACAGCTCAGAGGTTGGCTGGTCCCTGAATTGGCGTTAGGCCGAAGCCAGCATGAAGATCCACCAAGAGCAGGTCAGCACAACCAAACGATCCTCCAACGTCCAATCACGATCCAGCGATGGTCTCCAGCAGCTCCAATGACTCGCAACACGATCCCCGTGGTCCTTCCTCCGCCAGCACGCTTCTGCTGCGTTGAACCTCCAACACTCGAGCAGAATCTCTTCCTCTGGTCCTCAGGAACTACACATATTCCGAGCCAAAAGGCTGAGAAGCGATCCACCGAGCAGACGTATCATAATGTTTGAAGCTGAGACTCTAGTTCCTCTGAGTCAGAATTCTGCTAGCAATCAACAGGCATAGTCACTGGGAACCACATTAGGATCCACTGACTCCCAGATCATGCACATACAACACATTACCTGACCCTACATCCTTAATTGTATTTAATCAGTTTTGAATTTGGTATCTCTGCTTATATGCAAGTTGGAAACAACAAGCTAACAAAATTCAATATAACACAGATTCAAATTTAGTACACTCCTTATTAACCAATCAAATCACAGCTCTCCTGTGATGTCAGAATCAGAAATTCTTCACTTCTCAGACGGCTCTCTGTTTGCTCCTGCCCAGCTCCACTTCTGAAGTGATGGCCACAAATCCACGAGTTAAATTTCTATAACCTCTTGCCTTCCCAGACTGCTCTCTGTTCGTTCCCGCTCAGCTTTGGTCCCAAAATCATTTACAGTGCAGAAAATAATTAAGAAAGCTAATGGAATGCTGCCCTTTTTATCTCGACGACTAGAGAGTAAGGATGCAGAAGTTATGCTGCAGTTATACTAACCCTGGTTAGACTCACTTGAGGTATAGTGAGCAGATTGGAGCACCACACCTGAGGAAGCAACTATTGGCCTTGGAGCGAGCACTATGTAAGTTTGTAAGAACGATGCCTGGACTTCAGGGATTACATTATGAGGAAAGACAGGATAGATCGAGTGAATCCTTAGAAGAGTATAAAGGAGGTAGGAGTATACTTAAGAGGGAAATCAGGAGGGCAAAAAGGGGACATGAGATAGCTTTGGCAAATAGAATTAAGGAGAATCCAAAGGATTTTTACAAATATATTAAGGACAAAAGGGTAACTAGGAAGAGAATAGGGCCCCTCGAAGATCAGCAAGGTGGCCTTTGTGTGGGGTTGCAGAAAATGGGGGAGATACTAAATGAGTATTTTGCATCAGTATTTACTGTGGAAAAGGATAAGGAAGATATAGACTGTAGGGAAATAGATGTTGACATTTTACAAACTGTCTATAGGAAAAAGTGCTGGATGTCTTGAAACTTATAAAAGTGGATAAGTCCCCAGGACCTGATCAGGTGTACCCAAGAACTCTGTGGGAAGCTCAAGAATTGATTACTGGGCCTCTTGCTGAGATATTTGTATCATCGATAGTCACAGGTGAGGTGCCGGAAGACTGGAGGTTGGCTAACATGGTGCCACTATTTAAGAAGGGTGGTAAGGACAAGCCAGGGAACTATAGACCGGTGAGCCTGACCTCAGTGGTGGGCAAGTTGTTGGAGGCAATCCTGAAGGACAGGATGTACATGTATTTGGAAAGGCAAGGACTGATTCGGGATAGTCAACATGGCTTTGTGCATGTCTCACAATCTTGATTGAGTTTTTTGAACAAGTAACAAAGAGGATTGATGAGGGCAGCGTGGTAGATGTGATCTATATGGACTTCAGTAAGGCTTTCAACAAGGTTCCCCATGGGAGACTGATGAGCAAGGTTAGATCTCATGGAATACAGGGAGAAATAGCCATTTGGATACAGAACTGGTTCAAAGGTAGAAGACAGAGGGTGGTGGTGGAGGGTTGTTTTTCAGACTGGAGGCCTGTGGAGTGCCACAAGGATCAGTGCTGGGTCCTCTACATTTTGTCATTTACGTGAATGATTTGGATGCGAGCATAAGAGGTACAGTTAGTAAGTTTGCAGATGACACCAAAATTGGAGGTGTAGTGGACAGTGAAGAGGGTTACCTCAGATTACAACAAGACCTTTCCAGATGGGCCAATGGGCTGAGAAGTGACAGATGGAGTTCAATTCAAATAAATGCGAGGTGCTGCATTTTGGGAAAGCAAATCTTAGCAGGACTTATACACTTAATGGTAAGGTCCTAGGGAGTGTTGCTGAACAAAGAGACCTTGGAGTGCAGGTTCATAGCTCCTTGAAAGTGGAGTTGCAGGTAGATAGGTTAGTGAGGAAGGCATTTGGTATGCTTTCCTTTGTTGGTCAGAGTATTGAGTACAGGAGTTGGGAGGTCATGTTGCAGCTGTACAGGACATTGGTTAGGCCACTGTTAGAATATTGCGTACAATTCTGGTCTCCTTCCTATCGGAAAAATGTTGTGAAACTTGAAAGGGTTCATAAAATATTTACAAGGATGATGCCAGGGTTGGAGGAGTTGAGCTTTGGGAGAGGTTGAATAAGCTAAGGCTGTTTTCCCTGGAGCCATCGGAGGCTGACGGGTGATCTTATAGAGATTTGCAATATTATGAGGGGCACGGATATGGTAAATAGGCAAAGTCTTTTCTCTGGGATCGGGGAATCCAGAACTAGAGGGCATAGGTTTACGGTGAGTGGGGAAAGATATAAAAGAGACCTCAGTGGTAACTTTTCCACGCAGAGGGTGGTACGTGTATGGAATGAGCTGCCAGAGAATGTTGTGGAGGCGGGTACAATTGCAACATTTAAGAGGCATCTGGATGCGTATATGAATAGGAAGGGTTTGGAGGGATATGGGCCGGCTGCTGGCAGGTGAGACTAGATTGGGTTGGTATATCTGGTCGGCATAGACGGGTTGGACTGAAGGGTCTGTTTCCATGCTGCACACATCTCTGACTCTATGACCTTATGACACAGTTGTATTAATTTCAGGACCAGAGATCTCGATTTGCGCCATTAATCATGATCACAACATTAAATGGTTGCTACTTGCAAGGACATAGCTTAACTTAATGTGTTAGTTTTAATAAAATTTAAAGCAAAATACAAAATGTAAAATGGAATACCAAGAGCACACTATCATTTCTGAAGAGTTACTGATTGAGTGGTTTGAGAACTTCATTATTCACATACAACCATTTATGTGCTGCTCCATTAAAGTTACTGTTCAATTGACGCATAAATAACAATGGGTTGAATTTTATGTACCTCCACCGGCTGCTTCAATGTATGAATGTTTTATGATATAATTGTTTTCCAGATCGGACAATCCTGAATAATCCTGTAAAGATTTCACAACGAGTTGTGAGAGTTTCGATCTTTTTTGTGATATCTGGCCACCATACTTTGGACTGAGCCCTAACTGTATACCTGACAGTGCTTACGTGTCACCGGTGCATCCTTTCCAACATACCTTCCCAGGGAGAGGCTGGAATAAATGATCTTCATTCTTAAGTCACCAATGATTTTGAAATGATAAAGAACTCAAACCTTATTGAGTTCCCTGAGAAGGTGATCAAACAGGTGGATGAGGGTAAAGCAGTTGATGTGGTATATATAAATTTTAGTAAAACATTTGATAAGGTTCCCCACATTAGGCTATTGCACAAAATATGGAGCAATGGGATTGAGGGTGATTTCGCGTTTTGGATCAGAAGTTGGTTGGTTGTAAGAAGACAGAGTGATTGTTATTGGAAAATGTTCATCCTGGAGTTCAGTGACTAATGGTGTACTTCAAGGATCGATTTTGGGTCCACTGCTGTTTGTCATTTTTATAAATGTCCTGGGTGAGGGTTAGTAAATTAGTAAGGTTGGTGGAGTTGTGAACAGTGCAGGAGGATGTTGTAGGTTACAGAGGTACATAGGTAAGCTGCAGAGCTGGGCTGAGAAGTGGCAAATGGAGTTTAATGCAGAAAAGTGTGAGGTGTATCACTTTGGAAGGAGTAACAGGAATACAGAGCACTAGGCTAATGGTAAGATTCTTGGTAGTGGAGATGCACAGAGTGATCTCAGTGTCCATGTACATCGATCCCTGAAAGTTGCCACCAAGGTTAATAGGGTTGTTAAGAAGGAATTCAGTGTGTTAGTTTTATTGGTAGAGGGATTGAGATTTGGAGCCATGAGGTCATGTTGCAGTTGTACAAAAGTCTGGTGCGGCCACGTTTGGAGTATTCAGTACAGCTCTCTTCGCTGCATTATCTGAAGAATGTGGAAATTTACCGGGGTGTTGCCTGATATGGAGGGACGTTCTTATGAGGAAAGGGACATGAGGCTGTCTTTGTCAGAGAGAAGAAGATTGAGAGGTGACATAATAGAGACATACAAGATGATCAGATGATTAGATAGGGTGGATAGTGAGAGCCTATTTCCTCGGATGGTGATGGCTAGCACAAGGGGTCATAGCTTTAAATTGAGGGGTGATAGAGAGTAGGAAGGGCATGAATGCCCAGCCTGCAACTGTAGTAGACTTGCAAAGTTTAAGAGCATTTAAATGGTCATTGGATAAACATATGGATGATAGTGGAATACTGTAAGTTGATGGGCTTCAGATTGGTTTCACTGCTTGGTGCAACATCAAGGGCCGAACAACCTGTACTGCACTGTAGTCATCTATGTTCTAAATAATACTTAAATAATGCACTCTTGGTGAACTTGCTCGACCTTTATCTTGGCCATCCCTCAATACAATACAAGTGAATGGAAGTACATTCTTAGTAACCCTCTTCTTCTTCTTGAACTTACCTGAGCCTCTTTTAGCTTGTTGACCACTGTTTCATTCTTGCTATAAGAAACATTTATTTTATGCCATCACAGGTTATCTCAACAGATCATTTCTTATTTTTGCATTCTACCATGAGTCCATTGGAAACTCAATGAAACGTTCTACTATGTATCCTGTGATTGGCTGGTTGACAACAGTTTTCTTCTGGACTTGTGGTTCAACAACTATTTAATTCCGGATCATCTATTCTCTTGGAACAACAGGTTACAAACAGGTTTCATACTGGAGTTGTTAGTTGGACAATGCAGGACAATGTAAAGTAGCTGTTCCTAAGTCCAGGAAATATTCTTACATTAGGTATTTAAAATTAAATTAAACCCCTGAATAAGATTGCATTCATAAGTCAGACCTTCGTAAATTGGAGAACCCTGCAATGGAATTTATTTTGCATGTCAAGGTCCAAACATGCATGTCAGTTCAAAAGTTAAGAATGTCAATTATGATCTTTGCAGATATTTTCAACTACCTTATGCTCCCTGTGCCACTGTTGCATGCCTCTTGTTGCATTAATAGCTTTTCACCTCTGCCACATGTTTACATCTACGTAGTTAAAAATCACACTATACCAAGTTATTGTCCAACATGTTTATTTGGAATTACATGCTTTCGGAGGGATGCTTCTTTGTCAGGTAGCTAGTGCTCCAAAAGCTTATGCTTCCACATAAACCTGTTGGACTATAATCTGGTGTTGTGTGATTTTTAATTTTTAGATTACTTACAGTGTGGAAACAGGCCCTTCGGCCCAACAAGTCCACACCGCCCCGCCGAAGCGTAACCCACCCATACCCCTACATCTACATCTACATTTACCCCTTACCTAACACTATGGGCAATTTAGCATGGCCAATTCACCTGGCCTGCACATCTTTGGACTGTGGGAGGAAACCGGAGCACCCGGAGGAAACCCACGCAGACACGGGGAGAACGTGCAAACTCCACACAGTCAGTCGCCTGAGGCAGGAATTGAACCCGGGTCTCAGGCGCTGTGAGGCAGCAGTGCTAACCACTGTGCCACCGTGCCGTCCACTCCATTCCAGTACCGGCACCTCAACATCATTGCCACATCTATGTAGGCCTTGGTATTTGCTCCTTTAGCCACAGCAGTTGGTATGATCAGATATTACCACTGTATTTCAGTAACCTTAAATTTATCAGCACATACATTGACATAAAGAGTTTCAACAAGTGCCAGAACATTGAGATCACAAATTTTCCATCTGAATATATCACGCATCATTTTCTAAAGAGATTGTGTGTGTGTGTGTGACCTCTCTCCATTTGCAGCTTTGGAGCTGTGCCAAATGACTGCACTCACTGTTGGGTTTTGAGACAATGCTATATGGTCCATCTCTGACCTTGAATTTTTGAAGAGGTATTATATTTCCTTTCATTTCTTATCATCGTTTGCCTTCATTCTTATTACTATTGTGTTGACACTTTATAATATATATTTATTTGGGAGCTTGGATTGTAGTAGGAAATTAATTGGATTTTTGGTAATCAGTTCTGTGAAATGATTGCTTATTTGAGGGTCAGGAAATCAATTTCTAAAGTAGTGAGTCAAAACAGCATTTCCAAGAAACCATGTGACTCAAGATAAATGATTGGGGAAGATATTTGTTGAGAAAAGTGCTGAAATATTTTCTGAGTTCAGTTTTTACGAAACAAGAAAGAGGGTCCAAACACCAGAAATTCGGATGTAAAGATCCATTCTGGTAGATTTACTTCTTAGCAGCCTTAAAATACTCAAAGTCAGAGAAAAGACAATGAGTTAACCTGTTTGTGTGTCACTAGGAGAGACAGAGAAAATCACATCTGGTGAATGTACACAAAGTCACTGTAAGGAAATGTTTGCAATCTTGTCAGTAAGCTTCACAGTTGGGAGGAGAGATCACATCTGGAGTGAGACAGTCAAAGTGAGTATATAGTTCAGGGACTTTGGAGGCAATTTGTGTGGGAATTTGGTGGAGAGGGGAAGAGGTGATTTTTGTTTGTTTTTGTTTGGCTTTTTTTTTGCTCATTGTTTATCAGGTCTTTTTAAACAGGATAAAATAGAGCACAGGATCAGGAACCCAGCATCAAAGAAAGAGCAGCAGCATAGAAAAACTGTAAGTTCATTCATTGGTAATGGCAACTGATATGATATGGTGGCTCAGTGGTTAGCACTGCTGCCTCATAGTGCCAGGGACATGGGTTCAATTCCAGTCTTGGGTGACTGTGTGGAGTTTGCACATTCTCCCTGTGTCTGATTGGGTTTCCTCCTGTAGTCCAAAGATGTACAGGTTAGGTAGATTGGCCAAACTAAATTGCCTAAAGTGTCCAGTGTAGTATAGGTGGAATAGCCATGGGAAATTCAGGGTTACATGGATAGAGTAAGGGGGAGGGGGGGGCGGGGAGACAGAGAGAGAGTCTGGCTGGGATGGTCTTCGAAGAGTCACTGTGGACTTGTTGGACTGAATGGCCTGTTTCCATATTGTAGGGATTCTATTATAGGTTTCTTTCAGATTAAAGGTAAATAGGAGAGATATTCATGAATTAAAACCTAACAGAATAGTAGGAAATCTAAACCAAGGATTAAATTTAAAAAAAGAGATGAAGGGCCAGATGATGTGTTGTACCTGCATGAAGTAGGAGCTGCTGGACATCATTGTAGTTCATAGTGACTTCAGCTGTGGCAAGCATTGGTTCATTGAGACTCCGCCTCAGAGTGGATGAGCTCTAGTCTGAGCTTCAAATAGATTAGATTAGATTAGATTACTTACAGTGTGGAAACAGGCCCTTCGGCCCAACAAGTCCACACCGCCCCACCGAAGCGCAACCCACCCATACCCCTACATCTACCCCTTACCTAACACTACGGGCAATTTAGCATGGCCAATTCACCTGACCTGCACATCTTTGGAATGTGGGAGGAAACCGGAGCACCCGGAGGAAACCCACGCAGACACGGGGAGAATGTGCAAACTCCACACAGAGAGTCGCCTGAGGCAGGAATTGAACCCGGGTCTTTGGCGCTGTGAGGCAGCAGTGCTAACCACTGTGCCACCGTGCCGCCCACTGTGCCACCGTGCCACCCTGACACGTGAGGGAGGGTTGAGATACATTGAAGCTATGTTTCAAGAAGCAGTCACATCCTTAAGATTAACCACCTCAAATGTGGTCATTGGTCTGGAACAGGCAGATAGAGGAATTCAAGAGGTAGTGCAAAAGGAGCCTCAGCCCTTGAGCTTGTCTAACAGGTTTGAAATTCTTGGTCCCTGTGTGGAAGACAACTGAGGCTGTAGGGAGGATGAGAAACTGGCCATGGTACAGGGAGCCATCCAAGAGCAAGAGAAAAGAGAAATTTAATTGTGAATAGTATAGTCAGAGGAATAGAAACTGTTCTCTGTAGCCAGGATAGAGTGAATGCTGCATTGCCTGTCTGGTGCCCAGTTTCAGGATATCTCATCTGAGTTGCAGACTTGGAATGGGACGGAAAAGATCCAATTGTTGTGGTCCAAGTAGCTACCAATGATATAAGTAGGGAGAGGAAAGAGGTTCTGCTGAGGAAATATGAGAAGCTAAGGGCTAAATTAAATCTCACAAACAGAAAGGTAATAATCTCAGGATATTACAACCGTAAACTAAATGGTACAGATTTTAAAAAGTTAAAGAGGTAAACGCATGGTTCAAAGATTAGTGTGGAATAAATGGGTTTGAATTCACGAAACATTGGCACTATTACTGGGAAGGGAGGGGACTATTCCTATGGGACAGGCTCCACCTGAATCACACTGGGATCAGAGTCCTGGGGAATTGCATAATCAGGGCTGTAGATGAGGCTTGAAATTAAATGGTGAAGTGGGTGAGATCCAGTTACATGGAAAATTATGGAAAAAAGTTAACGTGGGAAGGGGAACAGAGGGCTTAGTGGAAGGTTATTAGTGGAAGTTTTGAGTGGGAGCAGCGGCCGAGGAAAAACGAACCCGGGAGACTACAGCTAAGGTAAGACAGTTTGTTTCAAAATTACTTACCTGTGGCGGGCAGCGGTTTTTTTTTCTCTCTTCACAAAAAGAGCGGGAGCAGCAGAGGAAGTGACGGTAAACAGAGGGGCAGCCGGGAAGGAGAACGGTGAGTATAAATACTCCCCCTTTAATTCACCAACGGTCATTTGAGGGGGAGCAGCGGCCGAGGAAAAACGAACCCGGGAGACTACAGCTAAGGTAAGACAGTTTGTTTCAAAATTACTTACCTGTAGCGGGCAGCGGAAGTGAGGTTGGAGCGCATAGCTGGGCGGGAAGGCAAGTGATTAGTATTTGAGTGGGTGTGTTCTAGACCCCAGGTTATTGACTCAGTGTTCTTGTTTTTGGAGACAGTGTACAGTCATGGCAGCACAGGCGGTGGAATGTTCCTCCTGCAGGATGTTTGAGGTAGGGGTGACCACCGATACTCCTGCCGACTTCGTGTGCAGGAAATGCAGTCAGATCCTGATCCTCACCGAACGAGTTAGGGAACTGGAACTGGAACTGGATGAGCTGAGGATTATTCGAGAGGCTGAGAGGGTGATCGATAGAAGCTACAGGGACATAGTTACGCCAGAGAACAGAGGTAGCTGGGTAACAGTTAGAGGTGGGAAGGGGAAGAAACAGGCAGTGCAGGGTTCCCCTGTAGTCGTTCCCCTAAAAAATAAGTATGCAGCTTTGGAAACTGTTGGGGGGGACAGCCTTGCAGGTGTAAGCTGCAGTGAAGGGGTCTGTGGCTCTGAGATTCAGAAGGGAAAGGGGGAGAAGAAGAGAGCGCTAGTTATAGGGGACTCTCTAGTTAGAGGGACGGACAGGCGGTTCTGTGGACATGGGCGAGACTCTCGGATGGTTTGTTGCCTCCCGGGTGCTAGGGTCCGAGACGTCTCGGACCGTGTCTTCAGAATCCTTAAGGGGGAGGGTGTGCAGCCAGAAGTCGTGGTACACATTGGCACCAACGACATAGGTAGGAAGAGGGGCGGGGAGGTCATTCAAGAGCTCAAGGAGTTAGGCTGGAAGCTAAAAGCTAGGACAGACAGAGTCGTCATCTCTGGGTTGTTGCCGGTGCCACGTGACAGAGAGGCAAAGAATAGGGAGAGAGTGCAGTTGAACACGTGGCTGCAAGGATGGTGTAGGAGGGAGGGCTTCAGATATTTGGACAATTGGACTGCATTCTGGGGAAGGTGGGACCTGTATAAACAGGACGGGTTGCACCTGAACCAGAAGGGCACCAATATCCTGGGGGGTAGGTTTGCTAGCACTCTTCGGGGGGGTTTAAACTAATTTGGCAGGGGGATGGGATCCGGACTTGTAGTCCAGCAAGTAAGCTAGCTGTGTGTCAGGATGACCAAGACTGTAGGGAGGCTGTGGAGAAGGTAGCACTGACAGGGACTACTTACAGACACAGAGATGGGCTCAAGTGCGTATACTTCAATGCAAGGAGTATCAGAAATAAGGTGGGTGAACTTAAGGCATGGATCGGTACCTGGGACTACGATGTTGTAGCCATCACGGAAACATGGATAGATGAGGGACAGGAATGGCTGTTGGAGGTTCCTGGGTACAGATGTTTCAGTAAGATTAGGGAGGGTGGTAAAAAAGGAGGGGGGGTGGCATTGCTAATTAGAAATGGTATAACGGCTGCAGAAAGGAAGTTTGAGGGGGATCTGCCTCTGGAGGTAGTATGGGCTGAAGTCAGAAATAGGAAAGGTGCAGTCACCTTGTTGGGTGTTTATTATAGGCCCCCCAATAGCAGCAGAGATGTGGAGAAACAGATTGGGAAACAGATTTTGGAAAGGTGCAGAAGCCACAGGGTCGTAGTCATGGGCGACTTCAACTTCCCAAATATTGATTGGAAGCTCTTTAGATCAAGTAGATTTGATGGGGCGGTGTTTGTGCAGTGTGTCCAGGAAGCTTTTCTAACGCAGTATGTAGATTGTCCAACCAGAGGGGAGGCCATATTGGATTTGGTACTCGGTAACGAACCGGGACAAGTGGTGGGCTTGTTAGTGGGTGAACATTTTGGTGATGGCGACCACAATTCTGTGACTTTCACCTTGGTTATGGAGAGAGATAGGTGCGCACAACAAGGAAGTTTCTACAATTGGGGGAAGGGAAATTACGATGCTGTAAGACAGGATTTGAGGAGCATACGTTGGGAGCATAGGCTGTCAGGGAAGGATGTGGTGGAAATGTGGGACTTTTTCAAGGAGCAGATACGACGTGTCCTTGATATGTATGTACCGATCAGGCAGGAAAGAAATGGTCGTGTGAGGGAGCCTTGGTTGACGAGGGAGGTTGAATGTCTAGTAAAGAGGAAGAAGGAGGCTTACATAAGGTTGAGGAAACAAGGTTCAGACAGAGCAGTGGAGGGATACAGGATAGCCAGAAGGGACCTGAAGAAAGGGATTAGGAGAGCTAAGAGAGGGCATGAAAAATCCCTGGCGGATAGGATCAAGGATAACCCCAAGGCATTCTATGCGTATGTGAGAAACCTGAGAATGACGAGAACGAGGGTAGGTCCGATCAAGGACAGTGGTGGGAGACTGTGTATTGAGTCGGAAGAGATAGGAGAGGTCTTGAACAAGTACTTCTCTTCAGTATTTACGAACGAGAGGGACTGTATTGTTGAAGAGGAGAGTGTGAAACGGACTGATAAGCTAGAAGAGATATCTGTTAGGAAGGAAGATGTGTTGGACATTTTGAACAACTTGAGGATAGACAAGTCCCCCGGGCCTGACGGGATATATCCTAGGATTATGTGGGAAGCAAGAGAGGAAATTGCAGTACCGTTGGCAATGATCTTCTCGTCTTCACTGGCAACTGGGGTGGTACCAGGGGACTGGAGAGTAGCGAATGTTGTGCCCCTGTTCAAAAAAGGGAATAGGGATAACCCCGGGAATTACAGGCCAGTTAGTCTTACTTCTGTGGTAGGCAAAGTAATGGAAAGGGTACTGAGGGATAGGATTTACGAGTATCTGGAACGGCACTGCTTGATTAGGGACAGCCAGCACGGATTTGTGAAGGGTAGGTCTTGCCTTACAAGTCTTATTGAATTCTTCGAGGAGGTGACCAAGCATGTGGATGAGGGTAGAGCAGTGGATGTAGTGTACATGGATTTTAGTAAGGCATTTGATAAGGTTCCCCATGGTAGGCTTATGCGGAAAGTCAGGAGGCATGGGATAGAGGGAAATTTGGCCAATTGGATAGAAAACTGGCTAACCGGTCGAAGTCAGAGAGTGGTAGTAGATGGTAAATATTCAGCATGGAGTCCAGTTACAAGTGGAGTTCCGCAGGGATCAGTTCTGGGTCCTCTGCTGTTTGTAATTTTTATTAATGACTTAGATGAGGGAGTCGAAGGGTGGGTCAGTAAATTTGCAGATGATACAAAGATAGGTGGAGTTGTGGACAGTGAGGAGGGCTGTTGTCGGCTGCAGAGGGACTTAGATATGATGCAGAGCTGGGCTGAGGAGTGGCAGATGGAGTTCAACCCTGCCAAGTGTGAAGTTGTCCATTTTGGAAGAACAAATAAGAATGCGGAATACAGGGTTAATGGTAGGGTTCTTGGTCAGGTGGAGGAACAGAGGGATCTTGGGGTCTATGTACATAGATCTTTGAAGGTTGCCACTCAGGTGGATAGAGTTTGTAAGAAGGCCTATGGAGTATTATCGTTCATTAGCAGAGGGATTGAATTCAAGAGTCGTGAGGTGATGTTGCAGCTGTACAGGACTTTGGTTAGGCCACATTTGGAGTACTGTGTGCAGTTCTGGTCGCCTCACTTTAGGAAAGATGTGGAAGCTTTGGAGAGGGTGCAGAGAAGATTTACCAGGATGTTGCCTGGAATGGAGAGTAGGTCGTACGAGGATAGGTTGAGAGTTCTCGGCCTTTTCTCGTTGGAACGGCGAAGGATGAGGGGTGACTTGATAGAGGTTTATAAGATGATCAGAGGAATAGATAGAGTAGACAGTCAGAAACTTTTTCCCCGGGTACAACAGAGTGTTACAAGGGGACATAAATTTAAGGTGAAGGGTGGAAGGTATAGGGGAGATGTCAGGGGTGGGTTCTTCACCCAGAGAGTGGTGGGGGCATGGAATGCGCTGCCCGTGGGAGTGGTAGAGTCAGATTCATTGGCGACCTTTAAGCGGCATTTGGATAGGTACATGGATGGGTGCTTAATCTAGGATAGAAGTTCGGCACAACATCGTGGGCCGAAGGGCCTGTTCTGTGCTGTATTGTTCTATGTTCTATGTTCTATGTTCTATGTTATTAAAGTTTCCAGCACAACTAATATGACAGAGTAAGGAAAGGGTCAGGAATCTAACTTCAACCACAGCAGATAAGATCAACGCAGGACTGAAAGTATTTTACTTAAATGTACACATTATACAAAACAAGGTGAAAGATCTTGTAACGCAGGTTGAAAATGGTAGCGATGATGTTTTGGGTATCAGAGAGTCACGGTTACAAAGTGATCATGATTAGAAACTAAATATTCAAAGTTGCTTGTCTTATCGAAAGGACCAGCAGATGGGAAAAGGGGGAAGGGTTGCTTTGCCAGTAAGAAATAAAGTTAAATTGATAACAAGAAGCAATATAGGTCAGAAAGCATAGAATCAGTATTAGTAGAATTGAGGAACTACAATGGAAATAAAGACCACGATCCAGTAGTTGATAGGATGTGGACAATAAATAAATCAGGCATGTAAGGAAGGCTCTTTTATAATAATCATAGGGGACTGCAATATGCAACTGGACTAGACAATCAGACTGGTAGTAAATCTCAAGAACAGAAATTTGTGGAATGTCTATGAGATGGTTTTTGGAGCAGATTATGGTAGAGCCCAATACCAAACAGGGAATTCTGGATTGAATGTTGTGTGATGAAACAGACTTGATTAGGGAACTTAAGGTGAAGGAGCCCTGATGAGGCATTAATGATAGTATGATAGAATGCACCCTACAATGTGAGAGGGAAAAGCTGGAATCAAACATACCTGAACTTCAAATGAGTAAAGGTAACTACAAATACATGAGAAAGGCACTATCCAAAGTTAATCGGAAGGGAAGTCTATCAGGGAAGATGGTGAAGCAGCAATAGAGGGTAATAAAGGAGGCACAAGTGAGATTCACCCCAAGCAAAAAGAAACATATTAAGAGGAAGACAACGCAACCATGGCTGAAAAGGGAAGTCAGGGATGGCATAAAAGTAAAAACAAAAGCATATCATATGATGAAGATTAGGGAGAAGCCAGAGGATTGAAAGATTTTAAAGAACTAACAGAGGACAACTAAAAAAGCAAAAAGGTGGAATTGAGAAGATGAAATATGAGAGTGAGGTGGGTTGTTATATATCCTGTATAAGATTTCAAGAGTTTTTGTTTCATATCCAAAAGGTAAGAAAGACGCAAGAATGGACATTGATCTGCTGGAAAATGAGGTAATAGTAGTAATGGGGAACAAACAAATGGCAATGGAATTAGAGATGTGTTGTGTCAGTCTTCAAAGTAGAAGATACCAGTAGCATACCAGAACTTCAAGATGGTCAGGGGCAGAGGTGAGAGTAATGGCCAACACTAAGATAGATAAATCACCCAGGCCAGATTGACCACATTCCAAGTTTCTGAAGGATATAGTTGAGGAGATTGTGGAGGCATTGAGTGAGGATCTTTCAGGAATGAGTGGAGTCAGGCAGAATCCTAGAGGACTGATCACTCTGTTTAAGAACAGAAGGAGGTAGAAGATGGAAAACTATAGTCCAGTTAGTCTGACTCCAGTTGTTGTTAGGATTTTTGAGTTCACTATTAAGGATAAGATTGCAGAGAATGTGACAGTGCATGGTAAAATACAAGTGAAACAGCACAGCTTGTTAACGGGAGGACATGCCTGACAAATCTTTTAGAATTTTTTTAGGAGATAACAAGCAAGTTACTTAAAAGTGAGCCAGTGGACATGATCTATTTGGATTCCAGAATGCCTTTGACAAGGTGCTGCAGAGGAGGCTGCTAAATAAGATATAACCCATAGTGTTAGGGACAAGATAATGGCATGGATATAGGATTGGCAGACAGTTGGGATACAAGGGTCTATTTCAGGATGGCAGCTAGTAACTCAATCCCCCTGTTAATGAAAGCCAACACATCATGAGCCTTCTTAACAACCCTATCAACTTGTGTGGCAACTTTGAGGGATCTGTGGACATGGACCCCAAGATTCCTCTGTTCCTCCACACTGCCTAGAATCCTGCCTTTAACCCTGTATTCTTCATTCAAATTTGATCTTCCAAAGTGAATGACTTCACACTTTTCCAGGCTGAACTCTATCTGCCACTTATCAGCCCAGTTCTGCAACCTGACAATGTCCCATTGCAGCCTACAACAGCCCTCAACACTATCCATGACTCCACCAACCTTCATGTCATCGGCAAATGTACTAACCCACCCTTCTATTCCTCATCCAAGTAATTTATAAAAATCACAAGGAGGCGGGGAGGTTGCAGAACGGCTTTGATAGGCTAGGAGAGAAGACAAACAAATATCAAACGGAATATAACGTGGAAAATTATGAGATTATGAATCTTGGTGGAAGACTGGTGACATAGATTAATTTCTAAATAGGAAAAGGCTTCATGAATCTGAAGCACAAAGGGACTTGGGAGTCTTTGTTCAGGAGGGCTTCCGTTAAGCAAACAGGGAGCACTGTGGAAAACCCTCTGAATCTAGATGTGGAGGTTCCTGGGGTATTGGGCATTAAATGCTGCAGCAAGGGTAGGCCTAGTAGATTTTAGCCTCGCCACCTGAGGATAGGTGGCATTGTACAACTATTAGCTAAATTCTAAGGCTAGGTTACGAGTGTACATAGTGTTATGGTGATGGCCTGATGTCAGAATTTAGTAACATGGAGCAGAGCCTGAATACTGCTGAAGGGCAAAGCAGAGTCTGTGTTTTCTGTCTACAGGAAAGGACAGTCAGACAGACAAGGTCTTCATTGTTGGGTTAACTTAACGGGAGGGGATACGGGTAAGCTGCAGTGGTAAGGGAGACACGTCACCAGTTGGGTGTCCTGCCACTCCCAGGGGACTAGGCTGTGGCCTTCATTACATTGAAGTTTAAACTGAAGTTCCTGTTCATGAATGGTACCCAAGGGAGACAGGGTGACTGCACAAAACCTTACGCCAGATGTTCCAAGGGTTCCAAAAGCTAGAATTTGGGGAACACAAATCAGCAGGCATATACATGAAGTACATTAGGGGAAAGTAATCCAAGGGGGATTGGATTGGAGGCACACAAAGAGTGAACAGCAGGCTGGAGGTGTAACGTATGTGAATGTTGTGTTCTTGGGGGTGGGGAACCTTTGATGAGGATGTACCTTGTTTGTCAGATAAAGACAAACTGTGTAAATGCATTTAAGGTTTAAATCTGGTGTCCTGTGTGTGCCTTGTGTACTCTGTCCCTGTATGTTTTGATTTCCCCTGATCCTGCCTTGTGTTTTCCTTTCAGGGGAAAATGCAGTGTATCTCAAGGGAGGAAGTGGTTGTGTTGGCATTTAGGTAATTTGGGGATTGGGCTTTTAGCTCTCGATGATTTTTGCTCACCCAGAATGATATTCTAAGATGTAGAGTATCAAAGTGAGGGTATGTAGGATTGAACAAAAATCCTCATATTCTATAATACTGGACCAAAACCCTGGACTTCTCAAAAGCTTTTAAAAGAAAAGGGGCAGCTGGGCTGAGTTCTGCAAAAAATACAGACACAGAGAGAGAGCTGCTTGGAACCATTGTTCACCCTGAAAGTTCAATTTACATCTCCACTCGAAGAGAACAATCAACCAGACCTAACACTCTAGACTGAAACTAACTTTTACACCTCTGGCTACCCAGGCCAGACATTACAGAACTTATAGCGATATCAGGCATTCAACTTCAATCAAAATAAATTTACACATAATCATTAAGTGCTGGAAAGCCAATTGACTTCACAAGGAACACAATGGCTCGCACAGATTTGATACAAAGAGAAGAGACCCACAATTAGTATAATTGCAGGCCCCGATCTCACTTGACAGAGCTATTTTCCCAGAACTACCTCCAGAACAGGGATCTCAAACAGCTATCTCCTCAAGAGCAATCCCCTAGCAGCTATTTCCCAGGAGGCATTCCAAACAGCTATACCCAGAGGAAGAATTTGAAAATTCCAGCAACTATTTCCAAGAGCTATCTCTGGAAGGGTGATCCTGACAACAGTTCCAAAACCTACTGATACAATTCTATTCTGCACCAGGGGAACCAACAGCAACCGAGCATGCAGAGCAGACCTAAGAACCAACAATCTCCAAATATTACTGATCCACAAGGCTTCAGACAAATCCCGAGGTGTGAACCGGCCTGCAAAACCACCAGAAAGTAAGGAAAACCAAGTACTCTCCTGATAATTCCAATATGCACCACACTGCATCAGCAGACTCAACCCACACTGAAGGCCGGCACAGTCCAAAGTCTTCATCGAGGCACTGGGTGTGGCAAGCAGGAACTTCAAAATTTCATTTTCCCCAGTGGTGAGCTTAAACGTTCGAGACTCTTGAGCTTCCAATCTAGCTAGCAGGGAGAGGAAGGTGGTTCATGACAGTGCAAGAACCCCAAGGATAGGAAGTCTGATTAAAGCTTTCTGTGATTAAAACTGCAGTTTAGTTCTAATAGTGGTTAACCTGTATTTGATTTAATAGTATAATTACTGTTCTCTATGGTTGATTGTGCCAATTTCACTGTTTAGTACATTTGACTTCATTTCTTGTATTATACTTACCCTTTATATTTAATAAATGGAGCGATTCTTTTGGAAACACCTGTCTACTGGCTTCTTCATTTCACATTCCTAAATAAGTGCAATGTCTCGAACCAGGAATGCAAACCACCTAAAAATCCTCAAATGACTGGTCGCAAACCAGAACCCTGTAGGGTTCTTTCAGGTTCAGTTGGCAGTTAGGAAGACAAACACAATGTTAGCATTAATTTTGAGGGGCTAGAATACAAAATGACAGATGTAGTGCTAAGGCTGTGTAAGACTCTGGTCAGACTGCATTTGAAATGTGAAGCAGTTTAGGCCCATGTCTAAAGGAAAGATGTGTTGGCCTTGAAGCTCCAGACGAGTTTCACAAGAATGATCTTGAGGATGAAAGTTTGCCACAGAAGAGCGGCTGAGGATTCTGCACCCATACTCGATGTTTAGAAAGATGAAGAGGCATCTGATTAAAACTTACAGTTTAACTGAATATAGTGGACGTGGACAAGATGTCTCCATGAGTATGGGAGACTAGGAGTCAAGGATGTAGTCTCAGTGTGAAGAGACAATGCTTTAGAACTTAGATGAGGAGGAATTTCTTCAGTAAGAGCATAGTAAACCTGTGGAACTCATCACCACAGAAGGCTGTGAAGGGTTAATTATTGAGTGTAATTAAGACAGAGGTAGATAGGTTCTTGGTGAGTAAGGGAATCAAGTGTTACTGGAAGAAGGCAAAAGATTGGCGTGGGGAAACATATCAACCATGATCAAATTTCAAAGCAGATTCATTGTGCTGAATGATCTAATTCTGCCTCTGCATCTTATGACATATCAGTAAGAAATTAGAGTGAAGAAAGGAATGATACTTTTTGGGGTTTCATGGCCGTAAGGGATATGTTGGGATAATGCTTTTTGCTTTCCATAGTAAGATATCTCCACTTCATCATATATGCCCCTTAATTTTAATTTATTTTTGTGGAATAAACTTGTGTTACTTTGTTAAAATATATGCATGAATATATACAGTGACTGACCACCATGGCAAATAAGTTGCAAGCATTAATCTTATCAAGGATCATTGAACCTGCAACAGTAGTTCTGTTTTCTCTCCATAGATGCTGCCAGACCTGCTGAGTTTCTCCAGCAATTTTTGTTTTTGTTTCCGATTTTCAGCATCTGCAGTTTAGATTATTTTAGATTACTTACAGTGTGGAAACAGGCCCTTCGGCCCAACAAGTCCACACCGCCCCGCCGAAGCGCAACCTACCCATACCCTTACATCTACCCCTTACCTAACACTACGGGCATTTTAGCATGGCCAATTCACCTGACCTGCACATCTTTGTGACTGTGGGAGGAAACCGGAGCACCCGGAGGAAACCCACGCAGATACTGGGAGAATGTGCAAACTCCACACAGTCGCTCGCCTGAGGTGGGAATTGAACCCGGGTCTCTGGCGCTGTGAGGCAGCAGTGCTAACCACTGTGCCACCGTGCCACCCACAGTTCTTTATCTTTGTCAATAATAAGTCACTCTGGGATCTGACTTGTCCTGTATTAACATCAACTGTGAACAGGACACTGTAAAAGAATATTCAATCTCTATCTGCTGTTGCTTAAGCTTGTATTTTTGCATTCACGAAGATCATTTTGAATTCAGTTCCTGTGGATTTTGTTAGGTTCTGTGCAATCCTTTCTTTGCCAGTTTCTTTTAAACTCTAAGTTACATTACCATTTTGCGAATACATTTTTGTGAGTTTGTTTTGAATTTCATTTTGCAATAATCCTGCATTAGATTGCTCAATAAGGTTTTATTCTATCAACTGACCGTTCCATCGTGGTTTATTGCTTTCACTATTCAAAGTTAATACTGTGTGGAACTATATTGTTTATTGAATTTTCCCATCTTTTTAATGACCAAATTGGTAGATAACTACTTCTTTAGTGTTTTCCTCTTCTGTGGCGAAGATTGGATTTTCCTATTTCATCTTCAGCAAAATGAACGTTTTCCCACCTTTCACTGTCTAATACACCAAACACTTTTGTCTGTACAAATTTTTAAGTTCTACAGAATTTATCTTTTGAAATCAGGGCTTAAATACTGAGTCCAGATCCTTTTAAATTTTAGTATGCTCTGAATTTTCTTTTTCAGCAATACACTTTCACTAGATTTCTTCAAGTTTGCTAGTTAACAGCTTAAATTCTGAGGCCTTTCTGTTTCTGTAGCCCTGGTGTAAATTTGTTTTCTGGTCCTCTCTCTGTTTCTTGCAGCTGTGCCTCATCTACCCTAATGGCAATGTTTTTCATAAGAGGCAAGAGCTTTCTTTCACACTCCCTTGCCTTCCTTTCTTTTGGAAAAGTGCTGGGGTAAGAGTTTTTATTTTAAATTTACTCATTGGATGTTCTCATCGCTGGCTGGACTAGTATTTATTACCTTTCCTTAGTTGCTCTTGAGAAGGTGGTAATGAGCTGCCTGCTCGAATTGCTGCAGCTTACAAACTGAAGGTTGACCCACACAATACCATTAGGAATTCCAGGATTTTGACCCAGCAACGCAGTGCTTCATGGTGATCCCAACATGTTTTCCCAGTTTCTAAATGAAGTTTTAACTTTTGAGTGCTAAGCTTGTCTTTTTGCTGCTTTTATTGGATGCTAGAATCTCTCAAGGTCAGTAAATAAATTTTTAGCTGCTACCTGTGTATTGTTAAAGTGGTAATGTTCTATAAATGGTAAATTCACTTGTCTTCAAAATTTACTTTTCTTCTGGATCTTCCTTTCCTTGTGATCAGGAGTTTATGCATGGAATTTAAATCAGTACTGCTGCACACCATATAGTATTTCACCTGATTACCACTACTGGCCTTTCATTTTATCTGCAATACCTACCAGTATGACTGTAATCTTCTGCCATAAATTCTGTGACTTACGATCCTATACTCCACAACCACCTGATGAAGGCACAGCTCTCCAAAAGCTAGTGCTTCCAAATAAACCTGTTGGACTATAACCTGGTGTTGTGTGATTTTTAATTTTGTCCACTCCAGTTCAACACAGGCTCCTCCACCTTATGATCAGTGATTGAGAAGAGACCAGCATAGACTCCTTAGAGAAAAAGGACATTTCTTTGTTAACAAGATTTTTTTGGATGATAGCAATAACTACAATTTAATTTAAATACAGGAGAAGCAAAGTGTTGCTTCAATTGTATAGATTCTTGCATAGACTGCTGAAGTACTGTGTATAGTTTTGGTCCTCTATTACTGCTACTGAGACTGTAGAATGAAAATACATCAGATTTGTTCCTATGATGGGAGGCCTGTCCATGCATTGAAATTGGGGATACTGGGTGTGTGGCCAGGGAATAGTCAGAGTAGATGCAGGTTTAGCTGTTTCTCCTGGTTGGAGAGTCACAAAATAATAGGGAGGACTTAGATGAAGAAGAGAAATTATTTAACTTATGGAATTGTATATTTGGAATTCTCTATTCCAGAGATCCATGAAGCTCAGTCATTGAATCTTTTTAAAGTCGTGTTTGGCAGAATTTTAAATATCAATAGTATAAAAGGATATGGGGATGATATGGGGTAAAGGCACAACAGTGAATGATCAGTTATAACTGAATGACAGAGCAAGGTCAACAAGTTATATGTTCCTAATTACATTGCTAGTCAACATAGTTATTACAAGTTTTGGCAGCTGTATTGGATATATCTGCCTCCAACAAAGGCTAGTGTTGCACCTGGGTGTCCTTGGAGAAGGAGCATGTGGTGTCTATCAATGTTTTTGATGCCCTTTGATTGAGTTGGGCACTATAAGGGTAATAGTGCTTTATTTCACCTCCAACTCCATTTTCATTTAGTCCATTCTTGCTCTCACTACCCCCAACCCCACCTCATCTCTGATGGTTTGCATTATCCATAATGGGCTTTGTTTGTAAATATCTAATGCACTACTCAGATGTTTATACTGGTGGTGGTTACTCGTTTTAAAAAAAAGACAAAAAAAAGTCACAGTAGTTTTGGTGATGAGACAGCATTCAGTTGTGTGTGATAGCACTTCTGGGTAGAAATAAAAGCAAAGGCTAATGTCACATCCTTTAGAGGCAGGTAAACATCTTGGGGAATATAGTGTTTTATTTCCTCCTCCCACTCCATTTTGTTTAGTCCCATCCTGCTCTCCCTACTACACCCCCCTTTGCACCTCTGAGGTTTTCCACTGCCCATAATGGGCTTTGTTGTAAATACTCAATTGGATATATGGATGTTTTATTGGTGGTGGTTACTAGTTTAAAAATAAGCAAAGCTAGTGTCAAAGACACAGTTGCATAGTAGTATTGTCACTGGACTCATAATTCTGAAATGCAGGTTATCACCCTTAAGTCACTATTTCAAAGAAGATCTTTGTTGCAAGTGGTAGCATTCCTGCCTTTGAGCTAGGAGGCCAAGGTCAAGTCCTACCTACTCTAGGGACATGTGATATTATCTCTAAACAGCTTGATTATAAAATATTAAAAAGTTAGTGCCACGTTCACTCTCTCCACCCAGACTATGTGTGATCTCGACAGTGAGTAAAATTCAATGCAAAATAAACATTAACACATTGAGAACTATTTGTCTATATAACTACTCACCCCCCTGTTCAACCTTCAGCCTCGTGAACTCCTCTCCACTCTTCTCACTCTTTTCACTGAACCCTGAAGCCCAGCTAAATCTGGCTTCTCACTGCAGTGAGCCAGCATGCAGTCAGTTCCAGCAGCCACACCATTCCAGACTGATACTACAGATTGGTCAGCCAGCCTATTGGCTGGAAGCTCCACAAGGAAGACTTCTCTAACAAGTTGGGGATAAAAGTCACACCCTAGAAAGGGTCAGATTTGCAAGTTATGTAAAAGGAAAGCTGAGTTAGATGTCATGTATTTCCTCTTTACCCATTGAATAAATGAACAATTCATGCATGAATATTGATCGGGTGTACATTTGAGAGAGAGCTAGGTCTATTTCTGGCTGCAATATAATAAATCAGGAGTGCACGTAGTCCTCTCACCTATATGATTGTCTTAAAGTGTAAAAATCTTTTCGGCCATTTCTGGTCACCTTGGCTGAAGTTAATTGCCATTGAGGTTGAGTGAGGGAAACATGTATTATGACGTACAAAACATCGTAAGTTTATAGAAAAGACTTGATTGTCTAGGAAGGCCTTTTCTATTCTGTTACACTATTTAGAGTGTGTTTGTGACTGAAAAGGCAAAGAAGGTATGGATAATGAGAAAGGATTAAAACACGAGAAAACTGTTTTGAAAATCCCCAGGACCTGATCAGGTGTACCCGAGAACTCTGTGGGAAGCTAGAGAAGTGATTGTTGGGCCTTTTGCTGAGATATTTGTATCATCGATAGTCACAGGTGAAGTGCCGGAAGACTGGAGGTTGGCAGACGTGATGCCACTGTTTAAGAAGGGCGGTAAAGACAAGCCAGGGAACTATAGACCGGTGAGCCTGACCTCAGTGGTGGGCAAGTTGTTGGAGGGAATCCTGAGGGACAGGATGTACATGTATTTGGAAAGGCAAGGACTGATGAGGGACAGTCAATATGGCTTTGTGCGTGGGAAATCATGTCTCACAAACTTGATTGAGTTTTTTGAAGAAGTAACAAAGAAGACTGATGAGGGCAGAGCAGTAGATGTGATCTAAATGGACCTCAGTAAGGTGTTCGACAAGGTTCCCCATGGGAGACTGATTAGCAAGGTTAGATCTCATGGAATACAGGGAGAAATTGGATACAGACCTGGCTCAAAGGTAGAAGACAGAGGGTGGTGGTGGTGGTGGATGGTTGTTTTCCAGACTGGAGGCCTGTGACCAGTGGAGTGCCACAAGGATCAGTGCTGGGTCCTCTACTTTTTGTCTTTTACATAAATATTTGGATGTGAGCATAAGAGGTACAATTAGTAAGTTTGCAGATGACACCAAAATTGGAGGTGTAGTAGACAGCGAAGAGGGTTACCTCAGATTACAGCAGGATCTTGACCAGATGGGCCAATGGGCTAAGAAGTGGCAGATGGAGTTTAATTCAGATAAATGCGAGGTGCTGCATTTTGGGAAAGCAAATCTTAGCAGGACTTATACACGTAATGGTGAGGTCCTAGGGAGTGTTGATGAACAAAGAGACCTTGGAGTCGCAGATAGATAGGATAGAAAAGAAGGCATTTGGTATGCTTTCCTTTATTAATCAGAGTATTGAGTACAGGAGTTGGGAGACCATGTCGCGGCTGTACATGACATTGGTTAGGCCACTGTTGGAATATCGTGTGCAATTCTAGTCTCATTCTTATCGGAAAGATGTTGTGAAACATTGTGAAAAGATTTACAAGGATGTTGCCAGGGTTGGAGGATTTGAGCTATAGGGAGAGGCTGAACAGGTTGGGGCTGTTTTCCCTGGAGTGTCAGAGGCTGAGGGGTGACCTGATAGAGGTGAAAATATGAGGGCCATAGATAGAATAAATAGGCAAAGTCTTTTCCCTGGGTCGGGAGTCCAGAACTAGAGCGCATAGGTTTAGGGTGAGAGGGGAAAGATATAAAAGAGACCTAAGGGGCAACTTTATCACGTAGAGCGTGGTACGTGTATGGAATGAGCTGCCAGAGGATGTTGTGGAGGCTGGTATAGTTACAACATTTAAGAGGCATTTGGATAGGTATATGAATGGGAAGGGTTTGGAGGGATATGGGCTGGGTACTGGCAGGTAGGACTAGATTGGGTTGGGATGTCTGGTCGGCATGGATGGGTTGGACCGAAGAGTCTGTTTCCATGCTGTACATCTCTATGACTCTATGTGATGGCTACAGTATAATACAATCTGATGTAATGAAAGTCATTGCATTGACCTTAACATGGCATACAAGTAGTGGGTCTCATCTCTCATGCAAAATGTGCATGTGTACATAAAGGATGATAGCACAGTGTCCACGTTTGGCCTGATAAAATCATAAGTATTAGAGTTCCTGCACCCTACCCAATGATCCTGGGAAACACACCAAATAGCTCAAACAGAAGAATTTAATAGTCCTGGTGGAAAAGGAAGTAAGTCTGCAGCACTGAAAGAGAATAAGCCAATGTGAAAGGCTGACATACAGGCTATAAAAGTACTTATGAATACACATTATATGTACTCTGGACAGCAATAAGATACAGAATGCTGGTAGAAGTAGTTTTAGGATTTCAAAATTTCTGTACCATTTAAAGAACATTGCAAAAATGAAGGAAATGAATTTTCATGTACCTGAAACATTGACTGAAATTTGTTGACCTCAGCCCCACTCCTGAAAGTAAGCTTAAAGACAGCTAAAATGGAAATGGAACAAGGAGTCACAAAGTGGAGGGGACCTCATCAGGGGATGACGAATCCATGCAGATTTCCACAAAAAGGTAAAAGTCCTTACGTATACTAACAAGGAGCACTAAAAGTTTCAGCCCAGTGCTTCTGACATTCCACCAGGCCTGAAATGTCATGTGGGTCTGTGTGGCCCTTGAGCTTCAGCCCAGGGTTGTTGCCTCACCCACTTCAACAAGCCCCAGCCATCCCACCCTATTTATGTAATGTAGATTACAGGGACCTGAACCTTGATTCTATATTCGTTGAGCGTGTGGCAAACAAAGCTATATCATAGTGACGTCAGATCACAGTATTGAAGCTTAGGTCAGTGGAGTGCCAGATAACATGTCCTCTCCTCATATCCTCCCTATACAGTCAAGTTCAATAAAATCGGTTGCTGTTCACTCACAGGAGTGCAAGTCTCACATTATACCATGATTTGGAGATGCTTGGACAGGAAATGCCATCACCACAGGAAATGACACCACCAACCCAAAGAAACATAAACACATAAATAGAAAGCTGGACCTAACACCAGTGCTTCACAAACTATTACTCATTCTTCAAACTATTAGATACAGTCTGAAGAATTTGTTTCAGTCAAATAATGTGTGAAGGCGGCAGCAGTACAAAAATTGAATATTTGCATATACAAAGGCATATGTTTCAATCTTTTGAAAACTTCTAACACTTGTTGATTAAATATATGATCGATACAGCACAGTATCCACTTTATTCTAATTGCAATAAATATATATTAAGTTATGAAATTATCCTCATTTATTGAACATATTATACTACTCTCCCCCACCCCATGGATAAATTTAATGTAAATTGAATGTGGGGAAGGTGTTGTGGTGTGTGGTGGCTTTCCTGCCACTGAACCAGGAGTTCCAGGTTCAAGTCCCACTTCAGAACCTGATGACCGTAGCAAGTACATTCTTTATGCAGCCAAAATTCTTATAACACATATATGATATATATATGTGTATACGTGTGTGTATGAGGTTTACCCTCTGCCCAAGTTTTTGACTGAGAGCCCAAACTATCATTAGCCTCTTGGAATATCTAACACTTGCTTGATTGGCAGCTGATTTCTGCTATCAACTTCACAAGTTTACTTAGATATGGCACAGTGGTGTCAACTCCTTTGTGATTTCAGTTAGAGAAACTTAAAATGGTTTAGATGACTGAGACATTTTATTTAGTTCGAGACAAAAGGTGACAGGGTGAGTATGGATTCAGCAATGTCATTGAAGGGGGCCCAGCGGTGAAGTGATGGTGACTAAAGTGGGTGACTCCTACATTGGTGGGTCTGGCGCTGGCAGCATCAAGGCAGTGGAGGTCTCCCTTGAGGCTAGGTGCCTGTTTGGACTGACTTGGAAGGACAGATATTCTGAACTTCTTACTTCTTTGATTTTTGTAATTTATTCTTATAACCTATAATGCTGGACTATTTATCTATATACTTTCCTAATTTTTGTTGTTTCCTAAGAATTTGATCTTAAGTATCTGTACCTAAGATGGCGTTGTAATGTGGCAACTGTAAACTTTGCACTGTACTCATTTGACTACATGTGACGACAAAGCTAATTCAATTCAATTGATGTATGAAGTACAAGGGTGGAGTGGTGCCTTGTATCTTCACATTTTGAAGACATTGGAAGCAGATGTCTGGATCAATTGTTGGACCGAAGGGTCTGTTTCCATGCTGCACAACTCTATGCCAATGGCAAGAATCAAGCCTTGAGGATGTGAATGCAGTAGCTCAAGAAATTAAATGTCCTCATACAAGTGATTAAGGTCAGTAGGTATATTATCAAATGTCACATTCGGCTAAAAGTATCACTATTCTCAGACACTGTTCAATTCACCACATCCCCATCAGTCACTGTCAAAAATCTACCAGGATGTGTAACTGATAATACATTCCATCTCACCCTGGATGCTGCTACAATCCACGCATTCCCAACTTATAGCTTGTTCACACTGCTAACTATTCAATCATGACAGCCACATCAATTGAACATATTGCACCACACACACATACACACACACACTTCATTCCTTCATTCAGAACAATGTGGTGTAATATGCAGAGTTTGGGAGTTCATCCTTTCCTGTATGTTGATGCAGTAGCCAATACTCAAGTCTTATCTGAAATAAACACTGCATATTTTCACACGCTCCAAGGCCAATTTTTGATTGATTTTAAGTGACATATTTGTAGAAAATATTCTGAGATATCTTTACAATGAAAATTAACAGCTGTAATGTATTTGTTGCTAATCTGGATAATACATAAAGAAAGGCTTACATTTTGAAACTTAAAGACACTACACTTTGTAAAAATTCTAAATTCACCCAACATTAAATCAAATCTCAGAAGCACTGGACCAAACTTCAATAAATTTAAGGATTTATAGACACTGTATCTTTGGATATGTTTAATTTCACACTCTTCATTTGCTGGTACATTTCATTTCCTTTACATAGCCTGGAGCACAAAGAAATGTCATAAATTGTTTCAAGGAAAAAGAACATTCATTTCCAGTGCTGGGTTGAGCAATGTGTTTTATTTGAAGAGTTTGTTAATGTACGCCAGTGAGACATTGTGGTAATAAGAATGCCTTCCAACCTCTAATAAGCTTCTTTATAGATGATGTTCTCTAAGCTGTTTATTCCCTTATTCACTGAGTTAATGTAAGGACGGTTCAAATCCATGTACATTCTGAAATGGACAACTATTTCATATATTCTATATAATCAATTGTTCATTAAAGCTTATCTATGTACAAAATATTTGCAAATTTGCAAAATGTCATCTATAAATGGTGAATGTTTTGAAATAAATAACATGTACTACGTGTGTTCATTTACAAAGATTAATATTAATTATGACTAAGCACTTAGCACAAGAGAGTAAAATGGAATAGAGAGGGTTTCACTCATTTTAACTGCTTCGGAATTGAGGAAAGGCTAAGATCCAGACAGTTAACCTTCTATCTAGTTATGTGGTACAATATGTTTAGATAAGTTAATTAAACATAGCAATTAATCTCTATCAAATAGTCTAGAACAGACTCCATAATAATCCATTGCTCCAAAATCTTTCCTTTTTCCCTAGCAAGCATGTTATATTTTCCACAACATGTCCCAAATTACACACACTTGATGAACATAAAATACAGATTGTTCTATGTTCACTACACTATAGGCCTATCTGTATAGAGTCTCTATTGAAGTGCCTGGAAAACGGCTGCTCCCAAAGAAGTTTGTCCCCATGTGGTAGATATCACATGATTACAAAAGGTCAGAAAGGACATTTTTACAAGTCCCAAGCCAAATATCCCACATTCACAACAAACAACATTAAACAGATTTCTCATCAATTTCTGCACATGTATTGCACTCATAGGGCCCGAAACTATTTTTTTGCCTAAGTGTGAATTGCCTTGATATTTTTAAGGTTTTTGTGTTGCGAGGCCAAGCAGTATCTTACCAACCTCATCTCATTAACTACTGACCCTGCCTTTATGGGCATACCTCACATCGATTCTAGCCCCATCTCACCACACTCTGTTCTTGGAATAACACATCACTCAGTGGATCTCTGCCCAAACTCTCACATTCCTTGCACCTACACCATTTTTGAAAAGCCATTGTTAAGTCAGTCAGTCAGTCAGTCAGTCAGTCAGTCCTCATTAGCAGTGCAATGGCAAAGCAGCCAAAAAGCATTGCTGCCCACAGTGTACAGCCAGCAAGGCTGATACTCCCTAGCATAAATTTCACCCTTGTCATTGTTTAACCACCACATTACAGTTTAGCTACAGCCCGATAAAAATGCTCTCTGTAACTCACTGCAACTCTGTCTCCAACACCCACTGCAGCCACTCAGCTTGTGATTGTTCAGTAGAGGAACATCACATATAAACATACAATCAGGCAATTTCAAACATGAACTTTTATTCACATCCAGCAAAAAGAAACACTGCAAAACCAATAAAGGCTGCAGTTCACCATGGCAATCAAATGCAAATTCTGTCATTTCAACCAATGATATTTTATAGTCCATGATGGTCTGCTACACTCAGCTCTTATTTGTTGGAAATGATTTGATAATCAGGTCCTGCCCATCTTGTAGCACCCGATGCAAATGAGTTCTGTCAATGACAAGGACAATTTCCTCCCTCTCTGGCCTCCTCGTCGTCCTCCTCAGTTGATTTACCCTGCTCCCCCAGTCACTCAATATTTTGCACAGCACCATGTAGTTTGCTTCAATTGTTCAGACCACAGAGTGTCGGAATGATGCAGCACACCCTGATGGAGGCCCACCTAGACCCCCACCCCCAGTCTTGTCTACACCCTAGAGGTCTGAAGGAGATAGCTGAAGAGATAGTGGGGGCTTTAGTAGTGATCTTTCAGGTATCACTGGAGTCAGGGAGGGTCCCAGAGGACTGGAAATTTGCAAATGTAACCTCCCATTTAAGAAGGTACCAAGGCAAAAGATGGGAAATTATAGGCCGATTAGCCTGACTTCAGTCGTTGGTTAGATTTTGGGGTTCATTGTGATGGATAAGATTTCTGAATCCTTGGAAATACATGGTAAAGTAGGTCAAAGTCAACATAATTTCATCCTTTGTCTTGTGGTCCAAATAGCTTCAGAAGATATATATTCTGCTCTACCATGGATCTGTTCGAAGCATGGGCAGCAGCGTATCTGTGCTCTGTGTCAGTCTGGGGTTGCACAGTGGTGTTATGAACCACGGTCACGGTGGATAGCCCTTGACTTAAGTAAGTAACTAGCCTTATAAGGGCCATGGACCCTCAAATACATCTGGTACACAAGAGCATTCTGAAATGTTGGCATCAAGACAGCTGTCAGGATATCAGGCATTACCCCCCAGGAAGAGGTAACTGTGACCATAGATCACCTGAAGATTAATGGAATGGAACCCTTTCCTGTTGATGAATTCTGCAACATTGCGATATGGTCCTCTCAGTGTCACATGTAAACAATCGATGACACCCTGCACTGTAGATCCAATTATGTTTCCAAATCTCACCGCCTGGGCTGCTGCACTGACCTTGTTATCAGGAAACAAAATAAAGTGGCGAGACCTTACACAAAGGGCATCAGACAGTGAACCCATTTGAACTCACTTGACCTTTGGAAATGGAGTTGAGGCCAAATATTCTGGTCCTCCTGGATACCTGATGCATCCCAAGGATCCTGTGGCTGTGACTTCACCCTGAGTTGGGTGGCCCTTTTCCTCTGCAGTGACCTGCTACTGCTCCTAGGCTTGCTGTTTATCCTGGTCCTCCAACAGCCATCTTTGCCTTCTAGAGATCCCAACCACAGTTATGACAAGGTTCCCATTGCAAACGCCCTATATTGGGAACATAAGGGGTAAAACATGTTCTTAGCTCTGAAAACGGTCAGTGATGGCATCCGGCAGATGAAGGCTTCTTAAACTTCTTCACACAGTGAGACAGACAGCATCTCAACAGCAATGGCCAATCTTCGTCATTCATTCAGCTTCAGCCTCAGCAAGGATACCAACATTGTGAAAGTGATGTGCCAGTTAAGTGATCAACACATTTCATTAAAAAGGAAGTGCCTACTGCTCTCCAAACTCCTTCCTATCCCAGACCTACATAAATCATTCAACATTTGTTGCATGCAGTACAGGCCATGGTTAAACTCTCATGACAGATGATGAAGTGATATTGTGCACCTCCCACAACACCCTTTGAAGTCCATGCACAAAAGGTATCATTTTGACACAGTAACTGTAAGGGGTCCAAAGTTTAGACCTGCTCTGGAATTCATGTTATTGCCTTGGACTCATATTGTAATCTATCCTCTCAACACATGATGCATTCATAAAGCCTGATCCTGACTTTTGAGGACTTCATTCTTGGATTGCCATACTGAGTCCACTTCGCATAGCCTTGTGAAGGTCATGTTTTAGACTTGATATTCTCCTTCTACAGTCCTCATTCTAACAGTTACAAACCACATATTGTCTATCGCCCTGACTAAATCAACTTGTTGTCTGTTGTAAATTGATTCATCAGAGTTTTAGGTGATGTCTTCCCTCTAACTGTCTGCAGTTGCTTGTTGTACTTTCCTCTATCCATAACTTGTGTGAAAATAATTCAGCAAATTGCAATGAGAATATTGCAATTCCCTATGCTGTACTTGCCATCTATCCTTTGCATGATACTCCTCTGCATATTTGCTTTATCCGTGATTATTCTGCTATGTGAGGCTGGAGTATCTATCAGCATTATGCAAGACATTTGTCTGTCTGTCATGAATCTGTTTTAGTTGCTGATTTACAATTCCAGAGCTGCTGTACATGTCAATAGCTTTCCTGTGAGTAACTTTCTCCACTTTCAATAAATGTCCTTTTACTGCAGGAACTTTTATGACGAATACAATTCTGGCAACAATTAGATCATCTTTTGGTTGTGAAAAATGACATGAATATGCAAGCTGATTTAATGATGTCAAATATTGATCAATTTTTCACCTTGGACTCAAATATTGAATTCAAAATCATTTGAGGTTCAAAACATACCTTCAAGGCTTTAAAACTTCTACAGTTTATATTTTGCTGTTTTCAGAGAGATTTATGGTATAATTATACTTTAAAACAGTTTCTACCTAATCCTGATAAGCTTCACTTAACTATTCTAGATTATCATGACTTCATAGAGCTGTACAGTATGGAATCAGTCCCTTGGTCTAACCCGTCCATACTAACTATATATTCTAAAACGATATAGTCCCTTTCGCCAGCATTTGGCCCTTTCTCTCTAAACCCTTCTCGTTCATAAACTCATCCAGATGCCTTTTAAATGTTGTAATTGTATCCACCTTCACCACTTGCTCTGACAGCTCATTCCATACACATGCCATCCTTTGCATGAAAAAGATACCCCTGAGTTTCCTTTTAAATCTATTTCCCGTCACCTTAAACTTATGTCATCTAGTTTTGGACTCTGCTACCCTAGGAAAAATACCTTGGCTATTCACCTTATCCATGCCCCTCATGATATTATAAACTTCTATAGGGTCATTCAGTGTCCAATGCTTCTGGAAAAAAGCCTATTCAGCCTCTCCCTACAGCTCAAATCCTTCCTTCCTGGTAACATCCTTGTACATCATTCCTGAACCCTTTCAAAGTTAACAACATTTTTCCTAGAGCAGGGAGATCAGAATTAAGAATTTTGCCAATTGTTTATGGAAAACAACTTACTTTGTTTCAAAATTTACAAACAGGACTGCCTGGGCAGACTTATTGTTTCTAGGCAAAAGTGAGGACTGCAGATGCTAGAAACCAGAGTTTAGATCAGAGTGGTGCTGGAAAAGCACAGCAGGTCAGGCAGCATCCAAGGAGCAAGAAAATTGGCGTTTCAGGCAAAAGCCCTTCATCAGGAATAGAGGCAGGGAGCTACCTGGATTACACCTCTTCCCCCCTACCTCCTGCAAAAATGCCATCCCGTATTCCCAATTCTTCCGTCTCTGCTGTATCTGCTCCCAGGAGGACCAGTTCCACCACAGAACACACCAGATGGCCTCCTTCCCACGTTGTTAAAGATGCCCTCCAACGCATCTCATCCACATCCCGCACCTCCACCTTCAAACTCCACCTCTCCAACCGTTACAAGGACAGAACTCACCTGGTCCTCACTTCCCCTCTACCAACCTTCACATTAACCACATCATCCGCTGACATTTCCGCCACTTCCAAACGGACCCACCATCAGGGATATATTTCCCTCCTCATTCCTTTCTGCTTTCCACAAAGATTGCTCCCTCAGTGACTACCTGGTCAGGTCGACGCCCCCCCAAAAACCCACCATCCCATCCTGGCACCCTCCCCTGCCACCGCAGGAATTGCAAAACCTGCACCCTCACCTCCCCAAAGGAGCCTTCCACATCCATCAAAGTTTCACCTGCACATCCACATTTATTGTATCCGTTGCTCCGGAAGCGGTCTCCTCTACATTGGGGAGACTGGATGCCTTCTCGCAGAGGGCTTCAGGGAACATCTCGGGGATACCCGTACCAATCAACCACAACTCCTCGTGGCTGAACATTTCAACTCCCCCCGCCCCCCCCCCCCCCCCCCACTCTGCTGAGGACATGCAGGTCCTGGGCCTCCTCCACCGTCGCTCCCTCACCACCCGAAGCCTGGAGGAAGTATGCCTCATCTTCCGCCTCAGAACACTTCACCCCCATGGCATCAATGTGGACTTCACCAGTTTCCTCATTTCCCCTCCGCACACTTTACCCCAGTTCCAACCTTCCAGCTCAGCACCGTCCTCATGACCTGTCCTACTTGCCAATCTCCCTTCCCACCGATCTGCCCACCCTCCCCTCTGACCTATCACCTCCATCCCCACCCCCATTCACCTATTGTACTCTTTGCTACCTTCCCCCACCCTCCTCTCTGACCTATCAACTCCATCCCCATCTCTATTCACCTATTGTACTCTCTGCTACCTTCTCCCCAGCCCCACCACCCCCATTTATCTCTCCACCCTGGAGGCTCTCTGCCTCTATTCCTGATGAAGGGCTTTTGCCCGAATCATTGATGTTCCTGCTCCTCGGATGCTGCCTGACCTGCTGTGCTTTTCCAGCACCACTCTGATCTAAAGACTTATTGTTCCTGCCTGCTTCTGCACCACAGAACTCTTCTCTTCCTACCTTGACTTGGCCTTTTCTCCCCGGTCCAGTTCCTGTGCACTTACATCAGCAATTCCTTTGACACCTTACACCAGTTTTAGAATTTCCAGTTTGCAGGCTCCGGAGCTTCATCTTTACCATGGATGTGCAATCCCTTTATAGGACCACCTGCACCAAAATGGTCTCAGGACTCTCTGCTTCTTCCTGCAATAAACGACTGAACAATCCCCCACCCCACCCCACCCCCTCCCTCCACCATCACCACCACCACCCTCCTTCACCTGGTCAAGCTCATCCTCACCCTGAGCAGCTTCTCTTTTAGCTCCTCTCATTTTCTTCAGGTCAGAGGGACAGCCATGGATACCTGCATGGGACTCATTATGCTCGTCTCTTGAGAGGGGTATGTGGAACATTCCTTGTTCCAGTTCTATCCCAGCCCCCCACCCCCTCCACACACAACCCTGTCTCCAGTATATGGATAATATCATTGGTGCTGCTTCCCTCTCTCGCCCAGAATTGGAAAGGTTTATCAATTTTGCTTCCAATTTCCACTCTGCCCTCACTTTCACCTGCTCCATCTCTGACTTCTCCTTTCCCTTCCTCAACATCTCTGTTTCCATTTCTGGGGATAGGCTGGCCACCAATGTCTAATACAAACCAACTGACTCCCACAGTTACCTTGAAAATGCATCTTCACACCCTGCATCCTATAAAGACTCTATTCCATTCTCCCATTTCATCTATTTCCAACATATCTGTTCCAAATATTACCAACTTCAACAAGGGGGCCTCTGAAATGTCCACCTTCTCCCTTAACTGAGGATTTCCCAGCACTGTTGTTGATAGGGCCTTCAGCTAGGTCAACCCATCTTCTGCACTTCAGCCCTCACCCCCTCTCTTCCCTCCCATAATAGCGATAGGGTTCCCCTCATCTTTACCTACCATCCATCAGCATCCACATCCCTTTTGGGATGATTATTAACCATTATTTTCATCACCTCCTGCAAGATACCACCACCAGACATATATTTCCCTCCCCTCCTTTGTCAGCCTTCCGCAGGGACTGTGCCCTCCGGGACATCTTGGTCCACTGTCCCTTCACTCCCAACTCCCCATCCCTCAGCAGCCCCAGAGGACCTTGCTCACAACATGCAACCACAAGTCGGTAATTTACTTGAGAAGATTCTGAGAGATAAGATATACATGCATTTGGAAAGACAGGGTTTGATTAGAAGTAGTCAGCATGACTTTGTGTATGTGAGATCATGCCTCACAAATTTATTAGAGTTCTTTGATGAAGTGACCAGGAAGGTTGACAAAGCCCAGACGGTAAATGTAGTTTACATGGATTTCAATAAAAGCTTTGATAAGGTTCCACATGGTAGATTGCTCTGGAAGCTTAGATTTGCATGGAATCCAAGGTGAGCTGGTAAATTGGATACAAAATTGGTTTGATGGTAGGAAGCAGAGTCTAATAGTGGAAGGATGCTTGTCAGACTGGAGGCCTGTGAATGGAGTGCCTCAAGGGTCGGTGCTGGGCCCATTACTGCTTGGATGAGAATGTACAAGGCATGATTAGTAAATTTGCTGATGACACTGAAATAGATGGTATCATGGACAATGAAGGAGATTGTCAGAAATTGCAGCAGAACCTTGGTCATCTGGGGAAGTGGCATTTTAGAAAGTTAAATCAAGATTTGAGTTTCATGGTGAATGGTGGGGCCTTCAGGAGTGCAGTTGAAAAGAAGAACCTTAGAGTTCAGGTATATGGTTTTCTGAAAGTGGAGTCACAGATAGATAGGGCAGTAAAGAAGGCTTTTGGCAAGTGGCATCCATCAGTCAGGCCATTAAGTATAGAAGTTGGGAAGTTATGTTGCAATTGTAAAGGAAGTTAGTAAGGCCGCACCTGGACTATTGTGTTCAGTTTTGGTCACCTTGCTATAGGAAGGATGTTATTAAACTGGAAAGACTGCAGAAGATATTTACAAGGATATTGCTGGACTCAACAGGCTGAGCTGTAGGGAGAGGTTAGGACTTCTTTCTTTACAGTGCAGGAGACTGAGGGGGGGATCTTACAGAGGTATATAAGATCATGAGAGGCATGGATAGGTTGAAAGCACTCAGTTTACTTTTACAGGGTTGGGGAATCAGGGACTAGAGGGCATCAGTTTAAGGTTAGAGGGGAAAGAACAAAGGGGAATCTGAGGGGGATCTTTTTTACACAGAGGGTAGTACTCACATAAAATGAGCTGCCAGCAGAAGTTGTTGAGGTGGGTACATGGATATTTAAAAGGCATTTAGGTAAATACATGGACAGGAAAAGTTTGGAAGGGTATGAGCCAAGTTCAGGGAAGTGAGGTTAAAGTGGATGGACATTTTGATCAGCATGGACCAGTTTGGGCTAAAGGGCCTATCTCTATGCTGTATGACTCTATAACTCTAAGATGTAACTCACGGCATAGGTAGGAAAACGGATGGGGATTTGCAGCAGAATTTCAGGGAGCTAGGATGGAAGCTTTGTGCTAGAACAAACAGAGTTGTTATCTTTGGTTTGTTGCCTGTGCCAAGTTCTAGCGAGGCAAGGAATAGGGAGAGAGAGGAGTTGAACATGTGGCTACAGGGATGGTGCAGGAGGGAGGGATTTGGATACCTAGAAAATTGGGGCACATTCTGGGGTCAGTGGGACCTCTACAAACAGGATGGTCTACACCTGAACCAATGGGGCACCAATATCCTGGGGGGAAATTTGCTAAAGCTCTTCAGGAAGGCTTAACATAATTCAGCAGGGGGATGGGAACGTAAATTATAGTTCCAGTGTCCAGGAGGTTGAGAGTAGTGAGGTCAGAAATGAAGTTTCAAGGTCACAAGAGTTCACTGACAAACAGGAAGGTCTGCTTCAACACCAGGAGCATCCAGAATAAGGTGGGTGAACTTGCAGCATGGTTTGGTACCTGGGGCTTTGATGTTGTGGCCATTTGGGAAACATGGATAGAACAGGGACAGTAATGGTTGTTGCAGGTTTCAGGATTTAGATGTTTTGGTAAGAACGGAGAAGATGGTAAAGGAGGGGGAGGTGTGACACTGTTAATCAAGGACAGTATTACAGTGGCATAAAGGACATTTGATGACTTGTTAACTGAGGTAGTATGGGCTGAGGTTAGAAGCAGGAAAGGAGAGGTCACCCTGTTGGGAGTTTTCAACAGGCCTCCAAGTGGTTCCAGACATGTATGGGAAAGGATAGCAAAGATAATTCTGGATAGGAGCGAGAATAACATGGCAGTTGTTTTGGGGGACTTCAACTTTTCAAATATTGACTGGAAATACTATAGTTTGAGTACTTTAAAGGGTCAGTTTTTGTCTAATGTGTGCAGGATGGTTTCCTGACAAAGTATGTAGACAAGCCAACAAGGGGCAAGGTCACATTGGATTTGGTACTGGGTCATGAACTTGGCCAGGTGTTAGATTCAGAGATAGGTGAGCACTTTAGCAATAGTGACTACATTCGATTACGTTTACTTCAGCGATGGGAAGGGATAGGTATATAACGTAGGGCAAGATTTATAGCTGGGAGAAGGGCAATTATGATACAATTAGGCAAGATTTAGGATGCATAAGATGGGGAAGGAAACTGCAGGGATGGGCACAATTGAAATGAGGAGCCTATTCAAGGAACAGCTACTGTGTGTCCTTGAAAAGTATGTATCTGTCAGGCAGGGAGGAAGTGTTTGAGTGAGGGAGCCCTCATTTACTAAAGAAGTTGAATCTCTTGTCAAGAGGAAGAAGAAGATTTATGTGAGGATGAGATGTTGAAGGCTCATTTAGGGTGATTGAGAGCTACACGTTAGCCAGAAAAGCCTAAAGAGTGAGCTAAGAAGACCCAGGAGGGGACTTGAGAAGTCATTAGCAGGTAGGCCCAAAGAAAACCCTAAATCTTTCCAAAGGTATGTCAGGAATAAAAGAATGACTAGAGAAAGATTAGGGCCAATCAAGGATAGTAATGGGATGTTCTGTGCGGAGTCCAAGGAAATGGGGAAGCGCTAAATGAATATTTTTCGTCAGTATTCACACTGGAAAAAGACAATGTTGTCAAGGAGAAAACTGAGATACAGGCTACTAGGCTAGATGGGATTGAGGTTCACAAGGATGAGGTGTTAGAAATTCTGGAAGGTATGAAAATAGGTAAGTCCCCTGAGCTGGATGGGATTTAGAACATAGAAAAGATCATAGAAAGGTACAGCACAGAACATGCCCTTTGGCCCATGATGCTAATGTAAAATATAATAACTTAACCTACACACCCCTCAACTCACTGCTATCCATGTGCGTGTCCAACAGTCGCTCTTCCACCACCACAGCTGGCAACGCATTCCATGCATTCACAACTCTCTGCGTAAAGAACCTACCTCTGACGTCTCCTTTATACCTTCCCCTAATATCTTCAAACTATGACTCCTCGTACCAGTCAATCCTGCTCTGGGGAAAAGTCTCTGGCTATTGACTCTATCTATTCCACTCATTATCTTGTACACCTCAATCAGGTGTCCTCTCTTCCTCCTTCTCTCCACAGAGAAAAGTCCAAGTTTATTCAACCTTTCCTCATAAGGCAAGCCCTCCAGTCCAGGCAGCATCCAGGTAAAGCTTCTCTGCACCCTCTCCACAGCCTCTGTATCTTTCCTATAGTAGAGTGACCAGAACTGGACACAATATTCCCAAGTGTGATCTCACCAGGGACCTGCAGAGCTGTAGCAAAGCCTTGCAGCTCTTAAACTCTATCCCCCTGTTAATGAAAGCCAAAACACAATATGTTTTCTTAACAACCCTATCCACTTGGGTGGCAACTTTGAGGGATCTATGTACTTGCACACCCAGATCCCTCAGTTCCTCCACACTGCCAAGAACCCTGTCTTTAATCCTATATTCAGCATTCGAATTTGAACTTCCAAAATGCATTACTTCACATTTATCCAGGTTGAACTCCATCTGCTATTTCTCAGCCCAGCTCTGCATCCTGTCTATGTCGCATTGCAGCCTGCAGTAGCCCGCGATACTATCGACGTCAGCTCCAACCTTTGTGTCACCTGCAAATTTACGAAACCACCCCTCAACCTCCTCATCCAAGTCATTTATAAAGACTACAAAGAGCAGAGGCCCAAGAACAGAGCCATGTGGGACCCCAATCAACACTGACCTCCAGGCAGAATACTTTCCACCTACAACCACTCTCTGCTTTCTGTCAGCCAGCCAATTCTGAATCCAGATAGCGAAATCTCCCTGTATCTCATATTTCCTGACCTTATGAATGAGCCTACCATGGGAAACCTTATCAAATGCCTTGCTGAAGTCCATATACACCACATCCACTGCTCGACTTTCGTTGACCTGTCTTGTCACCTCCTCAAAGAACTTTAAGGTTTGTGAGGCATGACCAACCACTCACAAAGCCATGCTGACTGCCTTTAATCACATTATGCTTTGCCAAATAATCATAAGTCCTATCCCTCAGAAATCTTTCCAAAACTTTGCTGACCACAGACATAAGACTGACTGGTCTGTAATTGCCAGGGATTCCCTATTACCCTTCTGGAAAAGAGGAACAACATTCGCCTCCTTCCAATCCTACGGTATGACTCCCGTGGAGAATGAGGCAGCAAATATCCTCGCCAGCAGCTTAGCAACCTCCTTTCTCACTTCCAGGAGCAGCCTAGGATAAATCTGTTCTGGCCCTGGGGACTTAGCAATCTTCATGTTTTCCAAAATTTCCAGCACATCAACTTCATCAATCTTGATCTGGTCAAGACTGTATCCCAGCTCCTCAAAGTTTTCATTCACAACAAGTTCCCTTTGGCTAGTGAAAATGGAAGCAAAAAACTCATTTAGGGCTTCCCCTATCTGCTCAGACTCCACGCACAAGTTCCCTACGCTATCCCTGATCGGCCCTACCTTCTCCCTGATCATTCTCTTATTCCTCACATATGAGTAAAATTCCTTTGGGTTCTCCCTAATCCATGTTGCCAAGCCTTTCTCGTGCCCCCTCTTGGCTCTCCTCAGTCCATTTGTGAGCTGTTTTCTAGCAAGCCTGTAATCCTGTAAAGCTGTGCTAGATCCCTGCTTCCTCTTCCTTCCTTTTCACAAGAAGCTCCTCTGTCCTCGTTATCCAAGGTTCTTTAATCTTACCCCTTCTTACCTGTCTCAGAGGAACAAATTGGAGCATCACTTGCAACAACTGCTCCTTAAATATGTTCCCAGTCTGTACTTCCCAACTCCTGTCTTACAGCGTCATAATTTCCTTTTCCCCAATTAAATATATTCCCTCGGTAACCGTTCCTTTCCTTCTCCAAGGCTACGGTAAATGTGAGGCAGTTGTGATCACTGTCACCTAAGTTTTCTCCCACTGTGAGATCTGACACCTGTCCTGGATCAACCGAGCACCAAATCCAAAATGGCCTCTCCCCTCGTTGGTCTGTCTATCTACTGACTAAGGAAACGCTCCTGAACACACCTGACAAAAAAGCTCCATCCAAGTCATCTGCACTTAGGAGGCTCCACTTGATATTGGGCAAGTTGAAATCACCCATAACAACAACCCTGCTACTTCTGCATTTTTCCAGAATCTGCCTACCTATGAGTTCTTCAATCTCTCTACTGCTATTAGGTGGTCTGTAGAAATCCCCCAATGCGGTGGCTGTTCCCTTGCTGTTCCTAACTTCCACCCATACTGACTCAGTAGACAAACCTTCCTCAACAACCTTCGTTTCTGTAGCTGTGATTTATCCAAGGCTTCTCTGGAAAACCAGGGAGGAGATTCCAGAGCCTTTGGATTTGATCTTTCTGTCGTCTTTGACTACAGGAAAAGTGTCAGAAGACTAAAGGAAAAGCAAATGTTGTCCCCTTGTTCAAGAAAGGGAGTGGAGACAATCCTGGTAATTATAGATCTGTGAGCCTTACTTCAGTTGTGGGTAAAAGTGTTGGAAAAGGTTATAAGAGATAGGATTTATAATCATCTAGAGAGGAATAAGTTGATTAGGGATAGTCAACGTGGTTGTGGTTCTGTTCGCCGAGCTGGGAATTTGTCTTGCAAATGTTTTGTCCCCTATCTAGGTGACATCCTCAGTGCTTGGGAGCCTCCTGTGAAGTGCTTCTGTGCTGTTTCCTCTGGCATTTATAGTGGCCTGTCTCTGCTGCTTCCGGTTGTCAGTTCGAGCTGTCCGCTGTAGTGGCCGGTATATTGGGTCCAGGTCGATGTGTTTGTTGATAGAGTCTGTGGATGAGTGCCATGCATCTAGGAATTCCCTGGCTGTTCTCTATTTGGCTTGCCCTATAATGGTAGTGTTGTCCCAGTTGAATTCATGTTGCTTGTCGTCTGTCCAAAAACGGATACCCTCGCAATTTCATCAACAGACACCTAAGGGAGAGACAACGGAGCGAGGACATGCCGCAACCCAAAGGACTAGCCACACTACCATACATCAGGAGCATTTCTGAACTGACAGCCAGACTACTGCGACCACTAGGACTCATAACAGCATACAAACCAACAGCCACGCTCAGACAACAACTCACCAGAACGAAGGACCCGATACCCAACATGAGCAAAACTAATGTAGTATACAAAATCCCATGCAAGGACTGCACAAAACACTACATCAGACAAACAGGAAGACAGTTAACGATCCGTATACATGAACACCAACTAGCCACGAAACGACACGACCAGCTATCCTTAGTAGCCACACACACAGACGACAAGCAACATGAATTCGACTGGGACAACACTACCATTATAGGGCAAGCCAAACAGAGAACAGCCAGGGAATTCCTAGAGGCATGGCACTCATCCACAGACTCTATCAACAAACACATCGACCTGGACCCAATATACCGGCCACTACAGCGGACAGCTCGAACTGACAACCGGAAGCGGCAGAGACAGGCCACTATAAATGCCGGAGGAAACAGCAGAGAAGCACTTCACAGGAGGCTCCCAAGCACTGAGGATGTCACCTAGACAGGGGACAAAACATTTGCAAGACAAATTCCCAGCTCGGCGAACAGAACCACAACAACTAGCACCTGAGCTGCAAATCTTCTCCCAAACTATGAATAGTCAACATGGTTTTGTGAAGGATAGGTCATGCCTCACAAACCTTATTGAGTTCTCTAAGATGGTGACCAAACAGGTGGATGAGGGTAAAATGATTGATGTGGTGTATATGGATTTTAGAAAGGAATTTGATAAAGTTCCCTGTGTTAGGCTATTGCACAAAATTCGGGGGCATGGAATTGAGGGTGATTCAGTGGTGTTGATCAGAAATTGGCTAGCTGAAAGAAGACACAGGATGGTGCTTAATAGGAAATGTTCATTCTGGAGTTCAGTTACTAGTGGTGTATTGCAATGATCTGTTTTGGGTCCACTGCTGTTTGTCATTTTTATAATTGACCTAGATGAGGGCTTAGAAGGATGGGTTAGTAAATTTGTGGATAACACTAAAGTTGGTGGAGTTGTGGACACTGCTGAAGGATGTTGCAGGCTACAGAGGGACATAGATACGCTGCAGAGCTGGGCTGAGAGGTGACAAATGTAATTTAATGTGGAAAAGTGTGAGGTGATTCATTTTAGAAGGAGTTAACAGGAATGGAGAGTACTGGGCTAATGGTAAGATTCTTGGTAGTGTAGAGGAGCAGAGAGATCTTGGTGTCCATGTACATAGATCTCTGAAAATTGGCACCCAAATTGATAGGGTTGTTAAGAAGGCATACAGTGTATTAAGTTTTATTGGTAGAGAGATTGAGTTTTGGAGTCACAAGGTCACGCTGCAGCTGTACAAAACTCTGGTGTGGTCACACTTGGAGTATTATGTATAGTTCTGGTCACTGCATTATAGGAAGGATGTAGAAGCTTTGGAAAGGATGCAAAGGAGATTTACTAGAATGTTGCCTGGTATGGAGGGAAGATCTTAGGGGGAAACGCTGAGAGAACTGAGGCTGTTTTCATTCGAGAGAAGAAGGTTGAGAGGTGACCTAATTGAGTCATATAAGGTAATCAGACGGTGGATAGTGAGAACCTTTTTCCTCAGATGGTGATGGCCAACATGAGGGGACATAGTGTTAAATTGAGGCGTGATAGATATAGGGCAGATGTCGAAGGTAGTTCCTTTACTCAGAGAGTAATAGGGGCGTGGAATGCCTGGCCTGCAACAGTCATGGATAAACATGTGGATGAAAATGGAATGACGTAGGATAGATAAGCTTCAGATTGTTTCACAAGTCAATGCAACATCGACAGCCAAAGGGCCTGTACTGCATTGTAATATTCTATGTTCTAAGTTCTATGTAACATCTGTCTGTTTACTTTATCCAGTGACCAAAACACACCTTCCAGGTGAAGCAGCACTTTACCTGAACTTCACACAATCTAGTCTACTACATTTTCTGTTCATACTGTGGTCTCCTCTACAGTGGGGAAATGAACCATAGACTGGGTGACCATTTCACAGAACATCTACATTCTTTCTGCAAACGTAGACTGAGGAGAGGTAGGAGGAGGCATGAATAAACTTTGGCAGGAAGAAGTTGGGAAATTCCAAAGGCATTCTGCATGTATGAGAAATAAGAGAATAATCAGAGAGAGGGGTGGTCTGATCAGGGATACTGGAGGGAATTTGTGCCTGGAGTCTGAAGAGGGAGAGGAGGCCCTAAATGAGTTTTTTGCTTTAGTATTCACTAGAGAGAGGGTCCTTGTTGATAGTGAGAATACCATGGACCAGGTTAATAGGCTTGAACAGATTGATATTAAGAAAGTGGATATGCTGGAAATTCTGGGAAGCATCAGGATAGAGAAGTCCCCAGGGCCAGATCAGATATATCCAAGGTTATTTTAGGAAGTGCAGAATGAGATTGCCGCACCTATGGCAATGATCTTTGCATCCTCACTCCCCATTCTCTACCGGCTAATTGGAGGGAGGCATATGTTGTTCCTCAGTTCAAGGAAGAGAAAGGGAAATCCCTGGGGATTACAGGCCTGTGAGTCTTACATCTGTGGTAAGCAAGGGTATTGGAGAGCATTCTAAGAGATAGGATTTATGGCTACTTGGAAAATATAGTTTGATTAAAGATAGTCAGCATTGCTTGGTATGGGGCAGGTCATGCCTCACAAGCCTTATTGAGTTCTTTGAGGATGTGATGAGACAAGTTTACAAAGGTCAAGCAGTGGATATGGTGTATATGGATTTCAGTAAGTAATTTAATAAGGTTCCCCACATTAGACTCATTCAGAAAGTTAGGAGGTATGGGATACAGGGAAATATGGATAGAGAAAGTATTCTGCTGGAGGTCAGTGACCAGTGGTGTACTACAGCGATCTATTCTTGGGCCTCTGCTCTTTGTAATTTTTATAAATGACTTGCATGATGAAGAAGAAGGGTGGGTTAGTAAGTTTGTTGATGACATAAAGGTTGCTGGTGTTGTAGATATTGTCAAGGGCTGTCGCAGGCTACAACAAGACATTGACAGGATGCAGAACTGGGCTGAGAAGTGGCAGTGGAGTTCAACCTGGATAAAGGTGAAGTGATTAATTTTGGAAGGTTGAATTTGAATGCTGAATACACAATTAAAAACAAGATTCTTGTCAGTGTGGAGGAACAGCAGGATCTTGGGGTCCATGTACATAAATCTCTCAAAATTACCACAAAGCGTTGAGTTAAAGAACCGTAAGGTTTTGCTGCAGTTCTTTAAAACCCTGGTTTGACCACACTTGGAATATTGTGTCCAGTTCTGGTTGCCTCATTATAGGAAGGGTGCAGAGGAGATTTACTAGGATGCTGCTTGATTTGGAAGGCTTGTCTTATGAAGAGAGTTTGAGTGAGCTTAGGCTTTTCACACTGGAAAGAAGAAGGAAGAGAGGTGACTTGACAAAGGTGTAGAAGGTAATGAGAGGCATAGATAGAGTGGATAGCCAGAGATCTTTCCCCGCAGCAGAAATGGCTGTCACGAGGGGTTATAACTTTAAGGTGATTGGAGGAAGTTATGGGGGAGATATCAGAGATAGGTTCTTTACCCAGAGAGTGGTGGATGTGTGGAATGCACTGCAAGCGGTGATAGTGCAGTTAGATACATTACGAATATTTAAACGACTGCTGGACAAGTAAATAAATTGAGGTAATAAATTGAGGATGTGTCAGTTTGGTTGATCTTAGATTAAGATAAATGATTGGCACAATATTGTGGACCAAAGGGCCTGTACTATGCTGTACTGTTCCATGTTCTATGTTCTAATATCCTTCTAAATTCAATGGCGTACTGACCCGGAGTCCTCAACCACACCTTCTATGGCAATACCTTCAGTCCTGGGATCCTTTTTTTAAACCTGCTATGGAAAGAATGCAAAGAAGATTTACAAGGATGTTGTCGGGGCCTGTAGGCCTGAGTTATAGGAACAGGTTGGCCAGAACAGGATTTTATTCCTTGGAGCATCGGAGAATGAGAGCTGACCTTACTGAGGTGTATAAAATTATGAGGGGCATAGATAGGATGTATGCATATAGTCTTTTTCCCAGGGATGAGGAACTGAAAACTAGAGAACATAGGTTTAAGGTAAGAGGGGCAACTTCTTCATGCAGAGTGGCGCATATATGGAATGGGTTGCTAGAGAAATTGGTTGAGAAAGGTACAATAGCAACATTTAAAAAAAGGCATTTGGATAGATTAGATTACTTACAGTGTGGAAACAGGCCCTTCGGCCCAACAAGTCCACACCGCCCCGCCGAAGCGCAACCCACCCATACCCCTACACCTACCCCTTACCTGACACTACGGGCAATTTAGCATGGCCAATTCACCTGACCTGCACATCTTTGGACTGTGGGAGGAAACCGGAGCACCCGGAGGAAACCCACGCAGACACGGGGAGAATGTGCAAACTCCACACAGTCAGTCGCCTGAGGCGGGAATTGAACCCGGGTCTCTGGCGTTGTGAGGCAGCAGTGCTAACCACTGTGCCACCGTATATAGATGGGAAAGGTTTAGAGGGATATGGACCAAATGCAGGCATTTGGAACTAGCTGAGTGTGTCCCAGAGTCAGCATGGACCAGTTTGAGCAGAAGAGGCAGTTTCCATGCTGTATCACTCTAGGATCCTATGACTTTATGACCCCCTCCAGCACCCACACATCCTTCCTTAGATACTGTGTCCAAAACTGCTCACAATATTCCAAATGTTGTACAACTAGAGCTTTATACAGCCTGAGTAATACATCCCTGCTCTTGTATTCTAGCCCTCTTGAAACAAATGCAATCATTGCATTTGCCTTCCTGACTGCCAGATGAGCCTACACGTTGACCTTAAGAGAATCTTAAACACGGACTCCCAGGTTCCTTTTTACTTCAGATTTCTGATACCTTTCCCCATTTATAGAACAGTCTACATCTTTATTCTTCCTGCCAAGGTGCATATCTTCACGATTTTCCACACCATATTCCATCTGCTACTTCTTTGCCCACTGTCCTCTCTTGTCCAATTCCTTTTTCAGTCTCCCTGCTTCCTCAACACTAACTGCAAACTTAGCAGCAATGCCCTCAGTTCCTTCATCCAGATCATCAATATACAATGAAACTAATCATCTGTTGCCATCCGAAAAGGACCCTTTTATCTTCAGTCTGTCTTCTGCCAGTCAACTAATCCTCTATCCATGCCAAACCTTGTCCCTACCGCAAAGGAATTTCACCTTACTTAGCAGCCTCCTGTGTGGCTGTCCTTTGTCTAAGTTGCTCATTACCTCCTCAAAGAATTCTATAGATGTGTCTGGCATGACATTCCCTTGATTAAGCCGTGCTTATTAAGCCCTTGTCTACCATGCAGTGACAAGTACTCCACAATTTTATCCTTAATAATGAACTCTAAATCTTCCCAACGGCCGAGGTCAGGCTAACCAGCCTATAGTTTCCTGTCTTCTGCCATAGATTAATAGAATCATGGAGTCCCACGGCACAGGGACTGGCCTTTTGGCCCAAACTGGACCATGCTAATCATCTATGCTAACCCCATTTCCCTGCACTCGGCCCATATCCTTCTAATTTTTTCCTATCCATGTATTTGTTCAAATTCCATTTAAATGTTGTTTACTTACTCACCTTAACCACTTTCACTGGCAGCTTATTCCATCTATGTACCATGCTCTGTACTAAAAAGGTTTCCTTTTATTCTTTCCCCTCTAACCTTAAACTGATGCCCTCTAGTTTTTGATTCCTCAACCCTGGGAAAAAAACTGAATGCATTCACCCTACTCAAGTCTCTCATGATCTTATATACCTCTATAAGGTCCCCTGTCAGTCTCCTACACTCTGAAAAAAAAGTGTTAGCTTGTCCAACCTCTCCCTATAACGCAGACTATTGAATCTAGGCAATATCCTTGTAAATTTCTTCTGCACTCTTTCCAGTTAAATGGAATCCTTCCTATAACAAGGTGACCAAAACTGAATACAATACTCCAAGTGTGCCCTCACCACCGTCCTGTACAACTGCAACATAACTTCCCAACTTCTATACTCAATGGCCTGACTGATGAAGCCCAGGGTACCAAAAGACTTCCTCACTGCCCTATCTACCTGTGACTCCACTTTCAGAAAACTGTGAACCTGAAGTCCAAGATCCTCTGTTCCACTACACTCCTCAAGCCCCTACTATTCACCATGAAACTCATACCTTGATTTGACTTTCCAAAATGTAAGACATCACACTTATCTACATAAAACTCCATTTGCCATTTCTCAGTCCACTGCCCCAGCTGATCAAAGTCCTGCTGCAATTTCTGATAACCTCCCTCACTGACCACAATACCGTCTATTTTAGTGTCATCTGCAAACTTACTAATCATGGCTTGTACATTCTCATGCAAATCACTGATATAGATAACAAACAGCAATGGGTCCAGCAACAACCCCTGAGACACTCCACTAGTCACAGGCCTCCAGTCCAACAGGCATCCTTCCAATATTACCCTCTGCTTCCTAACATTAAACCAATTTTGTGTCCAATTTGCCAGCTGGCCCTGGATTTCATGCGATCGAACCTTCCAGAGCAATTTACCACATGAAACCTCATCAAAGGCCATACTGAAATCCATGTAAACTACATCTACCATCCTGGCATCGCAACCTTCTTGGTCACTTCATCAAATTTGTGAGGCATGGTCTCCCACTTACAAAGCCATGCTGACTACCCCTAATCAAACCCTATCTTTCCAAATGCATGTATATCTTATCTCTCAGCGTCTTCTCAAGTAACTTACACACCACAAATGTTAAGCTTACTGGTCTATAGTTCTCAGGCTTTTCTTTGCAGCCTTTCTTGAATAATAGCACAGCATTCACTACCCTCCAGTCTTCTGGGACTTCACCTGTGGCTAACAATGATGCAAAAGTATCAGCCAGGGCTCCCACAATTTCTTCTCTAGCCTCTTGCAGTGTTCTTGGATATACCTGGTCAGGATGAAGAGATTTCTACACCTCCATACATTTTAATACATCCAACACCTCCTCTACTGTAATATGGACTCTCCCAAGTTATCACCACTAATTTCCTCAAGTTCCCAAGTCTTCATTACTCCATCCCTTTTTTAACAAGAGTGTTACGTTTGCCATTTTCCAGTCCTCTGGAACCGCTTGACTCCAGTGGTTTCTGAAAGATCATCATAAATGTCTCTACAATCTCCTCAGCTATCTCCTTCAGAACTCAGGAGTGTGGTTCATCTAGTCAGGTGATTTATCCATCTTTAGACATTTCAACCCCCAGCACCTTCTTCTTAGTTATGGCCACTGCACTCATCTCTGCCCCCTGACTGTCTTGAAGTTTCAGTGTGTTGTTGGTGTCTTCCATTGTGAAAACTGAAGCAATATACCTTGACTTAGCTTGAAGGCTTGTGCCTGGAGCCTGGTAGAGATGGAGGGGGGCAAGGAACATTATAACACCTAGCTTTTGCTTCAGGAGGAAAGGAGGCTTTAAAAACCATTGGAAGAAAGGAGGAAGACAAAAAAGAAGCATCAAAGACATTTTCTAGCAAAGACTCAGTGCAGACACAATGGGTTGAAGGGTTCCTTCTGTACTGTAACAATACTGTACCTGAGAGACTTCTCACAATGAAGACTATGCCGGCATTTTAGGGGAGGGGAAAGAAGAAGGTCTGCAAGCCCCATTTGTAGTGAACACTGTCATTGGCTATCCCAGAAGAGAATGAAACATCACCTTCCCATCTGGTGGTGGCAATGATAAGTTGTCATTTTAACTTATCTTTGTCACAAAGTTATAGGAGATACAGATAACCTCTGGAAGAAATGCTGCTAGGATTCTGCACCTCCACCAGTACAGTTTTAGTGCTTGGCTGAGGAGAGAGCTCAGGCTTCTGGTGGAAAAGCAGGCAAGAGCTTGTTAGGTCTGCTTCAGATGATGTCCTGCTAGTACTCAAAACCATCGCGCCTCAAAACAGTGGTGCTCAGCCCTGTCAATACTCATGGTGTTGAGGTGGCTCAAGCCTGTGGCGGAATTCTGCCTGAACAGTTTGTGCAAAATTTCACATTAGACCTGGTCCTCATGCCCAACATCTTTTGCTATCTCAAAGTCATTCCCTCCATGTCCTTCCATTCAGCACAGAAGAGTTTCTTGTATTGGTTCTTGCTTTATGCCTTCCACTTCTCTGCCTTTACCAGCATTTCATCTAAAATTAGGAGGCAAGCACTTAAGGTGGGAGGGGCAAGTTCAAAGGAGGTTTGAGAATCAAGTTTTTTTACACAGACAGTGGGAGGGGTCTGGAATACTCTGCCAGGGGTGATGGTGGAGGCAGATATGACAGGAGCGTTTAGGGGAATTTTACACAAGCGCATAAATATGCAAGGAATGGAGGGATATGGATCAAGGCAGGCAGAATGGGTTAGTTTAATTTGGCAACATGTTCAGAACAATATCATTGGCTGAAGGGCCTGTTCCTATGCTGTACAGTTCTATGTTCTCTGTTCTATGTACAACCTGCCGTACCATTCTACCTTCCAGAAATGGTGGCTTTCCCCAATGGAGGGATATCTTTATGGGAGTTCTACTGCTTACCATTGGGGTTCTAGGATGGAGGGTATTGCACACACCACCTCATGAAAATGCAATTTAAGTGGGTTCACAGACTCCCTGGCCACCACAAATGTTGTGGCCATGTGGGCCATATCCATTTTACGTATACATGTACAGCCTCTTTTTGGTTTCTTAAGTAGGCTCTTAGTGGGCAGCATGGTGGCACAGTGGTTAGTACTGCTGCCTCACAGCGCCAGAGACCTGGGTTCAATTCCCACCTTAGGCAACTATCTGGAGTTTGCACATTCTCCCGTGTCTGCGCGGGTTTCCTCCGGGTGCTCCGGTTTTCTCCCACTGTCCAAAAATGTGCAGGTTAGGTGAATTGGCCATGTTAAATTGCCAGTAGTGTTAGGTGAAGGGATAAATGTAGGGGAATGGGTCTGGGTGGGTTGCGCTTTGGTGGGTCAGTGCGGACTTGTTGGGCCGAAGGGCCTGTTTCCCACACTGTAAGTAATCTAATCTAAATATTCAGGCATCCAGCTCGAAGAGGGTCAAGTAAATTACTTATCTCTATAAGTCTGCTCCTGGGCCTGGCCTGGCCCAATGTGGCCATTAACTGGTGCAGGCAGTATGCCAATACATCAGACAGCCTGTTTGTCATCTGCAGGTAAATCTCAGACCTTCCATGACCTGTGGTTGCTGCAGGGTGCAGTATCATCCTCCTTAATGGTATTTTAATTTAAATTGCTACATTTCCTTTGTGATTTGAAATTGTCAATTTTCAACATTTTAATATCGTAGAACGATGAATTTTGGCAGGGGTCTAATCCAACCACACACTGTCAGGGTCACTACTGCAATTCATGATAGCAAGTGAAGTTTTAAGCAATGGCCTTCCACATCTCTACACAAGACATTCAATATTTTAATTCAGGCCTTCAGAACTACTCACAGCTCCGATACAAAGTCTGGAACTCACACTAAGTTAAAAATGGATTTTTAGTGAAAAGCATGTTTCATTCTCCTTTGCATTCTGATTGATCCAGCTGATTTGTCAGTGGCCTTGAGATACTTCACCGTCCATCCCACCTACAAACATTCCATGAGCCAGAAACAAGAAAAGATTTAGAAATCCTTATTCCATTCACCATTATTTAGCCTCCATGGAGTCTTCCCAACTCTGCAAACATCCAGATTTTTATATCTAATTTTTTTTTTGCTCTGCAGCTTGTGCCTAATATGAGTTAAATTACAACAATTATTTTTCTTCAATAAATATTTTAAATGCTATTTAAGGAGAAAAAGCTTTCAATTCATCTGCCTGACCCAGATTAAAACCTAAGCAAGAAGCACAATGTTTTGATAAATTATGCCACCCAGTTCACTCTCTCACATTTTAAATTCAGCATTGTGAAGCAATATAAAGGCACATCACATCTTTTCTGCTAATGTAAAATCAAGGTAAAAAAATAAATTCTGTTCAGCTAAGTCTGTTCTTTGTTTAATATAATTTCAACAGAAAATAATCGCTACTTTTGGAAGTTAGTTGTCTTTATTAACTAAAAGTTTTAAAGTTACCTTTAAAATCCAATTTCATATGTGTATCTTTAGCTTGTCACAATATTTAAACTAAAATTCAAGTCATGAAATCTCTGCATTATGCCCCCGATTATAAACTAACTGGGGTTTTGTTAGGTAGAGATGTCAAGCAAGGACCAAATGCAGGTAAATATGGCCTGGCTGCAGATAAGCCAAGATCTAACTGAATAACGTGGCAGGTTTGCGATTTTTGAAAAGATTTGTAGCTCAGGTTGAGGTTCAGATTGTAAGTTTGCTCGTTGAGATGGCAGGTTTGTTTTCAGACGTTTCTTTGCCATGCTAGGTAACATCATCAGTGAGCCTTCAGTTAAGCACTGGTGTTCTGTTCCACTTTCTATTCGTATGTCTTGGTCTCTTAAGGTGGGTGCTTTCATTTCCAGTTCTTTTTCTCAGAGGTTGGTAAATCAGCTCCAAATCGATGTTGATGGAATTCCAGTTTGAATGCCAGGCCTCTAAGAATTCTTGTGCATGTCTCTTTTTAGCCTGTCCTAGGATGGATGTGTTGTCCCTGTCGAAGTGGTATCCTTCTTCATCTATGTGTAAGGATACTAATGATAGTGGGTCATATCTTTTGGCGGCTAGTTGGTGTTTGTGTATCCTGGTGGCTAGTTTTCTGTCTGTCTGTCCGATGTAGTGTTTATTACAGTCCTTGCACGATAATTTGTAAATGATATTAGTTTTGCTGGTTGTTGGTACAGGATCATTTAGGTTCATCAGTAGCTGTTTCAATGCATTGATAGGTTTGTGGGCTACCATGATGGCAAGGGGTTGGAGTAGTCTGGTCGTCATCTCCGAGATGTCTTTAAAGTATGGTAGTGTGGCTAGAGTTTCTGGGTGTGTCTACTTGTTTGAGTTTGTTGATTAAGAATCGGCGGACTGTGTTTGTCGAGTATCTGTTCTTCTTGAATACGTTGTATAGGTATTTTTCTTCTGCTGCTCGTAGTTATGGGGTGTTGCAGTCTATTGTGGCATGATGATTACCAGACTACTCCAACCACTTGGCATCATGGTAGCCCACAAATCTACCAACATGCTTAGCTATAAGGAGAACTTGGACAAAGTTGGATTGCTCTTGCTAATGTGTCAGAAGCTGAGGGACGACTTGATAGAAATATATAAAATTACAAGAGGTATGGTTAGTGTGGATAGTCAGAGTCTTTTTCCCAGGTTAGAAATGTCAAGTACCAAGGAACGTAGGTTTAAGGGAAGAGGGAGAAAGTTTCAAGATGTGTAAACCAACTTTTTTTGAAAAAAGTGTGGCAGGTGCCTAGAACATGCTGCCATGGGAAGGTGGTAGAAACCAATATGAGAGCAATATTTAAAAGGCATTTAGGCAGACATATGAACAGTCAAGAAATAGAAGAATACAGACCACATTCAAGTAGATGTAATTGGTTTAGAACGGCATCATGGTCAGCACAGAGCCTGTTTCAGTGCTGCACTGTTTTAAGATCTATGTTCTAAATCATACCAGAAACCCTATGTGTAACTTGACAAAATATTGTAAAATTAAACCAGTATGACTTTTACAATATCAGTTTTCAAAGGCCCACATTGCTCCTGATATAATTGTAAAACGTTGAGTCCAGTTTGATCTCTTTTGCACAAAGAAAAGTTGGATAGGCTGGGTTTGTTTTCACTGCAATGGAAGAGATTGAGAGACAACCTGATAAAGGCTTATAAGATTGTAATGACATTGGTAGAGTGGAAAGTATGAGGCTTTATCCTCAGGTGGAGGCTTCAATTACTAGGGGAAACAGGTTCAAGGTGCGAGGGGGATGTTTAAAAGAGATGTGCGAGGTACATTTTTCACATAAAAAGTGGCGAGTGCCTGGAACCTGTTACCAGAGGAGGTGGTGAAATTAGACAGCATTCAATAGCAACATTCAAGAAGCACCTGGACAAATACAGGAACAGGAAGGGAGTACAGGGATACGGGTCCTGTCATTGAAGACAGTTTTAGTATGGAAGGGTGAAATATGTCGGCACAGGCTTGGAGGGCTGAAGGGCCTGTTTCTGTGCTGTGTTGTTCTTTGCTCTCTTTGTTCTTTATTTTCATACTCATTTTGTCATTCTTACTGTCCCTTGTGTCACCTTTTGTTCTTTGTATCACTTCCATTTGGCAGTGTCCATTTCTTGTTAAGTTAAAAATCACACAACACCAGGCTATAGTTCAACAGGTTTATTTGAAAGTACTAGCTTTCAGAGCACTACTCCTTCATCAGGTAGCTGGTGGGCAGGATCACAAGGCACAGAATTTTTAGCAGAAGATCATAGTGTCACGTAATTGCTACAATATATTGAACAAACCTAGATTGCTGTTAAGTCTTTCATCTTTTAGAATGGATTGCAGATTTTGGACATTAATATGTAAATCCCAGAACTTCTTTCAAGTCACATTCCTGAGATCACTTTAAGGTTTTATAAAAAAAAGGTGATATCTCAGCTCAGATGATGCATTAAAGGTGTGAGGTTAGAGTCTGTCTGTATTCCAATCTTGAGTCAGACTGGTTCTGTGTCCAAGAAGGAATTTATAAAATGTTACATGGACTGACTGCCTGCATTGACTGCCTGTAGATTATGCACTTTTTGAGCAAATTAGAATGTATCTGCAAATATAATTCTGCAAGTGCAAATTCACCCCACAGACGTGGAAACAGTAAGAACTTAACATAATGCTGCATGATGGGATATTTGAGCAAGGTAAAAGCTATCTTGCATTTCAGCCTCTCGCTCTAGTAGGAAGTTCCTGCTGGAAATAAAGACTGAGGTTGTGTAATTATAATTTGACAAAATAAAGGGACTATATCATAATCTCATTAGTGGGGATACTTCCTCAGCTCGTTAGCTTCTCTGTCCTTGACCAACAAGGTGACTCACCTTCATCCCCCTCCGTCTACGCATCAATGAATTTAATACACGACGTGACATCAAACAATTCTTCCGTCGCCTCCGCCTCTGAGCTTACTTTCACAATCAGGACTCCCGCCCACCTTCTGAGGACCCCTTCGCCCACCTCCAACACACTGCATCCACCTGGACACCCCGCACTGGCCTATTACCTGCCCTCGACCTCTTCATTTCCAACTGCCGCCAGGACATTAACCGCCTCAACCTGTCGTCCCCCCTCCCCCACTCCAACCTCTCACCCTCACAACGCGCAGCCCTCCAATCCCTCTGCTCCAATCCCAACCTCACCATCAAGCCAGCGGATAAAGGGGCGCAGTGGAAGTCTGGCGCACTGACCTCTACACCGCTGAAGCCAAACGCCAACTCGAGGACACCTCTTCCTACTGCTCCCTCGACCATGACCCCACCCCCCATCACCAAACCATCATCTCCCAGACCATACAGAACCTCATCACCTCAGGAGATCTCCCACCCACAGCTTCCAACCTCATAGTCCGGGAACCCCGCACTGCCCGGTTCTACCTCCTTCCCAAGATCCACAAGCCTGACCACCCTGGCCGACCCATTGTCTCAGCATGCTCCTGCCCCACTGAACTCATCTCTACCTACCTTGACACTGTCCTATCCCCCCTAGTCCAGGAGCTCCCCACATACGTTCGAGACACCACCCACGCCCTCCACCTCCTCCATGACTTCCATTTCCCCGGCCCCAATGCCTTATCTTCACCATGGATATCCAATCCCTCTACACCTCCATTCGCCATGACCAGGGCCTCCAAGCCCTCCATTTTTTCCTCTCCAGACCTCCCCAACAGTACCCTTCACTGACACTCTCATTCATTTGGCCGAACTGGTCCTCACCCTTAACAATTTCTCCTTTGAATCCTCCCACTTCCTCCAGACCAAAGGCGTAGCCATGGGCACACGTATGGGCCCCAGCTATGCCTGTCTCTTTGTTGGCTATGTAGAACAGTTGATCTTCCGTAATTACACCGGCACCACTCCCCACCTCTTCCTCCGCTACATTGATGACTGCATTGGCGCCACCTCGTGCTCCCGCGAGGAGGTTGAGCAATTCATCAACTTCACCAACACATTCCACCCTGACCTTAAATTTACCTGGACTATCTCTGACACCTCGCTCCCCTTCCTGGACCTCTCCATCTCCATTAGTGACGACCAACTTGACACTGACATTTTTTACAAACCCACTGACTCCCATAGCTACCTGGATTACACCTCTTCCCACCCTATCTCTTGCAAAAATGCCATCCCGTATTCCCAATTTCTCCGCCTCCGCCGTATCTGCTCCCAGGAGGACCAGTTCCACCATAGGACACACCAGATGGCCTCCTTCTTTAGAGACCGCAATTTCCCTTCCCACGTGGTTAAAGATGCCCTCCAACGCATCTCGTCCACATCCCGCACCTCCGCCCTCAGACCCCACCCCTCCAACCATAACAAGGACAGAACGCCCCTCTTGCTCACCTTCCACCCTATAAACCTTCGCATCAACCAAATCATCCACCGACATTTCCGCCACCTCCAAAAAGACCACACCACCAGGGATATATTTCCCTCCCCACCCCTTTCCGCCTTCCGCAAAGACCGTTCCCTCCGTGACTACCTGGTCAGGTCCACACCCCCCTACGACCCACCCTCCCATTCTGGCACTTTCCCCTGCCACCGCAGGAACTGTAAAACCTGTGCCCACACCTCCTCCCTCACCTCTATCCAAAGCCCTAAAGGAGCCTTTCACATCCATCAAAGTTTCACCTGCACATCCACCAATATCATTTATTATATCCGTTGCTCCCGATGTGGTCTCCTCTACATTGGGGAGACTGGGCGCCTCCTAGCAGAGCGCTTTAGGGAACATCTCCGAGACACCCGCACCAATCAACCAAACCGCCCCGTGGCCCAACATTTCAACTCCCCCTCCCACTCTGCCGAGGACATGGAGGTCCTGGGCCTCCTTCACCGCCGCTCCCTCACCACCAGACGCCTGGAAGAAGAACGCCTCATCTTCCGCCTCGGAACACTTCAACCCCAGGGCATCAATGTGGACTTCAACAGCTTCCTCATTTCCCCTTCCCCCACCTCATCCTAGTTTCAAACTTCCAGCTCAGCACTGTCTCCTTGACTTGTCCGGATTTGTCCGACCTGCCTATCTTCTTTTCCACCTATCCACTCCACCCTCTCCTCCTCAACCTATCACCTTCATCTCCTCCCCCACTCACCCATTGTACTCTATGCTACTCTCTCCCCACCCCCACCCTCCTCTAGCTTATCTCTCCATGCTTCAGGCTCACTGCCTTTATTCCTGATGAAGGGCTTTTGCCCGAAACGTTGATTTCGCTGCTCATTGGATGCTGCCTGAACTGCTGTGCTCTTCCAGCACCACTAATCCAACAAGGTGATAGCCAACAGTGTTTATCTTTATCTTGAATTATTGTAAAGTAAGCAAAGTAGGATCATTGTATAATATAGGCTGATTGTTCAGCTCGGGAGAGTGCCATGGGACAGTGGGGACTGTGTGGCAGTCTCTCCATGAATTAATAAAAAATGAAGCTTCTTGAAACAAGACTTGAAGTCTCGGACTAAGTAATTTCCTTGACAGACCTATATGTGTGGGAGAGAGAGAGAGAGTGTGTGTGTGTGTGTGTGTGTGTGTGTGTGTGTTTGTAGTTGTGTCGATGTGAGTGTGTGTGTTAATGTGTGAGTGTGTGTGTGTGCTTACTTGGTAGAGTACGTGTGTGAGTGGGATAGAGTATAAGCCTGTGAGAGGGTGTGCACTTGGGTGTGAGAGTGGGAGGTGCATGTTTGTGTGTCTGAGGGAGAGTCTGTGTATGTGAGAGGGTCTGCGTGAGTATGTGAGGATGTATGGGTGTGTGTGTTTGTGTGTGTGTGAGTATGTGTGTCAGTGTTTTCTTAAAACATTTTTTCATGCCTTATTCTTTCAGTTCTGTGTTATCTCTTCACTTTTTTTTGGCATGAGGAGTTCTTACACATTAATCATATAAACCACTTCTGTGATAGCATAAATTATTTTCAAACATTTCCCATTGATTCTCTGTTATTTTACCCTATAATAGATTTTCACAGTTTTCTGTGGGCAATCTTTGTCTCATGCTGTTGATGTCAGCTTTATCTAAATTATAGCAGTTGTTTAACTTTTCGCTATTTCAAATGTTATATTAACTTTTCTCTGTTAGATTTGTTTTCACACACCGTTATGCTGTCAGCTAAATTTTGTTCCTTATTCATTACTCAATCCAACATGGCCTGCTCTTTAATTAAGCAAAGAACCGTGGATTCCAGAGATCTGAAACAAAAACAAAAAAAAATTGCTGGAGCAACTCAGCAAGTCTGATACCATCTATGGGAAGAAAGCAGAGTTAACATTTCAAGTCTGGTGACTCTTCATCAAACTCTCTTACCTGTTATTGTGATGGTTCAAGAACATAATTGTGCATAAAATTTTCTAGGATGCAAAATAAATTCACTGTCTTTCTGACATGACCAATCTGCTAATCCCAACTGATTTTAAATTTAGAATCCTCCATTAAAACTATTTTGACGTGACTGAATACTTATCTAATATCCTGTACAGAACTTTTTTACTGTCTTAAATCCTTTACGTATTAATTGTACCAATAAAGTATTCAATGTCTGCTCACCTTTCGGTATATCCTTATTGTTGAAGTGATTTAATTCATTATCACCAAGGCTATTTCCCCCTTTATCATTTTCCCTCCCTTCCCTTTAGCCCTTAGAAACCAGTCTCTGCATTGTTAAAAGAATGTTTATTTTGTCTTTGTACCCTAACCAGTCCTTCTGCTCTTACCTTTTACTCACATGTCTCATTCTTAGTTTAATGTTTTTACATCTTTGGCTTTCCCTTTACATGTGGTCCTACAGGCTCAGTTTCTGTGTTACTGTACTCTCCTATCTGTTGTGTTTGAAGTACTATTCCACTAAACTTTACATTTGCAGCCTATCACCATTTTCTAGTTTAAAATTTTGTGATTTACATAAATGTTTTGCATTTATACATCCTCATTTTACATTCCCTTACAAATGGAAACACCTTCTTTTATATTTGTCCGGAAAAAGAACCCTTCACAATCTTAAAGTTATCTTTCAGATTATCTTTCAACCTTTTATTTGGTACAGTAAGGAATCCCAGCCTCTTCATATTTCTTCAGTTCTCTGTTATTATCTTGACAAACAGTATCTGTACTTTGGTTTGGCAAAAATGGTTTTTTTTAAGGTTGGCAAGCTCTCACGCATAGAATGGCATGAAGAGTAGTGCTGGGTCTGCAACTATTTGTGATTTACATCAACGATTTGGATGAAGGGATGGTATGGATGGTAGCTAAGTTTGTAGGTGACATCAAAATAGGCAAGAAAGTAAGTTGGTGAGAGGTGGTAGGAAGTCTGTAAAGGGGTTTAGACAGGTTTGGTGAGTGAATAAAATTTGGCAGATTTGTTAACATGGGTTAATATCAACCAGTTCATTTTGTAAAGAGAAAAGTAATTTAGCATTGAAGTAGAGAGAGAGCCCAGAACTCATGGTACAGACTTTACTATGCAGGTTCAGTAGGTGATTAGGAAAGCAAGTAAAAAGGTGCTTATTGCACAAAGAATGGATTTCAAAAACAGGGAAACTGTACTTTAACTGTGCAGGAGGTTGATGCTATCCTCCCTGGAGTAACCTGTACTGTTATGTTCCCTTTATTGGAAAATGAACGATGTACTTGCTTAAGAATAGTTCAAACCAAGGCTCACTGGACTCATTCCTGGAATCACAAGCTTATCATATGAAGAAAGATAGAACAGATTATTTGCATATCCACTGAGGTGTAGTTTGAATGTTATTGAATGCTATTTATCAGCTCAAACCTGACTGATGACCAGGTCTTGTTACAAAAGGACCAGGTATGTTTCAGTATTTATGGAATCATGAATGGTGCTAAACATTGGGCATTCATCAGCAAACATCCCTACTTCTGACATTATGATGAAGGGAAGCTCATTCATGAAGCAGCTGAAGATTGTTGTGCCTAGGATACTACTCAGAGGAGCTTCTGGAGCTGAGATAACTGATCTTCAAATTCCTTTGTGTTAAATATGATTTCAAACAACAGAGAGTTTTGTCCCCCATTCCCATCAACTTTAGTTTTACTAGGGGTCCTTAATGCCACACTCAGATAGATGCAATCTTGATGTCAAGGGCATTCACTTTTACAACATCTCTTGATTTCAGTTTTTTCTATGTCTGAACCTAAGTTGTAGTGAAGTCAGAAGCTGGGTGACTATGGTGGAACCCAAAATTAGCATCAGTGAACAGATATTGTTAAGGATGTGCCGTTTGATAGCACTCTTGGCAATGTCTCCCATTATTTAAAAGAAAGCAGATGAGCAGTAATTGCCCTATTGAGATTTGTCCCAGTTTTTAGGAGCAGGGCATACCTGGAATATTTTTCATATTGTGAGTTAGATGCCAATGTTGTAGCTGTACGAGGATAACTTGCTCAGGGACATGTTTAATTCTGAAGCACAGATCTTCAGGACTATTATCGGAAGGTTGTCAGGGCTAATAGAATTGCAGTATGCAGTGGCTTCAACTGTTTCGTGATATCACATGAAGTGAATCAAATTGGCTGATGATTAGCATTTATGATGCTGGGGACCTCAGGAGAAACTCAGATGAATCATCCACTCTACACTTTCAGCTAAAGATGTTTGCAATAAAAAACATTTTAAGAGAAAGTGAGAACTGCAGATGTTGGAGATTCAAAGTCAAAAAAGATGGTGCTAGAAAGGCACAGGAGGTCAGGTAGCATCTGAGGAGCAGGAGAGGTGACTTTTTGGACATAAGCTCTTCATCAGGAATGTGGAAACAGAAGGTGGATGAGAGATAAAGAGGGAGGTGGGGCTTGGGCTTGGGGCAAGATAGGTGGGAAGGCGATAGGTGGATGTAGGTGAGGGGTTATTGTGATAGGTCAGTGGGCATGGTGGAATGGATAGGTGGGAAGGCAGATAGCCAGGTAGGATAGGTCAAGAGGGTGGTGCTGAGTTGGAGGGTTGGATCTGGGACGAGGTGGGGGAAGGGGAGATTTGGAAACTAGTGAAGTTGGTGGTTGAAGAGTCCCAAGACAGAAGATGAGGCGTTCTTCTTCGAGTTGGCAGTTGGCTTTGATTTGGTGGTAGAGGAGGCCCAGGACTCGCATGTCTTTGGGGGGTGGGGAGTTGAAGTGGTCAGCCACAGGTCGGTGGGGTTGTATGGTGCGGGTGTCCCAGAGATTAGATTAGATTAGAC